>NC_139984.1:5862973-6585473 GCF_963993115.1 Abramis brama | reverse complement strand
AAAGTATGTCATTCTGAACTCCTGCGACCTTTGAAATCAGATGAACGAATACACATGACCATCCACATTTACACATCAATGATGCCATACTGGGCGATTAGAAACTTCCTGCACAGTATTGTATGGTTAAATAGTATTATTCCTAAAACGTAGAAGGACTATTGATGAGAGTGACAGTCTATCAGACCTTTCTGGCTGTGGAGCACCTACTACCAAACATTGAATCTAGATGATTATTATTTGTAACAAGAACCATTTCAATCAGATCTTAAAGAGGTCATATTCAGCTTTTTTATATGTTCAACTTTCATTAGTGTGTAATGTTGCTTGTTTGAGCAAATTTGAGCTAGTTGAGGTGAAGTTGAGCTAAAGCACAAAGTAACAAATGTTCCTGAACTCCCTGAAACGCCTCCATTGTAGTCTTGAGTTTTCTTCAGGGAACAAACACGTCACAATATTCCTCATTTAAATAATTAAATGCCCACAGCATATGCAGAATAAAGGGGCGGGGCCTGGTTGAGTTAGGCGGGACATTTCCCAAACACACTCATAGTGCCTGACCAATCACAACACACTGATCCAGCTGACCAATCAGAGCACATTGTGCTTTTCAGAAGGAGGGGCTTCATAGAGTCAGGAACTAAACAGAGCGATACTGACAGACTGGGAAGAGAGGAGCTGCAACAATGGACAATATGAAACCTGATCTAGTAGAGCCCAAAAACAAAATCAAACTTTGTAAAAGGGCATAACATATCCTATTAAAAACAACAACAACTACAACTACAGTTCATTTAGTTTGTCCATGGAAATAACAAGTATAGTCTTTGGATAATTTATATATATATATATATATATATATATATATATTTTTTTTTTTTTTTTTTTTTACTCCTTTAACTAAAATAGCACTAGTTCTCCCAAAGTCATCCTCCATAACATCAGTTAATCAACTTCAGTTTGCCCTGATTTGACCTCATCTGATCAAACACATTTTAATAAGTCCGTTTTAACATCAGTGGAATATTCTGCTATGGAAGAGCTAATTAGCGTCATGTGTGTCTGCACTGTGATATTTTAATGAGCTGTGGTTATGCAAGGGCCACCATCACATCATATCCCACATTCCAGTGTGTTAGCCTAACGAGATTCCTTTATGAGGTCAGAAAGAGCTAGTGGTTACCATGACAATGCTTTGATTGTGATGTCATGTGAATATAACGGTTGCATCACCAGTCTGGGACAATTAAATAGAACAGAATGTGACACAGCTCAACTCAAGCAGAAATGTGGAACAGTCATTCAACTTGCATGAAAAATGAATCACAAACTAACAGGCGAGGTCTCTAATTAACCAACATGATTTGAATAGTCAATGTGTGTAATTCATATTTTCACGTTTTAACAGAAAAGACAACATCATACAACATTCTCAATCCATTTAAAGCTTAAGGTGTTATTTCTCCACTATCAGTGCCACAAAACAGAATTGCAATGACAAATAGGCTTCCTAAACACAACCAGCTCATCCAATGTTCAGCCGAAGTTGACATGTCAGGCCTCTCCAACACAGAAATGTTTCGATAGGCCACAAAACAAAACCTTTACATTCAGCTATATTGGATCTGAAAGTCTAAATTACGTGCATCGCATATTATCAGATTATATTTGATGCTTCAAGAGGACCTATTATGCCCTTTTACAAAGACTTGATTTTGTTTTTGGGCTGATTTAATCAGTTTGGGCTGATTTACTAGATCTGTTTTTCATGACTGAATATTCTAAAGAACACCTTATTGGGACTTCCGGAATGGCGTCGACACGTGTAAGTGCTCCCAGACGGTCTGGTGTTAATGCCCCGTTTTATACTTCGTATTAACTGAAATTAAACAACATGGAGGGGGACAAAGCAAAAAAGGCTAGGATTAAATCACAACTAAAACCTGAAAAGACTGAAAAAGCAACAGAAGAGATGACTGACGGCCCCGCTAATAACCTGTCAGCTAGCATTGCGGCGATACACGCTGACATTAAAGCCTTTCGTGTGGATATTAAAACTGAACTAACGGCCTTCCGAGATTCTCTTGCGAGAGACATGAAAGAAGAATTGTGCAATCTTAAGCAAGAAGTCAACCAAAAGTTAAACGGGCTTGTCACGGACCAAAGCGCCACAGCAGAGAGGATCGATGAAGCAGAGGAGCGAGTGGCAGATTTAGAGGAAAACGCAGCTGAGCTGAAAGAGGTCCTCGGCCAAAACATCCAAATCCAAGAAAATCTACAGGAGAGACGGTTAGATCTTGAAACACGCTCATGCAGAAATAATATCCGGATTTTCGGAATTCCGGAAGGAAGCGAAGGGAATAATGCCCAAGAACTTGTGAAAACAATCGTTATAAACAGAGTTGTCACTTGGCGACCAGGACCTCAAAATTCACAGAGCACTCGGACCCAAGAAACCCACGGATGCGTACCCCAGATCCGTAGTGGTATTTTTTCTGGAATATAAGACGCAGGACTTGGTTCTCCGCTCTGCATGGAGGAAGAAAGAAGTGCACTGCAACGGAAAAAGGATTTTCTTCAACCAAGATTATCCACCTGAGATCCAACACAATAGAAAGGCATTCGCACCGATCGGGAAAATTCTCAAATACCCCTTTTCCACCAGCAAGAACCGGGTGCTTGTTCAGAGCCAGAGCTATTGCCAGTTCAAGAGTTGGTTTGACTGACGAGTTTTCTAAGAACTGGTTTGCCTTTCCACAGGCCAGAGAGCCGCCATAGAGCCAGATCTTATGTCACTGTATACATCTCATGTTGCCCAGCAACGCTAGCGCGTCAGCGCATAACACAAACACACCAGGCTTGTTCGAGATGGTTTGGTTTCTCGCAGGCCGATCGGCGCATGACATCAAAACATTGCGAAAGCGATCCAAAAGCACAAGGAGTCGTATGCTCTCCAAACACTCCCGCAGCTCTGATTGGTCCGCGCCGCCCCTATGCATCTCGGACAAGCCTTCCATCAACAGGCGGTCGTTGCGTTACTACTGATGCTCATGGCTTTGCGAACCTACATCGGCATCCAAACACGGCGCATCCAACGCGTTCGTGCAGCTCGCCGTAACTTGCATACAGGGAGATTACAATCGAGCTGCTATTAGCTCGATTAGCTGCTATTTAAAAAATGGCCGTCACAAGTTTCTGTTCGTCGTTTGGTCACGGTAACCCCGCCCCTGATGCAAGCGGTTCTTACTTCTAGACCAGCAATGTTTTGGTGCTACTTAAGAACCACTTTTCCTGGTTCAGAGCTGGTGCTTTGGGTGTCGAAAGACAAAGAACTGATTTGAAACTAGGCTCTGGCTCTGAACCAGCACTCAAACTGCCTTGGTGGAAAAGGGGTGAAAGAGAAAGGAATCAAGTTCCAAAAGCCACCGCCTGCAAAACTGAAAGTCTTTCTGGAGAACGGCCCGGTTATATATAATACGACCATGGAAGCATCGAAAGACTTGAAAGAAAAAGGACTGATAAATATCGAAGAGGCAGCTGGAATGGGCCCTCCTGAAAAAGCGAAGCAGAGGCCTTGGGAAAAGGTGGGCACGACATCAAAGAAACGCAACGAAGCACATCGAGCGAAGATCCGGGAGAAACTGCACGGGTTTCAGAGAGACAACGCAAGCGCCTTCTGAATGAACGGATTAAGTCGATAAAGCTATCACAAGACTCAAAAATACTGGTAAGACCCTTAAATCTGTGGATTTTCTTTCGATGGTGAACACATAAATTGAATTCAAATATTTACGACGAAAGAGAACGAGTACTTTATTCGACCTGTCTTGTTGAAGAAGGATGAACAAAGGACACCACGTTCAGAGTTAAGTTGTATTATCATAATTATTAAGTTGGCAAGAGAAGGCTATAATTTGCTAAAGCAAAGCTGTTAGTATAAAAGAAAATGCTTGCTTAACTTGTAAACCGAGCTGAAAACACAAGAATATAGGACCAGTCATTATGGGTGCTGAATAGATAACACCGTTTGTGCAATTTGCACAACAGAGAGGAGCCCTTTAGAGAAAGAAGGCCTACCCCTCACATTCAGAAGTTACAACAAAACTTCAAGTTTGGAGGTCAGTTCTATTTTGTTCTCTGTGTGGTTCAATATGTTCACGGTTTTGAATTGTATGTTTTGGTCACCTCAATCTTTACAATTTTTGCTTAGATTACATGCGGAGACAGGAATATAAGGTAGCTACCTTGAATGTTAATGGGTTACTAAGTCCAATTAAAAGAAGTAAACTTATTCTCATTCACAGTTCCATGCTGGTGGAACGCTCTCCCCACCCTCATCCGGAATGCAAAATCCCTGACAACATTCAAAAGACAGCTGAAAACCTATTTATTCCGTGAGCACTTAACCTCATAAAAAAAAAAAAAAAATGCTTTCCCTTTGAAACATCACTTATCAGGCTTATGCTACTCTGAATAATGCCTGAACTTCGTATTTTGAGCACTTCTTGCGTTGTTGTTGTTTTTGCCTCTTCATGATGACTCGCTTAATTTAGTCCTAATTTGTAAGTCGCTTTGGATAAAAGCGTCTGCTAAGTGACTAAATGTAAATGTAAATGTAAATGTATTACTAAAATAAAAAGAGAAAATCAACAAATAATCTTCTGGAAAGAGACCCATCTTTCTGACACAGAACATGGGAAATTGGGGAAAATGGGATTTAGAGTATATTTCTCTTCATACAATAATGGCCGTAGACGGGGAGTGGCAACATTCATTTCAAACAAGGTTCATTTTCAGTTGCTTTCTAAAATTACTGATAAAGAAGGGCAACATATCCTTGTAAAAAGGACTATTGACCAAAATGAAGTTACATTAGTCAATGCATATAGACCACCTGGAGAAGACAAATTATTTCTCAAAAAAGTATTTAATATTATAGCAGTGGAGGCATCTGAGACACTGATCTGCGGGGGAGATTGGAATGTACAACTTCAACCTAGACTTGACTCATCTTATTCCATCAAGCAAATTAGTCAGGAAGCTAGACAAATGAGAAATACGATGAAAGAATTAGGTTTAATGGATGTGTGGAGAGATTTAAACCCTTCAGAAAAACAGTTTACATTTTTCTCCTCTGCTCATAGGTCCCACTCTAGAATTGATTATTTTTTTATGTTCGGTTCAGAAAGACATAGAATGAAGGATTGTGAAATAGGGACAAGGGACATCTCAGACTATTCAGGAGTGTACCTAACAGTGCTCATGGTTTAGACCAAAAAAGACATTCTGGCGACTCAATGCAACCCATTTAAATGATTTGGCAAGTAAAGAATATGTTCAGAAAGAACTTATTTAACACATAACAATAATGGAGAGGTGTCACCCTGTACCCTATGGGATGCCACTAAAGCGGTTATGAGAGGTAAACTTATAATGTGTATGTTGTGCCTACTGTCTGACAACTGGTCTTTTGTTGGTGGTATTGGTGTCTTACAAGCCCATTAGGGCTGGGCATACAGTAGTATGCAGACACAATAATAAAAACTATTCATTCATTCATTCATATAATGTGGGCATCACAGAAAAAAAAGGAAAACCAGAAATATTTCAAATATTTGAACACACAACTTAAAGAGTTACACGGTTACACTAGAAAACACGGTAGGAGAAGTGACAAACTATTTTGAAAAAGATAAAAGAGGTGAAATCAGAACTTAAGATTTACAATGAGCAAAAACAATTAAAAGTGAAATCTATAAAGCAGAGATTTTATAAAAATGGTCCAAAAGCAAAAAAGCTTATGGCTTGGAGAATAAAGAAACAGCAGGCAGAGATAAGCATATTTAAAATTATAGATCCCAAATCTAAAAAACTATGTCATAAACTGGAAGAAATACAACAGGATTTTGAAAGGTACTATGAGGAATTATACACTAAAACACAAACAAACAAAAAAAAAATATTGGATTTGGATTGGATTGGATAGACCATCAATTGGATCAACACAAAACAAAGTATTAACTCAAAATATAACTACAGAGGAAATAAACAAGGCTATATCAAAACTTAAAACAAAAAAAGTACCAGGAATGGATGTTTTTTTTCTTTTTTTCTGCGGAGTGGTATAAAACATTTAGGGAACAATTGATGCCAATGATTCATAGATGTTACTACAACTACACCTTACAGGAAGGTGATCCTCATAGATCCTGGAGGGAGGCCGTAATATCTGTAATTCCAAAGGAAGGAAAAGATTGGATGGAATGTGGCTCTTATAGACCTATTTCAGATCGAAATATTGACTACAGACTTTATGCATCCATAATGGCTAAACGATTAGAACACATTCTTCCAGACTTAATAGATACAGATCAAACAGGTTTTGTAAAACAAAGACAGACATATGATAATATATGGCGAACCTTAAACATAATTGATAATATATGTCAGAATAAAACTAGTGCCCTCATAACTAGTTTAGATGCAGAAAAGGCATTCGATTCAGTGAGTTGGGAATTCTTATATTTAGTTTTGCAACAGTTTGGGTTTGGAAATGACTCTATTAGAATTATTAAATCCTTATATTCAACCCCTACAGCAATAATTAAAATTAATGGTGATGTTTCGGATTATTTTACTTCAGAAAGGGGATGCCGACAAGGGTGTCCATTAAGCCCTACCCTATTTGCCTTATTTATTGAGCCATTGGCACAGCTAATCGGAGATGACATAGAAATAAGAGGAGTGAAAGTAAAGGATATAGAACACAAGATATGTTTATACGCTGATGATGTGGTGTTGTTTCCCACATGCCCTGAACTCAGCCTTCCCAAAGTGATGTATTCTGCTTTGATACAATCTGTATTGTGAAAAGCGCTATATAAATAAACTTGACTATTCCCTTGAAAAATGTGGATCATACTCAGGATACAAACTAAATATACATAAAACCCAAACTCTCTCGTGCAATTATAATCCGAGTAATAAAATACATAGTGAATACACATTTAAATGGAATATGTCCTCCATTAAATATCTTGGAGTTGAAATTCCGGCTGACTTATTAACCATTTATAAAATGAATTACTGCCCTATTACAGAAATCATAAAAACAGACCTGAATAGATGGGTTCTCCTACCTTTAGATCTATATAATCGAATAGAGGTTATAAAGATTAATATTTTGCAATGATTACTTTTTCTTTTTCAAGCTTTACCAGTGGACATACCAAAAAGGCAATTTGATGAATGGAAAAAATAATAATATCACACTTCATTTGGAAAAGTGGGCGGCCTAGAGTGCGATTTAACACTCTACAACTTCCTAGAGATCAGGGTGGGAGAGGTCTGCCATCGTTAGACGATTATTATAAAGCAGCACAGCTAAGACACTTGGTTTGCTGGTTTAATGATGACAAGAATTTTTCAGATATCTTCAAGTTAGACATTACTTCAACAAGAATATAAAGGATGTGGAAGAAGCTGGATCCACAATAGTGCAGATTTATATATATATATATATATAGATGCATATAAAAAGAAACTGAATAAGAAAATAGTATCAAGAATTTATTCGTTTAGTGTCAACAAAAAACTACTCGACAACTTATGTGAAACAAAAATGGGAAAAGGAAGCCAATATAAGTAGCCTGACGTCGTCATACTCAGATTCTAGTCAGAACATGAGTCTGATACTGCTCCATTGAGCTGTGATTATGGGGCGTGTTTCAACCGAATCAGGAAGGAAAATGCCTCTGCATTCAATTGGATAGACCTACAACCAATCAGAGCAACGGAGTAAGTGACGCATGTTCTTCATTCATCTTTCTGATCGACAAATGCCTTGATCGCGGTTCTCTGTTCCTCTTTTAAAATGAATGCGCTGTCGATATCTTCTAAAATAGACGCGATGGTGGAATCTACACATGATGTTTCATAAACAAAGTTCGGGAGGAGCACGTTAAAATAATCAATCCAATCAACTTCAACAAACAATTACCATGTCTACCTTATCAGCATGAGATGAAGCATATATTTATTCACTCTGTCAACTCACCTAACATTACTTGACAGTTTTCAGCATCCCCACAATCACCCTCGGCTTGTTCTTCCACAGCCAGGAATACGGGGGGAGTTGGCTACTTTGGGTTTGGGCCGAATACCGAGCCCGCCCTCTCCTCGTACAGCACCCCAAATGCATTTATTCTATCTGACTTATTTGTAAGTGTGAACTCGTGAAACCTAAATTCTCCAGAGGCAGTCATCTTTTCTTTTACTGTCTATGCATTGTTGTAAACGAATTCAACCCAAGCGCTCTTTGGTGACGTGGATGATTACGTTACCGTTGCTCATCTGTCCATCATCGATTAAAGCCCGCCCTGGCAATTTGATTGGCTCGGCTTTCTGGGAGCCGAGCATAATTACTCCTCAACGGATCGAGTCCAGACCGAACTTCCCGACCAAAAAATGTTGTGGGCGGGGTTCAGGCTGGCACCCAGGCTACAATATAAGTATAACAGAAGAAGAATGGCTAACTATGTGTAAAACACAGATGAGGACAACAAGTTCAGATTCATGGAGGGAATTTGTTTGGGAAAATACAGTAATGTTTTTCATAACCCCTAAAGTACAGTATCTACAAACTGGGAATCAAAAGGTTGATGAATGCTGGAGAAAATGCGGAAATGGCTGACCATTTTCACATCTTTTGGGACTATAACATAATTCATACCTATTGGCAGGATCTGAAAAGAGAGATGAATGCAATAATGGGGTTGAATCTGGAATGTGACTTTAAAACAATGTACTTGGGCATCATTCTTTCAGAAATAAAGGAGGACATATATATTTTTAATATATTACTAGCAACTAGTAAGAAGTCAATTACAAGGAAATGGCTCAAAGAAGACCCCCCATCAGTGTACGAATGGCAAGAAATTGTAAATGATGTGTACAATATGGAATCTCTGACTTTTTCATTAAGAAAACAAACTAATAGAATTTCTTCATACTGGCAGAAATGGTTGAAAAGAGATGAAAATATTATATTGGTTACCTAAGGTCCCCCATGATATGAATATATAAGGTTGAAAGTGAGAAAAAAAAAGAAAAAAAAAACTTGTGAACCATTTTTGACTTTTAACCAATGGACTGTGTTGGATGTGTAGCCTTTAACATAACTGTACTGCAGAATTTGATCGAATCATGTGATCATGAATGTAATAAGTTCTCCCCGGTGACCAGTGTATGTCTATGTATGTGTGTATGTGCTCAGAATATACATTTTGTGTACACAAGAGTATGTAAGGATGAGTATGTGCATATGTATTGTAAATGTTTTTTATTTATTTTTTGCACCTTATTTTTCCCATATTTGTCACTGTTGCAGCTCCTCTCTTCCCAGTCTGCCAGTAACGCTCTGTTTAGTTCCTGTCTCTATGAAGCCCCTCCTTCTGAAAAGCACACTGTGCTCTGATTGGTCGACTGGATCAGTGTGTTGTGATTGGTCAAGTGTGTTTGGGAAATGTCCCGCCCCTTACCATAACCGTGAGTTTCAACACACTACTAACTAACTCAACCAAGCCCCGCCCCTTTATTTTGTGTATGCCGTGGGCGGGAATTATTTAAATGAGGAATATTGTGACGTGTTTGTTCCTGCAAGACAACTCAAGACTACAATTGAAACGTTTTAGAGAGTTGAGAAACATTCTTACTGATATAGAGAATAACTCCCGCTGGAGGGACTTTGTGCTTTGTAACTTTGCAGAGCTTTTTCATGCTCAAACAGCAACATTACACACTAAAGAAAGTTGAAAATGTACATAATATCTCTTTATTGTACAGTTATGATGGGAATTTTTTAGACCAATTATATTTCATTATAGGTGAAGCTTCCAATCACAACATTATGGAAATAGAAACCAATTGAGCATAAAAATGTCCTGCTACATTAAGGTTATAGAGCATTCTCTCTCTTTTGGCTAAGTATGATCGCCCCCAATGCACATATTAGGTCAAAATCACAAACTGAGCTGGAGGAATACATATGTTTTTGTGTGGGGGTTTGTGTGTGTGTTCTTGTCTCGCAAGAGACTGCAGTTGAACAACATCTAATCATAGATCAGCTTGCTTGTGTCTGCCTCTCAACCTTGAGCTGAACACTATCGAACTGACCCCTGAATAAGCAGGATGGATAATCTGAATGCAAACGCTTTTAGTGATTATATACAGAGAGAGTGTGTGTGTGTGTGTTTCAGAGGAAGCAACATTATTATAACCGGCTGTTTGCACTCTTCCAAAACACTGCCAATGTCATTAAAAAAGTTTTCCAGTAAGTTTAAAACCGTTGAGATTGAGAGAATCGGAGAGAGTACCAGACAACACTCCAGGGCACAACAGAGTCTTCCTAATGATTGTGAGAATAGGAGAGAGAGAGAGTGACAGGGAGGGCCAAAAAATAGAGACACAGACGGAGAGAAAAAGAGTACCTGTCACACAAAACCTTCATTGCTTCTGGAAGGCAGTACCAAGAAAGCAGTATGTGTAGGAATGTTTTTGCAAGAGAAAAATCACAATTCAGAATACATCTTTGAGCTATTTTCTCAGTCTATTCAGAGCGCTATGAAAGTGTGTGCATGCTGTGTGCTTGTGTGTGTCTGGAGAGAGGATGTATTCTAGTCATTTGTAGTCAGTCTCAAAAAAGGGACGAAATGAGAAGGGTTTATGACAGCAAACTCCCATGATGCACCAATGTGTGACACAGTAGAGTATGCTCAGAACTCTTGATTAGACTCCATCTCAACATCCCTTGATATCTTTCTAAATATACACACAATACACACACACACACAAGCGCTACAGATCAGACCTTTGGGACTCTTTACTGAATTCTATTCACAATGATATCTCTTTAGATCAAAAAATGCTGTAACAACCAAATCAACCCCAGCGCTATGTTTACACGACAACGATATGCTTAAAACGGAGAAGTTTTTCCTTTGAGTCTTCTGCGTACAAACGACACAATTGTCAAAACGATCCCCATTCACACGGACCCACGTAAACGACTAAAACCCTGTGTTCTGCTGCCAGGCCATTAGATGGCGATGAAACGCTATAGACTGAACACGTAATACGCATGTGCATGACGTCATCGTCTTCAGAGATTTGCGTTTTTGTTGTTTAAACGGAGACTTGCACTTTGAAACCCGTTTTCAAAAGTTTGCATTTTCAGGCACCCAAAACGCTGTTGTCGTGTAAACAAACGGCTAAAACACATAAAAAGTTTTAGTTCCCCAAGGGCCATTTTCCTGGTTGCATTCGCACCGCCTGTATGAACTCTGAAGTGACGTAAGACTTATTTTGATGCCGCTGAGAAAGCCAGAGCCTGAGCTAACAGCGCGCTCACATTCTCCGTCTTTATCAGTTTACAATCTGTCTAAGAGTCCTGGTCTAATAAAATAGATAGAACTGTTATACAAAGAAAGTAGACAGTATATGAAAAAAGAATTAGCTTTTTCCATGTGGTTGATGCCCAATGTCGCTAGCTGAGCAGAAATACATAATCATGTTTCGCTTGGTCCCCTTATGCTGCGTTCACACCGAACGCAAATTGAGCGTCAAATTCGCTTCTATCGCGTCTAGTTGGACGCTTGAACATTTTGAATCCATTCGCACGCGCGTATAAAGCGAGCGTTTGAAGCGAAATAGACGCGTGTTCGAGGCGAAATTCGCTTCTTGTGGGAGGGGCAAGTGCTTGTCCACCACAACATGCACATTTATACCTTGAACTTTTTCAAATGGCAGGTTTTCCACGTTAGTATATAAGGTAAAATTATAAAATCATACATTATTAGTAGTCCTATTATTAATATAACATGGTAAACAATCCCATATTTGGAGATTTTCTTCATCTCATTCAGAAATGTATGACTGCAAGTGTTCAGTGTCACATTCATAGTTAAAGGATTAGTTCACCCCAAAATGAAAATTTCCTAATAATTTACTCACTCCAATGCCATCCAAGATATCCATGTCTTTCTTTCCTCAGTGGGAGAGAAATTATGTTTTTTGAGGAAAACATTTCTGGATTTTTCTTCTAACAATGGACTTCATTGGTTACCATCGTTTTTAAGTCCAAATCAATGCAGTTTCAAAAGTCTTTGAAGTGTTTAAACGGGCTGTACGCGATCACAGCTGAAGAAGAGGTTGTTATCTAGCGAAACGATAGGTTATTTTCAATTTTTTTTTTATAATTTATAGACTTTTTACCTTCAATGTTCGGACTGAGCTGATCAACAAACGGACAGGGAACTACGTCATCACGTTGAAAGGTCACGCCGGCGCCGCCACTGTTTACAATGCGACCGTACGTAGGAGGATAGTTCAAATAGTATTGTTTGCTATTATATATATAGTAATAGTATTCAGTGAATATGAATATGAATAGTATATGAATAACATTCTGATGAATATGAATAGTAGTTCAAATAGTATTGCCAGCGTGACCTTTCAACGTGACCTCCAGACATGGATATCTTGGATGGCATTGGGGTGAGTAAATTATTAGGACATTTTCATTTTGGGGTGAACTAATCATGTCATTCCTTCTTTGATGTCCTGAAAAAAGGTCTGTGCCATTTCTTTGATCAGGTTATTTCTGTACAATAATGTGTAATTTATTTTTGTTTTGATGATAAATGGAGCCAGCCTCCAAAACCTGTCCTGTCCAGGGACACTGTGCAGACACAAATTATGTTATACACTAAAGTATGCTGGTTGTCTTTACATTAGAATAATAATGTTTCATATAATCTAGATTTAGATATGGAATAAATAGCATTCAATACTAAATGAATATGTCTCACATATTGAAATTGATTTGCTTTGTTTTTACTTCACCGCGTGACAGCAGCAAGCAGGCTCCTGATTGGTTAACGCGGCGCGAAAAGACACCAAAGTTCAGATTTTTCAACTCGGGAAACGACGCGAATTCGCTTCAAATGCGTGAGTGCACAAAAAGCACCAAATAAAATCACTTGTGCGTATCGCACCAGACGCTCAATTCGCCTCTTCGTCCAGTTCGCGCGAATGAGGTGAAATCGCATCCATCGTGCCGCGCTAAACGCGTCTATCACAAATGCCTATCCCAGCGCCTTGGGCCAAAGACAGGGAAACACCCTGGAAACTAGTGTCTGGATGTAGGCATTATAAAGGATCATGTACTCTTGATGCATGCATAATAAAACCCACTGAGATAAACAAGACTTGATTATGATTATATAATTAAAACTATGTATACAATTAAGGGAACAGAGGTGTCAGCAGAGGTAGATTTAGTCTAAGCCCACACATATTCTGCTGTCTCACTCTCGCATACATTGACAAGAGTCACAGAGTTAATTGGTTTTTAATAAAGCTTTTAATCTCAGAACTTTGTGAGGCTTTTCAGTGCAAACCAACTTGGCCGATGGCCGTTATATTAGTGTGTGTGAAGCATCAGCACCAACATGCTAATCGTGAGTAAAGGTTTGCAAAAGCCTTGTTCAGAAAGACTTGGTCGATATCTGATCGATATCTGATCAATAGGAATGAGAAAGTAATCTGACAGAACAGTGAGGTCAATCCCATCTCTGGTCCTATCTGTTAAGTAGTCTGAACGTTAATTCCCAACAGAAGCGACACGTGTTTGAGGTTTAGAGGGTCTGATCTATACGACACTCAGAGCAGCAATCTCTCAGTCCCTGCCAGGAAATCCGTCCTATATGTGCTGTGAACTCTTTTGTTTTACACATCGTTCATTGCTCTTTTTCGTACATGAATTATTCATCAGGTCCAGCAAAGGATATTTATCTGTCTTTAGTGACTTTAGTCCTGGTTCTGTGCCCAAGAGAACACTGCATCTATATTTATCCACAGGCATTTTGCTCTCTGTGCAACAATGAGGGGAGGGGAGGGGAGGGGGGTTATCCATTTTATTTCAGACTGTTAAGAAAGTGCTACAGCATTACCTGAAATGCACTGGCTGAAGAAAATAAAGAGACACGGATAAATGGATGTAGACTTGAACATTAAAAAGCAGAAAGTCACACATTTGTGAATATTCTGCTCTTGAAATGGCATCAGTACTCAATGATGGAAGCTTGAAGAGCTCTTTGTCTTTCAGTGTGTAAAAGCAATCAGTCTACACACAGGCATGTATAGAAGGAAGATAAACAAATGTGTGGAACTGAGGCTGAATTAATCCCACACAACAGGAAAGACAAAAAGGGGAGAGTGGACGAGGGAAAGTAGAGAAAAGACAAAGAGGGGAGAGTGGACGAGGGAAAGTAAAGGAGAGGAAGGGGTATGAAGCAAGACAAGAGGAGAAAAATAACAAAAAAGAAGACTACAGAAGAGACGAGGCAGATGAAAAAAAGCAAACATGAGACATGACCCATGAACAGACCGTCAGGATGATGAAAGAGTTGCTGTCTAGATGGACAGAGCTCAGAAACAAATGAGTGCAATGAGGAAAGCTATCGTTCCTTTGTCATGCCTCGACTACCACCCCAGAGCGAGGGATTGCAGTGCAAGAAACTGAAAGATGAATTGAAATCGGAGCCTTTGTTCACAAGAATGGGAAAAATCGATCAGTGGAGCTGGGGATGGCGGCCAGAATGTATGTATATGAAGACGTCTGTGACAGGCCTTTATTGATCAGGAGCAGACAGAATTGCACTCAAAGATGGAGTGACTGAGAAATTAAACAACAACAATAAGAAGTGATTGCTATCAACATGTTCGCCAGACTGGACAAGAATAGAGAGGAAAGACAAGGGGGATAAGAGGACACGAAAAACGAAAGACGGGGGGGGGGGGGGGGGGGGGGGGTGAAGGAGAGGAGGACTGAAGAGACAAGAGACAATGAGAGATGGAAATGAGAGGAGAGGTGAGACCAGGGAAAAATGAGAAGAGACAAAGACAAGAGGAGACTTGGAAAGTAAACTACAGGAGAAATGAGATTAAGTGAGCGAGGGGATGTGGGAAAAACAAGGATATAAGAAGAGGAGAGATGAGGAGGGAGCAGAGGAGAGGAAAAAGAAGAGAGGAGAAACAAAGAGAGTAGACTAGAGGAGGAACACTGAAGAGAAATGAGAAGAGGTAGGAAAAGAGGAACAATGAGAGAAACAAGGATTTGAGAGGAAATGAGAGGTGGGACGGGGAGAGACGAGACAACGGGGAAGAAGAGGAGAAACAAGGAAGAGGAGAGGATATGAAGAAAGGTATAGAGGAGAGGAGCCGTACGACCAACTGATTTCCAGACATCTTTGTCCAAGGACAGACAATATATCACCCAATGTCAGAATGGATTTATGCAGGCACACACACACACACGTCTCTTTCCTAAAATGTGGCAAATTTTGATGTTCGAGTCATAAATGCAGATTAATCTTGATCTCATTTTGGCACACAGTCTAATCTACAATCTCTCTCTCTCTCTCTCTCTCTCTCTCTCTCTCTCTCTCTCTCTCTCTCACACACACACACACAGAAATATAGCACTTCCACTCAAGCTCTCAGTAATGGACATCAGCACAAAGTGCTTTAAGTGAGGGGAGGAGTCGCCGTGACTCACAGTGTGTGTGCACTGTGTGTGTGTGGAAAGATGAGTTAGTGTGAAAGAGGCATAACCTAGCTGGTGTGTGTTTGCTGGTGTATGTATGTGTGCAACATGACAGATTGCTAATGCACCATTATCTGAAAACCTCTGAAGCAGCACACACAGATGGAGCAAGTCTCTGAGCTCTGAGCCCAGCCCAGGGTCATCACACACCGGGGAACCGCATCTCCTCTGCCGGAAACACAACTTCACAACTTCACTAGTTACGTTTCATGCCAACTCCAGGCTTTTAAACATGATTTTCAAGTTGTTTGGTTGGTAATACTTCATTTTAAGGTGACGTAGTTACATGTTACTACATGTACTTACGTATTATGCATAATTACAAGTAACTAACCCTAACGCCATCCCTAACCGTAACGCTACAGTAAGCACATGTAGTTAATTAATACGTACTTGAGTAAGTACAACATAACTGTCACCTTAAAATAAAGTGTAACTGTATGGTTTAAAACCCTCAGATTTTATACTACCATAAGTATAAGATACACTACAGTGCTCAGCTGTCACAGACAACCTAGTTATTTATGCTACTCATGTACAATGTTTTACTAATCCCTCAGTGTGTATCAATCAAGGATTCATCCCCCTAAGAATGAAGTCCCACTTCAGAATGACAATTTACTAGAGATGTAATGGAAACATTTTCAGTACGAGTCTTCCGGTTCTGTTGTTTTACCCGCTGCACGTGCCGAACTTCTGTGATGTGCGGAGCGCAATTTGAAGTTCGAGTTTCCCCCAGGATGGGACAATACTGTTTATATCAATATACTTTGATGTTGCAAATGCATCTGAAAAAATAACAGAGTGAGCTGCTGCCGGGTCCAAGTTGTTCTAAACATGAGAAATGCATTATATTAAGTGCTTCAAACTAGCTCATAAACCTACAGTTTAAAGTGGCTTGCTCTCAGATGCATGTTATTTAATGCATTTGAGACCTGCTTTCCTCAGCATAACTTACTGCAAATCCTTATCTATAAATGTTAGATTTTGATGCGGGTATTTGCATTTTGCATAAAGGCTCGTCCTGACAGCGAGCGAGTCACCCTTAAATTTCACAGACTTCACTGAACAAGTGTGGGCATGCATGCGCCTCAAACAGACGGAGCGCAATAAAATGGTCGCTCAATAATTCTCACTAAAATATACATTTACAAATATACATTTTGCTTCCCAAAAGTGGAAGCGCTTCAAAAAGTTTCCTCCATTTACAACAGCACCGTAAACAGCAGTCCTGCTGCATTCAAATCACACCAAACCGTGACATCGTTAGGGAAAAGAGGCCAACTTGGGATGCTAATTTTGCAAATGGAGCTTGAGGAAAGTAGTTTTAAGTTTTAGCACCATGTTGCGTTGACCAATACGCCATTTCATGTTGCATTTTTATTGGCTAGTTAGAACTTCTCTCACTGTACGACGTAGGTCCACGAAACTTCCACGATTGCTCATCTTTCATCTGGGACAGCCCAAAATCATACAGTGTGAACCGAGCATTAGAAAACTAGTGCCAATTTTCACTGACAAATTGAGTCAAGTAACTTTAACAAAAACGCAAGCCTAATATTTCTGAACGCTTGTCTGTTAGACTTACATTATATTAGTGTAAATGCTATCACACATTGAGGGACGAGTTAAAATTGAGCTAAAATTAGTTCAATAACATTAAACATGAAGCTGTGAGTATTATTCAAAGTTCATTTCGTGTTGAAATAATGGGACCTGGATGCCACTCAATAACAGATAAAAGGAAACAGGAAGTAAATCATGAATGTAATTCGTAATGAAATTTTTGGAGCCAGATGTGGATTTGCTAGACTCACACAAACTTGAGGCTCATTTAGAGCGGGACTAATTCATCACACTCACACATACGGAGGTGGTGCGAGACAGCAGGTCTTTGGAGGCTCAAATGATCTCCAAAAGATGGATTCCTCCCAGGAGAGAGTAATGGAGCGCAGAATGACTGATGCCTTCCCACGGGTGCAGAGCCAGCAGTGCCACCCCGGGACGCTTAAACGATCACCACACCGCCTCCATCTGGCCTAGGGCTGCTTAATCGAGTGAGGAGTAGCTTATGTCCCTCAAAGGTAGAGCTGGTGCTTGCGAGTGTGTGGGTTTCGTCTGACGGATTTCACATATGGGACTCGTGAGCCGATAAGATAATTACTCAAAAATTACGTTTATTGAAAAATCATACACAGGGCAAAACATAGCAACAATGTGCAACACCGCAAAAACAGCATGAGCGGCACATCTGAAGTGGTTTATAGCCTGTGAAAACGTGGAATAAGTTTTCAGAAGTTAATAGCCACGGACAAAAAGGCTCAGTAATCTTTATTTTGCTAAATCTTTAAGAAAGATAACACTCATGTTTTGCATCCTGTACTAAGATACATGCTAAAAACCACAGGAAACAAGACACGCGCTGACTGACAACCACAAAGTTTAAGGTCGCTCTGATGCAGAATCCCATTTACATAGAAGGAACGCTGCAGAGCCGTCCCGGGTGCAAGACTTTTATAACTGCGTACCGTTTCCATCAGAGAATGTCAGAGAGTGATTTAGCTATTTTGGATAAACCGTTGTACAGAATTGTTGTAGACTTAATCTTAAAAAAACTAAGTTTTGTGCCAAAATGCTGTTGCTGAAAAAACTGAGAATCAGTTTTAAATCTGACTGAAACTAAACGAATCGTGGGATACCTTAATATTTTCACACTTCCCTTTATCAAGAGACCTAACCTCAGATGACTTCAGTGAGATTGTTCCAGTTATAAATGCACCGTATATCACTTTGGATAAATGTGTCTGCTAAATATAGCATATAATGTGGCATTTAATCTAATTTCACTTCTTTTTTTCCTATTAAATTCACCTCTATGTTTTTTTCTTAGACTTTCAGTCTCAAAACTGGCTATTGAGTCTGATTGATTTCAAGGGGCTATATCACAGGAACAGAATTTGCTTTTGAAATAAGTGAGTTGGATGTAGTATGTGACATATTCCGACATTCACAAATCAAAACTCTGTCCCCAATACACCCAGACCATTTACTGAACATACACACTGTCCGAACCAGACACGACGAGAAGATTCCAGCATTCAAAGTCATTTAACTGTCCACAGTGGAAGTGAAAACTCAGCACGACATCAGAACATCAATCAGAAAATGTTTGATATACATTGATGTGGAGTGGGATTTTAAAAACCAATCAGATTTCACTGTGGTTGGTGCTAAAGAGAACAGAAATAGAAACCCACCAGCCCACACAGAAAAATGTCCTATCGCTTGTTGCAGTCAAGTCTGGTTGGGTCAAAACTTAAATCTCACACTTTATCGCATCGCACCTCATTAGCAGCAAAAGCAGCTAGCTCAGAAATATTCCCCGTATTGACCACACACACTTTGCGTAAATATGTATTCGGCATTTAGCAACTGGTCCAGCTCTGATGAATGACAGCGTGAACTATGTTAGCCCATATTGATTAACCAATCACAAAGAGGCTGTTTTACATAAAGAGGATTTGGAGATACAGTAACTGCAAAAGCAGGACTCGCTATTGTTTGAAAGGCTCTCCATCTTTCAGCAGTGCCGTGTGTTGTGTGTGTAAATCCTGTGAGGATTTCAGCTAAACACTGAATATCAGAACAGCTGTTGCTTTCTCTAATCTCTATCTCACACACACACACACACACACACATGCTCAAGGGATATTTACTGACAGTTCACACTGACAGCATCTAAACACAGTATCACTCATATAGGATATTACTAACAGGAATCCTTTAACATCGATCACACATCAAATTATGATGTTTTTTTCTTTAATGTTCCTTACACTCTAACGTGGTTTGGATGCGTTTTCTGGTTTGAGATAAACAACTGGAAACTACATCGCGGACTGCATCAAACTCTTCTGTGCTACTCTAAAATATCACATCCAAATTCCTCAAAAAATATTCAATAAATGTCTTTCAGATGTTCATATTGGTCTGATGTGGTTTATATGAGTTATTAATGCTGTCTTTTGGTATAACGAACAGAACTTGACATTACAACTTACAAATTTACACTATTATAAATGCACTAAAACAAGACATTGTAGAAATATGAAGAAGAAACAGCTGCACAAATACAACAACAAAACATATTACAAAGGATTTCACAGAAAGGATTTCATTTCACATTTCATGCAACAATAAAACTGGTACAACAAAAAGAAAAAGCAGCATGAGAAGATCTCCAAGAAACTGAACTTCAACAGAATTTAGAACAACACAAGACACACCAAACTAAGTCCAACTAACGCAAACTAACACAGAAACGGACGAGAGCGCATCAGCGAGTGTGTGTGAACGCCACTGACCTTGCACAGTTTCTGGTAACGCGGTGAGGATATCGCCATTCTCTGGAGCCGGTGTAAGAAGACCACCACTTTCTGCAGAGACGTCCGAACTACAGCCATCATCTTAACTCTGCCTGCACACGACTGCCAGCGTCTGAGAGCACGCATCCTCACCGCCACACACACACACACATGCTCACGCACGCACGCTCACAGATCCCCCACCACCAGCCGAGCCGAATGTGACGAGCCCTGACAAACATGTCCCGCGCGCGCGTCAGTCACTGCTCTCCTCTCCAGCAAAAAAAACAGAGAATTAACACACAACCACACAAAAAGAGAATGAACGACCGAGAGGGAGATGCTTTGGGAGGGAGAGAGAGAGAGAGAGAGAGTGTGTGAGAGAGGGAAGGATTGATACAACGAAACTCTGGAGAGCGTTCAAGAGCTGGAGTGTCTCTTTCAGCACCAAAAGAACGAGAGCGAGTGATGTGGTGTATAGATTCATAAAGGGAATGAGCGAGGGTGACACACTTTACTGAAAGAGAGCACATCTCCGGAGAGACGGAGAAATAGAGCAGTGAGACACGTCAGAGAAATGAGGGAGACGAGACGAGAACAGTAATGAATTAGAGTGGAAATCACTTACTCTTTCGCTCTGTGAAGGTGCTATTATTATCTCGTTTTATCCTTCTGATGACCCATGACGACGAACGTTCACGAAGCCAACATGAAATCAATACTGACCTCATTTACTTTCTTAAAGGAATACTTCACCCAAAACCAACATTTGTTCTGTCGCATGTCGGTCCAAACCTGTGTGACTGACTGAATTTCTTGGAACACACAATTAGAAATCTTGCTCTTTTCCACACAATTACAAGATTAAATTTCAAGGTAAAGTTTCTACAGGGAACAACATGTTATAATATTATCAGCCATGCAATAACGTTACTGCTTTGGATTGTATATTTGCATATTAAATGGGTGGTTGATTATGATTTCACTTTTCTAACTTTAGTTAGTGTGTAATGTTGCTGTTTGAGCATAAACAACATCTGCAAAGTTACAACGCTCAAAGTTCAAAGCAAAGGGAGATATTTGCTTTTAAAGAAATCGCTTTTTAAGGACTACAACAAACGGCTGGTAGAGACTACACCACATTCCTCCCGGGTTAGTGACATCACCAACCCTAGAATTTACATAAACCCCGCCCACAGAACACGATTTATAGATGATCAAGACAGAATATGCTAATCAATGACTAGAAGATAACTACACATAAGCTACATAAATTCATCAACTAACCATTCAGAAATGTTGTCTACACGTTGTCACTTCTTCTTGAGTTTCTCCATCTTTCTGACTTCGGTTTGAACATAAAAGTTTTTGACATTTCCAGTGCATGTCTGTGTGAGGTAAAAGCACACAAGCTCTTGAAGCTCCGCCCCCTGTGCCGGGAGCAGCAGCTCATTTGCATTTAAAGGGACAGACACAAAAACTGTGTTTTTGCTCACCCTCAAAAAGTGACAATTTTAACATGCTATATAAAAATATCTGTGGGGTATTTTGAGCTAAAACTTCACACACACACTCTGGGGACATCAGAGACTTATTTAACATATTGTGAAAAGGGCATTACACCACCCCTTTAACATTATATCACTTAAAAGAAAGATATGGTTATGAATTGTCAAACTGGTAAATTTTAGAAGGCACAAATTTTCAAAGCACAATTATATTATCTCATAATACTTAAAACACTATCAACATATTTTTACAGTGAATTTCTGAAAACCACGTGTGCAGGTTTTTATTTTATTTTACCAACATACATTTAACAAGATATGTTCACCGTGCAGTTTCTATTCACTGAAAATCTTTAAATCTACCTTTGTGTAAATAGACCGACGTATGTCCGATTTGTACAATTCATTTAAGAAATCATTTGACCCATCTTACAAAACTGATCTGAACTGATTCATTAATCCAGTTGTAAAGATTAAAAGCTGGATGGAAGGATTTTCAGTGAACAGCAACTTAAATGTTGATCTGTTCCTCACACCATGTCATATGGACCACTATTATAATACTTTTATGGTGCGTTTATGTACTTTTTTTTAAGCTTGAGTGCGTCTTCATTCATTGTAGCTGTATGGAAAAGAGCGACCAGCAGAGTCTTCAAAATATCTTTTTCTTGTATTCCACAGCATAAAGAAAGTCATGCAGATTTGACACAAAATGAGGTTGAGTATATGACGAAAATTTTAATTTATGGGTGAACTATGCAGATTCACTCCCACAAAAAAATCACCCCATTTCTAGTGTGATTAATTCTTTCCAAATAGAGATTTTCAAAAATTGTCAGTTTTTTTCCCGCTATTGTGCATCCCTATTGCCCGTTGAGAAGTGATTGTGACATGAGTAACTCTCTTTCTAATGTCAATGTCATTGACGTCAAACAAACACAGACATCAGTCGAGATTTAACAATTTCATAACATCAACTGCGTCAGTTAAAACAAGTTTGCTTCTAAGAAAATACATAATCTGTCCTTGAAAAACATGAACGTTGACAAAAAGGTACATGATTGGTGACTACAATGAAGCTGACAATATCTAAGAGGAAGACAGATGTGAAAGAAAGAAGCTGCAGCAAAAATGAGCATGTCAAAAAAGTGA
The DNA here is from genome assembly GCF_963993115.1 of Abramis brama. Classification (NCBI taxonomy): domain Eukaryota; kingdom Metazoa; phylum Chordata; class Actinopteri; order Cypriniformes; family Leuciscidae; genus Abramis; species Abramis brama. The sequence goes on along the minus strand of NC_139984.1, from coordinate 6,562,785 downwards.
TTTAAACATGTATACAATTTGGCAGATGCTTTTTATCTAAAGCCACTTGCATTCAAGCTCTATAGTTTATCAAAATGTGTGTCTCCTGGGAATCGCACCCACAACTTTAGCTCTATTAATGGCATGCGCTAACAGTGACATGATAAAAGAAACCAATTTTCAATAAAAAATGTCAAGCAACTGAATTCCACTGTATATTGTCCAGACAAAAGCAGCAGCAAAATGTATTTAAGATTTTAAGATGTGACAATTGCTGTGGCTAAATAAATAAATAAATGAATGAATGAATGAATGAATGAATGAATGAATGAATGAATGAATGAATGAATGAATGAATGAATGAATGAATAAATAAATATTATATATATATATATGAAGAGTTCAGATGCAAAAGCCTCTAAGTGCCATCTGAAATTTTCTTTCATTTTTATCAAGCTCGTATATTTAAGTTCAATAATTTCACTTAAATGGCAGTGCAAATTACCTATTAATTGTCATTTAAGTGAAATTACTGAACTTAAATATACGAGCTTTATAAAAATGATCATTCTAGAAGAAAATTTCAGATGGCACTTAGAGGCTTTTGCATCTGAACTCTTCATATATATATATATATATATATATATATATATATATATATATATATATATATATATATATATATTTTACAAATACAGAGATTAAAAAAAAAAAATATATATATATATATATATATATATATATATATATATATATATATATATATTTTTTTTTTTTTTTTAATCTCTGTATTTGTAAAATAATAATCTATTATATTTTTAAATGCAACAGTTCATTAAACCTTCACAAAAATAAAATTTTGGCTGTTTAACTTTTTTAAGTATAATTAAGTATTATATTTGATACATCAGGCTTTTATGGCTCATAAAGTATGATATAGTGTGAATACGGAGCTTATACTTGAGAAGGAAAAACACCTCAAGTCACAAAATGAGCAAAAATGAGCAATTTAGTTTTTTTTTATTATAAATAAAATAATTTATTATTAAATAATGTTTTTATTTATTTTTATTTATAATATATATTTTCTTTTATTATTATTTTTTTACTTCATCGGAAAGGTACTAAATTTGGTAAAAGTTTTGGCACTTGCCATGTGAACAAAATGTAAAAAAAAAACAAAAACAAAAAAAACATGGACAAAAAAGTAGTCACACTTGTAATCCAAAAATTAGCGAATTTCGAATTTCATCTAGTGGAAACGTTTGGTACTGCGCACAGACCATTTTTTTATATATATCAACCTCAGATTAGGAAAATAGCTTGTTTAGATTTATGGCTTTGATTTTCTTACAGTTTGAGAGCAGAACATATTTTTCACGTATTTTTTTTATTAGTTTCACTTTATCTTTTTTTTTTTTTTTTTTTTTTACGTCAGGAATAATCGTGTATAATAAGTGTTGTCTTAAAAAAATAGACCAAACTTGAGTCTGTGCTCAAAAGCATTCAAGATTATTGACCGTTTAAGTTGGAAATTTTATTTTCAGGTCTATGCTCAAAAAGTGATTAACAGGTAATAAATGGATCATAACTATTCCATAAATATAATTTAGTACCATAAAATCCCAGAAACATACAAAATATTAAATAAAAAAAAAAACATTATCTAACTAAAATATAGTACAGTATAAATTTTTGAGCAGTTAAATGCTTAGTTTCAAGTTGCTTCAGTGCAGTAAGCAATACTCTTGAAATAGCGCTCAAAATATAAAGTAATTCTTACATTTACTTCTTAAAAAACAGAAAAAAACTTCACAAGAGTCACATGAACCACAAGCTAAAGGAGGATGTTTTTACAATTATACTAGTAGGCATTTCACTTATTAAAACAGTCTAAACTATCAATCAGACGACAGAAGGTCTGTAGTAGATTGTGTACAAGTTTTGATCATGTTGACAATTTAGAGACCATAGAAATTTGCTTTCTAGGCCTAGGTAAAATCTTCCGATCAAATGATTTCAGGATGAACTGAGGACTCAAGGGTGCAAAACCTCTCATTTGTTGCCGAGCAACAGAGACAACAAAAGATGACTCAATGCTTTGGTGCGACTTCCGCATTTCAGAATTCAGAGTCGGGAGAATAAAACGACACACAAGCGGATGTTGTACTGTAGTGTAGTGTGTGTAGGCTTCTGAATGTTAGTAGGCAGTGAGAGCGGCTGATATATCCTCCACACGGTCGTGATTCGAGTCGACGGCAGATAAAGAGATCAAACTGTGATGCATGAATCTCACAGGACTATCACAGACTCGGCAAAGAACCGTCGGAGGAGGGAGAAGAAAAGGAAGACACACACTCTTTCTCAGCTGAAGTGATCTATAGCTTGATTACGCGTACGCTGCGCTGTGGCTGACGTGGAAACTAATGAGGACTGACAGGGAGATAATTGAATATCGTTCACACACACTTTAGTGCCTGTATGTCCCAGATTTGTCTACATCACAGACGGCACTGCCCAGAGTCAACACACGACCGCATCACGCACTTCACAGAAATAGAAAAAACACAACTGGCGTGTGCTAACTGAAAATCACAAGCTCAAATCTGATTGGCTGGCTTTGACTGAGCCATTGTCATGTGGTTGGTCATTTGACATGTCTCTTCCTGTTAAAGTGGGCGGGTCTTGGCCAGAACAAGCTTCCCACATGGACATAAAGGAATACAAGCGTGTACAGTTCTTACCTCGAGCTGAGCCTTCAGCTCCTTGATGTGGGCGGAGTCCTGTGAAAGCCCCTCCCTCTGGGCGGAGCCTGATAACACGTTGACTGTAGTCTCCGCCTCGTGGAGCCACTTCAGGAAGGACTCGAGCTCACGGAGGGACGCCTGCAGGCTCTTGAGCTCGGAGTCCAGAGCGGCCTGGCGGTCGGACGCCCTGAGAACAGCACACCGCCGTAAACTAGACTACATATACTTATTAACATATGCATATTTAATTAACATTTGTGCAGTTATTATAGTGATGGTAGTACTCATGAAAGCATAACTACGGGATTATTTTTCATCAATATTGTGATAGTAGCATTTATTGCCGTGAGAGTGTAATTACGATCATATCCCTATATGATTACAGTGGCATTCTACTGTAATACATGCATCGCTATAATTAATGAAACCATAATTATGGTTATGGTTCAATATCACTATATTATTATGCGAGCATTGTTTTAGCATTTATTTTCCACAATATTTGTAAAAGAATAATGCATGTAATGTTTAAAAGAGCAATATTATTAAATTGGAATTTATTAGTATTTATTTAATAATATTTATAAAAGCATAATTAATGTAGTATTTAATATCACAATATTATGATGGGGGCATTTAATGGCATTCATTGTCACAATACGTGTAAAAGCATACTTATGGTAGCATTTATTACAATAATATCACAATAGTATTTATTGACATAATATTTACAAATGCATAATTACAATACAATTTATTACTCACTGTATGTTATTAGTATGTTAGCACTTTGAGAGAGAGACTATAATTATGGTAATATTAATAACATCAATGATATCATGGTAGTATTTATTATGACAACATTATTACAATAGTATTTAGTATTGATATGTTATTACGGTAACTATTTATTACTAAACTATTATTATGGTAGTATATGTTATATAGTATTGTGAGAGCATAATTCTGGTAATATATATATATATATATATATATATATATATATATATATTAGTGAATATCTGCAATATTCATGAGAGCAAAGTTAAAGTAGTAGTAATTATCACAATATTATGATAATATTTTCACAAACATTCATAAAGCACAATGACAGAAATATATTATTAATATATTATATATTAACATTATTACAATCATAATTATACTCTGGTACTACTGTTATTATGCTATCACAAATACTGCTGTAATAAATACTTATGGTAGCACATATTACCACAGTACTTGTGATAATAGCATAATTATTATGGCAGTATAGTACCTCATTATTTGTGATAATGCATAATAACAAAGGTATTCATTACCATAATATTATTATGGTAGTAATAATTACCACAGCATTACATGCAGCAGTAATAATAACAGTTATTGACATGTCATCATTATCTCTAAGTCCAGAAGAGTCTGTGTTGCGCTAAGTGTGATATCTGTATATGACGTGTGTGCTTATGACACATCGTTTCAGAGAGTGTGTGCGTATGATTCACTTCATACATAAATACAGTGAGTATGCGCATACCTGTTATTGACACTGTTCCACGAGGCGTTGAGTTTGTCCATGAGCTCTTTGACCTTGCGCGTGTCATCAGCTGCATATTCCTGCAGAAGCTGATTGGACAGCTCATTAAAGGAAGTCACGCTCTCCTGTCCTCGACCGAGCTCCTGCAGGAACGCCTGACAACAGAAAGAAGTCAATGAACATAACTACAGTCCAAACATCACAACAAAAGCACAACTATGACAATGCAAGTGGAGTCACTGTAGACGTCAAGATGCGGTTTGATTCAGGTGTGTTTGCTGCTGCAGACCGAAGGACACCGAACCTCAAATGACTTTAGAAAATCGTTATCAACAAAGTTAGATCTTTATTTCTAACCTAAGGCAAACACTATCTACTCATGTACAAAACATTTGAATAATATATGAATACCAAACAATAAGCCAATGAAATTATGGCTTTAGCAGCCCCTACAGGTCAGCTGCAGTGGTGTGTGTGTGCGTGTGTGTGTGTGTGTGTGTGTGTGTGTGTGTGTGTTTCTTTAAGCAGACACTTCAGCTCAAACACTTGTACTGTAGTCACATTCATTCATAATTTAATACAACAGAATGCAATGATTGTTTTGAGGATTGATTGATTTCTGAGAGACTGACGAGAAGCCTTTTTTTTTTTTTTGTCTTGTGAAAATATTGTTAATTTGGTTATATGTGGGATTTCAAACAGGATTTGAAATTTAAAGCTGAATTTTATGTTGAACAGTTCAACAGCAATTTTATTTAGGTTTAACAGCAACTTGCTGTTTTGCGAACAGTTGCACGTCTTTGAATTTGAAATATTTACAGTAAAATCAGGCCGTTTCTGACAGTTTTGGCACCCTGGATGAGATCCCCATAGATATCATATATAAACGCTAGATGTCTTATGGCACAGTCACTTCCGGCATCACCGTTCGGCCACCACAAACCAAACCGTTTGAAAATCGGTAGAAAATTGAGCAAGTTATGGTTATTTAAAAGTACATGCACCATTAAACGAGTGAGCGAGCACACTGTGGCAAGATGGCCGCCACGTGCGGACGTCGACCTCCATTGGCCAGTAGCGCGCACGAGACATCTAGCCTTTATATATGATATCTATGGAGATCCCTTCCCTCCTCACATCTTAAACACTCAAAACTTACATAACTATGTTTCTAAGCACTGATTTGATACCTTTTACAAATTACATAAATAAGCGGTCTCTTAAAAAGCACTGAAATTATTAACCAACTTAAGTTAAAGGGGGCGGTGCCCTCTTAAAAGCCAGACGGCGCTATCCCTCTGATCATGCAGAACACTGGACCTTTGTCATCTGCGGTCCGGCCTAGTTTAAGGAACATTTGATAAATCCCTATCTTTCGAAACCCACATCAAATCACTGACCAAATCCTGTTTTTTTCCACTTACGTAATATTAGTAAATTGAGGTCTGTGGTCTCTCACTCAGAACTGGAGATGCTCATTCATGCCTTCATTTCCTCCCGTATTGATTATTCTAACTCACTTTTCTCCTCACTTAACAAATCTGTTCTTCATCGACTGCAATCTATTCAAAATTCTGCTGCTAGGTTACTCACTAGATCAAACAGGCGCACCCATATCACCCCGATACTTTGCTCCCTTCACTGGCTTCCTGTAATTTACAGGATCCAATTCAAAATTCTAACCATAACCTATAGGGCTTTACATGGCCAGACCCCTGCTTATCTTGCTGACATGATTCATCTTCACACCCCTCTCCGGTCTCTCAGGTCTAATAACCAAAATCTGCTATCTACGCCACGCACTCGTTTAAAGACATGTTCGCCGCTATGGCACCCAGACTGTGGAATGCTTTGCCAACCAGTATTAGGTTTGCTGAGAATGTGGACAGTTTTAGGGGACAAGTGAAGACTCATTGGTTCAGGTTAGCTTTTGGGTAATCTCTGTCCTTTATATATTGATCATTTTATCTGTTTTATTTTATTTATTTTAGTCTGTTCTTTATTATGTTTTATTGTCTATTGTAAAGCGCTTTGTGACCTAGTCTGTGAAAGGCGCTTTATAAATAAATTTTACTTACTTACTTAAAAAAATTGGATGAGAAAATCCACATTATAAAAATAAAACCACAAATGTGTGACATTAAAAAGTGTATAAATCACTAGTTTTTCTTAAGTAACGCTGTCCAGCAGTGACGCCGGCAGGTAAAGTTACAGTCTGCGCCTCCCCTGAGCCCGTTGAGTTTTAACAGACCCCCTAAAGCGAGCGCTGGGTTTAGTGTGGGGTAATTGAGAATGAATGGGGGAAAGTCATGTGAGAAGAGGCAATGCCTCCATCGTGACATGACTGGATATAATTGGTCAAATGGAGATAAACCTCTCTTAACCACTGTAGTGTCTGGACCATTCAGACACACAATTATTCATTATATTTAATAGGGGTGTAACAATATATCGTGTCACAATATATCGCAATACAAAACTGCAACAATATGTATCGTGGATAGTGACAATATGTATTGTGTATAGTTGTGTATAGGAAAAAATTCAAGTTTTCAGAGTTTTAGTTTCAGTACTACATTGAACTACTATATATAATGTTGAATATAATGTATAATAATGCAATGGGGGAATATTTGTGGGTCTTGATAATGCCAAATGATGATGTTACCAGTAAAAAGTGGCCTATATTATTTTAAATATATCTAGTCAGTGAAAGAGTACAAGAATATTCGTCTAAAATAAATGTTTTCAGCTTCAGAATCATGAATATTGTTATTCTGTTGTCACCATTTCATTTACACCCGCAATGTAATACCAAATTTAGCATTTTAAGCAACAGTACATTTTTTGTTAACCTTTTATCATATGTCTTGGAGTATCGCAATAATATCGTGTATCGTGAGTTCAGTATTGTGATATGTATCGAATCGTGACATGAGGGTATCGTCACACCCCTAATATTTAATGAATAATCCAGAAAACCCTTTCTCCTAACAAGCAAAATATGTGTTAGAGTTCTGTGAACTACCCCTGAACTGCAACTAACACCCAGGCAGAACCAATTATTATTATTATTTATTATGGGGAGAGTAACTCTCACTCCATTTCCCCAAAGGAAAGACACATAAGGCCCATAAAAAGGGACTACTTTCCATTAATTCATAGGCAAACCTATGAATGGACATCTCCAGGACATTGTATGTAGGATTATTACTGTCTTGTATAATATGTTGTATTGTATAATGTATTATGCATGCTTTATGATAGAACACTACTTAATGTAACCTCATCGGTTTCATTTGCTTTCACTTTCCATTTGACCTATTTTTGCATGATTGTGTGTATGTGTTTGTTTAGATTAGTTATGTGTTCGTGATTTAGTTAACTAAAACTTTAACTCACATTCATGTGTGAGTTTTGATTCTGGTCGCTACTTGTAAATTAACGTCCCTTTAAAGATGCATTCATGCTAAGAAAGTTATTTTTCTGTGGCCACGAAAAACATCCTCTGAGAGTTGATAGACGATCGATACTGAGTGTTCGCTGGATGAATTGATTGATATAATTTAATTAACAAGATAATTAATTATTCATATTTCCCTTTTGAGCTAATTTGGCACACAGCCAACCTTTTGAAGCCCCTGACACTCAACCTGCCCACGTGAAACTCAGTGCTTATAAGCTTATGACGAGCTTGCATGCTTTGAACAATTTGGGTCATCGCCAGAGCGCACATATCTAACTAATTCATAACGACATTTGCTATTTGTATCATTGATTTTCATTTTTTTGCAGCCAAAAACTTAAAAGTTGTTAACAATACAATGAGTTTAAATGTAGGATTAAAGATTAAAAATATGAGATAGCCAATGCAGATATTTGATATTGACATTTTACTTTTTATTTAGAGCCAATTAAACGTTCAGTTCCTTGCTGTCATGTGTTGCTACAATCTGACAGTCACATCAAAACTTTGCTGCTGAGCTTGAACAGCCGTCCAAAGATGCCCTTTTTATTTAAAAACAAGTCATGAAAATGACTGATTACGGACAAGAATTTAAAAATGAAAAGATAAATACATAAAAAAATTAAATATGATTGACGTGTTTGGCATTTATAAGCAATAATGTGTATTTGACAGTTGGATTTCGTAAAAATGTGTAGCGAGCTGTTGATAACCACATCAAATTAACATATTTTAGAAGCTTCTTGAGCCACAAAAAGATGTGATGCTGTCTGTAATTATAATCCAGAAATATGGCTTTTGTCCATTTATCTTATTAGGAGCATCTCCATTGACTCTTTTGTTCCCAACAAGCCCACAAACATAAGAACACATTGAACCTCGTTTAAAACAGTTTTTGTTTTTCATTTATTTACTGTGCTCGGAAAATATATTTGAATTCATCAACTTTGAGCTACTTTTAAGTACGCCACTTTTAAGTTTGACCGTATTTTCGTTTTTGGTCAAATTGCCTTTTGAATGGGAGTGAATGGGGCACTTCTATGATAGCATCAAACATCGCTGTTTTTAAAACACTAAGAAGGCTCGACACAACAACTGGAACTTTGTCTGTCAAAAGTAGTCGAATCGAATGCAAAATTCCTGACAAAATTCCAGCCACAACATGAAACTTTGCTGGAAGTATCACCAGGGGCTCTTCACATGAACTCCAGCATTGAGAACATTGTTTGTGTTCACAGAGTTTACTAAAAAGAAAGATTTTGCCCCAAGCACTCCCATTCGAAAGGCAATTTGGCCGAAAACGAAAATACGGTCAATCTTAAAAGTGGCGTTTCCATTCTAATTATGCTTTTACACGAAAGTTTGCCTCGGGTAGATTAACAAAAAGAGCCTAGGTTGCATTTTGGCGAGAGTTACCCTTTCATTTGGAAGACAAACTGTGCATGCTGAGGAAATAAATAAAAAATGATTTAAGGCGATTAGGCGATAAGGCCTAAAAAAAGAGAAGCCATTCAAGCTTGCTGAAGTGACAAAGAAATATTGGAAGAACCTGAGGAAGAGTGAAAGAGTCTTTCCCAGAGAGATATCAGACTTTCTTAAAGGAAGATATAAGAGCAGGTTACAGGGACCATGATCAGATTAAAGTGTCCCTATGATCCCTGCTGAAAAATGTCAATTACTTAAGCTGTAATCCAAATTTATCCAATTTGATCTGCAGTTCTTTAATTAGGTTGGATGATTAATCAAAATTTAAACACATTTGAAGTGTTTATTTAATAAAATATGAGACAGTTCTATTAGAAAAGCATTGTGGGCTTAATTGGAACATGTACCTTACAAAGCCACTCCAGACTTATAATTAAATAAAGCAATTCAATTTTGTCAGTTCCTGACAAAACATAACATGAGTTTTTACTCTTCAATGAAATACCCACTTTAGTGGAAGACTTGAATATCTATTAAGAAAGCATGTTCAACTAAGATTTGGGTGAGCTTAAGGTCACTTCCCACATTCATTAAATGACAAAAGGCCTGATGGATTTCTTCAGTTTGCTCGACTGCAAATCACACTGATCATCATATATTTCCAACACAATATTTCTTAGTTGTAAAGTGCATGTCTCTGCAACATATAACTAAGTTAGGACATCTCTCTAGCTTTTTTAAATGATTTAGGAGACCAAGACCAAGTCTTGTATTTTGAACTGTAAGAACCAGAGCAACATAACTGCACTTAAGGGGCTATACACACCGAATGTGTTTATCCATTCCACTGCGCTACTTTTCCATTGATTTTCAATGCAAACATGCTAGATGGACGTGTTTAGCTGTTGCGCTCACGTCTCGCATCTTTTGCAGTGTCTCGCGCATGACTCAGCATTTAAAGCACAGCGCTAAGTTAAAAGAAGTTCAACTTTTTAAAAACCTTGCATTGACTTTTCTGTTCCACTGACCAGCATCTTGCGTGTTTAACCAAAAGAACGAACCTCTCACTGAGTGAAAGGTAACAATCAGAAGTAATATAGGTCAAAGGTCAAGCTCTCACCTTGTTGTCACTGATCTGTTTGGTGAGCGGCTCTCGGCTCTGTTGCAGCAGGTTATGGAAATGCATCTCGTTTTGACCAATAAGAGCCTTCACATTCCGCCTCTGCTCCTCCCATTGGTCGCTGTGGCCGATCATGTGGTCCAGCTGCAGAAGCCGCGCCTCCACGCCGTACTGCGTGTTGTCCCATTGGCTGCGGACCTTCTCCACTGACACAAAGCAGGAAAATGTTAATTGCTGCAGTCCATTTTATATAATTTGAATGATTTTTTTAATCAGTTTGAATGATTGATTCGATGACTCAAAGACTTCATTTGTTTCATTACTAGATGAATCAGTGTTTTTGAACAAATCTCTTGAATGAATGATTCAATGACTCACTCATAAAGACTTCACTTGTTTCATTACTGGATGAATCAGTGTTTTTGAACGACGTTTTAACAGTCATTTGTCGCCACCTACTGGTGTAATGATTGTAATCGATAAAATCGTTATTTGAAGTGCCATGTTACTTTCCAAGGGTGATTTGCTCTATTTTGCACTACCGTAGTGTTTATATCCGAACTACACACTTTTATCCCAGTACTTTGATAATATGAATATTTATAACAGAAATAACCATACTGTGTGGTTGAAAGGACTGTTTGTGAAGCTGTTTCACACCTATATATATATATATATTAGGGCTGTCAAAGTTAGCGCGTTAATAACGCGTTAACGCAAAATCATATTAACGGCACTATTTTTTTTAACGCTCGATTAACGCAGCGCGTATTTTCTGTTTAACCCGTGGCCTAAAACCTAGTTGGAGAAATGGAGATACACAGTGTTGCCAACTTAGCGACATTACAGACCCATTTAGCGATTTTTTCCCCTTCAACAAAGCGCCCAAACCTTATTTAGTTTCTGAGAATCTACCGGTACCGCCGGTACTGCTCTCCCAGCACGCGCGCGCGCGCGCCTCTCTCTCTCTCTCTCTCTCTCTCTCTCTCTCTCTCTGCGTCTCGCGCGGAGGAGCAGCGCTTTAATTCAGTTAAACAGATATTATGTTGCTTCTCTAATTTTACATGCAAGTATAGCCGAAATCAGAGCACAGATATTGTCTTTATTTTATGTGTATTTGATTTCACCAGACGACGGCTCGATTATCAGGATTTTTTTGCAGATTAACATCTTGGAAGGGAGAGCTGGTTCCCACTGAGCAAGGGACGTCTGTGGACGTACAAAACAGGTTGATATCAAGTCCGTCCGTCCAGGCCATGATCTGAACGTCCATTGACAGCCAGAATTAGTCGATTAATGACACTGAGAAATTATGTTCAATCTGGCCATAATCTAAACGTCTACTGACAGCCAGAACTAGTTCAGAAAAGACGTTCATACTGGCTATAATCTGGACGTCCGTTGACATCCAGAAACAGTCCATAAATGACGTGAATAAAGATGTCCAATCCGGTCATAATCTAAACGTCCACTGACAGCCAGAACTAGTTCAGAAAAGACGTTCATACTGGCTATAATCTGGACGTCCGTTGACATCCAGAAACAGTCCATAAATGACGTGAATAAAGATGTCCAATCCGGTCATAATCTAAACGTCCACTGACAGCCAGAACTAGTTCAGAAAAGACGTTCATACTGACTATAATCTGGACGTCCGTTGACATCCAGAAATAGTCCATAAATGACGTGAATAAAGATGTCCAATCCGGTCATAATCTAAACGTCCACTGACAGCCAGAACTAGTTCAGAAAAGACGTTCATACTGGCTATAATCTGGACGTCCGTTGACATCCAGAAATAGTCCATAAATGACGTGAATAAAGATGTCCAATCCGGTCATAATCTAAACGTCCACTGACAGCCAGAACTAGTTCAGAAAAGACGTTCATACTGACTATAATCTGGACGTCCGTTGACATCCAGAAATAGTCCATAAATGACGCGAATAAAGATGTCAAATCTGGCCATAATCTAAACGTCCACTGACAGCCAGAACTAGTTCAGAAAAGACGTTCATACTGACTATAATCTGGACGTCCGTTGACATCCAGAAATAGTCCATAAATGACGTGAATAAAGATGTCAAATCTGGCCATAATCTAAACGTCCACTGACAGCCAGAACTAGTTCAGAAAAGACGTTCATACTGACTATAATCTGGACGTCCGTTGACATCCAGAAATAGTCCATAAATGACGCGAATAAAGATGTCAAATCTGGCCATAATCTAAACGTCCACTGACAGCCAGAACTAGTTCAGAAAAGACGTTCATACTGACTATAACCTGGACGTCCGTTGACATCCAGAAACAGTCCATAAATGACGTGAATAAACATGTCAAATCTGGCCATAATCTAAACGTCCACTGACAGCCAGAACTAGTTCAGAAAAGACGTTCATACTGACTATAATCTGGACGTCCGTTGACATCCAGAAATAGTCCATAAATGACGCGAATAAAGATGTCAAATCTGGCCATAATCTAAACGTCCACTGACAGCCAGAACTAGTTCAGAAAAGACGTTCATACTGACTATAATCTGGACGTCCGTTGACATCCAGAAATAGTCCATAAATGACGCGAATAAAGATGTCAAATCTGGCCATAATCTAAACGTCCACTGACAGCCAGAACTAGTTCAGAAAAGACGTTCATACTGACTATAATCTGGACGTCCGTTGACATCCAGAAACAGTCCATAAATGACGCGAATAAAGATGTCAAATCTGGCCATAATCTAAACGTCCACTGACAGCCAGAACTAGTTCAGAAAAGACGTTCATACTGACTATAATCTGGACGTCCGTTGACATCCAGAAATAGTCCATAAATGACGCGAATAAAGATGTCAAATCTGGCCATAATCTAAACGTCCACTGACAGCCAGAACTAGTTCAGAAAAGACGTTCATACTGACTATAATCCGGACGTCCGTTGACATCCAGAAATAGTCCATAAATGATGCGAATAAAGATGTCAAATCTGGCCATAATCTAAAGCCTGACAATGTAACTGCTAAATACCAAAGTATTGTGGTATTACATGTTTCTCACTGACACACTCATAACTCTTCAAGATCTGGCTTAAAGAAAATCCCAAGCTTCCTACTCATATTTTCATCATTGTGGCGGCGTTCATGTGTGTTCAATTTGTAAATACGATCTTTATGATACAGGTATATCTTGAATGCATCAATAGCTCTAGTTTAGGGACAATCCATACAAACAATCTTTACTAAACAGACTGTCACAGTGAGAAGATTTTTGTCCTTTATCAATGCTAAAGGCCTAACCACTGCAGTTAATACCATGCTGTTAAATAAACGTCTGTAGACAAGTCTTAAGGTTAGGGTTAGGGTTAACCTTAACCCTTAATTTCTAACCCAGACCCGGTTTCACAGACAGGGTTTAGATAAAGCCAGGATTTGTCCTTAGTTCAATTTGGGTATTTCATTATAGCTTTTAAAAATGTGCCTTAGAAAAAAAAAAACATTACTGGCGTGCATCTTGAGACCAAACAATGGCACTGCCATAAGATATGTCAGTACAAGTTGCTTTCAGGTAATACAGCTCAAACATGCATTTTAGTCTGGGACTACAGGCTTAAGTCTTGCCTGTGAAGTGTGAAACCCAGGGTATTATGTTGTAACTTGTATACAATTATGCCAATGTTACCAAAGTGTTGCTTTGGACAGAGGATTAACCCTAAACCAACAGGTTGTGTACCAGTGCCACACAGGGTGAAAAGGGATGTTGACATTATTAGGCATAAGAGTGTTTCTAAAGGAAAGGTCAAGAATTTGTGAAAGTGTAAAAGGGTCATTATGGGTCACATGAATGTAACTGTCACCACCATGATACCAATTCATTAGATTTTCATATAGATCTACATACAGAATTGTATATGAATATATGCAGTGTTTGCTCTGTTTAATATACTGTTTGCTCTATTAAATTGCGCTTTATCAGAACAGTGGTAAATAAATATTATATATGGTCAGTTACTGTAAGTTCTTACAGTATTTTTAATCTTTTATTTAATGTTTAATTTTTAATCATGCACTGCAATGAAAAAACAATTTAACCAATTGATTAAATATAACAGCCAGTCTACAAATACAACCAAATAAATAGCACATTATATATTTTATATATATATATATGTTCATATTTTCCTGTAATTGCAATGTTGCCACACTATTGGCTGTCTCTCCTAGCTGTTTCGAGCATGATTGGTTATTCTCTGTTTATTCTGACTGTCATCCAGGAATCTAGCCAATGACAACTATGCGCGCCTTTACGAGTCAAGTTTGAATAAACGTCAGTTGAGTGAGTCGGTGTTTGCTTTGCTGCTGCGCGGGATCTTCAATATTAGCCTATTCTGTGGGTCTATGGTTTTACGTCGTTTAAAACATGGATTATTTTACATCGGACTGCTAATTGTTTATTTTGAGCGAGTTGCTGGGTGTTGCTGGATGTAAATGAAGAACAAACAAGGGATATGGACAAAGAATTTTAACAACGGACATATTGCAATCTACGGAAGGTAAAACTTTATTTTATACAAATTCTGCTACATCAAGATATAGTGTATTAAATTGAGAATCTAAACGCGATTAGCGCAATATTATTAGTGCATACGGTATTCCAATGTATTTATGTTATGTGATGATAGCATGTGTAACTTGTCTAACTTATACTTATTAGTTTATGATAAAAAATAAAACTCAGCATGGGAGCTTTACAACGAGTGAACTGAGAATATTGTAACTTATCTTTAGACAGAAAGGAACTGTCACAGAATCTGCAAACTAGGCTGAATCGTTGATCGCGGGATGGCTAACCGATCAGTTAAATTAACGAGTCTTAATAATATGTTTTGGAGCTGGTGAGTCAATTTTGCAAGCTTTTGCAAATGTCTCCGTTAGTAAGTAAAACCAATAACTAATATTGATGTGTATGTGTGTGTTTCCTTCATGATCCAGGCATTTTGGGAATAAATATTATCCAGCCACACGATGTTCAGATGCGGTGAGTATTGTCATAAAATACACGTGAAATAGAGGCAGAACATGTAAATCTGCTCAAATGCACTGAACACACAAGCTTTATCTTCTTGAGTTTACAGGCCTAGCTGACCCAAAAATAAATGTCTTTCAAAATGAAAGTATTTTCAAACCTGTATAACTTACTTTTGTGAAACACAAGAATTTTGGGAATAAAACAACTGTATTCATTGTATGACAAAAATAAAAGGCATTTTTCAAGATATCTTAATTATGGTTCTACATAAGAAACTCATACAATTTCAACATATGGGTGAGTAAGCTACATAATGAGATAACTATTTTTATTTTATTTTTTGGATGAGCTGTTCTATTAGTTCACCTCAAAGTTGAAAATTGTGTCATCATTTACTCACCCTCAAGTTGTTTCAAACCTGTATGAATTTCTTTCTTCTGCTGAACACAAAGAAAGATATTTTGAAGAATGTCTGTAACTTGGGTCCCATTGACTTCCATAGTATTTTTTTTTCCTACTACGGAAGTCAATGGGACCCAAGTCTGTCTGTTTACCGACATTCTTCAAAATAAATTTCTTTGTGTTCAGCAGAAGAAAGAAATTCATACAGGTTTAAAACAACTTGAGGGTGAGTAAATGATGACACAATTTGAGGTGAACTAATCCTTTAAGGACATTTGCTAAATTAACCATGTTTTTTATTATAGTGTAGAAACCATGTTTTTATGGTGGATTGATTACAATAATTTATTAAGTGAGTATAGGAGCAGGCTTCACTGCATATATTAATAAACTTTTAGAGTGCTGGCCTGGATAATTGTAATACGTAAAATAGGAAAGAGGCCGCACTATGCATAAACTTTTATTTGCAAAAATGCGTTTCGGCGCGTGCAAACTGATGAAGGCACGCGCCGAAACGTGTTTTTGCAAATAAAAGTTTATGCATAGTGGGGCCTCTTTCCTATTTTACATATTACAATAATTTATTACCATTTGGTTAGTGTCGCAAAACATTGTTAATTTTTAGTAAGGGTTCTCCAGATTTATATAATACTTATAGAACATTAAAAAATGGTCCTATGTTACCCGGTCAATAATCCTATTAACACACTTTAAAAAAAAAAAAAAATTAGATCAAGCATTGGACTTACGGAGCAGAATAGGCACCAACAGAGAAACAAGTCCATCAGTAGTAAGTATCCACTGCAGTATCTGGTTACACTTTATTTCGATAGTCCACTTTCACTAACATGTCAACTAACTCTCATTAGAGTATTAGTAGGCTGTAGTAGACAGTCAATAGACTGGTAGGTTAAGTTTAGATGTTAGGATTCGGGTTAGGAGAATAAGTTGACTTGTAGTTGCCAAGTAACTTATAGTGAGTAGAATGTCTGTTGGGGGACCAACAAAACAGAGTGTTAGCAAATATTAAGCAGACAGTCTACTAATACTCTAATGACAGATAGTTGACATGTAGTTGCAAAGTTACTTATAGTTAGTAGAATGTCTAAAGTGGACTATCGAAATAAAGTGTTACCCAGTATCTAAATCCACAGTCAATTTTAAAGGCACAATGCACTCCGAAATTAAAAAATGATCTCTTTTTTTCTTCTCTCGTGCCAATCCAGATGTATATCTGACTTTCTTTCCACAAAGATTTTTTGAAAAATTATCCATTATTGTAAGCCAATATAATGCAAGTGCATACGCCAGAAACTTCATACAGCCTACTCACAGCTTGCTGTGTTGTTCACACAAGATGTTTTCTGCACTTATCATGTGAGCTTTACAATGCTCTTGGACTTTTTCGACCTTCAGCATTTTGGTGTCTATTCACTTGCATTATTTGACACACAAACACAAGAGATGGATAATATTTCTAAAAGTCTAGTTTATTTTTTCTAAAATAGCCTATGTGTTTTCATCCGAAGAAAGAAAATCATATACCTTTCGGTCGGCATAAGGTAGATAAAATGAAGGGGGAATCAGTTTGCTCTCCTTTACCTAGTATTATTTATAAAACTTACATGTGATTTAATAAATGTACAATTAAAGGGGTGTTCCAAGCAAACATCTAAATCCCTTCACAAAGAGCCCTTCCACAAAAGGGTTAGCAAAGGGGGACATGCATGCGATGGTAAATTAACTGAAGTAATTTTATCTTATAGTAATTTTATATTATATTTATGGTAATGTGACCTAGGATGGCAAGTTCCTGTGATTCATTTTAAAACTAGATATGGTGGAAGAGTTCCATTTAACATAGAATAATTGAGTTGTTTGTTTGGGTTTGCTTTATTACACACATTTTCATCATATCAAAGTTCCATAGGTAAAACTTTTATTAATAGATGCGTTAACCCTACCTGCAGGGTTAAAAGAAAAGACGTCAAGAACACACAAACTTAAGGAACTTTTACACATCAACAATGTACTAAAAACGGAAGAGTTTTTTCTTTGTACAGATGACAACGTTGTTAAAACGATTACCGTTTGGACAGATCCACTGTGTTAATCTACATGTTCCTTCTTTTGGTGATGCACATTTTTCTATCAGACATAAGTTTTAGATACCAGACAAAACGAATGAAATGTGACCCATGCTAATTAATTCCCCCCTTTTACCTCTCTCTTTTATCTTTCTGTGGCTAGGATCCGTCATTCATCAGAACAGCTACCAAGAGAAGTGAGTATTCGTCCTCTACCTCCTTTGTCTCAATGTTATTTAAACACAATTGGTCTCCAAAGTACTATATGTATGTGTTTATATTAGGGGTGTAAGATTAAGAAAATGTCATAATTCGATACAATTGCGATTTTTCGATGCAAAAACGATTCTCGATAAATAAAAAAAAACGATTCACAGTATGTAAATGTAGTTACTTTTCCTATGTAGGTATTAGGGATGTGCATCTCCATAACTGAGGCCGATACGATATGCATCTCGATGCATAGCCAACGATACAATACATTAATGATACATATAAGCAGCTGGCAGCTACCAATGCAATGCAATACGATTCACTATTATTACGATCCGGTGCGATTCGATTTCGATTCAACGCATTGCAAAAATATGATACTATGCAATTCAATATGGTATAGATAGTTAACTTTTATTTCTTTTGTTCAGACATAGGGCAAATCATAAAGTAGCTTAAAGGAGAAGTTCACTTTCAAAAAAACTTTTGCTGATAATTTACTCACCCCCATGTCATCCAAGATGTCCATGTCTTTCTTTCTTCAGTCGCAAAGAAATTAAGGTTTTTGATGAAAACATTCCAGGATTTCCCCCCATGTAATGGATTCTATTGGGACCCAAACGGTAGAAGGTCCAAATGACAGTTTAAGTGCAGCTTCAAAGGGCTTTAAACGATACCAGATGATGAATAAGGGTCTTATCTAGCGAAACGATCGGTCATTTCCAAAATAAATAAAAAAGTTTAAGTTTTATAAGCACAAATGTTCGCCTTGCTCTGTTCTGTGATGCGCGTTCGTGACGTCACGTAATACGCAATTACGTTGAAAAGGTCACGCTTGAAAAATTTCTGTCCTGAAGAAAATGTTCTTTTTGGCTTTTTAATATTAAAACACCCAGGATACGCACACGAAATGGGCATTTTAAACGATAAACTGACACAAATACATTTGAAAATGTGTATATGGTCCTCCTTCTGCACATTTGCAAACACGTCAAGCGTGACCTTTTCAACGTAATTGCGTATTACGTGACGTCACGAACGCGCATCACAGAACAGAGCAAGGCGAGCGTTTGTGCTTATAAAACTTAAACTTTTTTATTTATTTTGGAAATGACCGATCGTTTCGCTAGATAAGACCCTTATTCATCATCTGGTATCGTTTAAAGCCCTTTGAAGCTGCACTTAAACTGTCATTTGGACCTTCTACCGTTTGGGTCCCAATAGAATCCATTACATGGGGGGAAATCCTGGAATGTTTTCATCAAAAACCTTAATTTCTTTGCGACTGAAGAAAGAAAGACATGGACATCTTGGATGACATGGGGGTGAGTAAATTATCAGCAAAAGTTTTTTTGAAAGTGAACTTCTCCTTTAAGTGCCATCTGACTTTTAACACATGGCTCTCTCACAATCAAAAGATTTGGTTTCCACAAAAAAAGCAGGTACTGTAGGCTAACTGACCAGAAAGCAGGTCCTGTTATTATGTGCTTCACGGGCCGTTTATCAGTTTATCAGTACACGGCTCTAAGAGATCCCCACTGAAGTAATAACATCGCTGCGAGATCTGAGAAGCATTCATATTTCTCTGTTAATAACGGATCAAACAGCGCTGACGTGGAAACATTGTGCCATGAATGAACAATCCAGTGTCCACAGATCAGCAACATTCACCATGGATTTACTGTAGTAACACTAACTGTAACCATGGAAGTTTGGCAGGAATAGTAGGCTATAATGCTTTCAAGTTACATTACGTTGGTTTTATTTTGACATGAATAAAATTACTGCCCTCAAATGTTAATCTGAACTAAAATAAACCTTTGTTTATAACTACAATATTACATTTCATTTTTTGAAACCGAACCGTGACACAAGTGTATCGTATTGAACCGAACCATGAATTTTGTGAACCGTTAACTTACACCCCTAATATGTGTGTGTGTGTGTGTGTGTGTATATGGGGCTGTTTAAACCTGGCCACTTGATGCGTTTTCTCAGATCGGATAGCTATCTGTTTTATCACAACATTTCCATTTACACCTGGTCACATAAATATGTTTTTGCAAACCGGATATAAATCCGATCTTCGATTCCCTTGCTATGCAAATTTAATGGCGTTCACGTCACCGAAAGCAACAGATATGAGCTGCATTTTATTGATCATCCGTTAAAATTTCTAAATCAAAGACCGCAATAGGAGAGAGCGCAACAGCCCTGGTAAGATCATTTCGTTTCTTTACTTTTAATGATGATAACTGTGTGTTAAGCATCGGGGACTTACTTTCACTTTGATTTGCGATAGTTTGCACATTGGCTTGATGAATAACGTTAGATGGTCAGCGGCGATGTGGCAGTAGCGTCGTCATAACTAGCTATAACATGACATATAGCCTATAACATGCTCTCACACCTTTATTTTAGAGCGTTTTTGGGAGGAGTAAAATTTACATATGTGGTTTCAACAACCAGATGCATTTACACTTGTCCAGTTTCTTCTGGAATGCGACCCAGACCACCTCCTGAAGTGGTTTGAGCAATCAGATTCAAATGCGTCACGAATGCGTTTCGGAGGGCATTTACACCTGGTCTTTTCAAGATCATATAGCTATCCGATCACTAAAATCGCATGAAGTTGTAAATGGCCCCTGTGTGTGTGTGTGTGTGTGTGTGTGTGTGTGTGTGTGTGTGTGTGTGTGGAATGCCTTATATCAGGCTTGATGTAATTTTACTTGATTTGTGATTTATTTCATTTAATTGATTCGAGTACTCAAATTTTCAACTATGTATCTCTGCTATAAGCTAAACCACAACAGTGGCATTTGTATTTATTTATTTTACATGTGGATTTTTTTGCTTTGATTGTAGCTGCTGTCATGAAATGGGACCCAGCTGCAACAGAGGCCAAAATAAAGTCTGTAGCCGATCATCTGAAACTGCTTGCTGCTATAAATGAAGCTTGTGAACCTTATAGCAGCCATATTTTGTTAATTGTTATGTTATATTGTTTTAACAACATTTTATAGATTATTTAAAGGGAAATTGTGTTCATTTACAACTTTACTGTTCTGGCTTTTAAGTTTTATTGTGTTAATTTATACTTTACTCTTCCGGCTGTTAAGTATTGGTCCAGCAGAAAAAAATGGTAATAAAAATATATTTTGAGATTTAAATAGTTGATTTCTTGGAGTGATTAGTTTGGTTTACAGGAAAATGGTAAGCAGTTGATTTCTTGGAGTGATTAGTTTGGTTTACAGGAAAATGGTAAGCAGTTTATTACAGTTATATTGTTAAGATATACAAATGCAAGTATATACACTACACAGTTATTCAATTGAATATTCAATATTATCAATATTCTTTAAAATCTTATTTAGGTCTATGGTCTGTGTGTCTGCAGTTTCATGACACGACAACCATTAACAATGAGTAACTGGGTTTTTCTCAGTGAGAACTAGCTCACTCACTGCCACTGTTTTGTAAATATTTGTAAGTAAATATTTTTTAAAGTTGGATCCTTGCAAAATGCACATACGGGATTTCCATGTCAGTATGGGTCTTTAACAGTCTTTGACATTTCTACTACAGAAAACACGTCTAATACAACTTTTATTCTGGCTGCCTTTAGATGTCTAACAATTACGTCTGTAGCACGTCTTTAATTTACGTCTATACAATGTCCAGAAAAGACGTAAAAAAAACTTTCATTCTGGCTCCTGTGAGGACGTCTTCTGGATGTCTAAGAATGACGTCTGTAGCACGTCTTTAATTTACGTCTATACAATGTCCAGAAAAGACGTAAAAAAAACTTTCATTCTGGCTCCTGTTAGGACGTCTTCTGGATGTCTAAGAATGACGTCTTTAGCATGTCTTTAATTTACGTCTATACAATTTCCAGAAAAGACGTAAAAAAAACTTTCATTCTGGCTCCTGTGAGGACGTCTTCTGGATGTCTAAGAATGACGTCTGTAGCACGTCTTTAATTTACGTCTATACAATGTCCAGAAAAGACGTAAAAAAAACTTTCATTCTGGCTCCTGTGAGGACGTCTTCTGGATGTCTAAGAATGACGTCTGTAGCACGTCTTTAATTTACGTCTATACAATGTCCAGAAAAGACGTAAAAAAAACTTTCATTCTGGCTCCTGTGAGGACGTCTTCTGGATGTCTAAGAATGACGTCTTTAGCACGTCTTTAATTTACGTCTATACAATGTCCAGAAAAGACGTAAAAAAAACTTTCATTCTGGCTCCTGTGAGGACGTCTTCTGGATGTCTAAGAATGACGTCTTTAGCACGTCTTTAATTTACGTCTATACAATGTCCAGAAAAGACGTCAAAAAAACTTTCATTCTGGCTCCTGTGAGGACGTCTTCTGGATGTCTAAGAATGACGTCTTTTAGACGTCTTCTAGACGACTTTTTGCTCGCTGGGTTATGTCTTAATGGGTCGCGTTTCAGTCACCATTTCATTGCGTTGTTTGACAACAGAAACAGTAAAATATACCAATGAAAACAGTTTTATTGAGAATTTAGCTTCATCAAAATGGGCACAGAGAGAGACAAACTATAATGTAATAATAAATAATAAATGTACATTTAGCATTTTCAGAAGAGCTGCCCTGTCATGCAAAAATCTAAACATGTTTGTGTTAATTGCTCAGTGCAAAGAAAGAGAAGTAATGGGAACCTGGTATTTCTTTGTTCTTTCTACATGTGTCTAATAGACATGAACAAGTTCTTTGAAAAACATCTATGACCTTTGAAACATGTCTCTTCATGCTCTATGTTGACTATGGTTTCAATAATAAACATACATTTGCATAAAGCATCCATATTTATCCATGCCCACGTTGATTAGAGTATTACAAACTTGAAAAGTATTAATTTAAGGTACATTTAGAACAATTAAAAAAAATGTGCGATTAATCGCGAGTTAACTCATGACAATCATGCGATTAATCGCTTAAAAATTTTAATCGATTGACAGCCCTAATATATATATATATATATATATATATCTGTTCACTGTGATTTCATCAAAGGTTTAATAGACACAGGCAAACCGTTGTCAATTATGAGTGCAATCACGTGGGTGTTTGAACCGAGATCACGATCTCTTAATCATGATTAATCATGCAGCTCTAAGGCAAAGACTAAACATGAAATGAAGATTAAGATGATGTATAATATGCTCACGCTTCTCTGAGATGGAGGTTCGCACATCTAGGTTGGAGGTTTTGTTCTTGATGTTTTGTGCCAGAGTGATGATGTCTTCCAGCTGTGGATGTCTCTGCTCTAGATCTCCCTTAGTCACCTACAATCACAAAACTGGGGTTTTAAAATGGCCAGGGTTTAGCGGCCCAGACGTTGTCTGTAATTGCTCAGGTAGGGGGAAATGAATCTTCAATGTCTTCAAAGTGAAGGCAAACACCCTCTCAGGTCTAATTCTGATGTCCTGACCTGCAGGCGTCCGATGGTGGTGCGGATCTCATCTTTGTCTCCCACTGTGACGATGCTGGATTTGAGCATCTGGTGGATGAGGAGGAGCCAGTCCGCCAGCTCCGTGGCCGTCTGGTTGAGATCGGTCGGGCCCACCAGCTCTGGGCTGTGATGGCGCTCCTCGCTCAGCAGACTGACCATGTGAACTGGAGACGCCATACTCGCTGAGAGACACAGACACAATGCAAACACTCAATTAGATCTGGAAGAGCAGCGTGAGTGTCCATTTCACCTGTCTGCACAGCACTCACTTGTGAAGTGCTGCTGAGACACTTGTTTTGTCCATGGAGACAGAGGCTGTTGTGGCGTCTCCTTCAATCTGACATCCAGAGCTTTCCAATCTGCAGCCAGCTGTTCGATTTTACTCTGCACAAACACACACACACACACATTCTCATCCACCTCTCTATTCATGTGCACTTCAGACCATTACCATTTTGTCTATCTGAATGGGGAAAAATCCAAGATAACATCAGTAAATTATGGAGTGCCACAAGGATCTGTGTTAGGCCCTCTACTATTTTCAAAATAATTGCTGCCACTTGGTTAATATTATAAGAGAACGTGGAATTATTTTCCACTGTTTTGCCTATGATACTCAGTTATACATTTCATCACGACCAGATGAAATCTCTAAATTACCCAAGCTGAAAGAGTGCGTTAAAGATATAAAATACTGGACGGCCTCTAATTTTCTTCTCTTAAATGCGGATAAGGCGGAGGTATTACTTATTGGACCTGTTGTATTTGGTGTTGTTTGGTAAACACCATCCCGAATACAAAATCTCAACGGTAATTACTGTCATGTCTGTCAGAACAGACAAACTGAATATGAAAACCGGAATGAATTTCAATGCAGGATATTTGTGTTGGTGTAACCTTTCGCGTCAAGCTCAATTCATTACGGTAAAATTATTTACTTTCAGGTTCATGCATTTAAAATCTGCTTTGGCATTGCACTACTAACAAAGAAAAGTAAGTGAATTGAAGCTCAGCTCAGTTTAACTTGCTGGGCGACACAAACCTTTTCCTGTGGTAAAAGTATCTGTTTCCTCTGGAGCTCAATAGAGTAAGACAACAACTCCTCCAGCTCTCGCTTCTGCTCTCGCATGGACATTTCCAGAACCTACACACACACACACAGACCAGTCAGATCTCAATACTAGACAATAAAACGTGTTATTCATTTATAAGATATCGTGGTTTCATTGGGATGACTACCACAACAGAACAAAACGTCCTGGAAAGCTTTAAACTAAAGGGAGGATTCAACCAAAAACTTAAATTCTGTCATCATTTACTCTCCCTTATGTCATTCCAGAACTATGAGTTTCTTTCTTTGATCGAACACAAAAGACGACATTTTGAGAAATGTATCTCAGTGTTTTTTTGTTCATACAATGTAAGTCAATGGTCACCAAATCTGTTTGGTTACTTACATTCTTCAAAATATATTTTTTCGTGTTCAGCAGAAGACAGTCATAAGGGTTTAGGAAAGACATAATTAAATCAGAATAATTTAGCATGATTTCTGGAGGAACTTTAAAGGGGTCAAATTTGCCTTGATCTTTTGACATTTTAGAGGTCTTTGTACCATTAAAACATCCTGCAAGTTTCACAGTTTAAAACGTCCTTCTCATTATAAACAAAGCTAATTTTTATATTGTAGGATCTGTAACATCACACAGGCAAATATATTTGCATATGACTGCCTCCAGATCAAGACATCGTCGAACAGTTTTACATCATCGCACCACAGGCCCCGCCCACTGGCATTCAGTCACTTAACGGCTGACATTTGCCTACACCGCGTCTCTGTAGAGGCTTCAGAAGGATCCCAGCGTCCCAAACAAGTTGATGTTACATGTTAATCAGCTTAATTGTCAATATTCCACATAAACATTTACTAGAATGCAATACTGTTAAACAAATTATGACAACAACAAAAACTAAGTATTACAGTTCTAAAGGCCATTAATGACTTTGCAGCATTACATGGATGCTAGACCATGTTAGTTAATACTGACCGGTTCATTTTTTTACTGACAAGCCTTAAAGGAGCCGCCCCTTTAAAACAGATCATTTCAGACAGAGGGTCAGAAAGAAGGTTGAAATGAGTCGCTTTTCCGCATATTTTTATATATATATATATATATATATATATATATATGGTCTGACCTGTCTCTCAGTGGGTGCGACGTCACTCAGAGACTGGCTGGAGATGTAAACCCAGTCTCCCAGTCTGTTCATGCGCTCCTGGAACTGGCTGTAGGACGGCAGCCGGGTCTCGTCCTGGACCTGTGTGTGCGTCTGCAGACGGCCCTCCACCTCACGCACCTTATCCAGCAATTTACCACTCACCTTTAAACACACACAATAGCACTCTTTACACATCAATATCACAGCAATTTCACAGAAAGCAGTGGTGACAGACCGGTATAGGAGCCAGGCAGATTAATCAGCATATAAATGACCATTCTGAGATTGAGCCTACAACTGAGCCTACTGAGGACGAGTACCACGTCCAGATTTACAATACGCTTGAATTGAATTTTCATAAAAGTTGTGTTTATTTGTAAAGATTATCGTAACGAACAAAACCTGTAAGAATCATAAACTTTTGTTAGTCACAGAGATTATCTTCTGCAATAATACAAAAATCCTATTGGGTTTTTGTTGAGGGAACCAGAGTGATGCAAAAGTACGGGTTGGCCTACAAAAATACATCATTACTGCAGCGCTCTATTGTGTGTGTCTCATTTGACATCATTAAATTGTACCCACCAGACAGCAGAGTAGATGTGAAAACATGAGGGCAACACAAAAAGAGATATTACGGTAGAGAGATTGAGAGAGAGAGACTTTGGTGTGTTTGTGTGCTATGGAGTTGTTTCGTACTTTACTCCAACTGATGTTGATCTGCCTTATTTTATTCACATGAATGTCTCTGTCCTGAGGACTCAGACTGGAGTTTGACAAGATCTGAGAGCCAGTTTTATTCAGCCATGACAACGTCTCATTCTGACCATCCATCTCCTCCGTTAAGGCCTGAGAGAGAGAGAGAGAGAGAGAGAGAGAGAGAGAGAGAGATAAAGCAGACATTATGAGGCACTAGCAGCAGTTTTAGAGAGTAATCAATTAAAATTGTTTATAATTAAACTGTCAATCTTAAACTATGAGTCATTTAGATCATTTTGGAAATGTTCTGTTAAGTCCTCATAAAATGTCTTAAATAATAACAGCTAAATATAGTATATAAAACAAAATAAACCAAACCAGTAATCCAGTACTAAACCAAAAGTTGTAAATAGTATTAAAATAAAAATAAATGTAACATGCAAAATAATATAAAATAAAGTGTAAAAAATATATATATAATCTTTTTTTTTTTTTTTGCAAGGGATGCATTGATGCCAGTATCAGTCTCGAAAAGCCGCATCTCTGACAGCGCTTGAATACTGAATTGAATTCTCCTTCAACGTCTTCTTGCGCTTGAACTGACTAATTCACACACAATTATGTAAAACGCCCATCTTGGACAGTATCCTGGTAAACACAGTCAGTTATGTCTTAAGTGAATGTAAACAGTTGAGAAATAAAAGCATGTGTATCATTATACTGGATCCGTTCATTCGATCTTAAAGGGGCAGCAGCCTAATAATCCTGTTTTAATGTTAATCAAACAACAAAAGACAAAGAAATCACTCACTGCTCTTGACTAAATGACTTTGATAACTTTATAAATATCCATCTATATTTAATTTATACAGTGAAGACTACGCAGTATTATTTTACATTTGATTACTTTATTCAAATTCTGTACATGAAAACTGCTGTCAGACCCACCTGAAAAACAACTTATTTCATATTCGGTCTATTGTATTTATTTGTGCTATATGTAATTTGATTATTTGTTCTAATTTATATTACTGACTGTTTACTTGTCTTTAATTATGTTTTTAATAATGTTTTATTATTTACACAATATAGTACATTTTAATGTGCATAATTAAGCATGAATGATATATTTGCAAACAAATTAAACCAATGAATATGATTCATATTCTTTTGGTTTCTCTACCTAATATATTTAAAAATTACAAATGCAACGAAAATACAAGCATCGGTGAGTATCAAAAATAAAAGTATCGGTACGGCCTCTCTCTGGAAAAAGTGGTATCAGTGCATCCCTAATATATAATATAATGAATACATATAAAAATAAATAAAAATTGTCCTCTAGAATAGCTTGACTGTAGTCAGCTGATGACGCAGGTCAGTGTGTGTGTGTGTGTGTGTGTGTGTGTGTTGAACCTTGAGCTCTCTGAGGTTGTTGTCAGTGGCTGAAACGGGCAATGTTGCCACGGTAACCTCTGTGCGCTCCAGCCACTGGCTCAGATCAGCCGTCCGCTGAAACACATCCATCATGAGCGGATCTCCACCCATCAACCTACAGCAACATCATTCAACATCAGAAACGAATGCCTCTGCAGTGGACATGACACGTCTACACACCCTTGTTATAAAAGCTGATTATTGTGAGGTAAAAAAACACAAAGATAAATCATTTCAGAACTTTTGCACCTTTCATGTACAAATGACAACCTACGCAATGCCACTGACAGCCAAAGTGACAAAAAGTAAATGAAAAACGTGGAATAACTGCATAAGTGTTCACCCCCTGAACTAACACTTAGTTGAAGCACCTTTTTATTACATCACAAAAAACAGTGTGAAGACTTCATGTCCACTGTACATGTACATATTGATCTGTGATTTTGGCAGGTGTGTGTGTGTGCTGTGGTGATGGTAACCTGCGCTGGCGGTCGCACACTTGTCTCTGGACGCGTGTCCAGCGGTGTCTCAGAGCGTCCAGCTTGTCCTGTAGCAGAGCGGCGTCAGGGGACGACACCTGACCGATGATGTGCTCGCCAGACCCGCTCAAAACCACCATCACAGACTGATGAGAGGCCAAGCCCTCCTCCAGATCCTACACACACACACACACACACTGGGGTTAATGGACAGTTGGCCTGTGAGTGTTTAACTGATAAACATGACGTTGACAATTCTCTTCATATGCAATTGAGGGCAAGAAATGTGCCTGACCTTAATTTGTATTGGAGGACAATTTCACATTCAACTCGCTCTCTTTCAGCACTTTCTACACACACAGACACACACACACACACACACACACACAGACAGACAGATACAGACACACGTCACAGACACACACACACACAGACACACAGACAGATACAGACACACGTCACAGACACACACACACACCTGCCCTCAAAAGCTCTCCCAGACAGTGAAACACACTTCAGCATGCGTGAGTCTAATGATAATGTCCCGCTGGAGTTTTCAGCATGTTAACTGAAGAGGAAGAGGCCAGTGTGACTCTTCAAAACACTCAATACACACATCAGTGGAACAAACATGGCGGTTGATGCCGGCTTATTTTGCTCATATGCTAGAAATAATTTCTTTTTCATTTTAATTGCGAGTTAGAAGTGCTCATTGCCTAAATTATCATATAATTATCACTCAATTATGAATCGGTGACTCACAGAATGATGACTGATCTCACTTAGCATTCATGATTAAAGATTACTCCCCTCTATAATTATGTTGTGTGATATATATTCTTGCCCTTCTGTTCAGAGTTTGACATTTTGATGACTTTTACATTGACATTAATGCAAGTGGCAGATGCTTTTATCTAAAGCGTATCCCAGCTGTAGATTTGATGGGAACTGAGCCCATGTTGAGCTACAGGAGAGGCAACCATCATGCAACCAAACAATCCTACCGTTGTTCCAGTCCAAAACTGTTGAGTACTGTAAGAGTCTGGTAGCTGAACCTACAACCTGCTGGTAAGCAAAGCTTTAACCACTGTGTGATTATAGAACGGATGTGTGACCTTCGACCTCTGACCTGTTGTTGTCCCCGAGCGCGATCCAGGTCCAGCTCCCCGTCCGGTCGGGTCGTGTCCGCCAGGATCTGTTCAGTGTCGCTCAGCCACTGCGAGAGATCGTTCATGTCACAGTGGAACTGCCTCCACTCCTCCACAGCTCTGTCAAAACACCTGCACACACACACACGTCAGCACAAGATGAAACATGATGATATCCTCACACTGAATTTCATTTCTTCAATTAAACTGAGCGGCAGTGTGTGTTCGTTTCGACTCGTTTCACTCATTCTCAAGCGAAAGATGTATTGTAAATCTAGCAGCCTCAAGTACTCAATATCAGAATCAGAAATTCATTTCTCGGAGAGTACCGACACACACGGCTGGCCGAGCTGACGTTCAAGTTCATCATAAGATCACATCTTAACTCCTTCCCCGCCAAACACAGAATTTTCCGGGTTTCCGTGTTTTCAGTGTTATATTGGGGGCTATGACACATCTTCTGAAAGAGTCCTGCTTTCTGCTCAAAATATTGCTTTTTTATGAAACTTTAAAATAGAATACATGAAGCTAGAATAATTGTTGTGCTGTTGTTTAAAAGCAGAGGGTTTGTTCTTACTTTTTATATATTGCATGTTTAGATATTCATATAACAAAATATTCTAGGGACCATGACATTTTTGTGAAAATTATCCAAAACGCTGCGCTGGAGGGGAAAGAGTTATTGACATCTTAATATCTGACAGATCACTATGTGCAAAAAAGCATGCAGGTATGAGCTAATTCAAAATATTAATTAATACTATAATGGGCTATAAATAATAGTCAAATCACACCGCAGTGTGTGTTGTGTTGGTGATTTTGGTGAGCGGTTTTGGCTGATTAACCCTTAAAGGCTAGAACATTTTTGGGGCGCCAGACTCGCCTGTACTTTTCTTATCTTTTCTAAAAGTCATCAGGTGCCGTATATCATTTTAAACAGGACAACTTGGCATTTCCATCTAGCTCATTTAAAAGTTTGACATTTATTTTGTCTGAGAATGGATGAATTTACCAGAATTAAGAAGAAGAAAAAAACCACCTGTTTACTGTGAACTCAAACAGAACCTCCTGAAATTTGGATATTTTGTTTTCCTTTAGCGAGTTATGCTAGGATGTTTTAGACTTCCAGATGAAAATTTGTCTACATGTAACAATCCCCAAGCAAGTTATTACATTATTACAGGAAAAACATTATTAGTGAAAAACTGGTGTTTTTTATTCACTGACAAATGTAGATGTGTCTCAAAAAAGTTCAGGAAGTAAAATAATTAAAAGCATTGTTATATAATAACACTGAAGCAAAAGTGACTTGCTTGGCTCCGCCACTTATTTCCGTCAGAATCAATTCCACCGGGACATCGTGCAGCGACTCGTCTGAACACATACATTTCAATGCCTCATCTGATGTGTGCCGCTGGTGTACACTTGTTTTTTGGTTTGTGATGTTATGCTTTGTCAGAGAGAAAATCTGTTCTTTTGTGTGTTTTCATGCACGCAAAAACTATTTTCACTTTGTGTTTGTTCAAATTTTCAAAGAAACATGCTAATTGCTGGTTCAAAATCTGGGCATGGGGGTGGGACTAAGCATCAACTATCGTTCCTGTTTTACTCAACAACAAACCGCATGGGTTTTTTGACTAATCAAAGCTGGTCAAAACATGATGACGTAAACACTTTCACTACAGAGCTTCTGAATGTCCGACTATGTGATACCACTGAAAAGTCGGGAAGATCCTCTTTTTAAAGCATACAGAGTGGATTAGTGGTTCAAAAGTTATTAACCCTCTGAGGTCGGCAAACGCGCAGGCGCGTTTTGCTGGATTTTCTCCACATTGTAGCACTATAAACTTAAATTACTCCGTCATTTATGGTCATACAGAAAAAAGAAATATAAAAAAAGAATCTGTGATATTTCTACTTTTGTATGTGTCCACTTGCAATCAAATCAAAACATTGTGCTTTTGTAAAATAAAGAAAATAAACAGGGTGTGCGTTCTGCCTCTCCGTCGCGGTGAACTTTTTTTTCTTGAGCACGTCTATAAACTGAAACAAAACTCAGCGAATACTTGTCACACATTTATGAGCCATATACCTTTATAAACATTTAAGTGTGTACTTTTAAATGATCGGATTCAAACTGAAAACAAATATTCTCTGTTTAAGTAATTTGTATAAAACCAACAAGATGTCCAGTATCTCAAACGCTTGCTCATTAGTTTTAATTTGACCACGCCCACGAGCGCAAAAGAGATTCACATGCAAATCTCCACATGGAACGCGATCACGCTCATTACCTCAACAACAAAACACCAAAACACTTCACAAGTCTCTGCTTTTTGTCGAGTTTGAAAGACGCGCCTGAGCTTACATTGGATTTACCTCAGAAGAATAAGAACGCGATTTGAAGACAAGAAAGATGTAAGGTAAGAAATTCTTACATATTAGTTTGTTATTGTTGCATAAATTTCACATTGCAGTTGAACTGTTGCTAGATATATGGGGAATATTATAATATTTAGACCCGTGTTTACTGTTACTGTGTTTGTGGATATCTGCTCAAACGTAGATATGTATATGGTAACCATAATGTTTTATATTTGAGCGCGATCGCGTTTGAATGTATCATATTTTGGATCGTGATCGCGTTTGAATGTATCATATTTTGCAGCGCGATCGCGTTTGAATGTATCATATTTTGGATCGCGTTTGAAAAGCAAAACGCACCAAACGGCTTCATGTTTTTACTATTATCTCATTTCATATCATCATAACGAATGGAAACATTTGAAGTAACATGATAATCAATATATTTTTTTCTAGCTTAGTTGTTACTGAAATCTTTTGGAAGATTTATACTGCTATAGGTTATTGTTATTATTATTTTATCCAGCACTGCTCATAGCCTATGCCTACAAGGCACAACAAACCTGGTGTTCATTATATTATATATTGTTGGAAACATTTGTGTGTGTGTGTGTGTGTGTGTGTGTGTGTATTCTGTGAATTTTAAAAAGCAATTTTAACCAGAAAAATCTAAAATTTATTCCCAAAATCGTGCAGGCCTTTCTCTTGATATCAGTATCACTTTTTTTTTTCTTTCAGGGCCCAGATGCCACCGAGTCCTGCTGACTTCAACATTCACATGAGTCTCTGTACATGAACATGGTAAAGTGAAAATCAAACACCTTGGAAATGAAAGGTATGTACAATGTTTTTAGGAATGGCACAAAGGTCTCTGTCTTTGGATCATTGTTTTCAATAAGTGCTTTTTTGGTATTGTTGTGTATCTTTGGACTATGTTGTGTTGTAAATAAATCCAAACAATTTAAAAGCCATTCTTTTTTAAATATCCTCATTTACAGTATTGTGCAAGGTTGCCCAGAATGACAGGGCCTGATAGCTCCTAATAGGGCCATTAGGGGAGGGTCTTTGTCTTTCTCAGGTGTGAAAAGCTTACATATTAATGACCTTCCGCATAAAGCTTTCTCACACAAAACACGTCGTAAAAATTTTAAATCAATATATTGTCTTATCTGAATGAGCAGTCAGGGTGATTTTCACAGTTTTAGAGCAAATATTCTAGGCTATGTGATACAATTTTCAAAAGTCTTGTGAAGAAATAATCAGTATGGGTTTCATGGCCTTATTTCAGTGAGATTTTTTTTTTGTATTTTCACAAACCACGCATAAATGTCATTATCTCAAAACTACAAACTTTTACATACATGCTGCTGATATATTATTGTAGCAGAGTTTGTGCTGAATACAATGTAATTAGATTTTAGCCATGAAAATGTCACAAGTAACAGAAATAACCACAAATGTCAGAGCATGTCAGAACACCTCCAGGGCCCAGAAAACAGCTCAGACCTCAGAGGGTTAAACATTTAAGAATAATAGTCATGTTTAGCCGCGGGTGGCTGTCTGAGTCTTTAAGGGTTAACTAAAGGAACTGGCCTGCTTAAACTACTAAAATAGTCGACTGGTCTTTGAGCAGGTTTTACTGGTGAACAGCATGGTTAAACTGGTGGAGCAGATAGTTCAGCGTGGAGGTCAACTGGTCTTTGAGCAGGTTAAACTGCTGAACAGCATGGGTAAACTGGTGCAGCAGATAGTTCAGCGTTGGGGTTGACTGGTCTTTGAGCAGGTTAAACTGGTGAACAGCATGGGTAAACTGGTGGAGCAGATAGTTCAGCGTGGAGGTCGACTGGTCTTTGAGCAGGTTAAACTGGTGAACAGCATGGGTAAACTGGTGGAGCAGATAGTTCAGCGTGGAGTTCGACTGGTCTGAGTAGGTAGATAGTTCAGCGTGGAGGTCGACTGGTCTTTGAGCAGGTTAAACTGGTGAACAGCATGGGTAAACTGGTGGAGCAGATAGTTCAGCGTGGAGTTCGACTGGTCTGAGTAGGTAGATAGTTCAGCGTTGGGGTTGACTGGTCTTTGAGCAGGTTAAACTGGTGAACAGCATGGGTAAACTGGTGCAGCAGATAGTTCAGCGTGGAGGTCGACTGGTCTTTGATCAGGGAAGTCTCTCAGCGGGAGCTCGATGATACTGGGCGAGTAACTGGGTCACATTTCTGTCTAACGGTGTGGAAAACTTCCTGTGTGACTGACTTCTGACAGAGACGAAATCCTGCTCACCTTCCAGAAGAACCTGCCTCTTACATTATTAACTGAGCTTTGAAGTGAATCTCAAGGAAACATGTCTGGGTCATATTTCAACCCAAAAATCATAGGAAATATATAATTAGTTAAATTTTGTATGAAAAAAAAAGCTTATTTAGGCCTATTTTTGCATTATGACATTATATTCATGACAATCATATATTGTCCAGTAATTACCTTATTTTTTTTGCAATTATAATTCTAAAAATTATTCTTACTAAATTCTACACAGCCATCATCCTGTCCAGTGAATAAAAAAATAAAAAAAATAAAAACATTGTAGCATTGTTGTTATTTTTTGTATTAATTATGTACTATCATAGTTTCTAATATTTTGAACTTGCTTTTAGTCTTATATTTTCAGTGTTCACAAACAAAATTAATTGTTTGCAATTTTGTAATGTGCTTTTTTTTTAATATTATTTAAATTATCATTTTTAAAATATATTATTTTATTATTTAATTTCCTTTTATTTCACGTGTAGTTTTAATTTTATTTCCAATCAGTAATGTTTGTGCTTCAACTTAATTTGGTTAGTTTCCAAGGCAACACTTAAAGGAGAACTCCAGTCAATTTTAACATTGAGCTCATTTTTTTTGTAAATTTGGAGTGCTGTCAGTACAGAGAACAACGACAAAAATCGGTGTTGCCTACACCGTGTTATCCTCTTTTTAAAATTTGCACTACTGTGTCCACGACTACTGTGGACTTCGACCGAAAACAGGATGTAAATACAGGTATGTGCGCTGGCTGAAATAACATCATTTTTATTCATATCTTTCACATCTACTGCAGTCAGATTCACCGTGTTCACTCTGAAGGAATCACTCACATTGGCTGTGCACTTGTAATGACACATCAAGGATGTTAAGAGGCTAAAAGCAGGTTTAAAACTTGCCCCATTGAAGTCAACAGGGTGCAAATTTTAAAAAGAGGATAACACGGTGTAGGCAACACCGATTTTTGTCGTTGTTCTCTGTACTGACAGCACTCCAAATGTACAAAAAAATGAGCTCAATGTTAAAATTGACCGGAGTTCTCCTTTAAATATTTTTGAATATTTATAATTTACTTTCACTTTATTTAAACTAAAATGTTTTACTTAACAATAATAACCCTTTTTTGTAGAATTGAGAATTGAAGAGGATGTGCTTAACTGTCAGGATGATAACACTGAAAACATTTTTTCATGAGATATGGCATATTCTTGGCACCATGATATTTATTTATGGGCTTGTTCTACAATGTAAAGCCATTTACTAAAAAAAAAAAAAAAAAAAAAACCTGTGATGTAATAAAAATCTTTGTTAATGATCTGTAATAATTAGCATTGGTGGAATTATTCATCATTTTAATTTTGCTTTAAGACGTCTATTAGAGTTTGATGTTTTTCGGTATTAATGAAGGGTTGCTGAGATGCTGGTCTCAGTTTCTCTCTCATCCTCATACATTTATAATATCCAGGGACTAGACACATTTCTCTCCGGATTCTCCTAGACTCGGAGCCCAAGCCTCCACAGATATTGAGGGGGTATATCCTCCTCCCAACTAAAATTCAGATTAGGTTGTGGACTGTTATGGGTTTTTAAATTATTACATTTGCCGACCCCAATTTTGAATGCATGGTTACATCCTTCCCTGGACTCCTCCATTAGCATGTTACGAATGGGCAAAATAACATTAGGAAATCTATCTCCAATAACGAGAAAATGAGGAAATGTAAGCTGGAATCCAAACTCTATCAATCCCACTGCAAACAACACACACACACACACACACATCCACTAAATTCAAATTAAGAATGAATAATCACCTTCCTCACAAATAAAGACGTTACAGAGTTCAAAACTATATCCATCATTGGTTCATTCAATAATTATCAACATTCAACGCAAATTAAATACAAAACCTGTTTTATTTTTGTTTTGTTTTTCAGGTTCAGGGCCATAACGGGGGGATGCAGAAAAACAGGGAATTATGGGAGAATGCAGAGTCATTCGGGACTCACCCTTTCCTCTGGCTGTACATGCGGTTGACTCTGTCCCACTCTGAGTTCAGTTGTGTCAGGGCATCGGATATCTGTGCCATCTCCTGTCTGGAAGCTTCCAGAATCACATCGGGCTGGCGCTCATTAATCACTTCAACCTGCTCTCCCAACCGCTCCAAACTCTCCTTTATACTCTACAAACAGAGACACAGAGAAGTCAATACAACTGAAAACACCCATTGCTCCACTCAGTGTTGTCTCTATATCAGACTTCTCATGAACAGGAAGTTATTATGGTCAACGTGCAGCTTTATAACTTTACAAGTAGATTGTAGCTTGACAAGCTAGAGTTTTGAAGTAGTTTCCCCAACACTTGTACTAGTATACTGATATTTGGACGTCATGGATATTGTCTAACCCTGAGCATGTCCTCCTGGCTGGAGAAGTCCTCAAACAGTCCTCCGCTGAGCTCTGAGGAGTTCAGGAGCAGCTCGTTGTCGGCCATAGCCAGCAGAACCTTATTAATGTCCAGCAGATAGTCGGACGGGAAGACGGATGTGCTCCCCTCGTCCTGGGGAGAGAGGGATGACTCTGATCTCTGCGGAGGAGAAGACGATGACTCCAACACAACTTCAACAACTGGCTGAGTTCTGATGATATGAAGCTCCTGCAGAGAAACAGAGAGAGACAATAGTGAATATAAGAATCTAGCGTGATACATTTGGTGCTTTCACACATTCAGCCTTTGCTAACAATGTAAAAGCATTTTGTTTATAAGATCTGATGTGGAAATGTCAGCAAATCAGCTGTCAATGCTGTAATGTTGCTGTAATACAGCTGAAAACATGGTGTTGAAAGTTGCAGTCGTAAACAGATGTAGCATAGCCTTAAACATTTTTGTAACATAGCATAACAGCCTTGACATAGCCGTATAATAGCATAACACGGCTTTAAACATAACATGCATCATTACTGCAACCCAGCTGTAACAAAGCATTAAACAAATGTAAACTATGTTGTTACAGCCTTAAAAGAACCAAAGAATAGCACTAAACACTAAAACAAACATAACAGTTAGCCATAGCCATAACAAATAACATAACAAATAGCCATAACAGCCAAAAATACTGTTGTAATAAAACTGTTGTAACACAGCTAATACAGTCAAAACATTGTTTTAGCACAGCTGTAAACATAGCCAGAACAATTTCTGTTACACAGGCATAAAGACAGCTGTAACAAAGCCGTAATTGCTGTAAACACAGTAAAATAGTCATTATACAACCGTAAACATAGCCATTATCATTATGCTGTAACAGCCATAAACATAGCTATAACAAAGCCATAACTGAGTAAAAAAAAAATGTTGTAATAGTCTTAGCACAGCCACAGCTGTAACATAGCTGTAACAAAGCTGTAACAGCTGTAAACACTGTTGTAACAGCCAGCCGTAAATATAGCTGTAACAAAGCCATAACAGCTGTAAACACAGTTGTAACAGCCAGCCGTAAATATAGCTGTAACAAAGCCGTAACAGCTGTAAACACTGTTGTAACAGCCAGCCGTAAATATAGCTGTAACAAAGCCGTAACAGCTGTAAACACTGTTGTAACAGCCATAAATATAGCTGTAACAAAGCCGTAACAGCTGTAAACACTGTTGTAACAGCCAGCCGTAAATATAGCTGTAACAAAGCCGTAACAGATGTAAACACTGTTGTAACAGCCAGCCGTAAATATAGCTGTAACAAAGCCGTAACAGCTGTAAACACTGTTGTAACAGCCAGCCGTAAATATAGCTGTAACAAAGCCGTAACAGATGTAAACAGTGTTGTAACAGCCAGCCGTAAATATAGCTGTAACAAAGCCGTAACAGCTGTAAACACTGTTGTAACAGCCATAAATATAGCTGTAACAAAGCCGTAACAGCTGTAAACACTGTTGTAACAGCCAGCCGTAAATATAGCTGTAACAAAGCCGTAACAGATGTAAACACTGTTGTAACAGCCAGCCGTAAATATAGCTGTAACAAAGCCGTAACAGCTGTAAACACTGTTGTAACAGCCAGCCGTAAATATAGCTGTAACAAAGCCGTAACAGCTGTAAACACTGTTGTAACAGCCATAAATATAGCTGTAACAAAGCCGTAACAGCTGTAAACACTGTTGTAACAGCCAGCCGTAAATATAGCTGTAACAAAGCCGTAACAGATGTAAACACTGTTGTAACAGCCAGCCGTAAATATAGCTGTAACAAAGCCGTAACAGCTGTAAACACTGTTGTAACAGCCAGCCGTAAATATAGCTGTAACAAAGCCGTAAAAGATGTAAACAGTGTTGTAACAGCCAGCCGTAAATATAGCTGTAACAAAGCCGTAACAGCTGTAAACACTGTTGTAACAGCCAGCCGTAAATATAGCTGTAACAAAGCCGTAACAGATGTAAACACTGTTGTAACAGCCATAAACACTGTTGTAACAGCCATAGCTGTAACAAAGCTGTAACCGCTGTAAACACTGTTGTAACAAAGCCGTAACAGCTGTAAACACTGTTGGAACACAACTGTAACACAGCCGAAACTATTTTAACAGCGATGAATGTAATCAGTATAGTCATAATATAACCAAAAACATAGCCATTATCATTGCTGTAGATAAACATAGCCATAAACATAGCTGTAACAAAACTGGAACAAACATAATGTTGTAATAAAGCTTTTACAAACAGAACATAACCATAATCATTGCTGTAACATAGCCATAAACACAGCTGTAGAAAAGCTTTAACACATCTGTAAACAATGTTGTAACATAGTCTTAACAGCCAAAACTTAGTTTTAACAAAGCCATAAGCATAGCTTTAAAATAGCCAGAACAAAACCATAAACATAGCCATGAACACGGCTGAAACAATGTTGTAACTTAGCCTTAACAACCAAAACATAGCTTTAACAAAGCAATAAATGTAACTGCAAAATAGTCATAACACAGTTGTAACATTGCCAAAAAAGTCATAAAATAGCCATAATATTGAGTATACATAAGGTTAGGATGTTCTGATGCTACAAGTCTTTTTTCAAAGAGTGGAACCTAAAGCAGGGTTTTAACGTCAAATGTTCTACTTATAGACATGACATAAAAAGCAACAGTAAATGTAAATTTGTATATTTCATTCGTACACATCAACACAGTGGACTTTCAACTCAAAAAATTGTGGCCCACCAGTTTTTCAAATAGTAGCAGCCTACTATTTCTGAAAGACCTTTTGGGTAAATTACATCTTTCAAGATTTTTTTGAAAGAGTTTTTGGTGATTTCTCTGCATAGAAGCAATACCTGTAAGAAACCGAAATCAGCTGCCAGACATGTTAATACCGCAATTTAACGGTTTGCTTCTGTGAAAGTGGCTTGAAGCTCGGAGCGGGCCTTATGTGTTTGACATGTTAAGAGTGCATGAAATGACCTTGTATCGTGTCTGGAGCAGCAGGAGTCTCCTGTGGATGTCC
This sequence comes from Abramis brama, assembly GCF_963993115.1. Taxonomy (NCBI): domain Eukaryota; kingdom Metazoa; phylum Chordata; class Actinopteri; order Cypriniformes; family Leuciscidae; genus Abramis; species Abramis brama. Next base: position 6,523,172 of record NC_139984.1, on the reverse strand, counting down.
TCTCTTCTCTCCTCATCAGACACACACAGCAGAACCTCCTCTCCTCTCCTCAGCACCTCCTCAACATGTGCTTTCTCCTCGGCCAGCTACAACACAAACACATCAGTGCTTTAATATAGACGTCTGCTGTTACTGGAGCTGATGTTCAACACTCCTGTTGTGTTTGGCTCAATTCGGCCCCTATACGATTTTGTCATTTTGCTTGAAACACTGGTTCTACTACTTACTTCTATGGATTTGATGAATACTTTTTATTTTGGATCATGAATGTGCATGCAAAGTTTCAACACATTTGAACAGACTTATGAACATACAAATTTTGTTACAACTTTTGTGTTGGCATCATATTGACCCCTCCACTGGTTTCTATTCTATTTGCCAAAAACCAACACTTTGAAATACAGCAAAGAGTCAGGTAAAAAATAGAAAAATAGAAAACTTTATTGTATCTTGTCAAACACCAAAATATGAAATATATGAGAACCAGTGATGCGCGGGTTGATCCAAAATGAGCGGTTGCCTGCGGTCACCCGCGGTTACCCGCGGTTACGAGTCATCCAAAAATATTTTTAATGATATTCGGGTCGCGGTCGGTCGGGTCGTTTGAAATAAAGATGCCAATTAAACCTTTGTAATTGATATAGTACTAGACACAATTTTCTATGAAATACATAGGTCTACACTTTATTGGCTGAATAACTGGCAAGAAGTACGATGACGCACAAGCTCAGTCTGCAGGTAGAGATGGAGGCGGCAAGAGAAAAGGTGAAGACTGGGGAGTGGAAGCTGTGGGAGTGTGGGAGACATTTGCCGAAATAATGAAAGATGATGACCAAAGTGCTGGCTTTGTCATGTGTACTTCTTGCGATGCTATTTACACATTTGATAGCCACAAAACTGGCACGACCAACCAGGCACGGCGCCAGGATTCCAGTTTTGGATGGGCCAGACCAATTGTGTGTGGGCCTTAAATTAAAAACGTTAAATAAAAAATAAAAAATAAAAAAACGTTATCCAATCACTGCTTAACCTAATAAAAAAATATTGACTAATATAGCCTATGTTATATTATCTGTGCGTATACATAATATAGATTTTAATAGATTGATGCTCTTTAAATATTTTGTTGCGTTGTTAAAAGGCAGAGGCGCTGAGAGGCAGAGGCGCTGGCGCCCTCCTAGCAACGGCGCTGTTTTTGGTAAAACATGATTTTGACGACTTCATTAAGTTTTGTTTTATAGAAAACTCTGTTTAAAAGATTTTCGTTTTGTATAAATTGTATCTTAATTTTGATCAATGTTTTATCAATCAATTGCCTGTATTTAATGAATAAGAATCAAATATATAGCAGGCAATGTAATAAGGAGCCGGCACAATCACTTGCATTGCACGTGAACTGGAGGGCGCCGAAACTCAGCTTGTGCCTCACAGATTTGAGAAATATAGGTTATATATTACAGAAAGCTTGAAATGTCTACTTTTAAACGAAAATATTCAAACCAAAATAAATAGGCTACTCTCTGATTATGTAATATGCATTTCTCTCTGGCGTTCATGGCGAGTCCGAATCGTCAACTTCATCTTTGCAGTGACACAGAAAATACCAGTTTATTACTAAACAATTAAATGTCTCCTTGCTAATTTAGACACATTCATAATCATTACTTTAACCGGTTCTTTGTGGCAAGCTTTATGCGTGTGGTCATAACGCTTAAATTAATATAAAGGGGCGATTTGTCCACGAATGGCTTAAATGAACAACTACTAGTCAACTAGAAAAAAAAATTTGTCGGAGGCAGCCCTTATTCCACATATTTTCGAACCAGCAGGCCATCCTGGGTTGAGCGAGCGACCCTACGGAATGAGCGAGCGGAGCGGAATATTCAGAATTGCGCTCTCCGCTCACGAGCTCTGATCGGAACAAACCCGAACCTCAGTGTCTGCTGAACTTGCGCAGAAACATCAAAATAGACATAGCCAGCTTTTTAAAATTGTTTTTAAAACTAAACATTTAGACTATTTTAGTACAAATTATGAGCTTATTGACGATTTTTTATAATTTTTGACAAAATTACAATATATATATATATATATATAAATAAAAAATTCCAATGACGCTACGATGAGCATATACTACTTTTAAAAAATGCGGGTCAGGAAGCGGGTCGGGTACAATATTTTCTTTTTCTTTTTTTGCGGTCCGAGTTGCGGGCGGGTTAGTTGAAAACGTCGGTCGGGTGCGGGTTGTTTATACATTGACCCGCGCATCACTGATGAGAACTCATTAAATGTAATACTCAAATTTTACTCAAAATCGAAGACTCGTCTTCTGAATCGTCCAATCCAATGTCCTGAATAATTTATTTATCTAGTTGAGTTAAAATTCTCAACAAAAAAAACAAAAAAACTTTTTTATGTTATGTGTGTGCGTTACCCTCTCGTCATCAGGTGTGTGTGTGTATGTTATCCACTCGTCATCAGGTGTGTGTCTGTGTCTGTGTGTGTGTGTCATCAGGTGTGTGTGTGTGTGCGTGTGTGTATGCGTGTGTGTTTTACCCTCTCGTCATCAGGTGTGTGTGTGTGTGTGTGTTATCCTCTCGTCATCAGGTGTGTGTCTGTGTGTGTGTGTGTGTGTCATCAGGTGTGTGTGTGTGTGCGTGTGTGTATGCGTGTGTGTTTTACCCTCTCGTCATCAGGTGTGTGTGTGTGAGTGTGTGTGAGTGAGTGTGAGTGTGTGCGTGTGTGTGTGTGTGTGTGTGTGTGTGTGTGCGCGTTACCCTCTCGTCATCAGGTGTGTGTGTTTTGTCCTGTTGCTCCAGTGCTCTGACAGTCGCCTGTATGTCTGACTCAAACAGCAGCAGCTGAGAGGAGGAGAGAAGAGGAGCAGATCGAGCGTCTACCTGCTCCTGCTGCGGATCCTGTGTGATCTCCAGACCAGCAGACACCTGCACACACACACACACAGTTAGCACCCGCTGACGAGTGTCAGTCCTCTCGGACCGCTGTGAGCCGTGGGCATGTCTCACCTGAGCAGAGCTGATGTGCTGCGCCACCTTGTGGAAGGTGCGGTTGAGGTCGTCCAGTTTGGGCTCCACCAGTTCTCTACAGGCAGGACCCCTGCTGGTCATCAACATCACTGCCTGATCACGAGCACTGTCCACACGAGCACTCATGCCCTCCAACTCACACAGCACAGCCTGTCAGACACACACACACAGCTTTAACAACAGCATGACGACATCACAAACACAAACTCACACTAATGCGTCTGCTAAAACATGTCAATCGAGTGTTGTTCACAGGACACATCGCTTTTCTGGACAACCGGGCAACTACAGGTCACACACAACTACAAATGACTAGTCATGTGAACCCTAGTATACACACAGTGATCTTTAAGCAAAGTGTAATTACTTTCTCTGCCTCTGAAAAGCAACAATATAAACACACACACACACACACATATATACACATTATATATATATTATATCCAGCTGAATATTAAGTTTCACCCGAATAAAGCGAGTGTGTGTGTGCTTTGACCTTGGTCATTCTCTCTTTCTCCGCTGCAGGTTTCTTCTCCATCTCATCCAGTCGGATCTCAGTCTGATAGAGCCATGTGCTGATATGAGCCAGATTCTCATCAAACATCTCCACCTCACGCCTGTGATTCTACAACACACACACACACACACACACACACACACACACACACACACAGGACATGAGACAGCATCTCTAGCTAGTGTAAATGTGCAATACAGTAGGTAAAAATAGCAAAAGTTATTTCATTTAATCATTATTTTGCAGTTAAATGTAATTAGCCCATTCATTTTTAGCTCTTTAAAAATGTGCATCTAGTATTGATGCATTTAATTCAATCATTCAATGATGTGGGTTAAATGCTAAGATAACTTTTTTTAATTAATAATAATACTAAAAGCATTATTGTTACTACATTGTAACATATTTTAACATGTATAATATACAAAAACATACTATAAAAATAAAAATGCTGTCCATTCAACACTGATGCTTTTAATTCCTCTTTTAAGAATCAGAAAAAGACAATAATAATAAATATTACTATATTCTTATTCCTTCATTATAGCATAGTAAAAACATATATAATATTTAAAACTTAAAATAAAAATGTTGTTCATCCAGTTCATCATGCATTTAATTTCTTTTTTTTATAAATAAACTTTGATTTGATAATTGTCTTTTAAGGGAAAAAAAAATAATAGTAATGTGATTATTTATTATATTATATTATATTATATTATATTATATTATATTATATTATATTATATTATATTATATTATATTATATTATATTATATTATATTATATTATATTATATTATATTATATTATATTATGCTCATAAGTGACATTTCAGACCAGTACAACTTTGAGGTTAATTAAATTCTGCCAAAAAGATAGCTAATGACTGAAACATCCCATGTGAATTGAATTTGCATATAAATTAATAATTATGAAGGTCTTCCCTCATCATTTACAAAATGATTTACTGTGTGAGTGTGTGTCTGTGTGTTTGTGTCTGTGTCTGTGTCTCTGTCTGTCTGTGTGTGTGTGTGTGTGTGTGTGTGTGTGTGTGTGTGTGTGTGTGTGTGTGCGCCTTTATTCTTCTAATCAGTCTTTACAAATCACGGAGCACAAAATGAAGCAGCTGGAATATTAACCTGAACAAGTGCACTGTGGGTAAATGCGTTTAACGTTACCTTCTGCAGTCCTACTGAAAGCCAGGCTCAAACACACTCACCAGGACAGCGCTGAGCCAGTCCTCGACCAGCGTGTGCACTCGTTCCCAGTCCTCGTTGAGCTCAAACAGCTGCTCCTCCAGCTGAGCCTCACTGCCCTCCACTAACGCCTGCAGGGCGGCGCTGTTCTCCGTCACCGCAGACAGATCGCTCTTCCTGCGCTCCGACTCCTTCAGCAGGCCCTACAGGGACACGCTCTTTAACACACACACACTCTGTGTCCTGAAGAGACTCCATCAAACACACTCACGTTGGCCCATGTGACCTCGGCGTCGATGTCAGCAGGCATGTCTCCTGTGTTGAGCTTCTCTTTGAGCTGAGCCTCGGTGTGTTTCATCCAGGCCTGCAGGGCGGCGCTGTCCTTCTGCAGACGCTGGGACACAGACAACGCCTTCTCCAAATCCTGCTTCCCCTCCGTCACCTGATCATACACACAATATATCGCAAATTAAAAATGACATTCAACACGAAATTGCTTCCGCAACCCATTTTACTTCCATAACGCGACAAAATGTGGAGATAGCAAGCTAACATTTCTTGCTCATATCTAAAACCTTAAATTGAAATAGCAAAATGTAATAGAAAAAAAAAACATCCACACGCTGCTTTTATAGCCATTTTTAAACGTGTTTGTGTGTGTGTGAGTGTGTGTGTGTGTGTGTGTGATGTGCGTGTACCTGAGCTCCCAGCTCATTGTAGAGTAATTTGAGGGCAGTGAGCTGTTCATCCATTCCTTTAGGATTTTCCGTCTGCTGTTTCTGCACGATCTGTCTTCCCGTTTTAATCACGGTCTCCACCTCCAGTTTGACCTCGCTCAAGATCTTATACAGCTTCTGCATTCATAAAAACAACACGCTTACATGAAGCACAGGCAGTGTGATCAAGTCCATGATGAAGTCTCTGTGCATTTCAGTTTTGCTATTGTTAAAAAAAATTGGAATAAATCTGAAACACACACACACACACACACACACACAGTGTTTAAATAATGCTAGAAGAACACTGGTGTGTTTTCTCACCATGCATCCGGTCAGGTGTGTCTGTATCTCCTCTGGTTGCGTGTCTTTCAGGTCCAGGATGTGAAGTTCAGCTTTAGCACTTTCCAGAATCCTCTTGCAGTCCAGCATTCGCTGCTCGAAGTTGGCCGGTTTCTGGAACAGCTGGTATTTCGTACTAATCTCGCGGAGCTTCCGCTAAACAGACGGAGATATATGAGATACACCTTAAGCTGGAATACTTTTGCCCAGATTTTTGCCTCTTTTTTTTTTTTTTGAGTCAACTCTAGTTGCAGAAAGTCTGCAAATGTTCTTATTTTTGCGTACGATGGGCTTTGATTCCATCCATTTGGATTTAAGGATATCAGATTTTTTTTGCTTTTGTTTTGTTTTCATTCGTCACGCGTCTCCTATCAACATGGCACATGTGTATGCATGACTTCTGTATTCAGAACAACATGAAAGTCTGTTTGTCTATGATCCTCAGTCGTTTAGTGTATGATGTTCAGTTTTTCTCTCTAACCATATACAAAATTTGATTCCTAGTATTTGAATAGATGTTTAGTGTTTTTTTATTAATATTATTTATTAATTATTTATTAATTTATTATTTCTTAATTTTCAATTAATATTTGTATAATTTTTCTTTTAAGTTAAAGCACTAAAATTACTAACTAGGTATACAAATTAATAATAAAACTAAACAAATACGTTTTTACCAAATTGGTAATAAATAGAAGAATAAAAATGACAAAAAACACTTCTTTTTTTTTAATAAAAATTAAACTATAAGCTATTAAGCTATAAGCCAATTCAAAATATTAATAAAATTACTTGCACTAAAACTGAACTAAAACAAAATAAATTAAGCACAAAAAAAGACAACAGGCACATAGAATTACTAAAAATGTTACAAATTTAAATGAACTGAAAATTTAAACGTACTAATTCACAACTAATTCAAAATATAAAAAACCTATAAAATATTACATTAATAATACTAAAATAACACCTATACAGAGTGGAATCTTAAAACCTGAATGTCTAAGATGAATTACTAAAGTACCAAGTAGTATGTACTCAAAGCCAAATACTACATTCAGAAAGGAAATGATGCGTTCTACGGAGCCCCGTAAGGGACATGCTGATGGGAAATGTCAATGCCTTTGTATTCTTTCATAATTAAAGGTACAATATGCAACATTTTCTGCCGCTAGAGGCATTAAAATGAATTAACAGCAAGAAAAGTAAGGTTTAATACTAAATTGGTTATCATAGATGTTACTGTATTTGTTGAATTCATTGTTGTGATAACACTGCACAGTTTTACGTGTTCTAAACAATTGTTGTAAAAGTACATTCGAACATACCCACATCATTTGCCAATATAATAATAATATAATTGCCATGTATAACACATGCTAAATTTATTTACATGGCCATAAACACCAGACGTGATAAACAATGTCAATAAACTAAACACAAACCTAAAGCAATAATACTTTCCTTACATAAACATAACTATTACCGGAATGCAACATTTGGAAAATATAAAATTAAGCATGCTTTGTCGACAGAACCAGCTGCAATCGGTAAAGAATAATTGTGTTCCATAACGACAGCACGAAACAACGTTTGTTGCTTGATAGACACTACAACTTCCGCATTTGTCCAGGACTTCATATTCGTCATTCGGTGGCTGAGAATTGTCAAAACACCTCTCCAAATGCTTGCTATGGATGCGAAAAACGCAACAAATTTAACCCGATCTGAATTTTTCAGTGTGGCAGTGTTTAAACATGATTGACAAAACACGAGGTCATATTTATTTTTTAACGTGCGAAAATTTCAGACAAGAACCTTAAGATCTGTCTCCTGATGAAATCTGATGTACACTAATGTAAGCAAATAGCCCCAAGCCTAACCATGTCCCTTTAGGGGCTCCGTAGAATGCGTTATTCATTTTCCGGCCTTTCCAAATTTGGATTTAGGCTTCGGACACATCCCTAGTGTACAGTGCAGAAGTGACCAACTGCATGTGCAGTTCCCCTCCCGTCCTGCGGGGGCAGTGTTGAGTCTCACCTGTAACTGGTCCAGTAGGGTTCCTGCTCGCACTGGTTTGCCCTCGGGAGCGGTCGAAGGCACGTTTCCCACATTCCTCCTCCTCAGGTCTTCCAGTGTGGCCTCATGGGCCGCGATCTCAGCCTGAATGGCCTGAGGAGAATATTGTTCAAGTTAAAGGCCAAAGAGTAAAAAATAAGCACAAAGTTGTTTTACAATATATCTGTTTATTGAAAATTCACTACCAGTCAAAAGTTTTGGATCGGTAAGATTTTTGTTTTTAAAAAGTCTCTTCTGCTCACGAGGCTGCATTTAGTTGATTAAAAATACAAAAAAACAGTAACATTGTGAAATGTATGTCAGAAAGAGTGTGTGTGTGTGTGTGTGTGTGTGTGTGTGTGTGTGTGAGTGTGTGTGTGAGAGAGAGTGTGTGTGTGTGTGTGTGTGTGTGTGTGTGTGTGTGTGTGTGTGTGTGTGTGTGTGTGTGTGCGTGAGTGTGTGTGTGAGTGTGTGTGTGAGTGTGTGTGTGTGTTCACACCTGAGCTTCCTGCGGCAGCTGGAAGGCGTCGATGCGATCTGTGAGGTAAGACGTGAGTGTTTGGTCCAGCTGTGTGAGAGACGTCTGTAGTGTGTGTAAGGCCGTCTCGTTCTCCCTCAGAGTCCCCAACTGTTGCTCCAGAGACATCTGACGTGCAGCAGCCTGCAACACACACACACACACACACGAATGTAACGTAACTGACTGTCAAATGTGAATCTGACTGGGTATCGTTTGATCAACACAAACACACCAGCTGAGTCAGTTGGTCGTAGCGCGAGTTGAAACTCTCCAGCTTCTCGCTGATGAGTTCGTCCAGAATCCCTCCGTCTATGAGAGTCTGAGCCAGCTCTCGGATCTGAGTCCTGTTATCACCCGGGTGACGCAGAACACACTCCACCGACTGAAAGAGACACACAACACGAGTCCGTTTAAGGGTCAGTTCAAGTTAAAATGCTGTCATTATTTACTCACCCGCATGTCATTCCAAACCTATAAGACTTTTGTTCATCTTCCAAACAGTAATGAAGATCAAGAAGTCTCAGTGTATGTGTGTGTGTGTGTGTGTATGTGTGTGTGTGTGTGTGTGTGTGTATATCCACTGAAAGTCTATTCACCCAAAATGTACACAGAGCACTCAAATTAAGCATGCTTGCTTGATGCGTGAGAACCAATGAGGTTCATTCTTGTGTGTCAAGGACAATTGAGCTTTTGTTCATGTTCGCTGATCTTTGTTTATATGTGAACAAAAACCTAAATTTAATCTGTTCATCAAATGGAGCAACCGAGACTCTTCAGAAGACTTGGATTAAGCCGCTCGATTCGTATGGATTTATTTTATAATCTCTTCATGAACATTTTGGGTGAACAGACTTTTTCAGTGGAGGGACAGAATTCTCTCAGATTGCATTATAAATATCTTTGTGTTTTGAAGATGAAAGGAAGTCTAACGGGTTTGAAACGACAAACGTGAGCAGATTCAGACGTAATCAGAAAACATATGTAGCCTCATTGAGGTTAAGGTGCGGTCACATTAGCGGGCAAAAGTCAATGGGTCAATAGTGTGTATGTTTGAAGCACAGCTCACACAGAAGTTACTTTCAAACCGAGCAGCTTTCAAACACTGCGTTGGGAATATTTCGCCCTCATGCAAAATTCCCAGTCACATGGATTCCCATTGAATCGACTGGATTTCTCCAGCGAAACCATGGCAAACGTGACTGCTGTTACCTCCAGAGCCGCGCTGATGGACTCAGTGTTTTCCGGGACGCTCTCAGTGGCGTGAACCTTCTCCTCCAGCGAGTTCAACCAGCCAGACTCCACATCCAGATACTGCAGCAGCTCAATCCAGCAGGACCACACCTCCTGAACACACACACACACACACACGTTTGTTTAGCTATACTTGTGAGGACCTCCATAGACATAATGGTTTTTATACTGTACAAACTGTATATTCTGTCCTCTTACACTTACCCGACCCCTAAACCTACCAATCACACACAACCTTCTGTATTTTTACATAAAAATAAATAAATAAAATTATTATGTTTATTAATAAATTTTCCTTGTGAGGACCAGTAAAAAGTCCTCACAAAGCTGGGAATCTCAAGTTTTACTATCTTTGTGGGGACATTTGGTCACACACACCAAATGATTGTTTGATTGTTTCCTGTTGGCTCTTGAGTTGAAGTGTGTGTGTGTGTGTACCTCAAGCGTGTGGCACTTGCTCTTGAAGCGATCGCACAGTTTCTGGTAGTTCTGCAGGACCTCCGTGAGCTCAGGGCTCAGGTCAGCACCACCACTAGAGGGCGTCTTGCTGATCAACACGTTAATGCTGTCCTTCAGAATCTTCACACGCACTTCCTTCTGCAGCACGTCCTCTTTGGCTCTCTGAAACACACATCACAACAGAGCTCTGCAAACAGCTCAACACACACTTGAACACTTGGACCAAATACAGGGTGAGTGGTGAAGGGTGTGGGTTTTGGGACAGTCCCATATAAAAGCACCTTCATCTCCTGCAGCGCCTCCTCCAGCTCCTCTGGGCTCTTGTACTCAAAGTCTCTCATGAGAAACTCCTCGTCCACTTGAATCATCCACTCGCGCATCTCCGCCACGTCTTTCTTCATATTCGTCACTTTCTCCTGACCTTCACTCACACGCTCCTCGCGCCTCAACAACTGCAAGCAAGATGTTTTCCATTGACATCCACTCAAGAAGGACATGTTGGGTGACTGATTGATTCCTACACTGAACATCTGCTGTGTTAAGACCAGTTTACTGAGCTTTAAGAACCTGTTTACTGAGCGCGTCCCAGCGTCTCTGACTGTGGTCTAACTCCTCCTGTCCCCAGCGGATCAGAGCCGGTGTCGAGCTCTGCTGAACCGCCGACACGTTCTCTGCAATCTGCTTCAGAGACGAGTCCACGCTCTCCATCTCACTCACCAACTCCTGCACACACAAACACCACTGACAGACACTCAACCAGATCAACTCTTAACCAGGTCGAGTCCTGCTGATTAACCACCTAAACCAGCTTAAAACCGATAGAAACTAGTGATGCACTGAAAATATTGTGTTTCTAAACACTTTTTGAGGGCTGAAGTCATTAAGCGAAACAGTGACATTTCATTAACACTTCTCTGCTGAAGCGCTCGACTGGCTGTGTGAGTGTGTGTTTAATGAACACACGGTGGATAAGCTACAGGTAAACATGTCAGCTGTGTGGACACTAGATCTGGGAGGACAATATCCATTTCAGCATTCGGAGATCGACTACTTTTGACTGACAAAATTCCAGCCACCGGAAACACTAACTGATAAAGTGAGTCGTACAAAAACTTTCTTTTTAGTAAACTCTGTGAACACAAACAATATTCTCAATGCTGGAGTTCATGTGCAGAGCCCCTGGTGATACTTCCAGCAAAGTTTCATGTTGTGTCGAGCCTTCTTAGTGTTTTAAAAACAGCGATTTTGATGCTATCATAGAAGTGCCCCATTCACTCCCATTCAAAAGGCATTTTGACCGAAAACGAAAATACGGTCAAACTTAAGAGTGGCGTTTCCATTCTAATTATGCTTTTACACGGGGAGATTATCAAAAAGAGCCTAGGTTCAATTTTGGTGAGAGTTACCCTTTATTGCGTTATGACGGATCGCTGTAGCGCTTCAGTTCAAGAGGCTCGTGAACTGATCATCTCTTACTCTTTACTACTAGTTACAGCACCAAATATACATGGATGAACATCAGAAGGAATGATGAAAGATATATTACAACTTATCATGTCTCATGTAATCGCTCAATCAGTGTTTCAACCGCAGAAAGACGTCACTAAAACAGCTTCAAACTAAATGTCACATAGCATTACAGTTTAAATATTCAGTTTTTATTTGAGTGTTGATTATTACATTTGATTAATTGCTTGAGTAAACTTTTTTTTTTTTTGGTTTTGGTTACATGAAGACTTTAATTTCCGTTTCGAAAATGTGTCATTAGTACATCATAATATTAATGTAATACTAGAAAATGCATTATTTGCAGAAATACTTGCCCACATGTGGAACACAAAACCAGGGTTAATCGTCAACTAAGGGGCCGTTTTAACGACAGATTTCAACTGAAAAAATGTTGAACGTTCACTTACGCGACAACAGCGTTTTGGGAGCCTGAAAACACAAACTTTTAAAAGGGGGTTTCAAAGTGCAAGTTTTTGAAAACAATATCGTTATCGTAAACTACAAATAAGTGAATTTGTGAAAATGGTAACGTTCCTTTACAAAGTGACATCGCCACCTACTGGCCTGGCATGAATAATACAGAGTTTTTAGTCATTTTTAGTCGTTTTCGTGGATCCGTGTAAACGGGGATCGTCTGACAATGGTGTCGTCTGTACGTGAAAAAAACTGTTTTTAGTACATCGTTGTTGTGTAAACGTACCCCAAAACTGTTAAAAATTGCATTTGAAAATTGAAATTAAGCTAAAATAAATATTAGATGAAAAATATAAACTTAAACTCAAATAGAAAATTGTTGGCAACGAACTGAAATAAATAAGTTTACTTAAATTACTAAACCTGAAAATAAAAAATAAAAATAATAATATTATATATATAATATATATATATATATATAATTGAAAGTGATATAAAAACTGCATTATGTGCAGTTTAAATGCTTTATATACAGCTCAGTTTTTATTTCAGTGTTGTTTGTTACATTTGATTCATTAATTGATTATTAAATAAACTTTTGGTTTTTGGCTAAATAAAACTTTTTTTTTTTTCGTCCCCGACAATTTCGGTTCAGGTAAAAAAAAAAATTAAAATAGTTTCAGTGCACCACTACTTGAAGGCATGTAACTAGCGGCGTTATTCTGTCCAGTATCCGTCCACATCATTGTCATGTTTAATGCGTTGACCTCTGACCTTGCACTGGCTGAGTTCCTCCTGCAGTTTGTCCCCGTGACTGAATCCGCCGGCGTCTCGAGACAGAAGCTCCTCGACCGCATCCAGCCAGCGCCGCACCTCCTCACTCTTCACCTGAACATCATCAACACAAGCATCAAGACACACGGCATTCACGCCAGCTCGAGACGTTCCAGCGAATCAGCCCCTCACCTGTGTGTCCTTCATGCTACCCAGAATGCACTGCAGCACGCTGAGCTGGTCCCGGGCCGCAGTGGAGAGTTGGGTCCAGCACTGCTCCTCTGTCTCCGACTCCTTCAGCCGCTGCTGCTCGATCTCAGCATAGAGAGCCTGGAGGACGGGGCAAAACTGCATTACCCACAAGCCCCTGCGGCGTTATCTCCAATCACACTGAGACAGGGTATACTTCAAATGATTAGAGCTCAAAAACACATTATAAACGACCCTGAATCCCTGACAAACCATTATGGCCATGCTGTAAAGTCATGATTTGACTGGTTCAGTTGGACTTGGGTAACTAGTTTTCTGCCTGATTTAAAGTAACAGATCGATAGACAAGAACAACTAGGACAAATGTGTCATTAGTATAGCACATCATTTTATGTAATACTAGAAACTAGATTTATTATTTGCATAATAATTGTCCACATTTGGAAAACAAAACCAGGAATGTTATTGTTCACTAAAAAATGTATTTATTAAAAAGGTTTTGTAAAATAAAATAGAACTTAAATTGAAAAGAAAAATAGAAACGTTGAAATAAGTTTACTAAAATTACTAAAACTAAAATAAAAATAAATTGAAAGCTAAACACAAATATAAAAAACAAAAACACATAGATTTATTCAAACTTACACAAATTTTAAATTTATAGATAAAAGCTAATTTAAAATATTAACAAACACTGAAATAGTATTTAAAAAAATACTAAAATAACACTGCACAAAACTAATATCCTGCTGACTAAAATATGTTGCTGGATTATTAGAGTTTGTGCAGTGATTTAAACATTAAAAATTATTTAAAATATTGATCAGAATATAGGGGACCAGAAACAGTAAAGTATATATGTAAGCATAAGTAACAATATGCATCAAATGATGTATGTGTGTCTGAAGCGGAGAGTTATGAAATGAAATAATGAAATAATAAAATAAAATAAATAAAAAAACACTATTTTAATGTGTCCGTGTAACAGAGTAATTATACATTTAAGTACTGAGTAATATTAATTAACTACATGTACTTACTATAGGGTTAGTGTTTGTAATTATGCATAATTTTCTGTTATTACTATAGCAACTACATGTAAGGTGTGTAACAAAAATAAATGGTAAAGTTACAGAGACATGACAGAGAGAAACCCCTATAGACCCTTACAGGACTGTGTGTGAGGCTCAGCAAGTCTCTCAAAAATATCAGATCATCTTAGAATGATTCATAATAAAATGTTAGCTATATTTATGACATGGCAAATACTGTTGAAAAACAGACAACAGCAATAAAAACGCTTATGTATTTAAGGTGTAAAGATATGTTTGTTTGTTTTTAAATGTGCATGCGTCACCAATTAATTTTCCATAAAAAAATCCAAATATATATATTTTTAATTAAAAACCCGTAACGGAAGTGCTTAATTGTGATTCACCATTTGCAAATATTAGAAGATCATTGCAATATGTGCAATTCTGCAAGTTGTCAGTGTGTCAGAGCGCAGTAACTCCTTCACACCTGCAGGTGGAGACACAACTCCAGCATCAGTCCAAAACCCTCCAGAGATCTCCTTCACTCCCACAGAGAGACACGCGTCTAAAGTAGGAGATCCTGGTTCTCACAGTCTATAATCAGCCCATAATCAGCCCATAATGCATAGCTGGAGTTCAGGGCAGGTTTAGTCAGCTAGTGTGGGCTGGGCAGAGCTGTAGACGGGCTCTGCCACGTGTCCCGGCTCTCCTGGCGAAGGCCAGAGACCGCCAAAGGAGAGCATCAATATTTACATGACTTTAAATAAATGCCAGCCTGCGTTTGCTCTCTTTGGCTTGTTTTGCCATCTCAGTCATTGGCTTTCTTCCCACCATTCATGCACTTACAGAGAGACACACGTCCAGAAATCAAAAGCAAGCGTCAGCTCAGAGACTGTACACACACGGGTCAAGTGGAGATCCATACAGAGGACTAACACACGACACAACACTAGACCAACACCCAGAGTTAACAAGCAGAGCGCCAAATGAGAGGAAAAAAACAAAACACGTGATTTAAATCAAACCGTAAGAATTAAGGGTCGGTCACACTATGCTTTAGGATCCATTGGCTTGCATTCATACACACGTGAGTGCTAGAGACAGAATACACACAGGCGTATGTGAACTTTACCGTGTTCTGGAGCTCACGTTTGGTGAACTCTGACCTGTGAATTCACGTGGCCAACAGAAGATCAGTGCCTCTGAATTAAGAACGCAAGCGTTGCAGTAAAGTGGCCTAGATTGCATACTTTCACGATTTGAATTTATTGTGTAGAATTATGTTTTTTTTTATTTTTTATTTAAGGACGCTGGAGAATATGACGTTAAGATCGCTGAAATCTTGCTCTTGCGTCCACACTAACCTGTGATAACACTGTGTTTATTATAAACGTGCTGGAGTTGTGTCGTCTGCCGCTTTAAATGCTCTCGCTCTTTAAAATCATCTGGACTCTGATTGGCTGTCAGTGTTTTTATTGTGAATCATTCTGACAGTGATTCCAGTGATTGGTTCCGCTGTGTCGTTGTTGTGCTTATGTAGCCCCGCCCCTTTTCAGCGCTGCACTTGTTGCCTTTTGTCTTCCGGTTTGTATTTTCCACAGCGATCTTGTATATTTATGAATGAACTTCTCGTTTTAAAATCTTCCTGGTCTACTGACATTTGTTAAGACATGCTTTAAACATTATAATGCTCGTGATAACTTTTGTTAACTCTATAATAAGTAAATCCACTTCACCAGCCAATTACTCCTGGACAGCGATGCCACAGAAATATACAGAGCGGCCACAAAACCGGAAGTTCAAAGACAATATTATAAAGATGGCTGCGCACTTGTCTCTCTGGAGCGTAAGGTCTACAGTTGTGGAATCGGTTTGTGAAAACCGATTATTAAAACTTTAAAGTTATAGTTATTGTTAAGGTTATTGTTCTTGGTGTGAACAGGCCGTAACTACCGTTCACTCACTATAAGAGACGAGACTCTCTCCTAAAGCAAGTCTCTTCATTAGCTTTACCTCAGAGGAGAACAGAGGGACAAAATATGAAGTGAAGAGTGACAAATCTCAAACAAGCATCTCAAACACACATGCGCACACACACTCACACTCACATTCACTCTCTCAAACACACACACACACACACACACACACACACACACACACTCTCTCACTCAAATACTCGCACACACATATTCTCTCTCTCTCTCTCTCTCTCTCTCTCTCTCTCTCTCTCTCTCTCTCTCTCTCTCTCTCTCTCTCTCTCTCTCTCTCTCTCTCTCTCTCTCTCTCACACACACACACACACACACACACCTGAGCTTTAAGGAGTCCCAGTTCAGCAGAGGTAATGTCTGTTATGTCAGCGCTGATTGTGTTCAGTCTGGTCTGGATCTGCTCCAGCGCTCTGGACTCCACCAATCCCGACAACACTACAGAGAGAAACACACAAACACATTATACACACACATCATTCACAGCCAGACATTCATGTAACCTAAAATATTTCATATTGATTTTTCTTTTCTTTTTTTTCTTTAATATGCATAAGGGAAAGTATCATTTTAGAAGCTGTAACTCATTTTTATTTTAAATGTTATTTTATGTTACTTCAATTACATTTTAGCAGTTTTCCTGCAAATATTGTGTTTTCTTTGTCACAGAAATGAGTTACATGTATGATATTCAAATCTACTAGATTCATATGTTTCCAGAATGAAGTTTCAAGTCGGCTCAATGATATTTTGAGTAAAGCATGTCACACTGTGAAACACTGCTTGCCACAAACATCATCATATACTGTACATCCGGACGATTCCTCTTCTGTAACACATGATTACAATTTCCCGTTGGATTTTGAGTGTGATTAATAATGCATGTGAATCGGCCCCTTCTAAGATGTGGAATAACAGCAAAGAAATAAAAATAACTGCCTGTGGCTGTGTGTGTGTGTGTGTGTGTGTGTGTGTGTGTGTGTGTGTGTGTGTGTGTGTGTGTGTGTGTGTGTGTCATTGTGTATGTGTGTGTGCACGTTCGTGTGTGTGTGTGTGTGTGTGTGTGTGTGCACGTGTGTGTGTGTGTGTGTGTGTGTGTGTGTGTGTGTGTCATTGTGTATGTGTGTGTGCACGTTCATGTGTGTGTGTGCGTGCGTGTGTGTGTGTGTGTGTGTGTGTGTGTGTGTGTGTGTGTGTGTGTGTGTGTGTGTGTGTGTGTGTGTGTGTGTGTGCGTGCGTGCGTGCTGGTGTGATTAGCTTGGATCCCAGATGTTAGAGGTCAACAAGTCAAATAATGGAACTTTAGTTTTCCGGTTGTCCCACGAACATTAAACTGTGTGTGTTTGTGTTTTTATGCAGCTTTACTTCAGGGGCAGAATAGTTGAAAAACTGCCCAGATGGAATGTGAAAAACTCATTCTGAGGATACCCTTGAAGGTAAAAATCACTCGTAAATAAAGTCAATAACTTTTTTTTAAGGATTTTGGGTTTGTGCTAGTCTCAGTCATTATAATGATCTTTATATAAATACATCAGCAGACTGTCAGACAGCAGTAAACAAGTGTGTGTGTTTATTTAGCTGTACTGTGGGCACAGAATGATCCCCTGCTGGTCTGACAGTGTGCTCAGTTAGGAAACACTATTTTTAAGTAAAGCAACATGTTGTCGTTGTTTTCATTCTGGTTTAATACAGTCAATATGATCATCTGTGTGTAAAACAATAGAAGTCTGGGACATGTCCTCGTTCCCATGGCTCGCTAAATGTGGATGTAAAGGAGATTTGCTGAAGCTTTAAGGTTAAACACTGATGTGCTTTTACTTGGAGCTGTTTCAAGCACAACACACACACACAGGTTTATCAGTGTATAAAAGCTTTCTCAGGGGCCACACTGACATTACAGCCATAAATAGACTGCTCTCTCTCAGTCCGCCTCGGCTCTTGTTGGCTCTACAAATGATTTACCTGTTGCGTAAGTCACCATTTCTGTCTTTCAATAAAACTGATGAGAACAAGAGAAACAGAGACAGAGAAAGAGCTCAGCCCAAATCTAATCCAAAACCCAGAGAACTGCTCACATAGGCAGCATTTTAAGGTCACAGTTATATTGTGTTTTATCAGATGTTTTATCCAAAGTGACTTACAGAACATTCAAGGATTGCATAGGTTGTCATTGCTAGTTTATGGCTGCACAATTAAACCGATAATCACGTTTATATTTGCGCATGAAATTCCTTATATTAATCCCAATAATTCCAAATTATGTCAACTATTTTCTTATCGTAAGTGCATTTATTAAGCGACCACAATGGCAAACAATAAACCCGCGATCCATGAATGGGAAGGTTTGATGGCAGATTTAGTCGCAGCAAACAGCACAAGCGGTTCGTGAAGCAACCCAGACTGGCTGTATGACACTGATTTGAGAAGATATATCGCGATGGAGATCGCTAACATGTTTGTCAGTGTTTTCAGATCATCTGTGCTTCTTTTGCAGTGCAGAGAGTGTGTGCACATGGTTGTCAGTTTGGGAAGTATGAGCAAAACACTGGGCAGAGAATGCAACCTTTTAAGAGAATAGCTCTGATTTAACTCTTGACATCTGGCAACCGCAAGCGTGAAAGCTCATAGAGGCCAATGCAAACACCAATGCAGTGTTACCAATGCAAGATAACACAAATGTCACATAAAAAAAAAAAAATAATAGGATATTTTGGGTAACTAAACGAGAGAAGCAAAAAACATGATAAAGATTAAAATACGATTAATCACACAGTCCCAAAAGTAAACTATAGAAAAGGTGAATGGCTGCTCTACTATCTAGCAAAAAAAACTGTATGTGAGAGGAGTATGTACAAATTCAGAGTACTCAAAAAACAGTATCTATGTGAAAAGTCCCCGGATGACCTTCTACTACCGGTGAGACTCTGAAGTGTGCATACGATGGACACTTCACTATCCCATGAGGCCACGGGAGAGGAGCTGTGAATGGCAGTAAAGTGATGCAGACAAGTCACTTAGAAACTTAGCACTTAGCTTAGCAACATGCTAATGGCTCTATTGAAATCAATTGTGAGTCGAGTCTGCTGTGCTATTTTTAGTGGCGTTATTATCCATGTAGTGTTTGAAATGGATGAGGTTCCAGTTCAATTTGAACATCTAAGTAGATGTTTACATTAACTTTTGAGGTAATATTTTGTCTTTTTAGGAGCTTGACAGAATCAGTTACAGTCTATTTTAAAGCATGGAAAGAGCGAGTTGGACATGCTTATAAATGTTTCCTTTAATGTTCAACGGTTGAAACAAAGTCATCTGAGTTGGAATAACATGAGGGTGAATGATCGATTACATTTTGGCTGAACTATTTCCTTTAAAGGAATAGTTCAGTTAAAAATGAAAAGAGTTTGAAAAAGAGAAACGAGTTTCTCTCTTCTGCTAACACAAAAAAATATATTTTGAAGAATATGGTTAACCAACAGTTGATGGACCCCATTGACTTCCATAAAAATACTATGGAAGTCAATAGGATACATTAACTGTGTAGTTTCCGACATTCTTTAAAATATCTTATTTTGTGTTCAGCTGAGGAAAGAAACTCATACAAGGTTTGGAGTAACTTGAGAGTGAGTAAATGATGACAGGATTTACTTTTTTAAGTGAACTATCCCTTTAAATGCAATCCTTCAAGAATAGTCTGTTCTTTCTTCAGAAATGATTTAATTTCTCCTTGATTTGTTACTTAGAATGAAAAGCTAAACCACCAATTTTCACAATCCCAAGCTCCCTCAAATTGCAGGCTGGAGCGACATTTTTTAAATGTCATGAGAGTGTTTTACGAGGGCTGTAATCTGGGATGTGTACCTGTAGTGATGTCTTGCTGCCGTGTCTTGAGCTCTTGAACGGTTGAGCTGTGGCGTGATGCCAGCGCCGTCACACTGGGCCTCATGGTATCAGGAACACCGGGTTCTGCGGTCAGACGCTCCGTCCGAACACAGAGATCTTCCACCTGCGGCTGAAGCTTTTCCAGCTCTGCTATCCGAGCCTGAAACACAGATACAGTACACATCTGCTGTTAACAAACTCAGAATCACATAAGGCATTCGGAGTTGTTCTAAGTTCCTTCACTGGCAACCTTTGACATTCATGGAATCCTTCCATTCTACAAAAGGTTATTTACACTCTTAAAAATAAAGGTTTCAAAAGGGAGTTTTAGCTGTGATGCCACACAAGAACCATTTTGGGTTCCCTAAAGAACCTTTCAGTGATCAGGTAACCATAGTTTAGTGTGCAATGGCAGATTTTAATAATCTTTAAAGAACCTTTTGTGGAATGGAAAGGTTCCATGGATGTTCTTTATGGAACCATCAATGCCAATAAAGAACCTTTATTTTTAAGAGTGGATAGTGGGAAAAAAGTTATTTAGATTCTTAAATGTTCTTCAAATGAAGACAAAATGGTTATTTTAAGCACTGTTCACTGAAAGGATCTTTGAGGAATCCTAAATGGTTTTATTGCATTGCTGCAAAAACACCCTTTTTGGAACCTTTATTTTTTTTTTGAGAGAGAGTGTACAGTAGTAGTGAAGTATTTTTACTTTACTCAAGTACATTTTTCAAGTACCTGTGCTTTATCAGAGTGTTTTTCTTTGGAAAACTTTTACTTCTCTACATTCCAAAGCATAATGTCGTACTTTTTACTGCACATGAAGTTTCATAAATAAAAGTCCATGGTCCTTTTTTTTTTTCCTTTGATACTTAAGTACATTAAAAATCTAGTACTTTCTTACTTGTACTCAAGTAAAACTGTGAATTACTTTTACTTGGGTAAAAGTAAGAAAGTACTAGATTTCCAATGTAAATAAGTATTATAAGTATAATATAAGTATTATATTAAACGTAGTGCAGTAAAAAGTATGATATTATTCTTTGGAATGTTGTTGAGTAAAAGTTTCCCAAAGAAAAACACTCTGATAAAGTGCAGACACTTGAAAAATGTACTTAAGCAGAGTAAAAATACTTCACTACTGTCCACCTCTGCAGTTAAATTTCTGTAAACATCTGATCTGAGAACAGTATCTTGCATAAAGTGGCCTGGAATTTGACTGACCTCACAGTCGTCTCTGAGTGTCTGGAGTTCCTGCTGGTTGTCTTTGACTCTAAAGTCTTTTGAGGAGATCAACCATTTCTCCTGTTCCTGCAGGACTCCATCGGCAGCCTTCAGTCCTGATAGAACCGACGCCACCCGCTCTAGAACTTGAGCTCGGTTCCTCAGCTCCTGGATCAGGTTCTGGCAGCTCTCCCATTCCTTACGCACAGAGTCCAGGCCAGAACGGGCCACCTCTGCAGACAGACCTTCTATAAAGACAGATGGAGTGAATTTAATCAGTAGGAGAAGACAAGAACCATCATGTATCTTAATAAACCAATAATAATTCCCAACCTTTCTCCAACTGTTCAATCATCTTCTCTCCATTCTCCACCACCTCTTTCACCAGAGCCTCATTCTCAGCATGCTCCACCCCCAGGACCTACAGAGACGGGACAAAAACATTCAGTAGGCCAAATATATGAACTAAGTAAATGTTAGTGTGGGTCGACAGAGTATGTCACCTGTAGTTTTTCCTTCAGGACAGGCGAGTCTCCAGCAGATCCGGCAGATGATTTCCATGCAGCCAGCTGAGACAAAAGCTTGGGAACATCGGTTTCAGCTCTAAAAAACACAAACACATCACATCAGAGTTCACATGAGGGAGTGCTACAGCTGAGCAGAACAACAGAGAAGATGCGCAAACACTGCATAGCTTATGCTAACGTTCACAAATGTGCTAATTATGAACATAGGCAAAACCACATAATGAAAATAAATTATGATATTTTTAGCCTGAACAGCTGCTAGTCTGTAATGCTTGAAATGTGACATTTTAATTGTCAGAAAACACTGTCTGGAATGACATCAGATAGCCTGTGTCAAGCAGGTCCAATAATTGTTTTTTTCTGTGTAGTCCATTGCAGGATAAACACCAGGATTTTTTTTTCCTTTTTCTTTTATTATTGCAGCCGAAAATGACTGAATCTGACTGAAAAAGACAAAACGCTAGTTGTGAGTTTGCTTGATTTTGCATTAAAGTCAGTCCTTGTGTGAAATCCTGGAGGGACTGATTCATATTTCTAGGGTTTTTGTCAGGTGTGTTTGTTTGTCGTACAGTCTCCTGAGCTCGCCGTCTGTATCTAGATGTCGTCTTTTGGGTGGGGCGGGTGGTGGAAGCTCTCCGTCGCTGCTGGTGAAGGTCTGCTCCATCCGTGTTGTTACTGTTGTGATGGTCTCCATGACAAACCTCTCCTGTACATGGGACATCCCGGTCACAGACACTGCTTCGGTTACCTGGAAACAGAACAGACACTTCAATGTTAGATAAAAAGCTCATGTGTGACAATACACACAAGAGAGAAGTGTATCTGACCTGGCTGGAGCAGTCCTCGAGTTTTTGGACCAGGTTGTCCCAGCGTTGGGTTAGTTGGTCTGTGTCTGTCTCGATCCCCTGAGCCGCGGCTGGACTGTTTAACAGCACCATCACGTCCTGTCCAGCATCTGACAGAGCACTCAGGGTCCTCCGCTTCTGGGCCATGTCCTCCTTAAGACTCTGTCATGGGTTCAGAGGTCAAAACAGTGATGCTCTAATCGACCTGGCAGAATTCAGCTGAGTAATGTTAATTGTTATCATAACCTCAGCTAAAAATATTATGCATGTTTGTCTACTCACGGCTAATCTGCGGACGCTGCCATTTATTTCACTGGGGTCTTTAAAATCACAAGTCTGAACTTCAATCAAGGCCTTCTCCTTTTCTGCTAGCCATGATCCAAACAAACTCTGAGTGGACAAAAAAGATAGAAATAATAAGACATTTAAATAAGTCAAGTGATAAGAATAGTACTTTGAAAGCAAAATAAATGTTGATTTTCCAAAGCAAAAATGCATCATCATTCATATGTTGCTCCGAATAAAAAAGAGAAAATAATCATACCGCCCATCTTTACACAGTACTTTGGCATGCAAGCATAAAACTATACTAATTTACTGTAATATCATAGAGAAAATCTTCTGATTTGCATCACAGTTCAGTTTGCTGTAACTGCAAACTGACAGAAAGTGGTCTAGACAGGTGAAGATTGTGTGCACTCTACACTAATGATGTACTGGGTCAATGGTAATGGTATCTGCAGGTCATACACAGCCATAATTCAATCTCACTCTTTCCCAGAATGCAGTCTGAACTGTTAAAAATAGCAACCTGACCCTTAAATGCATTCAATGAACATTACAAGTCCAAGATAAGAGCACAACACAATCGGGCCCAACACAGAGCCCTGAGGCACACCTCCGATAATGTTTTAGCCAGCAGCTGTGGTAAAGTCAGGTTTGTGCTGGATTTAAATTAATGTATGGATGGGCAAACAAATATACATATATTTAAGTACTCAAACTTGAACAATTATTGATCATGAAAACATTTAAATTTTGTTTAAATTTGCAAAATCCATAAACTCGAGCAACTATCAATGATCATTATCGGCCTCATTATCAATTTTGTGATTTGTTACAGTGCAAGTTTGTATTTTTGGTATCAGGCCTCACCTGGTCGTCAAGCAGCCGCTGCCACACCAGCTGCATTTCCTCGAGTTTGTTCCAGCGTTCCTCCGTCCAGCGACACACTGCCGCCCAGCGCTCCCCCAGTGACTGTGAAGAGCAGAAGGAAAAACAAGAGAGAGAAAGTTATTCACTGAAGGACTTTTCACACACTTTAATGGCCTCTGGGAGTGTCAAATGTCTGTTCAGCTCCAAGTTTCTTGCTGCACTGCATACAATGAATTCTCAACACTGCGTCCAACATTAATAGATCTCATTCCTTAGAAAAGCTAACAGTACACCCATGGAAGAAGCTTAAAACAAGTCAAGTCAAACACTGCAGGTACTGTCAAATAACATAATTCAATTTGAAGCAAAACTCACAAAATATAAATATGATCAGAAACATCTTTCTAATGAGCAAGTGTTCAGCAGTCTGGACCAGGGTTTGCATTCTGTTTCACTATATATGGTTATGTGTTTTGTTTCACTACTGGTACATGAAAATTAGAGCTGAAGAAACACCAAATGACAGTCAAAAAAATTGTGGCATAAAAACTAATGATTTCTATTGTCTGAAGACAATAATGGCTCTAACCAGACACTCCAAACTGCCATCTTGCCATCCAGACACAACAAAAAAATGCAGCTTTTTATTCACTACCTGCAGTTGGTCCTCCAGGGCAGCTGTGGCGCTCTCCCCACTGTTCTCATCCACAACCACAACCATGTGCGTGAGAGAGTTCACCTTTACCTGCTCCACCTCCAGATCATTCTGCAACACCTGAAGATGTAGTGCAGTAAACAAAGGTCAAAGGTTAGGGTCTAAAGAAGATCTAAAGTTTTATCAATTTTCTTAATTTATTCTCAAAAAAAGAGAAAATGCATACATATTTTAATATTCTTTATATATATATATATATATATATATATATATATATATATATATATATATATATATATATATATATATATATATATATATATATATATATATATATATATATATGCATGTATTTAAATAAATACATATATAAAACAATTTTTTAAACAACTGTTATTGTATTTCCATTGAAAAAATGGGAATATATGAGTGCATTCAGGTTAATTGGGACACTTTTTGCCATTACTGGAAAAATGTGTCCCAATCAACTTCACCCCTATGTGTGTGTTGTGTGTGTGTGTTAGGTTGAATATGACCCAGGCATGTTCTCATGTTGCACAGAATATGTAGTAAAAATGTAGGATGTAGTAAGATACAGGGTGGACATGACATTTTTGACTTGAGGTTCTGTACCAAGTATGAAAGTGTGCATGAACGAGCCTCCATATATAGCGTGGAAGCGCTTGGGTGACTGTGGTCCCCTTCCTATGAGACCGTGAGACTCCTAAATATAAGCATGTGTGTGGGAGCGAACGTGTGTGTGCTCTTCATTCGCTAGCTGAACAAACATGCCGAGGTCGTGTTTGCCCCTCGTTCACTGGGGCATGTGCTGATTTGCTTATTCATTCTTCTCACAACTCAATCTCTTTCTCCTTTCAGCAGTCATGGTAAATTCACATTGGAGAAAGCTTTTATTTGCAAACAGGTTATGCACACACACGGGAGTCACTCATTAACTACACAGGACTCCTAAGGACAGTTTTATTGCTCAGAGGTCGCGATTTCAGGAGAGTTTATGAAAGTTAATATCCACTTTGTCTTATAATTCTCTTTTAATGTTTCTTAGTAATCTTTTTCTACAATTTTCAATCTATTTTCCCTATTTCACACACTATTTGACTTTACCAATCCGCCATTTGTCCGTCAAGCTTTAAAGCTCACTGAACTGTCGGACACATACAAAACCTCTTCTTTCTTTGGAAAATTCCTTTAACAATGGTAAACGGGTGTTATGTTGCATGTAATCTGGTACTAGGTATCCAGAGTGGCTGTTTAATGGAGTTTTGTTCGTTCTCTTCCCAAAATCAGTGTGTGTACATCTGTTGTGCATACCTGTGCATCTGGTGACTTCATCTTATGTGTGGATTATTTGGTTTTAAAACAGAAGAATACTGAATGGACTCAGGTGTGAATCTTCGGTTTCAACAGCTCTGATAAGTAATAGTATTATTTTTTTTTTACATTTATAATTATCTGTATAGCGCTTTTCACAATACATATCGTTTCAAAGCAGAATTTCTTCTACTGTTATACTTAGTGTTTCTACACAATCTAATACAAAAGCTTGTGCTTTCTGACTTGATGATAAACTGCATTATAAATAATTTATATAAAAAGCCGATATATATGATATCACACTTTTTTTAACATTTATATTATAAAATAGATTTACTAAATTAGAAATAAATCATTTGAAAATTAATATGAATTGTATTTGCTAAATTCTGACGATAGATGATAGCGTTTACCTTTCTAGTACTAATAAAAGAAAAGCAAAAGCTATAACAGTGTTTGTATACCGTTTACTTTCTTTGTTTGAAAGCTCTGTCTAATAATTTATTACACCGAATTGTTAAACAGTGACAGTAAACGAATGAAGATGGAGAATAAGAGCTCAGATGCTGGCGTTCTCCGTGCTTTCAAAATAATAGTCCCGCATGCAATCAAAATAAAAGTCCCTCCAACACATCAAAACACATTGTCGATAATTTAAAAAAAATTCAAATATCGGTCGATTTATAACAACCACTAATCACAACGTGTGTATCATAACAGTTACCAATAATACCCAGTCTTTTAAAAAAATCAAATGTATCCCTTACTTTGTGCTGCTCTATCTGTGCCAGATATCCCTCCATGTCTCCTGCTATTGGCTCTGTCTCCATCTTCCGGATCCGCCCCTCTGTGTGCGTCAGCCAATCGGAGAGCTGCTGGAGCTGCTGCTGCTGAAGGTCCATCAGAACCTCATGAAGCCTGAAGATGGAGGAGAGAGAGAGAGGTCATGTTCAAGCACTCTCCTCAAACACAAGAGTCCGATATGAGCGTGTGTGTGTGTCCGCACCTGGACTGGCGGTCCATGCTGGCGACCCGCAGGTTTTCCCAGCGGGAGTTGAGCAGTGTCATCTGTTCTCGGATCTCATCCTCCTCTTCCTCACTCAGATGGCCTTCAGCAATCAGCTGGTTTCCCGCCTGTAGCACGTTACCCACGCTGCTCTGGTGAGCTGTCAACTCCATCATGAAGGCCTGAGGGCAAGAACACACATCAGTCACAGAACACACACCGTCTTCACAGACGACTTACACTGCACACGAGGGAGAGATTTATGGAGACTTTACCATGGTCAAGTGTGTTTTAGGCACTTCATCTTGCTTTAAAAATAAAGAATTATTTCAAGTGATATAGCTCATTATACTAACTGGTCTAAAATTAGTTAATGCTTAATGCATCATGAATTAACAAAGAACAAATGTTACACTATTTATTAATCTATGTTGATATTGATTTATAGATATACTACTGTTAATTAGTTCATAATACATTAATGGCAATTTATACCTTTAACTTGTTTTACCTAATGTTTTAAAAATGTCTGTTTGATTTTTTTTTTTTTTTTTACAATTTGTGTTTTCCGCAAAAAAAATTGTAGATTCTGTTTTAATGGTCTAATTAAATAAGAATTAATTTTTTTTAATCAGGTCCTGTGAATTTCGTTTTTCTTTTTCCCAAATTCCTTTATATAAATTTAAAGCTTTTAAATGTTGTTTATATGTCCATGTGGTGTTTTTAATATGCTTTAAGACAAACCATGTGTAAATTCACAAGTCAACACCATTGATGAATATTTTCTTCTTAAAACTGCAGTTAACTAAAGACAGAAAGTTAATGAAAATCTGTAATTTTGGTGATAAAAGATGAGTTTTAAGGGATAAAAGGTATTGACTACAGGGGGATTTTAAATGAAACGCTGGTGAAGTGACTCTCAGGAGATGAAGTTCATGTGTTCCTGTCCTCATATAGAGAGACAGCAGACGCTGAAAACACCAGGAGCGTCACGTGTGCTTCAGTATTAGACCAAACACACAGTCTCCTGATCTATCAGACCTGGCAGTCATCTGGGTCCCAGTGGAAATCACCACGATAACGGCCATTGCAACATCAAAACAAATAGAGCCAAATCAAACTACTAGCAACACCCCAGTAATGACATGATTGGTTCGAAGTGTAGAAATAACACTTTCTCAATACAGCAAAAAAAAAAAAAAAAGTCAGAGTTTGATGGTTAAAGTGTGACCATAGTGCAGAGACAAACAAGCTCAAGCTTCCAGAAAAGCCCATTGCTCAGAGGATCTGCGTATTATAATGTATATAAATATATGAATACATAATACAATACATGAATACAATACATTTACACATGAATACAATACATTTATAAATATATAAATACATAATAATGTATTATTATGTATATAAAATACAGCTTTCGCGTATTTGCCTTGCTTTTGTTTTTGCGTCAATGCCTCATGTTGGCGCTCACTTTCTGAGAGGAATGTAAAGCTCTCTCTCTCTCTCTCTCTCTCTATCAGTTTATGTGCACTGGCTCTGCTGTCTGTCAAATGTCTCCCTGCCTCACAGAATTCCTCACATTCCTGGCATGTTGGGATCATGTTCTCTGAGAGCATCTGAAGACGGGACACGCTAACACTTCAGGAGAGAGAGCAGAGGTGCGCGGGATGACCACAGTCTTCATCACTGAAACACTGTCACCATACTGGAACTTCTAACCTCGATGATATATCTTGGAAAATATCGATATATCCGATACCATTTTTGATAACACATGGAAAAACTGCCACAACATTAAGAGCATTCAATTTAAACATCAATTTTTGACCATAATCAATGCATTTCCGGTAACACTTTACTTAAATCCTTTATGCATAATGCAAGGGATTGATCATGTACGTTATAATGCATTATATCTTTTCATAAATAATTGTAACCAAAGTTAAAATGCATTATAACATTCAAATATTCCTTGTTACATCTGAAATTGCATTATACTTTCTAAAGTTGTATTAGAATGTATTATAACTGTGGTTACAATTATTCATGAAACACACAATGCAATATAAGGAGCCTTACAAGGCATAATTAATGCATTAAAATTAAATTTGTAATGCATTATAAATAAAGGCTTTAAGTAAAGTGTTACCAAATGTTCTCTTCAACTGAAACTCTTTTGGTTGGGATTATATAATAATAATAATATTAATAAGAATTATTAGGATAGAAGATGAGGATAGAAACCATTTACAATATTTCAAGATCACATTTTTTAAAATAAAATCACAGTGATGGTATATCAATATTCTTTCTTTCTTTCTTTCTATATATTATATATATTTATATATATCATTAAATAACCATGAGATAATGGCAATTTTGGAATAATCCAGTAATAATCCTGGGAAACAGGCCATTCACTGGAAGTCTCCATCTCTGCCCCAGCTCTTCTGTGAGTGAGTTTAAAGCGATCTGAGCGTATACCTCGTGTGTGTGGAACTGGTCTTTGACCTCCTCCACGTCGTCGGACACGTCGTCCTGCATGTGCAGCGTGTCTTCGGCCGACAGCAGCCAGGTGAGCACCTCCTCCAGAGTCATCTGATACGTGTCCAGATTCACCTCGGTCTCGGTCTCGGTCCTCGTGCTGCTCACCTCCTCCGGCTCAGCCAATCCCTGCACAGCAACACACACACACACCTTCACCTCGAGAAAGATGGATAATGTTAAACAGAGTGTCAACTAATAATTCAGGAGGATTAACTTCCGTTGAATGTTCCACGTATGTCTCTGTGTGACTTACTGAATGTGTTTGCACTCGTGTGTAAAGCGTTCGAACGCTGTGACAGGTGAAGACACATGAAAACCGATGACATGTGGGAAATGATGTCATATCTGAATGTGCGTAGGCATTAATGAATCTGAAAGCTGTATTGAAGGAGACTTTAAAGGACCAATGACATCAGACTGAAGATTTATACATCACAGGCCCTGTTTACACCTGGAATTCAGATGAGTTTTGGTCGATCGGATCACAAGTGGACGAGGGAGACACATTCCTGTTTACACCTGGTGTTTTAATTGTCTCTTTTGTCCACTTTCAACCACTTCTGTCCTGATTTCTTCGAGGTGAGGGTCTATGGGCAGGTAAAAGTGTGTTTGTTTTTTTCAAATCTTTCAATCTAATGGGCAAAATAAGCTCATACAATTTACACATGAACACGACCGGAGATGATGGAAAACACACGGAGAGAAGCAGCTTTAGTTTCTGCAAGACCAGCCGAACACTGTGAGTGTGTGTTAGAGATCAGGAATGGTGAGAGAACCAAACTTCTCGTCTTCAAACCAAACTTGGGTCTTCAGCCCAAGTTTAAACCATGTCTATCTAGAGCGCTTCCCATAATGTTCACGCATTAGATCAGTAAGCGGAGAGTAGATGGTCTTTTATGGCTGTTTGAACACATTGGTCCACATGAGTGTTCACACTACGAAAGCAATCCGGTTGAATGTGTTTTTAACTCCCTCTGGAAGTGGTTGAAAGTGGATGAGCTCAAACGTTTTAGACACGTTTACACCTGTATTTAGAGTCAACTTGTGATCCGATCAACCAAAACGCATCTTAATACCAGCTGTAAACAGGACCATGTCCTTGAATGTGCTAAAACTCCCCACCCACCCCCTTTTCTGCACATGTAAAAACTTCTTAAAGTGGACATCATTTCAAATACATGTTCTGTTGACACTCCTCTAAATGTAAAAATAGTTTATTTTTTAGAGGGTAGAATTTTGTCCTGGGTGTGTTTACTGAGATTCACTCCAGCATCTGTTGTGAGATGACCTTTCATGCTACCATTGAACACACACAAGAGAATCACTTATGGGAAAAATCATAACTGAAGTTCAAGAGTCTGAACCACACTATCTCTCAGCCAATCGCCACACCTTCACACGCAGACAATACTGCCATTGGCACGTGTCCTCAGCTGAACACAAAACAGGGCCGGTCATGGGATATCATCCACATTCTCAGATGTTTATGTCCCACGCCTTAAAATTTGACAGCTTTTCTAAAACCGGCGACATACATTCCACATCACACCCAAGCCAGAAATGCCACAGCTCATTGATAAGAGTGAAACACTAATCGACTGGGAACTTTGTGAGTCCGATGGTAATAGAAGCCATTGTGCTGTATAATAAAAGAGACAGAATCAGGTAATGAACCCGTCAGATCTGAAATCTGACATTGGGGAAACCAAACGGCACCACACCCGGGAACTCTGGGGAACATCACAACAGTGGGAAAAATAAGAGAGATAACAAATAATAACCTTGGACTGATAACTCTGTTCAGATCTTAGAAAAGCAACACTGCCCTAGGGAGTATGACATGAACAAAACATGGTATTACCATGGTACCATAACCGAAAAGCATGGTATTGCCAGAGTACAAGTCAAAAACAAGTTATCACAATTGTGCAAGTGAAAAAAAGCATGGAATTGTCATGATAGATGTCAATAACAGGGTATTGCCATGGTACCACATAATACAAAAAAGCATTGTGCAATTGCCATGGTTCAAATATACAAGCATGACATTGTCATGATAGATGTTCAAAAACATGGTATTACCATAGCACCATATCCAAAAAACATGATATTGCCAGAGTACAAAAAGGGTTAAAAACATGGTATTATCACAGTGCAAGAAAAAGGCATTGCCATGATAGTTGGTCAAGAATATTAGCCTGGTAATACCAAACTCTGCTACTTCGCTTTGCTTCGTAGAAAGAGTCTGGCATGGCATAATTGAAAGGGGGGGGGGGCTTGTCTGAAGTTTAAAATCATTGGTTACCCGTAAGCCAATAACATAACGTTTAGTTATGGCGTGTGTTATGCGCATGCTCAGCCGCATCTAACTTCCACTGTAAACACATGTATGATGCGAAAACAAAACCATCAAGTGAAATACCGGAGTAAACATGGCTGTGAACGACTTTTGCAGATTATGTGAAGTAAATCTACGCATCCACGATACAATCAGTGTCTACGTCGTCACGGCTCTCAGCCCGCCCTCTGTTCGTTGATTGGCCGGCTGTTTTCAGGCCAGAGGAAAACGGAAAGCTATTACGCTGTCTCAGACTGAGTACAGAAGCGAAATGAAATTGAGCGGAAGTACGAAGTCTGACGTAGTCAGGCTACAAGAATATGGTATCATATCCAAAACACATGGCATTGCCATAGTAGAAGTCAAAGAATATGGTATTATCATGGATTAAGTAGAGAAAAAGCATGGCATTGTCATGATAGAAGTAAAAAACATGGTTTATTTTGGGTACTTTTCTGCTGGTAAAAAAAAAAAAAAATGTGACTAATAATAATCAACTCCAGAACATTTTCATTTAGGGCTGTTTGCAGAACTTAATGGAGATGTTGACCGATGAGACTGAACATCATTCGTTTGGTAGAAGAGGTAAGGTCACCATTTCAAAAGGCCAGATCTCATCTGAACAAAGAAAAACAGTCAACATTAATTTTACCAGAGCTGAAAGAACATTTAAACTGTGCTAATAGGAGCAACTGAGTCCTCAAACAAGGCTTTGTTCCTTGTATAAATGCACTGAGAACGGCCCTCGTCTGGAGGAAAAGGTCATCTGATGAAAATATTCCACTGGAATTCCCAACTTCATCCCACATGCGGGATGAGACTTTGTTCTTTCTGATCGACTGCAAGAGTGTGTGCAGTGTGTGTGCATGGAGGGCGGTGAAGCAAAGCTGCAATAAGCAGCATTGAAACATTTGTGGTCTGGCGAAAGCAGAACCACCCAAACGCCCTACAGCGTCAACCCTGCACAGATGCACAGAGAAGAGATCAACAGTGTGAGGCATTTAACCATTGATTATTCTGGATTAATGATTATTGTCAGGCTAAGTTTTGAGAGTGACAAGAGCATTTAACTGTGGGTGTGAATCTCTAAATTATCTTTCCAAACAGACTTGTGTCAAAACATTCTAATAGCATAACACAAGTCTTGGTTTAAGTCTATTGTTAGGCTTGACGTTAAAGAGAAAACTATCTGTCATGATTCATTCGTCAGTTGTACAAAACTTTCTCCACAGAGTCATTCAGAAGCAGATGCAAGCAATCCAGTTTGAGTGGTCAGACAAGCAGCTCATTTCGGTTATTAAAGGCATTAAAGGTTTATTACTGCAGCCTGTCAGCCATGCCCTAAAAACTGGCTTTACCATGATAAATGTCTATAAAAGCATGATAGTATTACTATGGTACATGCCCTAAAAACTGGCTTTACCATGATAAATGTCTACAAAAGCATGATATTACTATGGTACATGCCCTAAAAACATGGCTTTAACATGATAAATGTCTACAAAAGCATGATTTTACTATGGTACATGTCCTAAAAACATGGCTTTAACATGATAAATGTCTACAAAAGCATGATTTTACTATGGTACATGCCCTAAAAACATGGCTTTAACATGATAAATGTCTACAAAAGCATGATATTACTATGGTACATGCCCTAAAAACATGGCTTTAACATGATAAATGTCTACAAAAGCATGATATTACTATGGTACATGCCCTAAAAACATGGCTTTAACATGATAAATGTCTACAAAAGCATGATTTTACTATGGTACATGTCCTAAAAACATGGCTTTAACATGATAAATGTCCATAAAAGCATGATATTACTATGGTACATGCCCTAAAAACATGGCTTTAACATGATAAATGTCTACAAAAGCATGATTTTACTATGGTACATGCCCTAAAAACATGGCTTTAACATGATAAATGTCCATAAAAGCACGATATTACTATGGTACATGCCCTGGCTTTAACATGATAAATGTCTACAAAAGCATGATATTACTATGGTACATGCCCTAAAAACATGACATTACCATTAAAATGTCCATAAATGCATGATATTTTTACAGTGCATGTCCTATAAACATGGCATTACCATGAAAATGTCCATAAAATCACAATTTTACTATGGTTTATGTGCTTAAAACATGGCATGCTACTTTTTAATAGCACTTGTATACAGCTATGCAAGTAACGATAACCGTCCACCCTTCTCTGACAGCGTGTTACAATACAGCACACTATATATGCTGGACGACTGTGTGACTCACTCTTACCAGTGACAGCAGAAGGCAGAGAGGAAGAAAGAGTGTGTGCGAGAGAGAGCGAGAAAAGGAAAGCATAGTTATGTGTTGGCATGAGAGTGTGATGCCCGTTTTCCACAGGCACTTCCTCATCAGAAAACACCCGAGAAACAACAACCTCTTTCTAACCGCCATTGCAATGTTATGCATCTTGTGCATTTTCTTAGCACCTCCAGCTGTATAAAGTCAAGAGGATTTCCTCTAGTGTTCACACTGAGCTGAATAAGCAGGTGGCTGAGTTAAATATATCTCGAACTCCACTGTGTACAACACTTCATTAGTATGTGCCCATCTGAACAGCTGTGCCCATCTGTTAAAAATCATACTTCCCATTTGCCATCGGGACCCTCGACATTAGCCTGAGTTTATAAACACAGAGTCACTAGACAAATGCATGAAGGTCTTTGTGGTTTTTCAGTCACTTACAGTTTCAGTAATAAGAGGACTTACGCTAATGTCTACAAGCATCGGATTGCAACGTGTCAAAATAAAAGCGCCCCCAATATAATCAACAAAGTCTTCCATGTCTGGTCGCATTAGCTTTCAGTTGACAGACACTGTTTCTGCATTTCTTTTGCTATAAATATGATAAATGAGCAGTACTAACATACGTATATATGTAAAGTTATTCTTCTTGGTGTGAACAATGTGCCTTTCCACCAATCGGCCCTGACCGATCCACCTTAAAACCAACTGCAAACCGCAAGAGAACCTTAAAAACTTCTTCAAATGGGCCTGAACACTCGATTACGACCATTTGGGCTCATAATGCGAACCCGATCTCATATGTTTAACTGATGTCCTGCCTTGAGTAAGCACATGTGTGTGTTTGGGTGCCCAGTGCACTTACAGCATGTCCCTCATCGTGCTCCACCTTATAGCGTCGGGGCAGCGTCTCCACCTCTCTGATGTCATCCAGTGTGATGTCATTGGGGAACACAGCGAAGAGTGAGGTCACATACATGATGATGGACTTCTTATCTGGCAACTGCACCGCCACATCTGAGAAACACACACACAGAGAGAGAGAGAGAGAGAGAGAGAGAGAGAGAGAGAGAGTGTAAGGGTGTGTGCGTTTATGGAGTTGCTGTATGAGGTCCCTCTGATTAGTCGTGGCTCATGTGAACTTGTGTTCAGGAAAAGCCATGTAATCCAATCAAGTCCAGATGATTAGACCCAGGATCTGGGCTCTGGAATGTCCTGGACCCCGGTTTGTTGACTGGCATTATTTCAATGGTTCGACTCAGATTCCCCGCTTCAGGCTTAAATAGCAATCTATGGCCAGATCTCCAAATAAGGCCAACATTAAGTCAGATGAAGATGATGGTCAAGCACTTTAAAGATTCTGTAGAGTAGGTGAATTTTGGCGAAATTGTGTTGGTCGAAAAAGGTTGATTGTCCATTAGATATGGCTTAGTGTGACTGTCTAGTTGCAAAGGCTGTGATTTAATCAAATATATGCGCTGCATGTTTCAGAGCGAAGCACAGCACTGTGTTCTTGCATGTAAGCAGATCATGATAGTTTGGGAACTCAATCTGCATCAAACCATCTTCCCAAACGTGTAATGAGAAGCATTTCTCAAACAAGAGACAAGCTTTAATGGCTTTGTTTGCCAACAAAATAAATGTTTTGCTGGTTTTACTTTTGAACGTGACAATTAAGACTTTTAGTTTTGTAATTTTACAGTTGTAATATAATAAAATGAACATATTAAATTACAATTTTTTTTTAAAATATTATTTACTTTTTTAATTAAAAACAAAAATTTTCAATGGAAAATATTACAATAGAAATATTTATTTTTAGTAATTTTAAAAATGTAGTAATTATATATATATATATATATATTTTTTTTATTAAACTTATTTATTAATTTAAATTTAATAATTTATTATTATTACTACTACTATTTTCCTTTTTATAACACTATTTATATAAAATCACAAAATTTGGGCCATATTTACAGCCCAACAAACAGTTTATTCAAGATTATTTTATTTTTTTAATAGCATTATAAACGCAATCACACTTGTTATCAGAAAAATAAAAATAAAAATAAAAATTTAAAAATTAGATTTTCCTCCAAATCGTGCCTATTGTTTAATGTAAATAGAGTAGCAATGTATGAAGTCCACTACAGAAGTCACTTTCAGACCAAGTATTTCCTTTGCCCTCATGCGAAATTTCTGATTGCATGGATATCTATTTAAATGACAGAATTTCATCAGTAAACATTTGCCGAACAATGAAAAGTTTATAGTTCGATGTCCTTCTGATCTGGAGAAGTTCTGGAGCCACGATGCTTCTTTACCTTCTGGATCCAGAAGTCTCTCAATGTTGAGCTGATCTTTGGCGAATGTGAACGCGTGGTCCAGCCTCTCGACCGGGGTAAGATGAGCCACTTCCTCCCAGCTGAAGCTTTGAGGCCTGGAACAGAGTTCATACCTGGGATTACGAGTCTAAAAGAGCGTTCACACATGAACCTGAAGCCATTCACCGTCAACGAGTTGTCCACCGAGTTAAAACTCACTTCTAAATATTAGATACTTGCATTTTTACACATTTTTTTAAGAAACCGAACTGTGTGTGAACAGATGCGTATTCAGGACTAAAAACCAGATTCTGCTGTAAGTCTGGATGAAGCTCACAGGTCGAGAAGAGCTTGAAGACATACAAGCAGGTCCACATGAATCTACTACAGTGTGTCTGCAAACATGAAACTCCCATAACTCATAGTCAAACATCCTCCTTTCCTCTGTGTTTGGTTGTTAAATATTTGCTAATCTGATAATGCTTTCAGCTGCCAATAAGAGTGTAGTACTAAGATGTGTTTAACACACTTTGTTTAAACCTATTACGCAGATTTTTCCCAAAAAAACCAAAGCAGAAAATGTGGAAAAGGTCTGTGGATTACATCTGGGCCTACCGACTTGATCTCAATCCCTTCATTTGCAAACATTTCATATTACTTACATAAATGACTGAAGATGTAAATGTGCAAACGTGTATTAAATCCTCTGAGAATCAGAAGCATTTTTCTGATAATGATGTTGCTGTGTCTACCTTATCGTGTGATGTTACATTACAATTCAAAATAAAAGCCTCATACACACTGCTGTGTGTGTGTGTGTGTGTGTGTGTCAGTTCCTGCGGCTCATGTCTGACAGACCGAACAGCTTATGAACACAAACTCTCTTGACCTCTGACCCAATCAATACGCTCTATAGCCTTTCCCTAGAGACCGCGCTGACAGCAGTCTAAACATGCGCGCACTACGAGTATGTGTGTGTGTGTGTGTTACCTGAAGTGGTGTAAGATGGCGTTAAACGCGAGGCCGTCCGCCCAGCTGGTGGTGAAGTTGAGCACGTTGACGGTGTTGTAGTTACGGGTGCAGTTTCTCACCCAGCTCAGCAAAATCTTCTCACTGTTGGTCTGCTGAAGACTGGACATCACATCCTTCATGACGTCCTTAACCTGCGCGCCACACACACACACACACAGGTTTGTTTGACTATATTAGAGAGGACATCTCATAGACGAATCTCACTGGATCAGTTGTTTTGTTCTGTGTTTTCTGACCTGCCAGTGCAGTATGATACTCCAGATGAGTCCGAGAGTAAGCTTATGATTGCCATCTACAATATCTGTCCCTCCAATATTCACCAGCTCCACCTGAAGGGATAAAAGAAAGATCAAAAAAAGAACTGTTCATACAACAGTTAAACAAATGTAATAAACAAAAACAAAACTCTTCAACTCTTCTTTGATTTCAAGAAATCAAAACAAAATGCAAAAATAAACAGTGAAAAAAACTATTAAAAAAAAACTAAACACAAACAAGCAACAACAAAAACACAAACAAAATAACAAAAACAAAAGCAGAATAAAACAACAAAACAAACAAAATCATAAAAAAAATAATAATTATAAATAAATAAAAACATATTTAAGTTCAAATAAAACTGAATGGATACAAAACTTGTTCTTAATAAATCTTTCCGGCTTATTGCAAAAATATCAGTGCGAGTTAATCGAGGAAAAAAAATATATATGTACTACCATTTTACAATAAGTTTCCATTTGTTAACATTACTTAACTACATGAATTAACATGAACAATAACAAAACATCTAAAGAATTGATGTTAACACTTTCAATAAGGATCATTTGTTAACATTAGTCAATGTATTGTTTAATGTAAACAATGAAAAAAACATTTGTTACAGTATTTATTAATTTTTGTAAATAAAAATCCAGCTGTTCATTGTTTGTTCATGTTAGTTCACAGTGCATTAACTAATGTTAACAAATACAACCTTTGATTTTAATGACGTATTAGTAAATGATGAAATGAACATTAACAGATTAATAAATGGTTCATTCTTAGTTCATGTTAACTAAAGTAGTTAACTAATGTTAACTAATGAACCTTATTGTAAAGTTACCAAAATTATGAGCAATAAGTAATAACATCATATGTTTTACATTGCTTTAACTCATCAAAATAAGTTCAGCAACTTTAAACTTTTCACCCGTTGCTTTCTCACATCATTTGCATCAAACGCTTCTGAAAATGTCCAGATTTTAAAACTCAAATTTCAGACTAAAAGTAAACTAAAGTATGTTATGAAGCTCAAGGCAAGCAGTCCATTTACTCGAAATGTAATCAATATTCTTTTGAATGATTGATAATTGTGTCAGTGGACTTATTTCTGATAACACCTAATATACTGTAGGTACACAACACAAAACATATATAGTGGGAAAGCTGAAACGGGTATTACAAACGCTGAAAGTCTCAAACTGACCAGGATGATTAATTGGCCTATCCTATAATTATCCGAGAGCTTTCCATTCACACGGCACAGATTCCTGTGTTTTAATCTCTTAAGCGACAGAAGCGGATCTCTCTCAGGCTAGTGCAGGTTCATCACACCTGGCCCAGATGTGCGCTGATCCTCCAGTGATCTCCCATAAACACACTGTTGACTGAATAGTGTCTGTGATTATGATGTTCAGACTCAGTTCCCTCTCACTGTGTTGGACTCTCTGAGCAAACATGACAGCTTAAGTCCAGTCATTGAGTTGTCAGTGCAGGAGTGGATAATCTCCAGTGTGATTTACACAGACTCACACACACACACGTCACGGGAACGACTCGCTCACATTTCTCAGGGTTTAGATGAAGGCTGGTAATAGCAAGGTTGGGAACAACTGTGTGTTTATATATTCCATATGAAGCACGCAACGGCGTTTCAAGACGCAGTATACAAAGCATTTAACTTTTGCAATGTGACATTTTTGAGTTTAGTTGGAAATATTGTCGGTCAGGACTATCATTAACTGTGGTTATATTAGTCGTTTCAGAGGTGGGGAAAGTTATTGCATACATTTTGATAAAATATTATGATTATTATTTTTTGCAACGCTTTAAGGTCCATTACAGTATTAATTCATTTTTATTAAATGTTAAAAATCAAACAATGTTTTATTAAATGTTGAATTCTAGTGTGATTTAATAAATGTCTGTTATTAACAATATTGAAAGCTGCTTTAATAAAAAAAAATTGTGGAAATTGTGGTGTTTTCATGAA
The DNA here is from genome assembly GCF_963993115.1 of Abramis brama. Taxonomy (NCBI): domain Eukaryota; kingdom Metazoa; phylum Chordata; class Actinopteri; order Cypriniformes; family Leuciscidae; genus Abramis; species Abramis brama. Next base: position 6,483,708 of record NC_139984.1, on the reverse strand, counting down.
GACAGTAAAATCTTTACTGTCACTTTTGATCAATTTTAATGCATCCTTGCTGAATTAAACTATCAATGTATCATTCAAAATATCTTACAGACCAAAATTCCAAAATTAAGATATTAATGCATGAGATTGATTAAATAACTGTAATAATAATAATAAGTTCTGTGTGATTTTTAATGCCTGTAAATAAGCAAACACACAATACAATTATGTTTATCAGTAAATGATGGAGAAAAAAAATTGGAATAGAAATAGTACATTTATTTCCCAAATATATATATTATATTATTATTATTATTATTATTATATAACATTGTATCAATATTGCATTTATTTTTTACATATTATAGCAATATTTATTTTTTCTATCGATTGCTATTTTTTCAATTCGATTGATTTGTTATTCATTTTATCACCGTTTATTTGAATATTTAAAAAAAAATCAATAATAGTAAACTATTTGACAAAAAATAAATAAAATAAATGTTTTAATAAAATATTAAAATATTGGAATCACGGCAGCACTACGTCTACCGAGGACAATGATCTGCAATATGAATGAATGTGACAAGGAAACATTGAGCACATTGTTAATAGCATCTGTGTGTGTGTGTGTGTGTGTGTGTGTGTGTGTGTGTGTGTGTGTGTGTGTGTCTGACCCCAAGCCATCAGAGTATAAAGACAAAGGACATGTCAAAATGCAGAGACCTTGCTGTCAAAACGACCCGCTAATGTCCCGAAAAAAGCCACACCAGAACTGTAAACTATTTTAATTAGACTGCCCTTCCCCAGGCAGCGTCTGTCAGCTGATACGAGGCAAGGAATAAAACTAATGAGCCCAGAGTGTGTCCGACAGCAAGGAGAAACACGACTCACGCTGTTCTGGTGCAGGACCTGCAGGACTCGGTTCACGTTGTTGAGGGAGTGAACTCTGGTCGAGCCGCGCTCTTTGGTCTGAGAGAGAGAGAGAGAGAGAGAGAGAGAGAGAGAGAGAGAGAGAGAGAGAGAGAGAGAGAGAGAGAGAGAGAGAGTTACTTCATACAGTCACGTTTAAGAGCTTCTTCATCTCACACCAGGGAAATATTACTGGGGAAATTAAACACTTACAATGAAAATGCATGTGCACTAATAATCAACAGGTTAAAAATGATAAAGAAGACCGATGAAGATGAAGATGAAGATGAAGATGAAGCTTACAGCGGTCACCTCTCAGCTGTCACTCAAACTGTCTGTGTGTGTAATTCTAAAATGTTTGGTCGAGGCTAAATATAAACGCATAGCTCAGACACATTACACTCAACCGCCATTCAAACACACACACACACACACACACACACACACACACACACACCAGTGTGCTTCCAGTCAGTCCCTCCAGGAGGTCGAGGAGTTTTCTGCCGTCTCTCAGGTCAGAGAACATGTCTTTGATGGGCGTCTTCCCCGTCTAAAACACAGGACATTAAAGGAACATTAATACAATTCATATGTCAAGTCCTTCCTCAGCAAAAAACAAGAAACCCACCGGTTTACTTACAGTGGTTCTGCATATTACTGGGATAGGGCTGTGCGGCTGTGTGTGATTTTCGATTTTTTTGGCTTCCAACGATTATGAAAACAAGATAATCGAGGTAAAAAAGATTATTGTGAGTTATAAATGCTGTTGCTAAACTGCGGGACGCTCTTGATATTAAACAGTGTTATTAAAAGTGCATTAAGCTGCAAAAGAGACATGTGTAACAGTATACTGGATCCTTGCATGAGCTCTTAAAGTGACGGCAGCCTAATAATCCTGCTGTCCGTCATTAATGACAATCAAACAACAAATGACAAAGGAAATCACTCGCTGATCTTGACTGAATAACTTCAGTAGCTTTAATAAGGATTAATCTACATCTAATGTGTACAGTAAGACTATGCAGTGTTATTTTACATTTGATTATTATTATTTATTTATTTTTCATTGTAGGCTATACTTATCTGGATACCACTGTTAGTACGTCTTCCTGAAAAACCTAAAACACTGTTTATTTCATTTGTATTTTCGCTCCGTTATATTTTTGTCAGTTTTGTTTATAATTTGTTTCTTTATTCTTCTTGTATTGCTGACGTCTTCTGTAACTGTTTTGAGGACTTTTACTTACCGAGTATTGGTTTTTGCTTAAGTGCAGATAATTGTGAAATTTCAATTGCATCTAAAATTACTCATATCATGAAATAAGACTTTAATCATATCAAACTGACCAATAATCATGATTTCAATACTGACTGAAAACAATCGTGATTTTGACATGCAGAGACATCCCACTTCTCCCGGAAGGTCCGGGAGTCTCCCGAATATTGATAGCGGCTCCCTAAATTATATAAAATATCCCTGAAATCGAGCAAGTGAGAGAGAAACCCTGTTTCCACCAGATATTAAGATGATATTTCGGTGAACTGATCATAAGCGGTCAGCTAAGACTCATTACCGTTATACCGTTACACTTGTGTTCGGATTCTGTGCAGACCCTCGCCTCTCATTTCATCACACTGAACTACATCATTTTCACTTTCGCCGCACACATACTATTGAGTAGGCAGCTTACGAGAATGAATATGATGTAGTGTAATGTATTATTAACTTCTTTACTACTGTATTCATCGGTCAGGTGTAGAGGTTTGCTCTGGGTGGGATGCTTTTGTGCGTGTCCTCCTTCACATGAAAGATTAAACAGGGTGCTCTCATTCATTATCATTAATTATGCGAGAGAGTCATTTTTATCCCGAGACCGACCTCAGACACCAAACGCATCACTAAAACATGACTGCAGTATTTTCAGTGTACTTATGCAAATCAGCCTCCGTGATTCAAACAGATCGTTTCAATCCGGGCTTCTGATTGGTTATTGCAGACAGAAAACTAACTGTTTTCTATGTAAATGTATAGTAAAGTGTCATATATTCCTGTAATCAAAGCTGTATTTTCAGCATCATTACTCCAGTCTTCAGTGTCACATGATCCTTCAGAAATCAGTCTAATATGAGGATTTGATGCTCAAGAAACATTGTTGGTATTGACTATATTCACAATACACTGCAGAACGAGTGGAGGAACACGAAAGTTTCAGATGTCTGCCAGAGCTTGAGTGGTTCTTGAGGAGACCAGCCATTAAAGCAGAAGTTCAGAAGTTCTTCGCTTACCTTGGAGAACTGAGCGTTGATCCACTTCGTGAAGGTCTTCTTCTGTACGGCGTCATGTTCGTCTGAAAGAGGAAGGAAACACGAGAGAGAGAGAAAGTTACAACGGATTTTACGGCACGTGGAAGGGGTGGGCGATATGACCAAAATCTTATTTCACTACAACGATTCATTTCACGAGATACTCTAGTTATATTTGTTGGTAAAAATAATAACAAAGAAGCTAATTACAAACCAAAGGGACTTTAAAATATAACACAAATATGAATTAAACAACTTAGCTTTTTCAGGTACAATAGATTTATTTATTGAGGAGTTAGAAATAGTACAGAACTGAACAGAAATACTAAATATTGACAGAAATAAATACAACCCAAATGAAAGTGTCCCATTTCCCTCATGAAAGTGTCAGTCAGTGTCTCGCCACTCTGCATGTAAACTGACACATTTTCTTTATATTATAGCTGGCCGCACAATTACAAATACAGCCCAGCATATTTCTGTAGAATTCAAACACAAAGTTCTACACATACTGTGTGTGTGTAGATATAATCCTTTCATCTACCAATAAAAGTGTGTTATCACCTAATGACTTCTGCAGACTTTCCACCACAAAATACTCTGCAAATGCCATGTGGGGCTGCTCTTAACTAGAGGCCTTTAAACTAGTTACTCATTGACAACGTTTAAACCGCAAGATACCTGGAGGTGCAAGTCAAGTATGGGACCAATAAGATGCTTCCTTGGACCTGTCAATCAAAGCTGACCAACGACAGGAGGAGGCGGAGTCTGTCTAACGCAGGATCAAGTCAAAACTTTACAGCAATGTGTCTGTGTCTGTTGTGTATATATCTCTGTTTGAATCTAAACAGAGCCTGTGTGAGATCCTGTTACCAAGGGACAAGATTCACACACACACACACACACACACACACACACACACACACACACACACACACACACAAGAGTGTTCATAACAAAAATCACTGTGTAAACCAGCTTGAACTCTAGAGGGATCAAAGGTTAAGACCACCAGCCTGCCGGGTCGCCTGATCTTTGGTGTGTGTGTGTGTGTGTGTGTGTGTGTGTGTGTGTGTGTGTGTGTGTGTGTGTGTGTGTGTGGATGAGGGCCAGAAAGTCAGGAATGCACTGCAGGCAAGAGAGACGGTGTGAAGGAGAGTACACCACAACACACACATAACACACACAGCCCACCTAGCAGTGATACATCTATCACACACAGGAAGAAACAGATCATCATCAGTGTCAACAATGCAATGTCACCAGTCATCTTCACACACACTCTGCACAACTAACGGCTCTGAACGCTAAAAAAAGGTGTTTGGGTAATAGTTTATATATATATATATATGACAATTAAATAGTTCAATTAAATAGTTCAATTAAATAGTTATATAAGACAATAGTTTATATAAATTACATTTAAAGGGATAGTTCAATTCTATCATCATTTACTCACCCTCAAGAAACCTGTATGAGTTTCTTTCTTCTGCTGAACACGAAAATATATATTTTGAACAATGTCAGTAACCAGACAACTGTATAGTATTGTAATATGTAATATTATTTTTTCCTACTGGAAGTCAATGGCTACCGTCAACTGTCTGGTTCAAAATATCTGTGTTCGTGTTCAACAGAAGAAAGAAACTCATAAAGGTTTGGAACAACTTGAGGCGGAGTAAATTATGACAGGATTTCTGGGGAAATATCCCTTTAAGCATGTATGCCATACAATTGTCATTACCATAATGTCAAAAAAAATATTTCCATTGCGTAATGCAAAATATACAAATCATTCTCATTACCAAAATGTAAAAAAAAAAAAAAAAAAAAACTCATTACTGTAATGCAAAAAAAACTTATTCTCATTATCGTAATGTTTAAAAAATAAATCCGTCTTATAACAATAATGTCCAAAAAAAATATCTCTCTCATTACATAATGCAAAAAACCTCACCATTTTCATTATTATAATGTAAAAAAAAATGCATTCGCATTACCGTAATGCAAAAATAACCTTGTACTATTATGTAAACAAAACAAAACAAAAAAAACAATACTAAATACAAAAAACCTCACCATTCTCATTATTGTGTTGTTAAAAATTGGTAATGAAATGAAAAAAAAATATATATCTTTAACATTACTTAATGCAAAATAACTCGGTCTCCTTACCGTAATGAAAAATAAGTCGTATTACTATTATGTAAAAAAAAAAAAAACTATTATTACTATAATGTAAAAAAGAAAATGTCATTCTCATTACTGTAATGCAAAAAAAAAACTGTCTCAGTTCAAAGCCAAAGGTATCATTCTTTGGTCTCATATTTACAAAATAAATAAATATATGAATAAATAAACAAATACAGTATATATATATACACCACGATCAGAAACATGCAATGAACAACACACGCATCCTGCTCTATCACACACACAAGCAAACACTTGCCTTTTATCTAAACCCTGACATTCCTAGAGTGACTCTGCAGCCCCACGCTCCACAAACACTGGGTGTGTGTGTGTGTGTGTGTGTGTGCGTTATATCGGAGTGTCCATCAAACTGCGCTGTTCATCGCTCCCTGACTGACTGTAGGCATGTGTGCCATGAATTACTTTGAGTCCTTTAGCAATCCAGAGACAATCTGAGGCCAAAGTTCACAAAGCACCATCACAAAACTGTCATTAGGAGACTAATGATCTCCATGATTAGGAGCAGGGCTCGGTTTAACAGCACTTTCAATGGGTACACAATTACCATAAACCTATAATAAGGGAAGGACCTCAGACATTATATAGACACCAGAATATTGTATATCTCAAACTCATTTAAAAACAACTAAAAATTACAGTTTGTGTTCATTTCCATAGCTAGCTAGCTAGATGTGCGCTTGTTTCTGTGCATTTTGATTACAGCTGTGCAGTAACTGCTTATATGAGATATTATGGGACATTCCATAATGCATAAAATTCCCATAATTGAGGCGGTGGATCCACCTCCACTGTGAGCTCCTGCCCGAGCTTGTCTGAAGGCAGACGGAGAAACAGATCAAGGAAAACACTCGTTTACTTTAAGGAATTCAAAAACACAGTCATATCATAAACAATATGACTTTAAGTAAAAGTTTGATGTGCCATTGCCATGTAGACATACAACAACACTCACAAATTCATCTCCAGTCCACCCAGAGCATTTACTGAAACTAAACTGCAAAAACGACTCAATCAGAAGAAATCATCTTGGTCATGACATCACAAACTCATTAGCATATGACCGCCCACATTTACATATCCAAACCTACTCAGAATTCAGCAACTTGACCCGCTCTGATGAACATTATCACAATGTTACTGCACCAAGTAAGCACAACGGAGCCAATCACAACGGAGGTCATTTGTATATAAAATTCTTAAAGGCACAGTAGCCAAAATTATTTCAGACAAACTTTTCAGCCAAAAGACTATTAGAAATATTGCTGTAAAGCATCAATACAGTCCCTTTAAAAAGCAAACTGCAAAAAAAAAAAATTGCTAAATATTTTGCAATTATTATTATTTAGGGTCAGGGAAACCGGAAACCTTTGGGTGAGACTGTGCCCATTTAAGAGGTTACACCTGCACACTCGTGGAAAACGTGCTTTGATGCATTTTTTTAAACTAGATCTTTATTGTAAATGACTTTTAGCAGTGAAATCTAACTGGCTAAAACACACTTGGATGAATAAAAAAAAAAAAAAAAAAAAAATATTTATATACATACATTGTATATGTACATTGGTTGCACGTTTATTTAATGTTTTCTCAACATAATTTATCTACGTTCTTGTTGCCTAATTTATGCATGTCAAATGAACATGATTTATGCATTTTATGTCAGGTAAGCTCATGTAAATTTAACATGGCATATCTTTTAAATAAAAGCTTTATCCAGTATATGCAGTGGTGTTTCAATAAATAAAGTCAAAATAAAATAAACCTGATAAAAACTACAATTTTTAAAAATAAAAACTGATAAAATTAATCATGTCAAAAATATGAAATGCATGTTTAAAAATTCAACAGCCTCCCCATTGCCCTTTTTTCTCAAATGCTCAGTTCTGAAAACACAGTCATACACACACACACACACACACACACATCACTACAGATACACACACACACACACACCTGTACATAGTGAAAAATACAGTTCTATAGTCGCCTACCTCTGAGTTTCATACTGTGTGTAGCCATTGAGTCATAAACCAGCAGATGATGGAGAAAAGCAAAGAGAGAACAAAACGAGTTATCCAGTCCAACTAAACATTCCTCTCTCCTCTACACTCACTTACACACAGAGAGAGAGAGAGAGAGAGAGAGAGAAAGAGAGAGAGGTGGGCAGTGGGCATGTATGTTGTGCTCCACTGGTAGAACACACACACGTCTCTGTGGAACGGCATCCCAGCATGCACAGGAGCGAGAGCATGACCGACTCTGTGGGTCACCCTGACAACCATATGCCAGGTCACCGTGACGACATAAGGGAATGTGATGGAATGGAATTTTGGAACTATGAACTTTCTTTGAAGAATAACTTAGAAATCTAACTTTTGCACAACACTCCCCCAGTCTGCCACAGAAAGCCCTGCCTCAAACACACAGCACTGGTTGAGTCAATGTTGCTGTGCCAGGCTTGCTTTGATTGCTTTGTATTTTTTATTATATTATTATAGTCTTTACCACTGGAATATATAAATTCATATACACATTAGCGCAAAGTTTATAGTTCCAAAATTCCATTATATATATAATATGATGATTTGATGCTCAAGAAACATTTCTCATTATTATCAAATGTTGAAAACAGTTGTTTACATTTTTATAAAAAAATTAAAAAAACAGCATTTATTTGAAATAGAAAGCTTTTGTAACATTAAACACTACCATTCAAAAGTTTGGGGTCAGTAAGAATTTATTTTTATTTCATTTTTGTGGAAAGAAATCAATACTTTTGTTCATCAAGGATGAATTAAACTGATCAAAACATTTATAATGTTACAAAAGATTATATTTCAAATCAATGCTGATCTTTTAAATGTTCTATTCATCAAAGAATCCTGAAAATCTTACAGACGAACACTCAGATACCCGTTACCACACACCCAAAACTGTCACAAACTATTATACACACAAACTTGACAAAGACACACAAACATCCAACAATAACTCAACTGTCTTCACACACACCTACTGCTCCAACACACTGATGACTCTACAGTCTCTAAATGTGTGTGTACAAGCACAGCTTAAGAATATCCAGAGTCAAATTGAAGCTGAAACACAAAATCAAAAAAGTGCAAAAGCGTTTGCTGAATCAGGAAGTAAAAGAGTGCGCGCTTACCTAACAGAGGAAAAGAAAACTTCTTCCTTTGCCTTCTGAAAAAGCTGCGCTTTCTCCACGGCAGCCACTTACTCATGTTCATAACGTCTGCTCCATAAAGGAGGAGAACGAGAGGATGGGGAGATACACAGAGGAAAACAACATACAGGAACTTCAAAAGATGTCTGAGAAGAGTGATGCTGCTGGGTGCAATGCATGCTGGGAGTAAACAGAGAGAACCTGTGATGGGTTTCTCTCAAACCGGTGCCTGTCAATCAAATGAAATTCACATCCTGTCAGAGTGACGCACAGACATCTGACCGAAACACACACACAATAAAACACTCAGAAAAGAGAGTAAACACACACAGGGCACTAGAAGCAATCATGCTAAAAATAACATCAACTTCCCGTTTTCTTTTTTTAAACACACACACGACTAAAACGTTTCTTATTCTTACACACAGACTGGTTCCTAGATGAAGTCATGAAGAGACTACAGCTGCGTCTCAAAACCTAGACATTTTAGCAGGAATACACATCTCAGATCTTTGCACGCTCACACTGGCTAAAACATATCCAGCTACAGTAACCACAAAACCAAGCATATTTTGGGGACATTATTTTATATTTTAAAACCACAGATGCAGAAAATCCCACTATATATTAGCATAGCATTTGGAGGCTATTACATGGATAAAAGATGGATAGGCACAAAACTAGCAAGCTAGTAACCTTGCAAGCTAGCATATTAGCGAGTAGCCTGACTAGAAAGTGTTATAGGCACAAACCTATAAAAGTAAACTCAAAATCTTGCAAGCTAGCATTTTAAAAAGTCACCTAACTAGAAAGAGTCATATGCTAAAAAACTAGCAAGCTATTAACTTCAAAACCTTGCTCACTAGCATAGTGAGTCGCCTGACTAGAAAGTGTCAAAGGTATAAAACGATCAAGCTAGTAACCTCAAAACCTTGCATGTTAATATATTAGCGAGTAGCTTGACTATAAATATGCACAAACCTAGCAAGCTAGTAACCTCGACACCTTGCTCTTTAGCATATTAGCACGTCACCTGTGACATAGGCACAAAAGCTAGCAAGCTAGGAACCTCAAAATCTTGCAAGCTAGCATATTAACGAGAAGCCTGACTAGAAAGTGTTATAGGCACAAACCTAGCAAGCTAGTAACCATAAAAAAATGCAAGCTAGCATATTAGCGAATAGCCTGACTAGAAAGTGTTATAGGCACAAAACTAGCAAGCTAGTAAACTCAAAATCTTGCAAGCTCGCATTTTAAAAAGTCACCAAACTAGAGAGAGCCATATGCCAAAAAACTAGCAAGCTATTAACTTCAAAACCTTACTCACTAGCATAGCGAGTCGCCTGACTAGAAAGTGTCAAAGGCACAAAACTATCAAGCTAGTAACCTCAAAACCTTGCATGTTGATATATTAGCGAGTAGCTTGACTATAAATATGCACAAACCTAGCAAGCTAGTAACCTCGACACCTTGCTCTTTAGCATATTAGCACGTCACCTGTGACATAGGCACAAAAGCTAGCAAGCTAGGAACCTCAAAATCTTGCAAGCTAGCATATTAACGAGAAGCCTGACTAGAAAGTGTTATAGGCACAAACCTAGCAAGCTAGTAACCTCAAAATCCTGCAAGCTAGCATATTAGCGAATAGCCTGACTAGAAAGTGTTATAGGCACAAAACTAGCAAGCTAGTAAACTCAAAATCTTGCAAGCTCGCATTTTAAAAAGTCACCAAACTAGAGAGAGCCATATGCCAAAAAACTAGCAAGCTATTAACTTCAAAACCTTGCTCACTAGCATAGCGAGTCGCCTGACTAGAAAGTGTCAAAGGCACAAAACTATCAAGCTAGTAACCTCAAAACCTTGCATGTTGATATATTAGCGAGTAGCTTGACTATAAATATGCACAAACCTAGCAAGCTAGTAACCTCGACACCTTGCTCTTTAGCATATTAGCACGTCACCTGTGACATAGGCACAAAAGCTAGCAAGCTAGGAACCTCAAAATCTTGCAAGCTAGCATATTAACGAGAAGCCTGACTAGAAAGTGTTATAGGCACAAACCTAGCAAGCTAGTAACCTCAAAATCCTGCAAGCTAGCATATTAACGAATAGCCTGACTAGAAAGTGTTATAGGCACAAAACTAGCAAGCTAGTAAACTCAAAATCTTGCAAGCTCGCATTTTAAAAAGTCACCAAACTAGAGAGAGCCATATGCCAAAAAACTAGCAAGCTATTAACTTCAAAACCTTGCTCACTAGCATAGCGAGTCGCCTGACTAGAAAGTGTCAAAGGCACAAAACTATCAAGCTAGTAACCTCAAAACCTTGCATGTTGATATATTAGCGAGTAGCTTGACTATATGCACAAACCTAGCAAGCTAGTGACCTCGACACTTTGCATTTTAACAAGTCGCCTGAAATCGAGCGGCCCTCATAGATTGCATTGGTGGGCATCACAGGTGTGAATTGCATTTTTAAAATGTAGCAAAATAGCCACCTAGGCACTATTTTGGGCTTCCCGGGTGCAAAAATAATGTTTAGGTAGACCACATGTTCTCCACTAATTTCTTGAATCCCAGAGCACCATCTGCTGTGTTCCTATCGGGCACGAATGACTCATTACGGTTCGGGCAGGGCAGAGTAAATATCCGAGTCACTGCATGGGGTCTGAAAACACATGGCCTATGGATTCGTTTGTTGACTCTGCTCTCCTCTGAGGTGTGACGAAGGTCAGGATGTGCTACGAACAACTGAACACACACACACACACACACACACATAGAACAGGAACAGAAAGAACTGCAGGAAGGTTGTTTTCACTTTCATTTTCACTTTCCAGTGCCTGTGAATGAAGGACACGAGGTTGGGTTATCTCACGTGACGTCCCTGACTGTAAGGAGCTGTCAAAAGTCCAAAGAGAAAAAAAAGGTGAATTTCTTAGCCTAGGTTACAAGGAAAACGAGTAAACATTGTTCATTTACATATACTACCAATGTTATAGATCTGCTGAGTCAGACTCTAAACACTGCAGAAGGGTTACAGTGAAGAAAGAGAGATGTGGTGAATTTCATCTGGCCTGAGCAGTGGAACAGGGCGTGGAGTGGTGCATGCTGGGAGTCACTTTACCCTAATAACACACACTACGCCCTCTTTGTCCCTCCATTCCTAGAGCATGAAGAGTGGGAAAATGAGTCCAGTGCTCATAAGAAAATTGACACTAAATCGGTCCAATCAACTGCCCTTAATAAGTACCAACATCTCCATTTTATATTTTGCAGTTGACTTGCTGATGTTTTCTGTTATGTTTTTGTTTTCTAATTTGTGAATTTCATTTGCATTTCAGGGAGCAGTTCAGGAAAGGAACGGTTCACACAAAAGTAAATATTTTGTCATAATTTACTCACCCTTGTGACATTATAAACTGGTATGACTTGATATAAATGCACTTTAAAAGTTATTTGCTGAAAATCTTCCCCTCCGTCACAGCTCATGCATGTTAGTTCATATTCAAACATGTACGAACCATTAAGAGTCATACAGGTTTGGAACAACATTAAACTGAGAACTGTTCTTTCAACTTACTTAGATGTTACATTTAATTATTTTTGAATAATTCAAATATATAATAGATGTAGTAGTATAATAATTTAAGTAATTAAACTTATTAATGGTAATGTAATTAATAGTTCATAATATTTCATAAATCATCTGCATGTCCTCATAATGTAGGGGGCGTGGCCTGAAAGCTGAAAACACACTACAATATAAAGACTTTGGGTCTTCACAATCAGGGCTTGACATTCACACACGCCGGGTGTGTTTCAGCAGTGTTGTGTAACACAGTCATTCCTAATAGACACTTTGGTGGGTTTAATTTTATATATAATATACATTTTTCAATTGTAGTCTTTTAATAAGGCATCTGAAATAATAAACTAAGTGCAATCTAGTGTTGTCAAAAATATAGCTTTTTCTATACATATCGATACTGAAATATCTGAAACGCTTCTAACACTCATTTTCCACAGAATAGACACACAACACCATCTGCTCTTTCTCTCTCTCTGTTCTCTCCTATAGCGAGTGACACACAAACCCGCCTCCACTCACTCACTCGTTTCATTTGATCCAGATGAATAGTGTTACTGTTACTGGGCTTGAATTTAGGCGTGGGATTGCGTGTATTGCGCATAATTTACTCATTCCCGCACATTTTGTGCTCACACCCAAAGTGAGCCGTCGTTCAGTACTAAATTGAGTTCTTTTTATTGCATTTACATCCTGTTTTCGGTCGAAGTCCACAGTAGTCGATTGTCGAGTTCACGCGCATAGGTTTAGTTACCTAAGATCACGCGCGTGAACTCGACAATCGACTACTGTGGACTTCAACCGAAAACAGGATGTAAATACAGGTATTTGCGCTGGCTTAAATAACATCATATTTATTCATATCTTTCACATCTATTGCAGTCAGATTCACCCGTGTTCACTCTGAAGGAATCACTCACATTGGCTGTGCACTTGTAATGACACATCAAGGATGTTAAGAGGCTAAAAGCAGGTTTAAAACTTGCCCCATTGAAGTCAACAGGGTGCAAATTTTAATTTCAAGACCTGCTCATAATGTAGTTCAAACCAGTACACACACACAGAGAGAGAGAGAGAGAGAGAGAGAGAGAGAGAGAGAGAGAGAGAGAGAGAGAGAGAGAGAGAGAGAGTTTATATTATCCAAAGCAGAAGTTCAATCAAATCTGAAGTGTTCTCTACCAAGTTCACTGGCCTTTAGAACAAATGAACCGCGCGCGCGTGTGTGTGTGTGTGTGTGTGTGTAGAGAGAGAGAGAATGACAGTGTGTAATGAGTTATGTGTGTTGGTGGAACAGTCATTGGAAAACCGCAGTGAATCATTCCACATACCCCAACCTGTAGCCGTTCAGTGGATGTGAAATCACACACACACACACACACACACACACACACACACACACGTTTCAAAACTTTATTTATATATTGTTATACTGTTATACAAATGAGGATGTCTCCAAAAGGAGGTTGTCAGGTTTAGCTCACTTCTGGGTACAGATGTGTCTCAAAATATGGTTAAGTAGGTACACACACACACACACACACACACACACACACACACACACACAATCTCTCCATAATGACAGCTCTGAGTATATGAATATAGACTTTCCCTTTCTCAGCTCACCACACCCTCCTGAGATATTCTCACACACACGGGTGGTGACATCAGTTACCATGAGAGAACGCAGGAAAGTTTTATTTCTCTCCATTTCTGCTACCCTTCCTTCCTTCCTTTCTTCACTGCTTGTGCTCTTCTTAGTGCTGTTTACCAAGTCAAACATCATTACAACCGCTCATACATAAGGCAGTGGTTTGACCAAATCCTAAACCCAAGTAACTTCAAGGCCTGTTCACACCAAGACGAATGTTCGGTGAAAATAATAAACATCTGGAGAAGATGGAGCAATATGGAGAAGTGTTCAACTCTCTTTCCCAACACTCAACCACTATAGGCATAAACACACACTTCCAGGCATCTACATGCACTAGATGTTTACAGAAAATGATGGAGAGATGTCACAATTTTGACAGTATATTGATTGTTTATGTTGCTACGGGTGTTGTGCAGCGATACACAGATCTGTTCGGTGAAGCGGTCATAACCATACTTTATGGTAAATAAATAAAACATAGCTAAATATTAAAGCATCAGCATCAAGGACCATCCATTTTATAATAATATTTATTTCAAAATGAAGTGGCCACTGAATAGCTGCTTCCCTCTCAGTGTCAGATGAATAACACAATTCACTCTGAGGGTGTAAATCAGGTCTACATTTTTCACACGGTGACGTTTAGCGTGGACACACACACACACACACACACTCAAGATGGAGTTTAATGAGGCCCAAAACAATAGGCCGTGCTTCCTTCTTCTATTACTACTGTTTCCCATTCAATAATAATGTGTGTGTGTGTGTGTGTGTGTGTGTGTGTGTGTGTGTGTGTGTGTGTGTGTGTGTGTGTGTGTGTGTGTGTGTGTGTGTGTGTGTGTGTGTGTGTGTGTGTGTGTGTAATGAGATCGCCTTGGGTGAATTTCCTTTATTTGCTTCCATGGTTTTCCACGGTTGAAGGTTTCAGGTGACACACAAACACATGGTGTCCGTTTCACAAGAACAATCTCAGGTAATAAGGTCACCGAACTCTCGGCAGGGTGTCAAAAGCACGATCTACTGGGTCAATCTTGCCCTTTACCCAGCATGCTCGGCAAAAAAACTCAAGTCAGATGGAAGATATGGAGATAGTTTGAGATATAAAGTTGCATTGAGAACTGTAAACTCACAGTGTGAGATATGAAGTCGCAATGACTCTCCTTCGCTAGACATCCAACACTAGTCTCACTTCCACACTTTCACGGAGTAATACGCAAGATGTTTGATATGAAAGGATACACTGATTTGACAACAGATTTGATTGCGCGTTGTTCATTATGCTATTTTAAGGGCGCATGCTTGACCATAATGTATAGCGTGCACAACGCGCATACACGTTGATTCTCTAATCTACACAGAAGCAGCAGTTTTCATTTTTGCAAATCATATTATTACAAACGATAGATAGATAGATAGATAGATAGATAGATAGATAGATAGATAGATAGATAGATAGATAGATAGATAATTTATTATAAAAGCATACATCTAGCTTACACATTTACCCACATTATTATATACCTGTTTAACCGAAGTTAATTTGGGTGGGTTTCTCCATCCCCAATGTCACTTCTCTCTCTTTTACGGCCGTGACGAGAACGTTGCTCTCCTCGGCTGTGAACCGCTCCTGGCGCGCGCCTGGCAAATCCGCCTTTATAATAGCAATACGCCATGGAACAAGCGCGTCTGCTCTTAAAGGGAATGTGAGATGATGCTCTGATTGGTTTATTTCACGTTACGCCCAAACCACACCTATGAATAATGAAGCTACTTCAGACCAACCCATTTTAGATTTGCGCCGGGCGCAAGAGTAATTTATCCTGCCGGGAAAATAGCAACAGCGCCAAGACCCGCCCACAAAGTTACTCGCGCTTTGCGCTTTGACACTTGCATTTCAGATCGTTAAAATAGGGCCCAAAATGTGAACGATTCCCAAAAACTGGCAAGCTGTGATTTGATTGGCTAGTTTCGGTGGCTTTAGTCTAGTTGTACAGGGTTTTATTAAAAAGTTAGTGGTATTGAGTTGAAATGTATTTCCAGCACTTGCAAGGCAGCCCTGGTTTAATATTAAATGAGTATTGCTATGCTATCTATTTTATGTTTTATTTTATTTATTTATTATTTATACTATGAAATTTAAGATTGAAGCTCCATCATCAAGAACGATAACGATAAGTATAACAATAAAGTTTCAATAATCGCTCTAATTCTGTGAAACTCACACAGAGGAACAATATTGTTGGAATCACTTTCAGAACTATTTATCTTCCGATATATTTAAAAATATATCCGTCGATATCGATAATTATCACGATAAATGTCAAATCTTTATTTCTTTAATTTTTTCTCCTTGTGGTTTTAAACTACTCTTTATTGTCAGAACATATCATGACAAACAGGTGAACACTTCACAAATCTGAGGTAAAACATTAAAACATTTTTTGTCAACACCGTCAGTTTTTCCGTCAACACCGTCAGATCTTCGTCAACAGCGTTGGATGTATGAATGTTTTTGTTATTTTTTTGGAAAAAAAAAAATTCTTCCTTCAGTTTATGTTGTTTTTGTAATAAAGGACCATCTGATCTACATCCTCTTATGTTTTATTTATTTAAGGAATTTGTTTTTACAATATTGAAATTAAAATCAAAGTTTGAAAATGCAAATATTTAGAAATCTGAGTTTTCAGAATAGTGTGACATCACAACTTAAGTTTATATATTGTAATTTTTTTACATATCAGAGTAGCTAAACACTATTACAATATACTTCAGAACTTTAGATTCTTGTTGGATTTGAAGAATTAAAATTGTATACTTTTTAGTGTGTCTGACGGAGTTGACAAATCCAGTTCTGAAGGGAAACATGTTTATTTGTTAAAAATGTGTTTTTATTTAGAACCTGTTCCTTTACATGGTTAAATAGCTAAGACCTTTCTCTGCAGAAACATATATCTCTAATTGATATAGTGTGTATTTTTTTAAAAAGTTTTTTAAAACGTGTTTTGTCCCGACTCTCAAGAATCAGTGCTATAATGAGATCTATAATGAGATCTATATTAGCATCCACACCTATGGACAATTTTGTTCTGATTATTATAAGGATGCGCTGATGTCATGCAGCTTTAAATGCTTGAGCTCGTCGACTGGATTCTGATTGGCTGTCAACATTCATCCGCTGGAAAAAAATTCATAAAGTGATTTCAGTGATTGTGTTGTTGTTGTTATAGTTGTGGTGTGAACTTCACTATTATCATTGAATTGGAGTGATTATTAAATGGATATATATTTTTTTTTTTATGATTTACATTAATCGAATGTTTAGCATCAAAATTGACAGCGATGATGACATCATAACTGTCATGCAATACATCCTATCTGAATTCTTCTGATTTTTTCTTTGCATTTAGTTGCATACTAAGTTTCTAAGTTAATAAATACAAATGTCTGACGGACAAACCAGTTTGGTGTGGTAGTTGTCACAGCAACAGAAATGGCAGAAAAGATGCTGCATTTCCTTTACACACAACCACAACCTAAAACACAAACTTCCCTAAACCTTCACCCATATTCTTTTGCTGCCCTGCAGGCACCGGTATTTCCTTCAAGATATGTAAATCAGAGGAATCCAGGATGTAAAAACAAATACAACTGTGGTTGGAAGCCTTATATGTCACTCAGACGGTCTCAGCAGTTTTTGGGCAGAATAATCTGCAAACCGGACCAGACCATCCAGACGGTCCGGGTCTAGTAAAGGCAGTGGAGCTGACAGACAGATCTGGCCATGAGCGCTGCTTATATAACACTTGGCTGCAGTAAAGGAACCGTCTCGCCTCGCTTTACAATACAGTCACACAGTGTGTGTGTGTGTGTGTGTGTGTGTGTGTGTGTGAGAGAGAGAGAGAGCAAGAATGTGAGTATATTTGGACGGGGGGACATAGATGAATGAGAGACACAGAGACGTGGAAGAAAAGACGTGTTAAACAGAGGAGAGCTTCAGAGTGTGTGTGTGTGTGTGTGTAGCCCCTGTGTGAGCTGGCAGAGCTTCCAACCTGTGCAGAGAACAAATTAGTCCAGACAAATTAGAGTAGAGAGAATGTGCCCACACCAGGACTACATTACCCAGCATGCATAGGGAAAACAACTATCTACACTAGCATTCCTTTTTGAAAGAAATTCATACTTTTATTCAGCAAGGATCCAATAAATTGATAAAAAATGGCAGTAAAGACATTTATAATGTCACAAAAAAAATATATTTTGAACTTTATTTTCCTGAAAATGTATCAGTTTTCAACATGTTTGGCTCGAGGTCATGGTGCAAAGGACCCTAGGTTGATTTTACTCCGAACCGTCCCTTTAAGCACGTTTATTTGTTGTTTATTTGCTCTATAACAGGCAAACTGGCCTAAAACAAAAAATATCTGTAGCCGTTAGAAATTAGAGGCAACCACTGAATTTAATCATGATCCAAACAAGGATGCTACTCACATGTAGCATGAACAGTTGTTTTTTATTCAAAATAGATTTTTTAATTTCAAGATTTACAGAAAAACCCGAATGGTCTTTGTGAAATTATGCTGCATAAAACACCTGCACAAAACCAAAACAGCAGATTGACTGAATAAAAATGCAAATTCGCTCTCTGCCAGTAGGTGGCGCTTATGAAACATCAGAGGTTTGGGTACCGCTGCACACAAAGCGTAAACACTACTTTATACTGAGGTATGAGGAAAAGAAAATGCCATCGAACTTTTCTAAAGACAGTCAGTTCCCTTCAGAGATACATTCATATGAACGCAAATTCAGTATTTATATTTTTCTTCCTATATTTCGAGCATGGCGAACAGTGTTCTAAGAAAGCTTGTTTCGGCCATAGAATTAATATATATATAAGATAAGATAATTGCAACTTTTTAATCGCACAATTCTGCCTTTTTTCTCATAATTGTGAGATATAAACTGAGGAAAAAGTCAGAATTGTGAGATAATTAATTTTTTAAAAAAACATTTTATTTTGCGATGGGAATATAGTGTTCTCTCTTCAGCATGTCCCGTCTCTGGCCTGTGTTAATGTCCTGTTTACAGACTTTGTAATATTTTCGCACAAATTACATTAATAATTGGGAAATAATTATTGCAATGCAGTTTGTGTGCAAGACCAGAATAGAGATCAGCCACAAAAACAAAACAAAAATTCAGTCAACTGATGCATCTCTAATAGTTTGTTCTGTTTTTATGAGACATTTAGGTTGATTTATTAGAAACAGATTATCCCAAAATATTAGACCCATAACTGAAAATCAGTGTTGTTATACAACGATTGCTACAGGAAAAACACCTGAAAAATATGGGAGAAAATGTTTGTAAACCTTTTGATCAGAATTTCTGTTTGTCCAAAAGTAATAAGCACTACTTATTTTGCATCATAACTGAAAAACAAGTGGAAACCAAGAGGAAATACAGATCTGCTCACTGATATTGATTTGATTGGTACTAATAAGGTACTAATATAAGGTACTAATTGGTACTTATATATAACAAATTATATATTTCATCACGACCAGATGAAAACAATAAATTATCTAAATTGACAGAGTGTGTTAAAGATATAAAATACTGGATGACGTGTCATTTTCTGCTATTAAATTCAGATAAAACGGAGGTATTACTTATTGGTCAAAAAAACTGGCCACAAAACCTCTTACAATACAACTTTACTTTAGAAGGATGTCCTGTTACTTTATCCACTACAGTAAAAGACCTGGGTGTTATATTAGACCGCAACTTGTCTTTCGAAAATCATATTTCATATGTTACAAGAACAGCCTTTTTCCACCTTAGAAACATTGCTAAGCTACGTAATATGCTATCTGTTTCTGATGCAGAAAAGTTAGTTCATGCATTCATGACCTCGAGACTAGATTACTGTAATGCTTTATTAGCTGGTTGTCCTTCATCCTCAATAAACAAGCTACAGTTAGTCCAAAATGCAGCTGCTAGAGTTCTTACTAGGTCAAGAAAATATGATCATATAACACCGATTCTATCATCTCTACATTGGTTACCTATAAAGTTCCGTATCAATTACAAAGTATTACTAATGACCTATAAAGCACTAAATGGTTTAGCTCCTGGGTATTTAACGGAACTTCTATCGCCCTATAATCCATCGCGCTCCTAAACTGTGGAATGGCCTTCCTGATATTGTTCGAGGCTCAGACTCGCTGTCCCAGTTTAAAACTAGATTAAAGACGCATTTCTTTAGCCAAGCATTCACATAATACTTACCTTTTATACTACAGTTGAATCAGATTGAATGCATTATTGTTATGATCAGCAGCTACGCTAATTATTTCCCATCTGCTTTTCTGCTGTTATCTCGGGACGCTAGTCCCGAGGTAAATACAGATTGTCAGCTCCAGTTTGTATCCAGCCTCCCATGGAAACTACAGATGCCCCCACACCCGTGCAGAGACGACTCGACGCCTGTGAAGAGACGACTCGACGCTGGCGATATGTTTATGCCCTAAATTAATGCATGATTAACTAACTGTATTTTTCTATGTACATTTCTGAAATGCACTTTCTGTAAAGCTGCTTTGAAACAATATGTATTGTGAAAAGCGCTATACAAATAAATTTGAATTGAATTGAATTAATAAGAGTTTTCCTGTAAGGAAAGGATTTTTCCTGACACCACAAGCCTAGTCAAAAACCAGTGATTAGTTGATTAGTTAGTTCAACGTGGCTTGTTGTAAAAATGACTGGGTTTCCAGGCAGACTGGTAAAACCTGTGCAATCTGACGAAGGAAGTTGCATATAGTCTATCAGCTTTCCAGACTGAGAAAGCACTTCCCTTTTGTGTCGGTCACTTGACAGTCATCAGTGACTAGTTGATAATTAAACTAAAATCTTACCCACAACAGTGGCATTGACCTAGAAACCTTTCCGGAAAACCCTGAATCCAACACACACACATTAAACATCATCACACAAGCTGTTAATAGCTACAGAATGAACAATGCTGGTCAAATCAAAATGCAGCAGTGCTCTAATAAACACTCATACAAAATGTGCAAAAATGTACTTTTACTTTTAAGGCTTGTCACTGGGGTAGTACCCTTAAAAGGACAACTTTGTACCTCAT
This sequence comes from Abramis brama, assembly GCF_963993115.1. Lineage (NCBI taxonomy): Eukaryota > Metazoa > Chordata > Actinopteri > Cypriniformes > Leuciscidae > Abramis > Abramis brama. The sequence continues at coordinate 6,462,730 of NC_139984.1, read as the reverse complement.
CTACCCCTAAAAGGTTCATAGTAGTACCTTAAGGGTACATGTTACCCTGCTAATGGGCACATTTTAGCAAAGTTGACAAGCTGTTGTACAGTTTTTCTGGTTTTCAGAGGAGTCTCAGGGTTACAGTTACTACAGGACACTGACCTCTGTTTCATAACAGAGGAAAAGCTCCATTAATTAAGTTGATGATTTCTTTGTTCCTCAGAAATCAGCTTGGTTTCTTGTTTTGGCTTTTCCATGAGTGCAATTTCACAGGATGTAGTTTTACAAGGACTTCCTGTTCTCTCGTGTGTGTGTGTGTGTGTGTGTGTGTGTGTGTGTGTGAGTGTGTGTGTGTGTGTGTGTGTGTGTGTGTGTGTGTGTGTGTAAACTGATCCCTAATAAAGAGGTAGGAAAGCATCAGGCCCAGTGACTGCATAGTAAACTCTATGGGCCCTATTTTAAGGATCTAAGCTCATGGTCTAAACTAAAGTGCATGGCACAAGTGCACCGAATCCACTTTTGCTAGTTAAACGACAGGAGAAATGGTCGTTGCGCACCCGGCGCATGGTCTAAAAGGGTTGTCCCTATTCTCTTAATGAGTAATGGGTGTGTTTTGGGCGTAACGTGTAATCTCCCATTCCCTTAAAAAGCCAGTGGCGGATTCGCTATTTACACGGAGGAATCGGCAAGTGTAAAGACTGAACGCTTCAAAAAAAAAATGGCCATCAAAAAAAAAAATCTGCATAATGTTAAATTCATCACCGGACACACCTTCATCACAGTGTTAATGATTGCTGTCGCTCACGTCGCTGGAAATCACCTGTTCTCATAGCAACAATATCTGTAACAACACAGTTTATCACACATAAGATCCTTTCCTTCAGACACACGTTCACTTTACTCATTACTGACCATACTTCAGTTGTGACAACCTCACAGTTCACTGAACTATAGTTAATCATTATTCCTCCAAAGAAAACTTAAACATAAGAGTTTCACGGTTCAAACTGACCTGAGGGATTTTATTAAAAGTCTCCTCACGACAAAAATCACATGATTCAATTAATATTCCAAATCAAACCAAACAAAACAAGGCCTTACTTTAGCTGGCAAAAAAAAACAAAAAAAAAAAAACACGTGACTATCTCTCCCTCTACAACATTTTCCCTGGCCGCTCCAACCCAAGAAAACATAACTTTTGCCCGTTACTAGGAGACCAGAATCCTTACAGAAAGAAAGGCATTGTGGTCTGGAAAGACAAGCGCTGTAAATCCACTGCCACAGTGAAATTCCAACATTCCCAGAGAGAGAGAGAGAGAGAGAGAGAGAGAGAGAGAGAGAGAGAAAGAGAGTGAGTGAGAGAGAGAGAGAGAGAGTGAGTGAGAGATCGAGAGAGAGGGGGGGGGGGGGTTGCAACCACAGTCTGTAACCGTTAACACATATCCTGCAAAGCAAAACACAGACGTCCTGGGCCTTTAAAGTCGGCCTTAAATCAAAATTCACAATTCTTGTTTTTTGTGGAATACATGTGCACCGTAATCTTTAATCAAAGTAACTTCCCCTCCCTCTTGCAGCTCATCTCTTCTCTTCTCTTCTCTGATGATGCGTTTACTGGCGAGAGGGCGGGACTATAACCTGTCACTCACATGAGATCCACCAATAGCAAACCACAACCATTCAGTCAATTCCCTGTGGACAAAATCAAGTCCCGCCCTACATTTGTTCTTGTTCCAGAAGCCGTTTCACTCAGATATACGTCACAATAGGGGCGAAAAGGCTATCGCAACTTCTGTTTCATGCTGACTTAAATGTTGTAAAGTTCATCAATTATGAATTTCAAGGCAAAAGTGTCATTATTTTGCTCAAGTCAGTTCGATGTTTATTCCTTGGTGGGTTGAGTTTTCCAACAAAACAAAAAAAGCTAAAAAGGCAAACATTTAAAAAAAAGTTAAATGTCAAATTCAGAATCAGACAAATAACTGGCCGTTAGGGGTGTGATGGTACATGTTTTAGTCCTGAACTGTCAGGGTACAGACGTCACGGTTCGGTGCATACAGTCAGATGATGAAAACAGTCCCCAAAATACCGAACCGTGACTTCTGTCCCCCGTTACACCCCTACTGGCCATGCTGTACTACCTACCTAGAAATAGTGAAAAGGCAGTTCAACAACACATTGCTCTGCAGGTAATCTCAGTCTCACCTGATCTCCATTTGATGATGTCGGTGAATTGGTTGTTGTCTCCGCCCTCCGAGGCCTCTGACAGCGTGCCCACGCTAGCCATCTTCCTTCTCAGGAGTCACGGGTACGTCTGACACGCTCGAGAAGAAGTCCGGCTGTCCTTTACATGTACAGCCCACTGACAATCCCTGCAACAGAGCGGGATATGGGGATCAGCCCGAGCTCAAGGCAGTGCGCTGTGGAGAACCCTTTGAAATCCAATACTAGTATATTGTGGTCACGTGACCTCATTAAATTACATCTTTAATTCAGAAGGTAGTCATTATCTCAGAGGGGGAAAAACTTGTCCAGTTGGTTTCCAAGCAATTTTGTGAAAAATATCTTAAAGTCCCCCTGTAGTCAATCATTTTATCCCTTAAAAAAAAATCTTTTTTATTCTTAAAAATTAATTTATTATTAATTTTTTTTCTTCTTTTCTTCTATTCTTTAAAAAAAAAAATCTTCATGCCTTAAAATATCTTGAATGTAACTCTATACCCTTGTCTCATTTAGTATACGCGGTTCTATGAATATGCAAATGAGCCCCGCCTCCACTCACTCACTCAGCTCAGAGATCCACTCGTTGACGATCACACGTTGATCTGATTGGTTACAAGGTAGTTTGTGACGTCAGAAACACCAGCGATTGAGACTTATGAATTTGCACATGGTTTGTCTTAAAGCATATTTTAAAAAAACACATAGACATATAAACAACATTAAAAGCTTGACTTTCACCACAGGGGGACTTTAAATTTATTTAAGACTCCGTTGTGGGATTCATCAGCAAATGTAGTAGTTGGCCATTCCATGAATACAGGATATCCACATACTGTGCAATACAGGCTTACATACTGCATAATGCTCTTTGAAATGTTTACACAGACCACAGGAGGGGGGGTAACCATGTGACCTTACTTTTCTGAACGAGTGCAAAGCTCTGTGGGGGAGCTGGAGAGACCAGAGCAGGGAGAGGCCATGCCGTCTCTTTCCCAATCAAGTGAAACGGTTTCAACACGGGCGTACGAACGCTTCTAGGTCTTTCAGAAAGTGGGAAGAGGAGCGAACATAGACTGTTCAGCACTCCTCCAAACCGCTCCGAGAGCTGCAGGGATGTCATGGCTTTGAGTGAATGTGGATCGGTGTGGAGTGAGCCAGCATGAGCTGTGTGTTGAGCAGTTCTACGGCATTACCAATGCAGTCCCCAAAACAAGCATGATCTCATTGATGAAAACCTGTTTTCTTGTGCAAGTGTGAACTACTTCGAGCTCTCACTTTGATTCTTTACATCAACACCTCATTCTGAATCGAATTGTAATTGTTATACTGATTCAAATTCTGACTCTCGACAATTCTATACCTCATTCTAATTCATATTTGGTTTCTAATATCATTTAAATTGATTATAACTTTCTGATTCTAATACTTATGCCAACTTAAATTTTGATTTGAATTATAATTCTTATATGGATTCAGATTCTATACCTCATTCAAACTTGAATTCCTGGTTTTGATTTGAATTCTTAGTGATTCAAATCCTGATCCTCACCAATTCTATTTTTCATTCTAATTCTGACAATTTAAATTCTTCTTATATTTTCCTCATGCTAATTATGATGCCAACTAAAATTCTGAATTGAATTGTTATTCTTACACCGCATCAAAATTCTAATAATAATTGTTTTGTGTTTATAATTATTCTAATTCTTACTAATTCCATTTCTTATTTTAATTTGGATTCCAATACTGACTCTACTTAGGTTCAGATTTTAATTCACATTTATTTTAATTACTATAAGTTTTGATTTGATTCTATTTTTTACCTTACAAAAAAAAAAGAAAAAAAAAAGGTTTTTTTATTTTAAATTGATTCAATTGATTTTTTAAATACTTGGGAAAAAAAGTCAAGTGAGAAAAGTCCAACTTGTAATTGTGTGAACTTGCAACTTCCATGAAAACGTTCATTTACACGACAGCAGCGTTTTGAGAACCTGAAAACAGGTTTCAAAGTGCACATTTTTGAAAACTATACCGTTATCGCCTCCGTGTAAACAACAAAAACACAAAGTTGTGAAAACGGTGACGTCATGCACATGCGTATTACATAATCAGTCTATAGGTGTGCAGTGACATCGCCACCTACTGGCCTGGCATGAATAATACAGCGTTTTTAGTTGTTTTCATGAATCCGTGTAAACGGGGATCGCTTTGACTACGGTGTCGTCTGTATGCGAAAAACGCAAAGGAAAACCTTTTCCGTTTTTTGTACATCATTATCGTGTAAACGTACCCTCAGATAATGCAACTGAAACCGATTTACGACACTGCAGAATACGATGATTATTTAATTACTTCAAAAGTTCAAAAGTAAATGATGATTAAAACACCCTCTGGTCCTCACACTGGGCAGTGCAAGTCATGGCAGAGAGTTAGTGGTGTCTAAGGTTGACCTAAATCTACAGTGAGATCAACAGAGCAGGTAAAAACACCGGCCCTACGGCACCAACCGGCAGATGCACAATCAGGAGTGAGATGTTATCACCACATTCAGCACCCATACCAGAGAACACCAGGTCCTGTCTGTCTGTGTCTGTGTGTGTGTGTGTAGGACAAGTTGTAACAGGAGCTGTCACCCAGCCAAACAGGTGACCACGCATTCATTCTGTAGCTCCCCCTACATTCCTTCCCTCCAAACACGCTCGCTGGTAACCGGTCAGGTCCTCCACCAGCAGACTCTCAGAAAACAGCTCTCAGAGCAGCTGATGGACGTGATGACGACACCCATCAGTAATGAGGTAATGAGCAGGAATGCCGAGAGTCGCTGGAGAGAGGATAGAAACAAAACTCCCTCTGACAATTTACAGCACGTCTTGTCCAAGAAAGGCTGTGCTTCAGCTTCATAAATGTGTTGGCATGCAGCGATACTGGATGACGCAAACCTCTATCTTTAGATTCCTGCAAAGAAAACTTTGTGCCCCCATTTTCTCAACTTCCATCCCACCTAAAGGCTGTTTATGACTTGAAATAGCCAAAAACCTTGAACGTGCATGCATGCATGATTATACAAACTAGATGAAGTAGTCAATAGCTAGAATAATGTGTGCTCTGGATTTTTTTAAAAGGGCAACACCTAGAGAAAAATGCCATTTTTAGAGGAAAAGCATGTGCCAAGTTGGTACCTGCATGAACCAGACCATAACAAATCAAACAAACCCCCCAAAAAACCATAACACTGACCCTAAAAGACATTAACTTGGATAAATGACTCTAATCCCAAACAACCTTAACCTTGACAAGAGCCCAAACTAAACCTACACAACTTTAATCAACTCAACTAACTCTAGCCAAGCCTAACACTAACTAAAATCTTACTTTAACTTTAAGTTGCTGCCTTAGATTAAGTACAATCAACTTGGATGTTTAAGTCATTTCAACTTAAATTCCATTAAACTGACTTTTAAAAAATGAGTTGAATCTTGTATAACATAAAAAGTTGAAACTTTTTAAACTTAACTTATTTTGATGAGTTAAAACAATGTAAAAACATATGTTGTCACAACATATCGATCATATATTTTTTTTTACAGTACATAACTGTGACCCTAACTAAACCCAAACAAGTCTACCAAGCAAACACTAACTCAAAATATAACTTTAACTTCAACAGTGCTTCTAACTAACTTCTAGTAACTGTAGGTCAGACAGACCATTAGAGATACCAAACGAGCAAATAAGACTCAAGAGACACTTACAACATTTCACAGACGCTTAGCCTTCATTCATCTGTGTGTTTATTTATTTAGTTTAACTTGTTTAGGTCATTTGGTCAGCCGTGTTCAGACGCTCATAATTCAACAAACATTTCAAAGTTTTGCGAACATGGTTTTAAAAGCAGCGGCTCTCACCTTTGCGTGATGAATCTCTCTCAATGCAGTACAGTGACTTTATATCATTGAGTAAATAAAGAATCATTGACTGTTATAAGGGCATGTTCAGCGCTCCGCACTGCCAACTCGTCTAATGCTCCAGATCTTTCACGGGAGATTCACAACTCCATCCAGAAAACATCCAAGTTATCCAACTCGATTGTTTTGGCGCTCCGGGAGTATTTCACTCCGCCACAAAGTTTCCTTTCCTCATGAATAACAAAAGGAGAGTTGCAGCGCGTCCCGAGCCACTCCACGAGCTCCGCCCACGCGCACAGCAGGAATGATGGACACGTGACGTCACGAGGCGCGCGAGCTCCAGGCGTGCTGGGTCGAATGACGAGCGCGTCCCCGTGTGGAATAGTGTGGACGCGCTCGTCATTCACGTCAGTTTACAGCACTAAACGCAGGATACATCTTTCTACTTTTTCTACAGTTTAAGAAATTCTATGAATATATTTTTAGAAACTTTATAGGCCTAAAATGTATTTATAAATTCAATGTAGCCTACTTTAATGTAATGCATAGCGCTTAATGTTAGGCTTATGGTTAGGGTTAGGGTTAGGGTTAGGGTTAGGGTTAGGGTTAGGGTTAGCGTACCAGATGTGGGCCGGATCTGGGCCGACACTATGTTGCTGTCTGGGAAGGCTAGCCGGTCTGGTCTGATCACACAGAAGAGCTACTGTAGCTCAGATTTATGAAAAATGTAATGCTGCACATGAAGAAATGTGTCAGAACCCACATAGAGCTTGAAGATGAACCCAGATTGGTTTTGCATATGTTCTGGGGACATTCTAGGATTGCACTATTAGGGGGAATAGACTGAAGGAATTGTAAAAATGATAACCATGCATATTTTATTTGATCATGTTATTTTTTTATTATTTCATTATATTTTATGATACACACAAAACAAACACAATGCAGTCTGATTTATAAGATTAAGAATATAAAAACACACCACCATATAAATATAACCACGCCTGCAGCAACCTGTTAAAAAAGAACAACAATATATTTTAGAAGCAATATGTAAACAATTACTGGCCAAGGCAGAGGTTTTGAATCAAAATATTTTCCACTCCATTGACCTCTTATAAAAACAAGAACAGAGGCCACTTTTTATATAGGCTATGGTATTATTGTAGGCTATATGGAGTGGTGAATATGGTCTATCACAACATATTATCATATTAATATAGCCTATATTTACTTACTTTGAAAATTTGCAAATCCATTAAAATAAACATTATGGAAGTGTTTATTCTTGAAATTTACACCTGACTTGTATTTGTATTTTTTATTTATTTTTTAAATATAGTTTAGCTGAACTTTAGCCTTGTTTGAAGGTCATTCAATATTGTAGCCTATTATTTTATTTATTTATTTAACAGAAGTAAGTTTTAAATTAGCCTACCAATAGGAGGCAGTATCAGACCACCCATTCAACATCATGTCGAGTCGATTTTGATTGTTGGCTTATTTGTTCATCTGTCACGCGTCCCACTTTATGGACTTAAAGTCCATATGGACCGGCTTTCCTCTCCTCATCTATCCCTCTATCTCCTCATCTATCCCTCTATCTCCTCATCTATCCCTCTATCCAGTGAGAAGGGTCAACATTCGTGAAGCATTGCATTTCATGATCCGCGTGCGATCTATTTGTAATAAAAAATTTCCGTGCAGGTTTCTCTTTCAGTATTTATCATGATCTGTACGGCAGTTGTGCACATTTATTTTCGATTCTAATACGATGAATTTAAGAATCAAAAGACATTACCAGGAGTGGGGTTCGAACCCACGCGGACATATGTCCATTGGATCTTAAGTCCAACGCCTTAACCACTCGGCCATCCTGGTTGATACACGTCTCCTACGAGCCTAAACTGAAAATATGCAATATAGTTATGCAGTGCTGAATTATGATTCTTAATATCTTATGCTGAATTTCATCTCTTTATATATGTTTGTGGTCGTCCGCGCTTTTCCGTAAGTTTAATTTCGCATTCAGAGCTCAATAGCAGTCGGTCGCGCAGCCGACTGACTATTAGCATGCTAGCAGACTCGAAGACTACCAAAACTTATTATTTGGTTATAACTAGCTTAAAAGATGGAGTCAATGTATGAATTGTAATGCTTGCAGTTTTCTAAACACGATATTTTAATGCAATATTATTATGATAGTAACGTTAGTGTGGGATTGTTAGCCGTTTGGTTAGCAAGCTGCTATCTGAAACACTCAGATTCTCGACGCACTCCATCAAAAACAGTTTCACTGACATGCGTTTATGTAATTTTCCTAAGTGAAAATATTTAAATTATCTTTCATAATAATAAATGGTATTAATACTTTGCTAACATCAGTAGCCTAGGCCTATCACTTCTTTTTACTTTCTGTTGTTCAAATCCAAATCATGTGAATACCTGTAGATCGAAACTTGTTTTAGATGGGCTGTTCCTCTGTCAATGGGACAATCTGGTTTTAGCAGGTGTATCCATGCTGGATGATTAGTGAAAACCAAAACATCATGTATACAACAACAGTCATTTAAGGTCACCAGGTTTGTTCAGCAGGAAGATATTTGTACAATAATCTGGAGGGAAAAAAAACAAAAAAACATATCAGACCTTATACACCAAAATTAACCATTTGATTTTAATTTAATTCTAACATTCTTGTATTTTCTTTATGTTACACTTCAACTGGAAAATTCCAGTTCCAGTTGAAACTTTTAAACTAAAGAATTTAATTAGGATATGTGTACGTACTTGTATTGGATTGATTAAGTCTTTGAATATTAGAGTAAAACTGGTATTGAATTAGTTCTGCATTGTCAACACTCTCTCATAGCAGTTTGTAATTATGTTTTGGTGGATTGGTGGCTAATTTGTATGAATCTCATTCATACATTTATATGTGGGGTGGACCTGTAAAAATTCATACAAAGTCGGCACCTCATAATTAGTTTCATTTTCTAATAGTGTTGACATTTGTTAATATTATCTCATTGTTTCTTACAATGTTATTTTTACAGTAGGCCTACAACACTTTAAAATTCATATTAAGAAAACAGGGGCCTTCCTCTTCAGGACGGTTCTAGAAGCCTGACGATGACTAAAGCATCAGTTCACTCTGGCAAAGATGACACAGCATATGGATTTATAATGAAACAGCCCAGGTACATTTTTCTTTTTTGATATATAAAATATGAATGCCATTCTTGTATTTTGGTTACACTTTATTTTGTGTCCCTGTCACAATGTAATTATACATTTAAGTACTGAGTAATATTAATGAACTATGTACTTACGATAGGGTTAGGGTATGATTAGGGTTTGGTTTAGGGTTAGTTACATGTAATTATGCTTAATTTATAGGAAATGTACGCAATGTGTAACAAGGACACTATAAAATAAAGTGTTACCTATTTTATTTACCTGGTTCTTACATGATATACAAGAGACGAAAGCATTGCAGATGTTACCAATGTTACATTACTTTGGGTAACTATTTAGAAAAGCAAACAAGCACTAACCTGATCTTCTGGATGTCTGACTTTTCCCTCTTTACCTGTTGTTCTTGTGATGTATTCCTCTTTGACTAGTGTGCCAACCCATGCGCTCCCTCATATAGTGCTACTGACAGCGGAGACACACACACTCCTCCTCTGAATGTGCAGTCACACACACTCTGGCAGAACTGCTTATTCAAGGTGCTTTATATAAACGCAACACTAAACTGCTTTTAATGAACCAACCATACAAGGACATTTCCGTGCACTAGTGTTATCAGTGACAATAACTAGGAAGTAGGCCTATACATAAAACACAATGTGATTCTTGTGAAAACATTTGTGTTTTAAACTGCTAAAAGAAGTACTGTGTGCATTCAGAAAGTATTCAGACCGCTTCATTTTCATTTTTTATTATTGTGCAAAAATGCTTTTTAAAAATTTCACATCAGCCTTCACTCCATACCCCATAATGACAAAGCAAAAAAAAATATTTTTGATAACTTAGCATATTTACTAAAGATCTATATAAGGTCACACCTGTCACACCATCCACGCCACGCTCAGTGTAGACAGTATCACATTACAGTATCACAGTATAAAGATATCAAAATGTCTCCCACAGAAACATTTATACACTTGGCACTTACCAAAAATGACCAAGATGCTTATTTTTTACAACATCATATAAAACATATTAGGCCTATATATTTAGCATATACATATACTTTTGGCTTCCATATAGAATGCAAATCAATGAAATAATTGAAAAGTGAACTTCTAAAGTGAAGGATGAGTTATGGGAGAGATTAATACAATAATGTACCGAGTCTGGCAGAGATTTTCGGCACACATTAATAAAAAAAACAGCAGTCCCTTCTGTATCCTGTAGAGGTCACTACACTTATAGAAACACAGGGTTTGTGATTCATCAAACACCAGTTACCTAAAAGTGTTACATCATCAGTTTAATGTTATTTGTTTAAAAATATATGTTGTTTTCTGACAGATATGTCTGAATTAACGGAGTATACTATTACCTGAAAAACTTGAAGCACTGTTTATTCTTTTGCATGTGTTCCATTATGTGTATTTGTGCTATTGCTTTTCATTTGTTTATTTGATTTTTTATCTTGTTAATTACTTTTTTATTTAATAATGTTTGAAATTATATTAGTTAGGCTAGTATAGTTGTTTTTGCTGTGGTATCAATTATGGAATTATACATTTTCACTTGTATGTAAAATGTTGGTGTCATAGCAACCTTATTTATTAGAATACAAGCAAGGTAACATGCATGGGTAAAAAAAATAATAAAAAAATTATTTATTTATTACTTTTTTTGTGGTGGCACCACAATTTGGCAGGGCAAGTAAAAAGTTTATAGCCTTCATTAACTTTATAATCTTCATCAGTCATTGAATTAGAAGTGGTCAAAAAAAGTGGGTTGCTCAAACACAGTTTGTTCACTTAAAAATTAACAAAAAAATCAATGAAAAAATCAGAGTAATCATTTATATTATTCTAAACCCATAGGTTAATTTTTCCCTCTTTTTTTTAAACACAAAAGGATATTTTTATCCTAAGGCCCAAGATACAATCAAAGAAAGAGGGCTGATGGAGCTTTTGACATTCAGCAAAATTATAAAAGTTCAAAGTATCAAAAAAAATATTTAATTCAACTCATGCAGACGTCTAAACATCTCCTTGTGTGATGTGTTCCTCAGAACAAGACAAATCATACAGTTTTGATACAACAACACTATTCAGTTTTGGCTGAAGAAAGCTCATTCACAGTGTAAAACAATCTACAATGAATTATCAACACATGTTTGTCTGCATATTTTTATTTTTTGCTTTGCTTTAAAAAAAATCATTGATAAATACCTTTCAAAATCAATGTTTTCAAAAAATCTGCCTCATGTTTCTCCTCAAACTCTTTTCTTTTCAGTTTTCCTCGCCGCCACCCTCTTTCTCTCCCTCTCTTTCTCTCTGTAATACTCCTCTTTGAGGTTCTCCCTCTCTCTCCGCCTCCACCCTTCTGCGGTCACATGGTAGAGATCCACATTATTGCCCGAGTACGCGTCTCTGTGCGTGGCTCTGTACACGGCCTCGCGCGCGACACACGCGGCCTCCTGCGCGCTCATGCCCCAGTGCACGCCGCTGTCCAGGATCGAGTACGCGTACGGAGAGCCCGATCCCACAGAGAACAGCTCCCCCTGCAGGCGCAGCCCGTCACTGCACACATACACAACCCGAGGGCCACATATCCCCGAACGAGTTGTGACCACCTGTTGAGATTTAGATTTACAAACCGCAGCTGATTGGCTACTTGAATCTCTTTCTGTTATTGGAGTGATTGGGATATTTTTTGCATAATTCTCATCTTTTTCGCCACCCCCATCCCATCCGCACAGGGTGGCTGCGACGCACAGCTCGGTGCCTTTGAAAGGATGCAGCATGTGGGACAGCAGTTTTGCGGCGCCCCCTGTTGACAGCCTGCGGCGGTGTCGAAGCTGGTACAGCCTGAGCTCTCGAGACAAGATACGCTTCCAAAGCGCGCAATCCGCCGATGTCCCGGAGGTGGTGCCGACCAGGTGAGAGTGGATGGGCAGGACCTTCGGCGCATTGGGACAGGCCACCTTTCCCGAGCAGCTGGAGCGCGTGTCAGCTGCCGCGATGACACCTCCCTGAAACGCGAAGCCGAGAGTTGTGGTACCGTGAGAGAGAGTGAACGGTAGAGGAACGGAGGGAGAGATGGAGCAGGGTGTGGGTGATGGAAGAGAGATGCACGGCAATGAGGGGTGGATAAGGTCTATATTATTATTCATAAGGTTTTTCGGCGCTGAACTGAGGCTAAATTGACCAAAGTTTATCGGGCTCTGTGTGAGGTATTCAGATATCGGCATGTAAAATTCCAAAGGACTCAAAGCGCCCCTCCCAGGCAGCCGTGTAGAGAAAGCGTCTCCGTGCTGAACACCCCCTCCGAACAGATGAGTGGACTCCTCCGGCATAAAGGACTGTGAGAGTGGAGCGCTCCATTCAGGGAACAGAGGGGGGTTCTGCAAGCCGCATACATCTTGCAAAGCCATAAACTATTGTGTAGGTAAACAATAAATTGTAACTCTGTCAATTATTACACTGTATGACATAAACTGCAAAAACATGTCATATATGGGCTGTGAAGTTTTTCAGGCACTTTAACTGGATTTTTGTGTTTGTTATTCCATCAATATTGTCTTCTCATTTGTATTAGGCTATATCGTTCCCACAGGTAGGTCATTTTAGTCTGTTTGTTGGTAAAGAAGTCCTGGTTTACCTCAGCATTGGATTCCCCTCAACATTTTTGGTGTTTATATCTTCTTTTGGTGATGATAGGCTGTTGAAACATGCCCGGCCACTTCCCTAGACCGCTGCTCGACTCAATTCATATCCAGAATTTGCTCATATGGAAAAGCAAAAGCAATGAGTGCCAGGTCCAGCATAAATTATCCAACTCTCAGTCCATTTAATGTCTGCGTTCAAAGATCAGTCTTAAACAACTGGTGCCTCAGTACATCAGTAAAAGTTCAGAGGATCCTTATATAAGCGCCGTTCCGTGATTGACTCGACCAGAAACGCATGAAAATGCCAAAGTAAGCCTTTCAACCCAAGCTTGACGATACACACCATGAAATTTCATTTTCAAAGCATGTTAGTTTTGTGCTGCTGTGTACTTTGGAAACAGGACATTTGTGGATTATAAATGTTCTTTATTTAATTTAGTTTAATTCTCACTAGTTGATTATTAGCATGCATATTACTAGGATATTGGCTGTTTATTATATGAATTCCTTATTCTGCATGATCATATTCTACATCCCTTAATCCACCCAATACCTAAACTTAACAACTAGCCTACCTTACTAACTATTAATAAGCAGTAATTAGGAGTTTATTGAGGCAAAATCGTAGTTAATAGTTAGTTCAAGGGTTAGTTTACCCCAAAATATCCCATAATTTACTCACGCTCAAGCCATCCATGTATATGACTTTCTTCTTTCAGCCAAACACAATCAGAGTTATATTTAAGAAATATCCTTGCTCTTCCACGCTTTATAATTGGAGTGAAGTTTAACTGAGTTTTAGAAACTCAAAAAAGTGCATTCATCCTTCATAAAAAGTAATCAGTACGACTCCATGGGGTTAATAAAGGCCTTCTGAAGCGAAGCGATGCATTTTTGTAAGAAAAATATCAATAGTTATAACTTTATATAGGCTAACTGAAAGGAGGTGTCTACTTCACTTAAGCTTACGCTACATCCTACGTCATGCGTCGGGTCAGAGGTCACTCTTGCGCCAGAACCAGACTGGCGTACGGCTGTTACCGGAAGCCAGTGATTATAGTTTATAAACAGGGTTTGAAATTAACACCTGCATTTAAATTTAAAATTTACTGTGGCGGGCAACGCTGTCAAATCACTAGCCAATTTGGCGGGTTTCTAATTGTTTACTCACTTTGCTGGAGAAGTTAAGGCAAATCTGCACAGATTTAGCACAAATACTCAACTTGTGAGTCATCATATTATATTAAATACAGTGGATTGTGCAGAGTCTGCGCATATCTGGCTTACTTGAACACACACGTCATGTCTTGTTCATTTGCATTCAAGCTAAAGCGAAGATTAAAAAGCATTTGGTTAACAGATAAGACATTGTTATTTTCCAACATCCTACATTTTTTAAAAAAGCTCTTTGTAGGCTATGTATTGATCTGTCCACCTAAAACACACCTTTGGTGAAAAGGATGAGAATGAAAGAGGAAGGGATCTCCGGAGGAGATGGCTGGATGACATGATTTTGTTTGAATAAGAAATTAATGTATGAAAATAATATATTTATTATATATATATATATATATATATATATATATATATATATATGGAAATTTTTCTCACAAAAACGCATGGCTTCACTTCAGAAGGCCTATATTAACCCCTGGAGCGTATGGATAATGTTTTTTTTGTTTGTTTTTTTGTTTTCATCTTTGCTCTATTCACTTCCATTATAAAGCTTGGAAGAGCCAAGATATGTTTTAATATAACTCTGATTGTGTTTGTCTGAAAGAAGAAAGTCATAGCCTACTTGAGGGTGAGTCCATTATGGCATAATTTTAATTTTTGGGTGATCTCTTTAATAGTGAGAACTGTACCATAATCTAAAGTTTGACCTTTATGTTCACTTTTTTTTTCAGAGATCTTTATAGAAAATGAAAAGAGAATAGTATAGCATTTAGTTTGACCTCCTGGGATATGGACGAACAACACTTTCATGGTGATAAGGTTTACCTTTTACTTATGAAAGTAAAATCAAGGACTTGGCGTTTTGAACTGTAGCGTTCCGTCACGTCGCGTCGCGTCGCTGGCAGTGCAGATGAGGCGCGTCCACGCATTATGAGAGTGTGTGTGGCCGGGCGTATACAGTGACACACAACAAACTGTCATGCTCACACACGGAAGAGCGCGTTACGCAGTGAAACATATCGTGGCCGTGAACAACTAATGTTTTCGAGTCACACTCACCTGTGAATGTTGCGTTTGATCGCTTCGACACCTCGCGCGTCGCGTTCATTGTCTACAGTGAAGATGAGAGTTGTGTTGAGTTTCATCTGCACAGCTCTTCTGCTCTCACCGGTAAGACGTTCAACTTTATTTTCACCTCTATGCAACTTTCATAGTTGCTCGAGTTTCATTTTCGTCTTTAAACATCTTTCCCTTTAAAATCACGAATCATTTACTTTTCTGCTTTGTATCTAAAGAAATAAGTGATTTATTTGTATTTGCATGTAAAGCTACATAAAGTACCATGTTCTTACCATATTTTAACGTGGTGGCACCATAACAATATGTAGACTACCATGGTAGTTTTATATTATTATCTGAAGTTACTTGGAGTGTAAATACTATTGTACATGATATGAGATGTTACTCATCTTGTAATCCAGTACAAAGACAAACAATTATTTTGCTTAAAGATAATGACACCTGTTACTTACTATGATTTTTTTACTGTGACATTAAGCACATCTTCCCATTCATCAGTACTGTGGGGAAATCTCTATAATGCTACAAAAGATAACAAAATAACAACAACAACAAAAAACAAAATGGATGATTTTCCTAAGTAAACAAAGCTTGTTTATTGGCATAGATGGCATCGTCCAATTAACCTTTCCATTCCACAAAAGGTTCTTTATAGTGGAAAAGATGCTTTAGATTATTATAATGTTCCTCACACTATAAGTAAAAACATGAGCTGGTCAAGAACTGTAAGAACTGTTGACTGAAAGTTCTCTGGGGAACCAAAAATGGTTATTATATGGCATTTGCTGAGAAAAATCCCCTTTTGGAATCTTTATTTTTAAGAGTGGACATTGTTTGCTTAATTACATAAATACAAATAAAATATCACAATGCCAAAAGAAAGAAAGAAAGGATCCCAAAATAAGCATTTTCTTTATGCAAATTTATTCAGTTGTTTGTTTGGGAGTGTAATATGATCCTGACATTTCAGCCGAGTGTCAAATATGTGATCTGGATTGTTATTCCATACAAAATACAGCAAAAAAAAAAAAAAAAAAGTTTGATAAGCATCTAATTTTTCATACTGGAGACGTGAAGTGTGGGTCAATCTGTCTCTCTGAAGGTTTGGTGTGGGTCTCCTGACACTGATAGGACTCGTCGTGGAGACTTTGTGCAGTTTGGACAAGTTCCTGACACAGTGATGGACAAATGCAGTGTACAGGTCCAGTATAACTGCTCTGCTGCCTGCAGAATCGCTGTCGAAATTGTTATTTCCACCCCAACAAGGACAGAAGTGATCGTTTACAGAAGGTCCTGGACTAACCATAAGAGGTTTGGAAAGCCCCGGTCCAGAAAGGTTCCCCTGGTGTTTCCTCCGGCTGTGCTGTACCGGAGAGACGTTTCTGTCAGTGATGTGGTGCTGAGGGCCTGGATGCTTCATCTGGACCAAGAGAAACTGGGTGGAAACCATGCTGAAGCATATGACCGGTCCCTTGTGAGAACATCTACATTTGTGAGGACACTACCAACATCTCAACGTCTAGCATATCCACAGACAGGGTCGGTGTCATGGGGTGCGTGGCTGATGTGGCAGCTGACCAAAGATACTGTGAGAAAATGTCCACATGAGTCAGGTGGGAACCAATCAGGCTGACCACTCAGAATGCCTGGAAAAATTTTAAAGAAACGTTAATAAATAATGTATTGATTTACCCATACCCTCATGTTATTCCAAACCCATTTTCCTCATGGAACACAAAAAGTCATTATGCTAACACTTGAGAATAATGTTCTGTCATTAATGAATAACTACACTGGAAAAAATTAGTAACGCACTAACATTCTAATAGCTGTTATGAAACTCTGATTAACGAGTTAGTAGGTAATCATGCTCAGTTGAATGTGGTAGTTCACTAGTAGCTAATCAGTAACTACTATTTTTTCATACTTCCCAGATAACTAAGAACTACTATATTCAGGTTCATAATTAATGCGACTAGTGCAAAATGTATAATTAATTCTGAAGTGAAGATCATAGAAACCTACTAGTAATTACTCAAGTATTACCAAATCATTATTTGGATCAGTATTCTAAAGTGAAAAGCATGATAACTATCTAGTAATGACTGAATTCATTGTACACTATTGAGATTTGTGACCCTGGACGACAAAACCAGTCACATGGGTACGTTTTATGAAATTCAGATTCATACATAATCTTTGCATTGACTTATGGTTTGTTATGATAGGACAATATTTGGCCGAGATTCAACTATTTGTAAATCTGGAATCTGAGGGTGTAAAAAAAATCTAAACATTGAGAAAATTGCCTTTAAAGTGGGCCATTTATGTTGGCAATTATGCTGCATTCACTCACAAAAATAAATGTTTTATATATTTACGGTAGGAAATTTACAAAATATCTTCATGGAACATGACCTTTACTTAATATCCTAATGATTTTTGGCATAAAAGAAAAATGTATTGTTGGCTATTGCCACAAATATACCCGTGCGACGTGACTGGTTTTGTGAGTCACATTTCTGTAAAGGTTTGGATAGTAATTCCTTCTGATATATTTGATAACAATGGAATTTTGGTAATTCCTTTAGAATGAAGTTGTAAAACTTGAGTCATTCCAAAAAAACCTTACAAAACATCAAAGGCTTACAGTGACATCAGTTAATATTAGGGAGTTATCATGCTTTTCACTCTAGAATACTCTTCCAAATAACTAGTAATTAGTTATGAAGGATTTGGTAATACTTGAGTCATTACTAGTGGGATACCATGATCTTCAGAATTAATTATACATTGTGCATTACTCTCATTAATTATGAACCTGTATGAAGTAGTTCTTATAGTCCTCAGTGAGGTATGAAAAATGAGTAGTTATTGATTAGCTAATAGTGAACTACTTCATTTGACTGAACACAATTACTTACTAATTCGTTAATCAGAGTTTCTTAATAGTAGTTACTAGAGTGTTAATAGTGTGTTACTCATTTGTTCCTGAGTAGTTATTCATTAATGATGGAACAGTATTCTAAAGTTTTAGCAAATTGTATTAACGCTCATATACGATTCCAAAATATCACACTAGATTTCACCATTGGTTCTAGATTTCACACTATGCTAGTTTGAATAAATAAGATGGAGACCTAGATTTCAAATCAACAAATTAAATTTGGCCTGTTCCCCACACAAGTCTGAACATGGACTTTTTTATAGAGTTTGAAAGACCACTTTGTCACTCTGAACTGTCATTATGTCACTTGTGTTCCACTGAAAGAAAAAAGAATGACATGATGGTGAGAAAAATAATGAGAGAACTAGTTTAGGTTGTTTGAAGATACTGTACTGTCATGATTTACCAGGCGCATAGAAGGCAGATTATACTTCTAAGTTCTGTTGCATCACTTATTCATTCATTCATGCCTTTCCAGAGACTGTGGATATACTTTCTTTTCCATTTGCGAGTACCGGTGAGAGGTTTGGGGTGATACACACGTTCTCCCCCTTCAAAAACAGAGATCTAGAAAGGAGACGCACCCTCGCTCTCAAACAGCCAAGGTCAGACTTGCTTTTATGAGGCTTCTTCAAATTTCTCACTGCTTCTTGATAACAAAAACAAAGACATGCGTTATGTACATATAAAGCCCATAAACATGGTGGAATAGGTGGTTAATAGGGTGTTTCTAGTGCAGGGTTTCTCAACTCTGGCCCTTGAGGTCCTGTCCTGCAGAGTTTAGTTGAGGACTAGGTGGCTTAAGTCGCTGTGATATTTTGGTCATTAGATACAGCTGTGGTCCCTCCTCAAATGTTGCCGTGAGTTTTAAATCTGTTTAATCATACAGTCAGAAATTATTATTTTTTAAATAGAGCCTAGCAACAGCCTAGCAACCACCCTGAAAGCTCTACCAAAGCCCTTGCATTTACTCAGAACAACTTAGCAACACCCTAGAAATGCTTTTGGGTACACTGTCTATAGCAACACCATAGCCACTAGCAAACACCATAGCAATGGTATTGAGACTACCCAGAACAGCCTAGTAACACCCTGGTCAACACTTAGAGTATCTTAGCAATACCCTTGAAATGTCTTTGCATACACTGTCTATAGCAATACTGTAGCCACTACTCATAACACCTTAGCAAACACCCTAGCAATGGCCTAGAGACCACCCAGGACAGCCTAGCAACACCCTAGTCACCACTTAGAATACCTTAGCAACACCCTAGAAATGTATTTGTGTACACTGTCTATAGCAACACCATAGCCACTACTCATAACACCTTAGCAAACACCCTAGCCATGGCCTAGAGACCACCCAGAACAGCCTAGCAACACCCTAGTCACCACTTAGAATACTTTAGCAACACCCTAGAAATGTCTTTGCGTACGCTGTCTATAGCAACACCATAGCCACTACTCATAACACCTTAGCAAACACCCTAGCCATGGCCTAGAGACCACCCAGAACAGCCTAGCAACACCCTAGTCACCACTCAGAATACTTTAGCAACACCCTAGCAATTTCAAACGACTTGGAGGACCTTAGTAACAACCTGGCATCACCCAGAATATTCTACCAACAACCTAGCAACGCCCTGGAAAGCACTAAGAACACCGTAGCAACCACTTAGCAACACCCCAGTTATCACTCAGAACACATTAGCAACACCCCAACAATGTTCTAAAAACCACCCAGAGCACCTTAACAACAACCTGGCAACACACTATCAACCACAATGCCTAGCAACGCCCTAGAAACCACTCTGAATACCTTGATATTGGATTTGCAATGATGGGCCAGTTTTGTTTCCTCAGAAAATGTAAAATTCAAGTTGAATTGTTTGCATATCTAACATTAATTGTGCTCATTGTGTAAGCAGGTGTGCTTGCTCAACTGTTGATATGCTTATGATAATCTTGTAATGCTTGACATGTTTTGAAATTTGTGTTGGGTGTTGGTACTGTACTTTTGAAACTTGCATCATCTCCTCTCTGCAGTGCTGCTCTGTCATTGTGGCTCTACTTGCTGAGCTGGTGCGGCCAGTCGGTGTGTGGGATAGTCAAACATGTCAATGAACTCAGGAAGTATGGAAGTCCGCTCATCATGCTGTCTGACGCAGGTAAGCCTGAAAAAACTAAAACTAAAAACTAAATAAACCCTCATAAAACCTTCATCAAGTCATACAATAACTGTGCATGAGAAAAAGACTGAAATTTAAGCTGTTATTTATTGAACTTATCATATTTACATGTACACGTTAAATGTGATGTGCCAGTATGTCTTGATCCTCAGGCAATATAGTGCTGCAGGTGCAAATGGTGGATGAAGAAGAGCAGGCGTTTACAGCACACACAGCGTTACCTCTTCACACCTGGATCCGTCTGGACTTCTTCTTTCAGGTGTCAGAGGTACATCAACCATATTCACATGCAGTCATATTCCACTGTACTTCTGATGAACCATCATTCAGGTGTGACTGTATTAGAAAGTGAACTCTTGGATGTTTTTTCATATGTCAGGCAAAACTCACTGTCACCAAGGTCTTACCTGCAGGACAGACGTTGGAGAGCACTCATTTTTTTGAGTAAGTCATAACGTCTCATCTGCACTGTAAAATATATATAATGTTTATTATTATTGCCATCAAAGGTTAGGAACAGTAAGCAATTTTTGAAAGATTTTTTTTTCTCAATAGTAAAACATATATAAAATAATAGTAATGTAGCCAAGAAGAAATTGCATGAAATATTAATATTATTATGAATAATTTAGGAATAATTTAATTTATTAATATTAAGCAAATTTATTTCCATACAATATTAAATAATTAGTAATAATAATAACTAAATTTATTATTATTATTTTTTTTAATACTGTTTTTATATATATATATATATATATATATAGTTTTTTACAGCCATTTTTATAGTGTAGTTCATGTCTGGTAAACCACAGTAATTCTTTTTTCATTTTTTTTTTTTTTTTCAGTTTTCGTCAGCCAATTAAATTTAATGACACATCAGGATATTTTGTGATTGGTGGCTGCAACTACATGAAGGGGTTTCATGGCTATTTTGGACCAATCAGATACTATCGTTTAGGCTCAGAAAAGGTGAGTCCAACTCTCTTATCAACGGATAAATGCGTAAAACAAAACCAATTTATTATGTCAATATTAATCACATGATCCAGAATGCATTCAGACATTCTTATGCCGTAATATCTTGTATTTCTATTCAAGGTGAAAAACCCCCTCTCCCCTGTTCGGACGCTAAAAGAGCTGGACAGATTTCACAGACACTGTGAGGAAATGCAACAGGTTACTGAGCAATATCTGGAGGCATTGAGACAGAACCGAGATGTCTCTACGGGTCAGTTCAAATGGATGAGAACAGGATAGATCAAATAGACTTTGAATTTGATGAGAAATGTTTGAGATCATACTGAAATCTCTGACATTTAATCACAGACTTTGCTATCTTGGCAAATCTGAGCACAGTTTGAGACATTAGCTATGTTTCCATCCACATATTTTTATGCGCATTTTACACATAAAATATTGCTGGATGGAAACGCCAAAATGTGTATGAAGTCTTAAAATGCATATAAAAAACAGATATATTTTTTTATCCAATTAGAAGACATGCGCATGAACTATGATGGAAACACATTTACTGAATAAATACCTAGATGAAAAAAATCATGTGACTCAACAGATCATATGATTGGATAACTGGACTAACTAGCGGACCAGTTTCATTGCACACCATCTCAAATTTCGTTTTAGTCATTCTTAAATGCCTGAGCCAAAGTTTGTCATCAAAATGATTTGGTATAATTACCTTTCAGAATGAATTACCTCAAACGATTGCATTCCCAAACATCCCAAGTGCAAGAAAACATGTCTTTTTACTTAAAACTGTTATTGTGTTTCGTCTACATATTTTATGCAGGGAAAAAGAGCTACAGGGGCTTTCCCAGTTGCAGCCAGTTCCATTTTTATTATTGATAATTTGCACCAGTTTCCCAGGAAGTTACAATTGTTCTCTTGAACACACAAGATGGAAACAATGCTTTATTCACACATTTATTTTTTATATTATTTAGATTTATTCTAAATAACTTCCCCTCCCTCTTGCAGCGACTTTTCTTCTCTGATGATGAGGGCGGGACTATAACCTGTCACTCACATAAGATCCACCAATAGCAAACCACAACCATCCAATCAATTCCCCACAGACAAAATCAAGCCCCGCCCTACATTTGTTCTTGTTCCTGAAGCCGTTTCACTCGGATATACGTCACAATAGGAAAGAAAAGACTCGATTTCTGTTTCATGCTCACTTTAAAAGCACTGAACACCAGTGTGAATGAACAGTGGACAGCAGATGAGTAGTTTTCTTTTTGTGTGAACTGTTTCTAAAGACTTTGTGCTTTTGGTTATCAGATGTTTGTGAGTCTTATTATGGAAACCTCGAGAGGAAGTTTGGTCGTAGGGAATGCACACAAACTTGGTCGTGGGACCAGCAAAGAAGATTCAGCATCACCCTGAGGCTTCTAGAAGAACACCAGGACTTCATAACAGGTGGGTGGGGTTAACACTGTACGTTGTAATGTGAACTACCGATGGCTCTTGGTAGAGAGTCTCTTCGTCTGTTCCTCAGGTCTGGAGAGCAGTGGTGGACATTTGCAACATCTAAGCCGAGTGATTTTCCAGGATGTGGTAAAGACAATAAGTAAAGCCGAGGAATCTAACGGCAGCCTGGATCTCATTGAGCAGCTTCAGGTGTCTCTCTGCTGGGGTCACCAGCACTCCTCTCTCCTGCTCGCGACCCTTCACCTGGCTGGCCTGGGCGTCCCTGTGGACCTGGAGCAGGTGAGGATGAGAACAAAGACTAATGAATTACACAAGACATGTCACTCGTATTGTTTTGAATGGGGAAAAGTGCAACGCTCAATATGGCGGAATAAGTCCCGCCTTCTAAATAAGAGCCAATCGGCGATTGGTAAAGTCATCGCATCACTGCAGCCGTTAGAAGCTCCGGTTCCCATAGAAACAGTCAGACGCGCTTCCACTGCGCATTAGCTTGATCCAGCCTGAAAAATGCTGTTTTCTGTCATGATTCGTGCGTTTAGAAACAAAATTTATGAGACAGTTGTTGTCAGATTTCGTTGGTTATTTCAAGTATGAAATTTAATTCAAATTAAACTTGGCGAACAGTTTTGGAGAATTTGATGTTTCCCCATTCAAAGAGACAGGAGCTGCACTTGCTGCCCGAGAGGCGTTTCAAAGATGGCCGCCGAGTGAAATGACTTGTCTTAAAGAACACCTGAGCATTCAGCGCCCATTATAAAAGAGCAACGCAATGGAAATGTAATTCATCCTAAAGTAGGGGTTTAACAACCTAATTTTTATGTTTAATGTGACATTTATGTGATGAAAGTCGAGTCGATGTTGACTAGTCATTGATGATGTCATTAAATAAGCCTGAACCTCGAGCTGAGACTTGAACGCGGGTTACCTTGTGCACAGCTATGGCATATAACACAGCGCTGCTCCAACATTACAGCTTATTTTAACAGTTCTTTTGTCTTTGGGTCATTATATTTCTCACAGATTTCTGCTCGTTCTAAATAAGAAATAGATAAAGCAGCTCAGTAAACATTACATTTATATGTATGCATTAGTGAGAGAGCGATTGCATGTGAATTAATTATACCTGGCAGCATCTCTCTATTAATAGTGAAGCTGTATATATACTGTATATATAACTTTAAAAGGGTTCTGTCAGGTGCTTCATATAGATATTTTAAGGGGTTTTCATCATGGGATAAAGCTGCGTTCACGCCATGTAATTACCGTAAATAAAGCTTTCGAAACGCTTTTCACGGTACTTTGATGTCATACACCGTTCGGTCAGCACAGCTCCGCTTTAAGTCGAACACATCTTAAATCTGCAGTGGTCAGGTGGTACAGCAGCCACATGCTAGAAGTCTTAGCTCTCAGACAATTACGAGTTTACACGTTGTAATTACAAGTTCTACAAGCACGTAAAGGATTTTTACAGTTCAGAATCGTTACAGTAACTACGACATGGCGTGAATGCAGCATCATTTATTAATTAAAAAACACAATAAACATGCAAGTATTATGCAATCATTTAAGACATTTCTCCTTATATAGAACCGTTGTGGCATAAAGACTTCTTTAAAATTGACTCAAGATCCCTAGGGTTCTGTATAGAACCCAATTGAACCTTTTTTTCTAATAGTGTACATTTGTGGTCTTATAGTGAATGATTCATCAGTGCACATTTTTTTCAAATCAAAAATGTTTGCATGTTGCACTTTATTAGACTCTCATTAGAGTATTAGTAGACTGTTATGTTCGGGTTAGTAGAATAAGTTGACGTAGCTGTAAAGTTACCCATAGTCAGTAGAACATCTGTTGAGGAGCATCACAATAAAGTGTTAGCAGATATTAAGCAGACAGTCTACTAATACTCTAATGACTGAGAGTTGACACGGAGTTACAGTTACGTATAGTTAGTAGAATGTCTAAAGTGGACAATCGAAATAAAGAGTTAGCAGATATTAAGCACAGTCTACTAATACTTTAATGAGAGTTAGTTGACACACAGTTGCAAAGTTACCTATAGTTAGTAGAATGTTTAAAGGGGACTGTTGAAAATAAATAAAAGTAAAAGTAATTTTACCGGTTTGCCTTCATGAACTTTAATTAAAATACAATAGCTTGCTTAACTAATGAATAACTGCTTTAAAACACCTTTCTCTTTGGTTGACATCACCTAGGCCAAGCAGGCTATCAGCTAATGGTAACCATTAAAAGGTAACTCCCGCCAAAATTGGTCCTAGGCTCTTTTTGATAATCTACCCGAGTCAAACTTTTGTGTAAAAGCATAATTAGAATGAAAACGCCACTTTTAAGATTGACCGTATTTTCGTTTTAGGTCAAAATGCCTTGTGAATGGGAGTGAATGGGGCACTACAGTGATAGCATCAAAATCGCTATTTTTAAAACACTAAGAAGGCTCGACACAACATGAAACTGTGCTTGAAGAAACACCAGGGGCTCTACACATGAACTTGAGCATTGACTACATTGTTTGTGTTCACAGAGTTTGCTAAAAAGAAAGGTTTTGTACGACCATTCAAAAGGCATTTTGACCTAAAACGAAAATACGGTCAATCTTAAAAGTGGCGTTTCCATTCTAATTATGCTTTTACACGAAAGTTTGACTCGGGTAGATTAACAAAAAGAGCCTAGGTTCAATTTTGGCGAGAGTTACCCTATAACCAAATAGCTTTTTAGGCATTGTTTTAGGCTACTGTTGCAGTCAGTGTACCATTGTTCTTCATTTTATGTTGACTAAAGTAGTAATTTGATAAAAAAGCGACAAGAGAAACGCCAGATATGAATTTTGTTTGGTACAGCAATATTGTGTTAAAGTTTGATGGTGATCTCTTTCTCAGGGTCATGTTTATAGTTTGATAGGCGGGGTCTCTGATGATCGACTCGCTCTGATGCATTTGGGATACAAGCACATGGAGGGACTTGACGGTTTCCCCAAAGACCAGAACACAGCATATGGCTACTACGCCAACATTGGCAAACAGACCAGCACTGACCACAATAAAGTACAAGACTCTTGGGTGAGTTACACATTTATATACAGAGATTGGTAATGTATACATATTCTCAATTTACTTATTGAGTCAAAAGGTATAGAACATTAGTTATATTATATATTATTATATCGACTCTAATTATTTGAATATTTCAGAAGAATTACTTCAAACTAGTCCTCTCATTTTAAATTAATTAAATTATTTAATGATTAATTAATCAGATTAATTGCAAGAAAATCACATATGCCAATATCTGCTGAGAAAAAAACAAAATTAAGATAATTAATTAAATAGGATATTTTTTCCAAAAACATTAATTGCATAGATAAATGCATTTGTACAGATGATGACCTGCATATACCTCTTTTCAATTCCAAAATTAAAATTAATTTTGATATTTTGAACTGTCCTCCCAGACAGCAACATAGTGTCGGCCCAGATCCGGGCCACATCTGGTACATGTGGATTCAATGCATATACCAGATCAGATCTGCCGGATCTGGGCCGACACTATGTTGCTGTTTGGACTGGGATGTAATGAGGTACAGTGTCTCATTATGTGGTTTGGCATATGCTTTCAATAAAATGTCAAGCTCAGTAGGTCTCTTAAAAATATGTAATTTTTTTAACACATAATTTTTTAATTACATGACAAGCTTAATCCATGCTGTCAAAATATGATAAACCCCCCAAGAAATCTTTACTAGCTACTACTTTTGACAATTAAATAATAAAAAAAACTTTAAAAATGGATATATTTTTTCAAAACCGTATAAATATAGCAATACAATACAATACAATACAATACAGCAATACAAACGTCAAAACAAATATGGAATTTCTAACAGAAAGATATTTATAATTCCATCAATTCTGTTTATTAAACATGCTTATCTAAATGAGACACTAAGTTAGATTTTATTTCAGTCATGAAAATTCCTGGTTAATTCCAATCATGCAGACTCTACATAACCTGAGGCAGTTCAAATTGCAAAGGCTCATTTGCTAATAAAATGGTGCCTTAGTATCAGGTGCATCTCTTGTTTATCAGCGAGCACAATCAAATATTTAGAAAACTGACACTGCTGATGTTTGTTAAGCTGATTGTTTACGAAATATTGGAATTTTATGAACTTGAGTAAACACAAAGACACATTCATACTCACTGAAGATAGTGTGTCATCAGGTTATAGGACTGGTGGTTTGTACATTGTTTTGAGGGCGTGGATTTGCATGTTAACAAACTGGTTTGACGTGAAATAAATATTTTCTGAATGGAATGGAAATGATATTGTCTGTTTTTCTATTTTATGTTTCTTCACTGCAGCAAACTCCAACAGAACATGTTCATTTAAACAATGACGACGAGCTCCATACCCAAACAGGTGAACAGGGCGACATTGTGCAGTATTTGAAGCACCAGGCCAGCAGAGGAGATGTAGAATCTCAGGTCTTCACTTTTTTTCCTTGTCTGTTTCACATGATCTCTCGTTGCCTTTAGGTATATCTCAAGTGTAACCTGTAACTATTGACTTGAGTTCTAGTCATTCAGAACATGTGCCGGAGATCTTAAGCCAGATTCCCTAAACATTCTTAAGAATTAAATTATTCTTAACTGCCATTTTCTGCTTATTTCCCAACTTAAGAAGATTTTGAATTCTTGAAAAGATTGTTTTTTTAAGTTAGGGTAACCAAACAACTTTTTTATTTAAATCACTAAAGATAAAGCCTGTCATTTTATTCTTTAGAAAATATATTATTCTTTAGAAAATATATTAAAGATAAATATCTTGAGAACAAGAATTACAAACGGCTTTGTCTTACGCATTTATGTTAAAGAGATTTTCTTAAGAAGATTTTTGTGAATCTGGCCCAGGGTCCAGAACGAAATATTTGCATTTTTAAGAAACTTTATTTTTTAATTTATGTTCAGTTTTTAAGGAATGAATGAATAAATACACAAATGCATAGTTTTTATAAAATAAGAGTTTTTCATGGACTTTATGACTTTACGAGGGGCCTTTAGTTACTTGGTTTGAGATTCTCAGCTGCTGTAAAACCGTTGTGGGCTGGTGTTTCTTGTAGAAATCTTTGGCCAGGATGCTTTTTTGGGGCAGTAATGGGGTGGAGAAAGACATTCGGACAGCGGCCATGTGGTACGCCAGGAGCGCCCTGCAGATGGTGGATCCCACGGCCATGTACGACTACGCCATTCTCATCCTGAAGGTAATCCACGGGCTACATTGAAATCTCTTGAGCCGTATCTTTTCAAGCATTTGCATTGTAAAAATCACATACATGCTTGTTTTGTAAAAATAGAAACTCCTGACACAAGATTAGGAAAATATATGTAAAATGGTGTATGTATCTGAGGATTCTTACAAGTGTTTGTGCTTGAACAGGGCACAGGAGTGAAGAAGAACCGAACGCTTGGCCTCAAGCTTCTGAAGAAAGCTGCTGACATGGTGAGTGCACATACAAAACCAGCGCGCATGTGGTTGTGTGTGGAAGTGTTGGGATTTCTATAATGGGCCATGTGTGTTTTTTTCAGGGTTCTGTAGAAGCTCTGAATGGACTTGGATGGTACTACAGTACCATAGTAAAGAACAGAAGAAAAGCCATTCGATATTTTGAGTTGGCGGCTCAGAACGGCAGTCGTGATGGGCTCTTCAATCTGGGACTCTACCAGTTTAATGGTGCCAGTCCTGAAAAAACAGACAGAAATGAGGTCAGAGGCTGCACATTTAACCTTCAATGGATAGTTTAAAGTGAAAACAAATAATAATGTCCGAATTTTCTCACCCTCATGATGTTCCAAACCTGTGTGGTTTTCTGTGGAACACAGAGATCTTTTAAAGAATCTGTAACCTTCTCGAAAAATGACAAAAAAAAGGTGCTGTCAAATTTGGAAAATGACAACAAAAAAAAGTTGGTGTAGTTTATTCAGTTTAAAAAATGACAAAGAAGAAGTGGTCAAATTTATTTATTTTTTCAAAAGAGTTGTCAAGTCTGGAAAATGGCAAGAAAGAGTTGCTGTCAAATTTGCAAAATGACAAAAAAAGAGTTGCTGTCAAGTTTACAAAATGACAAAAAAGTGTTGCTGTCAAGGTTCAAAAATGACAAAAAAAAGTTGCTGTCAAGTTTACAAAATGACAAAAAAAGAGTTGCTGTCAAGTTTGAAAAATGACAAAAAAGTGTTGCTGTCAAGTTTCAAAAATGACAAAAAAAAGTTGCTGTCAAGTTTACAAAATGACAAAAAAAGAGTTGCTGTCAAGTTTGAAAAATGACAAAAAAGAGCTGCTGTCAAGTTTCAAAAATGACAAAAAAGAGTTGCTGTCAAGTTTACAAAATGACAAAAAAAAAGTTGCTGTCATGTTTACAAAATGACAAAAAAGAGTTGCTGTCAAGTTTCAAAAATGACAAAAAAGAGTGTCAAATTTTAAAAATGACAAAAAAAGAGTTCCTGTCAAGTTTACAAAATGACAAAAAAGTGTTGCTGTCAAGTTTCAAAAATGACAAAAAAAGAGTTGCTGTCAAGTTTACAAAATGACAAAAAAAAGTTGCTGTCAAGTTTCAAATATGACAAAAAAGAGTTGCTGTCAAATTTTAAAAATGACAAAAAAGATTTGCTGTCAAGTTTACAAAATGACAAAAAAAGAGTTGCTGTCAAATTTTAAAAATGACAAAAAAGAGCTGCTGTCAAGTTTCAAAAATGACAAAAGAGTTGCTGTCAAGTTTGCAAAATGACAAAAAAAGAGTTGCTGTCAAGTTTGAAAAATGACAAAAAAGTGATGCTGTCAAGTTAGAAAAATGACAAAAAAAGAGCTGCTGTCAAGTTTGAAAAATGACAAAAAAGTGATGCTGTCAAGTTTCAAAAATGACAAAAAAAGAGTTGCTGTCAAGTTTACAAAATGACAAAAAAAAGTTGCTGTCAAGTTTCAAATATGACAAAAAAAAGAGTTGCTGTCAAATTTTAAAAATGACAAAAAAGATTTGCTGTCAAGTTTACAAAATGACAAAAAAAGAGTTGCTGTCAAATTTTAAAAATGACAAAAAAGAGCTGCTGTCAAGTTTCAAAAATGACAAAAAAGAGTTGCTGTCAAGTTTGAAAAATGAAAAAAAAGAGCTGCTGTCAAGTTTGAAAAATGACAAAAAAGAGTTGCTGTCAAGTTTACAAAATGAAAAAAAAAAAGTTGCTGTCATGTTTCAAAAATGACAAAAAAGAGTTTTGGTCAAATTTTAAAAATGACAAAAAAGAGCTGCTGTCAAGTTTCAAATATGACAAAAAAGAGTTGCTGTCAAATTTTAAAAATGACAAAAAAGATTTGCTGTCAAGTTTACAAAATGACAAAAAAAGAGTTGCTGTCAAGTTTACAAAATGACAAAAAAAAGTTGCTGTCATGTTTCAAAAATGACAAAAAAGAGTTGCTGTCAAATTTTAAAAATGACAAAAAAGATTTGCTGTCAAGTTTACAAAATGACAAAAAAAGAGTTGCTGTCAAGTTTACAAAATGACAAAAAAAAGTTGCTGTCATGTTTCAAAAATGACAAAAAAGAGTTGCTGTCAAATTTTAAAAATGACAAAAAAGAGCTGCTGTCAAGTTTCAAAAATGACAAAAAAGAGTGTCAAATTTTAAAAATGACAAAAAAAGAGTTGCTGTCAAGTTTACAAAATGACAAAAAAGAGTTGCTGTCAAGTTTCAAAAATGACAAAAAAGAGTGTCAAATTTTAAAAATGACAAAAAAAGAGTTGCTGTCAAGTTTACAAAATGACAAAAAAGTGTTGCTGTCAAGTTTCAAAAATGACAAAAAAAGAGTTGCTGTCAAGTTTACAAAATGACAAAAAAAAGTTGCTGTCAAATTTTAAAAATGACAAAAAAGAGCTGCTGTCAAGTTTCAAAAATGACAAAAAAGAGTTGCTGTCAAGTTTGAAAAAATACAAAAAAGAGTTGCTGTCAAGTTTGAAAAAATACAAAAAAGAGTTGCTGTCAAGTTTACAAAATGACAAAAAAAGTTGCTGTCATGTTTCAAAAATGACAAAAAAGAGTTGGTCAAATTTTAAAAATGACAAAAAAGAGCTGCTGTCAAGTTTCAAAAATGACAAAAAAGAGTGTCAAATTTTAAAAATGACAAAAAAAGAGTTGCTGTCAAGTTTACAAAATGACAAAAAAGTGTTGCTGTCAAGTTTCAAAAATGACAAAAAAAGTGTTGCTGTCAAGTTTACAAAATTACAAAAAAGAGTTGCTGTCAAGTTTGAAAAATGACAAAAAAGAGTGTCAAATTTTAAAAATGACAAAAAAAGAGTTGCTGTCAAGTTTACAAAATGACAAAAAAGTGTTGCTGTCAAGTTTCAAAAATGACAAAAAAAGAGTTGCTGTCAAGTTTACAAAATGACAAAAAAAAGTTGCTGTCAAGTTTCAAATATGACAAAAAAGAGTTGCTGTCAAATTTTAAAAATGACAAAAAAGATTTGCTGTCAAGTTTACAAAATGACAAAAAAAGAGTTGCTGTCAAATTTTAAAAATGACAAAAAAGAGCTGCTGTCAAGTTTCAAAAATGACAAAAAAGTTGCTGTCATGTTTCAAAAATGACAAAAAAGAGTTGCTGTCAAATTTTAAAAATGACAAAAAAGAGCTGCTGTCAAGTTTCAAAAATGACAAAAAAGAGTGTCAAATTTTAAAAATGACAAAAAAAGAGTTGCTGTCAAGTTTACAAAATGACAAAAAAGTGTTGCTGTCAAGTTTCAAAAATGACAAAAAAAGTGTTGCTGTCAAGTTTACAAAATTACAAAAAAGAGTTGCTGTCAAGTTTGAAAAATGACAAAAAAGAGTGTCAAATTTTAAAAATGACAAAAAAAGAGTTGCTGTCAAGTTTACAAAATTACAAAAAAGAGTTGCTGTCAAGTTTGAAAAATGACAAAAAAGAGTGTCAAATTTTAAAAATGACAAAAAAAGAGTTGCTGTCAAGTTTACAAAATGACAAAAAAGTGTTGCTGTCAAGTTTCAAAAATGACAAAAAAAGAGTTGCTGTCAAGTTTACAAAATGACAAAAAAAGAGTTGCTGTCAAATTTTAAAAATGACAAAAAAGAGCTGCTGTCAAGTTTCAAAAATGACAAAAAAGTTGCTGTCATGTTTCAAAAATGACAAAAAAGAGTTGCTGTCAAATTTTAAAAATGACAAAAAAGAGCTGCTGTCAAGTTTCAAAAATGACAAAAAAGAGTGTCAAATTTTAAAAATGACAAAAAAAGAGTTGCTGTCAAGTTTACAAAATGACAAAAAAGTGTTGCTGTCAAGTTTCAAAAATGACAAAAAAAGTGTTGCTGTCAAGTTTACAAAATGACAAAAAAGAGTTGCTGTCAAGTTTGAAAAATGACAAAAAAGAGTGTCAAATTTTAAAAATGACAAAAAAAGAGTTGCTGTCAAGTTTACAAAATTACAAAAAAGAGTTGCTGTCAAGTTTGAAAAATGACAAAAAAGAGTGTCAAATTTTAAAAATGACAAAAAAAGAGTTGCTGTCAAGTTTACAAAATGACAAAAAAGTGTTGCTGTCAAGTTTCAAAAATGACAAAAAAAGAGTTGCTGTCAAGTTTACAAAATGACAAAAAAAAGTTGCTGTCAAGTTTCAAATATGACAAAAAAGAGTTGCTGTCAAATTTTAAAAATGACAAAAAAGATTTGCTGTCAAGTTTACAAAATGACAAAAAAAGAGTTGCTGTCAAATTTTAAAAATGACAAAAAAGAGCTGCTGTCAAGTTTCAAAAATGACAAAAAAGAGTTGCTGTCAAGTTTGCAAAATGACAAAAAAAGAGTTGCTGTCAAGTTTGAAAAATGACAAAAAAGAGCTGCTGTCAAGTTTGAAAAATGACAAAAAAGTGATGCTGTCAAGTTTGAAAAATGACAAAAAAAGTTGCTGTCAAGTTTACAAAATGACAAAAAAGAGTTGCTGTCAAGTTTACAAAATGACAAAAAAAGTTTCTGTCAAGTTTGAAAAAATACAATAGAGTTGCTGTCAAGTTTGAAAAAATACAAAAAAGAGTTGCTGTCAAGTTTGAAAAAATACAAAAAAGAGTTGCTGTCAAGTTTCAAAAATGACAAAAAAAGAGTTGCTGTCAAATTTTAAAAATGACAAAAAAGAGCTGCTGTCAAGTTTCAAAAATGACAAAAAAGAGTTGCTGTCAAGTTTGCAAAATGACAAAAAAAGAGTTGCTGTCAAGTTTGAAAAATTACAAAAAAGAGTTGCTGTCAAATTTTAAAAATGACAAAAAAGAGTTGCTGTCAAGTTAGAAAACTGACAAAAAAAGAGCTGCTGTCAAGTTTGAAAAATGACAAAAAAGTGATGCTGTCAAGTTTGAAAAATGACAAAAAAAGTTGCTGTCAAGTTTACAAAATGACAAAAAAGAGTTGCTGTCAAGTTTACAAAATGACAAAAAAAGTTTCTGTCAAGTTTGAAAAAATACAATAAAGAGTTGCTGTCAAGTTTGAAAAAATACAAAAAAGAGTTGCTGTCAAGTTTGAAAAAATACAAAAAAGAGTTGCTGTCAAGTTTACAAAATGACAAAAAAAAAGTTGCTGTCAAATTTTAAAAATGACAAAAAAGAGCTGCTGTCAAGTTTGCAAAATGACAAAAAAAGAGTCGCTGTCAAGTTTGAAAAATTACAAAAAAGAGTTGCTGTCAAATTTTAAAAATGACAAAAAAGAGTTACTGTCAAATTTTAAAAATTACAAAAAAAAGTTGCTGTCAAATTTTAAAAATGACAAAAAAAAGAGCTGCTGTCAAGTTTGCAAAATGACAAAAAAAAGAGTCGCTGTCAAGTTTGAAAAATGACAAAAAAGAGTTACTGTCAAGTTTGAAAAATTACAAAAAAGAGTTGCTGTCAAATTTTAAAAATGACAAAAAAGAGCTGCTGTCAAGTTTGCAAAATGACAAAAAAAAGAGTCGCTGTCAAGTTTGAAAAAATACAATAAAGAGTTGCTGTCAAGTTTGAAAAAATACAAAAAAGAGTTGCTGTCAAGTTTACAAAATGACAAAAAAAGAGTTTGTCAAGTTTGAAAAAATACAATAAAGAGTTGCTGTCAAGTTTGAAAAAATACAAAAAAGAGTTGCTGTCAAGTTTGAAAAAATACAAAAAAGAGTTGCTGTCAAGTTTGAAAAAATACAAAAAAGAGTTACTGTCAAATTTTAAACATTACAAAAAAGAGGTGCTGTCAAGTTAAAAAAAAAAGACTAAGATAGATAGATAGATAGATAGATTGTACATTGGCATCAAGAGTCATGAGTTTGAATTCTCTCATGCTTTCTTCTGTCGTGAGAACTTTATTCTGATGAAAATGTGTTTATGGCAGAAGTGTATGGTGTATTGATCTCAATGCTCTTTCAGACTGCTGCGTTCCAGTTCTTTCTGCGTGCGGCTCAGCTGGGTCACGTGGGCGGCGCTGTGGAGGCGGCATCACTTCTCTCCACTGGAACTGTACGAGGAGTGGCGAGAGATCAAGACAAAGCTGTGCTGTATGTCAGACTCATCTATACTCTCATCTATCACTTCAGTTAGTACAGCGGCCAACTCAAATGGATGATCATTTACTAGAAAAATATTGACAAATTTTACAGATTTGACAAAACTTCTTTATGAATGCAAAAGCTGTCATTTTAATCTGATGGATAGATCGGTGTTTAACAAGTCTTTGTTTCTCTGTTTTGTTGGGTTTCTGTTTCTTCAGGCTGTTGAAGCAAGTCATTGAGATGAACGGCCACCTGGGCTTCATGGTTAAAGAAGCTCTTCAAACTTATCAAAGAGGATCATGGTGAGAGATCCCTCCCTTCATCCATCATTCATCCCTACCTTAAAGTGTCCTTATTATGCTGTTTTAAAGGTTCTTTATTTTGATTTTGAGGTCACCTATAACAGGCTTCAAAGGTCATAAAATTTTCTCAAAAAACAAAAAAACATTGCACATCACCACATTTTTCAATGATTCTCACACGACTCATCTGAAAGATTCAGTCTTTCTAAATCCCTCCTTTCCTGATCTGATTGGTCAGGTGGCCCAGTCTGTTGTGATTGGTCTACTCTGCTCTGATTGGTCAGGTGGCCCAGTCTGTTGTGATTGGTCTACTCTGCTCTGATGGTCAGATTACCTGTTGTGATGGGTCTACTCTGCTCTGATTGGTCAGATGAATCAGTCTATTGTGATTGGTCTACTCTCCTCTGATTGATCAGATGGATCAGTATGTTGTGATTGGTCTTCTCTGCTCCGATTGGTCAGATGGCCCAGTCTGTTGTGATTGGTCTACTCTGCTCTGATTGGTCAGATTACCTGTTATGATTGGTCTACTCTGCTCTGATTGGTCAGATGCTCCAGTCTGTTGTGATTGGTCTACTCTGCTCTGATTGGTCAGATGGTTCAGTCTGTTGTGATTGGTCTACTCTGCTCTGATTGGTCAGGTGGCCAAGTCTGTTGTGATTGGTCTACTCTGCTCTGATTGGTCAGGTGGCCCAGTCTGTTGTGATTGGGCTACTCTGCTCTGATTGGTCAGGTGGCCCAGTCTGTTGTGATTGGGCTACTCTGCTCTGCTCTGATGGTCAGATTACCTGTTGTGATTGGTCTACTCTGCTCTGATTGGTCAGATGAATCAGTCTATTGTGATTGGTCTACTCTCCTCTGATTGGTCAGATGGATCAGTATGTTGTGATTAGACATGTGCCGGTATTCGGTAATGCGATAAATCGCGGTAATGAATATGCACGATATTGTTATCGCAGGCACTTCAAAATACCGTGAAAAATAATAGATCCGAATTTAGATTTTTAGAACGCGCATTATAGATTATTTTCCATCAGCCGCTTAAACAAACACTGTGTATATGCTGCGCGAAACACGTGCGCACTCTGATGTAAACAATCGCCATGTGTATAAGCATGCGGCCGCTTCTAGTCTAATGTAAACAGTCCTCACATAGAGAAGCAGCATGGTGGAAGGAGGAACGCCGCCGCCTACAGTCTATGGCCGCCGCCGATCTATCCGGATCCATCCCGCTTCTAAAAGCAGAGCTGCCAACTCGACGCATTCAGCGCGAGACTCTTCACACGCGACACATCCGTTTTCTCACGCAGAGAAAAGTCGCGGAGCAAAGAGGACACGAAGACCGTCAAACAAGACAGAGCAGGTTACTTTTGATATAACTTTTGATAACAGGAGAACAATTGTGTCACAGAACGTTACATTTAAACCATTTAATGACCAGCAGCATGTTAGATGACTAAAACAAATAGATAAAGAGTATTTTGCTGAATATGTGCACTGCACTTTTTTACATATTTATTATATTTTTACTTGTGTCATTACATAATTGTTATTATAATGAAAACCACATTATATTTGATTTAATTAGTTATTTGTAACCTTTAATAATACCAGCTGATAGGGCTCTACAGTATATGGTTTCATAGCATTATGTGAGATATTTTTTTTCATGAGAAAAAAAATAACATGTGGGCTATCTACTGTAGCCTTCCTAATATTTATCCAAAATTAGTCAATATTGAATCAAGATTTAAATCAAATCAAATACCGTGATAAAAGATCACTCAATTAATCGCAGCATGAAAATGTGATACCGGCACATGCCTAGTTGTGATTGGTCTTCTCTGCTCTGATTGGTCAGATGGCCCAGTCTGTTGTGATTGGTCTACTCTGCTCTGATTGGTCAGATTACCTGTTATGATTGGTCTACTCTGCTCTGATTGGTCAGATGCTCCAGTCTGTTGTGATTGGTCTACTCTGCTCTGATTGGTCAGATGGTTCAGTCTGTTGTGATTGGTCTACTCTGCTCTGATTGGTCAGGTGGCCCAGTCTGTTGTGATTGGTCTACTCTGCTCTGATTGGTCAGGTGGCCCAGTCTGTTGTGATTGGTCTACTCTGCTCTGATTGGTCAGGTGGCCCAGTCTGTTGTGATTGGTCTACTCTGCTCTGATTGGTCAGATGGATCAGTATGTTGTGATTGGTCTTCTCTGCTCCGATTGGTCAGATGGCCCAGTCTGTTGTGATTGGTCTACTCTGCTCCGATTGGTCAGGTGGCCCAGTCTGTTGTGATTGGTCTACTCTGCTCTGATTGGTCAGGTGGCCCAGTCTGTTGTGATTGGTCTACTCTGCTCTGATTGGTCAGATGGATCAGTATGTTGTGATTGGTCTTCTCTGCTCCGATTGGTCAGATGGCCCAGTCTGTTGTGATTGGTCTATTCTGCTCTGATTGGTCAGGTGGCCCAGTCTGTTGTGATTGGTCTACTCTGCTCTGATTGGTCAGATGGATCAGTCTGTTGTGATTGGTCTACTCTGCTCTGATTGGTCAGATGGCTCAGTCTGTTGTGATTGGTCTACTCTGCTCTGATTGGTCAGATGGATCAGTATGTTGTGATTGGTCTACTCTGCTCCGATTGGTCAGATGGTTCAGTCTGTTGTGATTGGTCTACTCTGCTCTGATTGGTCAGGTGGCCCAGTCTGTTGTGATTGGTCTACTCTGCTCTGATTGGTCAGGTGGCCCAGTCTGTTGTGATTGGTCTACTCTGCTCTGATTGGTCAGGTGGCCCAGTCTGTTGTGATTGGTCTACTCTGCTCTGATGGTCAGATTACCTGGGCTGCGTTCAGCCCCGACAAAACGTTGCACAACGTTTTTTAAACAGAAACGGTGATGCGTTGAACACACTGTTCTGATGACGCAAGAGTTGCAACTATGGCAGCTGAGAAGGCCATTCTTTGTGTTCTTTGTGAAGAATTTTCGGAGCCTGATGAAGTCGGTATAAATATGTGTTTAATACTACAAAATATGCCCGATGTTACAGTTACTGCCCTTGCCGCCCAGAACAAAAGAGAACATCCCAATCGAGTGAAGGGATTGCTGAAACTGAAATGGAAGCACACATCTTACCTAATTCAGACTAAATGACTTTATTTGTAGTTCATACTGTTTTAATACCCTGTATTTTCTTTCTCATTTTTAGTAAAAGCACTTAATTACCATTGTTTATTTCTATACCAAATGTCATACACTTGCAATGAAGCTAAAAATATAAACAACTACATCATTATGTTGATATCCTATATTTTTACAATAAAACTTACACAAACATGTCTTCTAATATCCTCAGTTGTTGCATATACCGAGCTGCATCGAACCCATTGTGCGAGTTCACTTTAATACCGCGTGCTTTATATACATGTTGCTGCTGATTGGACTGCAGTTCTGACACACCCACCAAACAAGAGAAAACGTATCTCAAACCCTGTTGCACACCGGTGCACGCCGTTTCCAGGAAACATGACGTTCAACCCGGAAACCGTAGCAAAACGTTGCGCACCGTTTTGAACTTGAACGTGCCCCTGTTGTGATGGGTCTACTCTGCTCTGATTGGTCAGATGAATCAGTCTATTGTGATTGGTCTACTCTCCTCTGATTGATCAGATGGATCAGTATGTTGTGATTGGTCTTCTCTGCTCCGATTGGTCAGATGGCCCAGTCTGTTGTGATTGGTCTACTCTGCTCTGATTGGTCAGATTACCTGTTATGATTGGTCTACTCTGCTCTGATTGGTCAGATGCTCCAGTCTGTTGTGATTGATCTGCTCTGCTCTGATTGGTCAGATGGCCCAGTCTGTTGTGATTGGTCTACTCTGCTCTGATTGGTCAGATTACCTGTTATGATTGGTCTACTCTGCTCTGATTGGTCAGATGACCCAGTCTGTTGTGATTGGTCTACTCTGCTCTGATAGTCAGATTACCTGTTGTGATTGGCCAAACCAGTGCAAGATGTCAGTGCCATATTAGGACTTTTTCACCAGTGCCATAGGCGGCTTCACTTTTCATGGTGATTGGTCTACCGCTTACAGCGCGTGACGGAAACGAAAAGACCATTACCATAACTGAACTTCAGCTCCGGAGGCTTCCTAAAGCTTAGCGATTGTACACACTGTAAAGACAATAATGATGGAGTCGATTTTACCATATCAATCCAAGTCCTGAAACACTGGAATAACTATTTAACTAGGCTAGTGCTTGAGGGCGGGTCAAAGTAGACGTTGCAGACTGTTTACATTCACAGACAGCATCTATCCATACCTCCATCCACCCATCCATCCATCTATGCCTTCATCCATCCATACCTTTATCCACCCATCCATCCATCTGTTTATCCATACCTTTATCCATCCATTGCTTCGTTCATCCATCCATCTTTATCATCCTTCCATACATCCCTTCATCTAACCATCCATACATTTATCTATCCATCCATTCATTCATACATCCATATCTTTATCCATCCATCCTTTTAATCCATCCCCCCTTTATCAGTCATATTTTTAACCATCCATCCATCCATCCATCCATCCATCCATCCATCCTCCCCTTTATCCATCTATTCCTCCATCCATCCATCTCGTCATCCATTGAAATGGGTACTACAGTCTAAATTCTAGATATTGGAGAGGGTTGTTTCTCTCGTCCTCCTCCTAAGACTTGACGCTCACGTGGGTTGCCAGATTGAGGACACGAGCGCAATTGACAATGGAAAGCGACGAGCCTTCCACTGTAAGTTAATCAGCTAATGTCTGCATTTTAATATGCCTCTGGTCATAGAGCTTTTTAGATGGGTGCCAAGGCTTTTTAGTACCGGTAGATCTCTGACCCAGTTCATTTGCTGGCTTCCATGGCTGAAATATGCTGTAATATACTATTGGATAAATTGGCAGTGAGCGGAATCACACAGTCCAAAACAAAAACAGACATTC
Organism: Abramis brama; assembly: GCF_963993115.1. Classification (NCBI taxonomy): domain Eukaryota; kingdom Metazoa; phylum Chordata; class Actinopteri; order Cypriniformes; family Leuciscidae; genus Abramis; species Abramis brama. The sequence continues at coordinate 6,423,081 of NC_139984.1, read as the reverse complement.
CGACACAGAACACACATTTCAAATTAGAATAACTGGCTGTACCAGTGTTTTTCTGAGAAACAAGCATTTGAACTTAGCATGTTTCCTAAATATCATTAAAGTCATTAATGTTAATTAAACAACAAAACATAATTTTAACAAAGATGAATCAATATTTAATTTATACAGTGAACACATTAGTGTTATTTTACATTTAAGACCAATTATTAAATTGCTGTACCTAAAAACTATCCACCTACCCAACCATACCTTCGTTCATGCATGTATCGATCCATCCTTCCTTCAGTTCATCTCATTTGTTAAAATAACCCTTATTTCTGCTTTTGTGTTCATGAATATTGTAATGGAAAAAAGTGACAAGCACATTATTAAAAATTATTTTGTGTTCCGCAGAAGAAAGAAACTCATACTGGGTTGAAATGACATATTTCTAAAAGTTTGTGTGGATATTTGTTGTCTGTTCAAGGGATGAAGCATTGGTGAAATATGCCATTCTAGCAGAAACTGGTCTTAGTGTGGCACAGCACAATGCCGCCCATCTGTGTGAGGTGAACATCTTTTATATGTCTCCTAATCAGCCAGTTTCATTTCCTGGTTGTTTTTTTACATATATATACCATTCACCTAATGTACGTGTTTCTAGGTGTTAGGCCACAGTTCTGCCTGTCAGTGGAGGTATCACAACTACTCTACCTACAATCACATCCCTCAGGAATCTGGTGAGCCTCTGCAGACCAGCAGAAATACAGCAGTGACAACTATAACTTACAACTACATCTGTTAGAAGAATCAGGGCTGGTTCACACAGAGTGCGTTTTTGCTTTGAAGAACGCGAGACACAGGCAGTGGAATGGGGAAAAACCGCAAGGTCTCGAGACACGTCTTTTAAAAGATTAACTGAGCGCCGCGTTTTTAGGATGCCGTGTCCAGCGGAGACGCTGCAAAACACACAGGACGCGAGCACAACGGTCATACGCGTCCGTCTAGCGCATTTACAAATAATGGAAAAGTAAGTGCAGTAGAATGGAAAAACGCGTTCTGTGTGAACGGCCCCTAAATATGATTTCATAAACACCTTTTATGACTTTGAATTAAGGCATTCACATTTTCTCCCTGAACTGTGTGATGTTATTTCTACCACATCTCAAAATTCATATCTAGCATTATTTTTAATTTCATATCTTGCATTTTAAATGACATCAATTACAAATCTTGCATTTAAAAAAAAATACAGCTTGATTTGAAATGATTCACAGTAAAAATATTCATGCTGTCCTCCACCCTCTCTCTCTTTCTGCCTTCATCTGTTACTGCTTCTCTGTCTTCTGCAGGTTTGTTGCGGATGGGAGATTATTACAGTAAACTGGCTGATATGGTGAAGGCCATGCACATGTACAGTACAGCAGCAGTGCATGGCAGTCCTCAGGTATATATATATACAACATAGAAATATGTACACTGATAGGGATTCTGCTATACTATTTGTACAGTAGTATGTATAAGTTTGTATGTAGTATGTAAATGTTTGCTCCGCTTTTTTTTACATTATTTACATATGAGTGACAAATGAACAAAAAAAAACAGAAAGTGAAAAAAGAAATTGAGCGGTTTGTTTGGCACAACGTGAAGTGGAATTTAGTTGGCCGATAAGTAATGTCACTTGTTGCATGTAGAATACTACATAGTCTTATTATATTAGCTTTACTGTACAGCTAAATCAACCCACAGACATCCACTCCAGATTTTGTTGTAAAGTATATATATACTTTATATTTATTTATTTTCCAAGTATTTTGTGTGTATTTTCAGGGACACTTTAATCTGGCCATGTTAATTGAGGAGGGTTATGAAGTTCCTGACATCATTCTAGATCAGATGGGAATCTCAGCTGCACACAATATGAACCGGAGCGTTGTTGTGGAAAATCTATTATCCAGGTCTGTGTGTTCTACATGTCATTTGCTTGTTAGTTTCATGTTTTTTGAAGAAAAACTCTTCAGCTCTGAAGTTGATTTGAATTACGCAAAACATGGTGCAAAACAAGTGTATGTGTTTGTGCATGCAGTAGTTTAGTTATAGTATATAGGCCAAATTTATAAACCTCAAAAATAAAAAAGATTCACAAAGGGACTTGATTTAAAGGTAATTTACAGCAAATTTGTAACAAAAGTCTGGGGCCTGTAAGATTTTTATTTATCTTTCTGAAGATCTTTTTATTCAGCAAGAACACATTAAATAGATCAAAAGTGACAGTAAAGACATTTATAAAATTAAAGGATTCTATTTCAAATGAATGCTGAACTTTTAATTCATCAAATAATCCTGAAAGAAAAGCTTTATGGACATAAATAGTCCTCACTTTAGATGAGCTCACACAAATATTTAACTGACAACTACTAAATGTTTTATAACTACCTGAAATAATCATGAATTACAGTAAGAATACGTGTTAATAAAGCATTTATTAACACACTGAGTAACTATTACTATATAATAGTAATGTCTATTATTATATAATATGTCTAAATGATAAGATGTATAAATTTACCTTTAAAGGAACACTCCACCGTTTTTTGAAATATGGCTTATTCACCTTCTTTCCTACATTTAGAAAGGTGGGCAAATGCATTTTTGTCTCCGTGCATGCATTGTTTTAGTTTGACAGGGTCGGCGCTAGCTTAGCTTAGCATAATGAATGGAATCCTTTGTTGCCAGCTAGCATGTCCTGAGTAAAAGTGATATAAAAAATTAATAAAAAACACCTAATTACTTCTTGTGGCCTGCGTATTCACAACGAGTACAAATAGCGATGCAGATTAACACTAGGCGACTTCCTAGGCAGATTTTTACTTATATATTAAGGACTATATTAGGGGGAAGCACAGGCGAAGCACTGCTACTTGGGCGTGATATCTCTGCGCCCAAGTAGCAGTGCTTCGCCTATGCTTCCCCCTAATATGGTCCCAAGTCAATATCTGCCTAGGAAATCGCCTAGTGTTAATCTGCATCACTATTTGTACTTGTTGTGAATACGCAGGCCACAAGAAGTAATTAGGTGGGGTTTTTTTTATTTTTTTATATATCACTTTTACTCAGGACATGCTAGCTGGCAACAAAGGATTCCATTCATTATGCTAAGCTAAGCTAGCGCCGACCCTGTCAAACTAAAACAATGCATGCACTGAGACAAAAATGCATTTGCCCACCTATCTAAATGTAGGAAAGAAGGTGAATAAGCCCTATTTCAAAAAACGGTGGAGTGTTCCTTTAAGTAGTTTATTAATAATTTACTTTTTTAAACAATCTTATGAACCACTGACAACTCCTAAATAACTGGGTTGTAAATAATGTAATACTTTATTTAGAAATTATGTATGAAAAAAGTATGAAAATACAATTATTAAACACATTATAGATATGCTTATAAATCAAGAATAAAGCATTTATAGCTGTATTTATAAACTGCTTATTAATGTTTGTTAATGCTTTATAAATCATGAATTAACTACACTTTTGATTATATCATATTAATATATTTTTATTTTGTACTTTTTAATTTAATTATTTTCTTTCATTTGATGTAAGTAAACATTTCTTTCTTAAAATAGCATGCAACAATAAGCCATTCACAATAAGACAAGCGATGTGCACTAAGAAAGTAAAAATGTGGACTTTAACAACAATGGAAGTGAGTTTAAGGAGTGAAAACACTTCTTTGTGAGCATGAATCTGTTCTCTCTTCCTGCTGTAGATGCAGGGAGTTTGAGGAGGGGGACGTGACTCCCTGTTCTTTAGTCCTGTGGAGGATCCAGTTAATCCGAGCGTGGAGAGACTTCACACACAGCTCTGTTCAGCTGCCGCTGGCCTGTGGGATGGCCGCCATATTCAGCCTTTTCATAATGGCTGTGCTATTACAAACTCTTCTGGGTAAGACATCCACCACTACTGTTAGAATAAAAGAGATATCTAAATAGACATTTCCCTCCTGTTTTCAATTTTAGTATTCACCCAGATTTATTGCTCCAAAAAACGTTTCCCATGATCATTTTCCACTCTCTGAATTAGTGAATAGTATAGTGACCATGTCTGTCAAGCTCCAAAAATAAGTACAATATAAAAGTATCGTAACAGATTTAACTTTTGTACACTTTTACCATCAGCATTTTACTCTACGGTTTACCTGTCAACTAACCAATCATCAGAGAGACGTGGTGAACCAGCAGTCGGCGGGCAAGGAATCAGTCCACAGGAGACCAGTACACATCAGCAGCAAAGAGACCGGCCTACAGCGGCCCACAACAGCCTTTCACTGCAGGAGACATTGGATTTAGTCGTCACAGTGACTGGAGTGTGTGTGTGTGTCATCTTTACGATGTTCATTTCCCATCTGCTTTGAACACTCACCCTTGTGTTTGATAAACACCCTTTACTTTAGGTTACTGCACTGGAACTGAACCAGTATGTTTGCGGTGCAAATAAATGTCACGTGATACCTCAGACTCTTCTGTTTCTGTGGGTTTTCTTTCATTCAAACAGCTACATTTACTTTAAGTTAACATTGCACAGAAGCAGAGCTGTGTATGCACATTTATAAACACAATCTTTAAAGGGTTAGTTCTCCCAAAAATAAAAAATGTATTTTTTTTTTTTTGAGCATTTACTCACCCTCATGTCGTTCCAAACCCGTAATACTTTCGTTCATCTTTAGAAATGAAAGCTTTAGCTTAAGTTCTGCCAGGAAGACTTAATTACTACGTCACTTATTACCTTCATCTCTATCCAATCACGTCTTTATACTTTCTGTATAAAAGATCGGTACTTACACATGTTTGAGTTCGCAGATGCCGACGCGACAACCTCCACCCTCCCCACCACCACCAGGATGGTCCTGTCCATACCTTCCAGGGGGGTCGGCTGCGCCCCTGCCTTCGTCTTCAGGCAGGAGATGCAGATCCGCTACCCTCGGATTACGAACTATGGACGGGGCCTACGCTAAAGAACTTTATAATGCTTGCTGGGCTGTCAATAAATGTATGCTTCGTTACATCATTTTATCTCCAGTCTTTCTGGTAGAACTCAAATTAAGATATTTTTAATGAAATCTGAGAAATCCCTCCATTGACAGCCTACGCAACTACCACTTTGACTCTTCAAAAAGTTCATAAAAAGATCGTAAAACTAATCCATATTAATTTAGCGGCTGAGTCCTAATTTTCTGAAGACATTTGATCGCTTTATATGACCCTAACCCTAACAGATTGAATTTAGTTTTTTATTCACATAAACATTCATCAATGCACACATCAGATACAGGCTGCATCTGAAATTACATACTTGCCTATTATATAGTAGGCGAAAACAGTATGTGACAAACAGTATGTCCGAATTCACAGTACTCATAAAAGAGAAGGCAAAAAGTACCTGGATGACCTACTACTTTTGGCGAGATGTGCATACGATGAACACATCACTATCCCATGAGGCCACTGGAGAGGATTTATGAATGGCAGTGAAGTGACGCAACTGACGCTGGTAGATCACATGATAATGACAACATGGTGAATGTAGTATGTCTAGATTACATTCATACTATATAGAACATACATTTTACTTATTCAAAATAAGTACCTACTTACAGAGTATGTGATTTTGGGCACAGCCACTGGCAAGAACCAATGATGTTCCTTCTCGTGTTACACAACACGTTTGAGCTTCTGCAAGAACCAATGAGGATCATTCTTGTGTTACGCATCACATTTGAGCTTCTGCAAGAACCAATGAGGTTCATTCTCGTGTTACGCATCACGTTTGAGCTTCTGCAAGAACCAATGAGGTTCATTCTCGTGTTACGCATCACATTTGAGCTTCTGCAAGAACCAATGAGGTTCATTCTCGTGTTACGCATCACATTTGAGCTTCAGCAAGAACCAATGAGGTTCATTCTCGTGTTACGCAGCACGTTTGAGCTTCTGCAAGAACCAATGAGGTTCATTCTCTTGTTACGCATCACGTTTGAGCTTCTGCAAGAACCAGTGAGGTTCATTCTCGTGTTACGCATCACAATTGAGCTTCTGCAAGAACCAATGAGGTTCATTCTCGTGTTACGCATCACGTTTGAGCTTCAGCAAGAACCAATGAGGTTCATTCTCGTGTTACGCATCACATTTGAGCTTCTGCAAGAACCAATGAGGTTCATTCTCGTGTTACGCATCACGTTTGAGCTTCTGCAAGAACCAATGAGGTTCATTCTCATGTTACGCATCACGTTTGAGCTTCTGCAAGAACCAATGAGGTTCATTCTCATGTTACGCATCACGTTTGAGCTTTTGCAAGAACCAATGAGGTTCATTCTCTTGTTACGTATCACATTTGAGCTTCTGCAAGAACCAATGAGGTTCATTCTCGTGTTACGCATCACGTTTGAGCTTCTGCAAGAACCAATGAGGTTCATTCTCATGTTACGCATCACGTTTGAGCTTCAGCAAGAACCAATGAGGTTCATTCTCTTGTTACGCATCACATTTGAGCTTCTGCAAGAACCAATGAGGTTCATTCTCGTGTTACGCATCACGTTTGAGCTTCTGCAAGAACCAATGAGGTTCATTCTCATGTTACGCATCACGTTTGAGCTTCATGAAGAACCAATGAGGTTCATTCTCGTGTTACGCATCACGTTGGAGCTTTATGTTTTCCCTGTGCCTGTCACTTAACCCAGTTTCCCAATGTGACTGATTATGTATTCCATTCACCTGTTCTTCAAATAATTAACTCGTTAGTCCCTGTGTATTTAAGCCCCGAGTTTTCCTCTGTTTCTTGTCCTGTCTCATTAATGTGTTGATTGTGTTCACCTGCATTTCTCCTACGTGTTCCTGTTGGACTATTATTAAACGATTATTGTTTCGTATTTCCTTGTGTGCTACTTACAACAACCCTGTGACAGTAACGTGTGTCCAGTATCTTTTTTTTGGAAAGACATTTAATCAGCTGTGCTGAGGTATGTTGTTAAACAACAGTACGGTCCATTGAACACACAATACTTCTATCCCTCACAGCCTTGTTTTCATTCCTGTCAAGAGTTAAATATGGCACTAGTGCAGTCCTGACTAAGATCTATAGGCTTTATGTCACATAAACATCGCATCCGCTTGTCCGCAGAAAGTACTGTGTAACATTGACAGCTAGGGGTTGAAATGGGTACTGCAGTTTAAATTCAAAATATTGGAGCAAGTTGTTTACCCCACCCCCCACTCCTCATACTCCACACTCACATGGGTTGCCAGATTGAGGACACGTAACAGGAGGCTTTTTAGGTCTGGTAGATTCTGTGATCTCTAACTCAGTTTGTTTGCTTCCATGCTGTGTTTTCCACCAACTGGCAACCCGGGGTGTCCAAATACTATTGGTTAAAGGGGTGATGAACTGAGAAATCAAATTTTCCTTGAGCTTTTGACGTATAAGAGGTCATCATACTATAAGAATATCCTGTAAGTTTCAGAACTGAAAACGTCCTTGTTAGTCCAATAAAAGCTGTTATTGACACCAGGCACATCGAACGACAGGTTTTTCAAAGTGGGGATCTATGACGTCAAAGGGTATCAAACACCGCCTCCGCAGAAGAAGATCAATGCCTACTTCAACACTGCCTGTTTAGCCCCGCCCACCGATTCGCGCATTACATGAAACTCATTATAATATGCAAAACTGTTATCCAATCATAGCAGTGGGTGTTTACTTCCAAGTCTTCAATGCGGCACGCCCATAAAAACCGAGCGTTTCAGGGGCTAGGCTCAAAACCAGGATAGAAAATAGCCTATTACTTTTTCATTTTGATGTTTTTGAATGTAAAAACCAAGCAAACGTCATAAGTTGACCTCAGACATCAATATAAAAAAAATTAAAAAGCCAGTTCATGACCCCTTTAAAGTGGCAGTTGGCAGGATCACACAGACCTATTATTATTATTATATACTATTAACCATTTAGTTTAAATGAGTGTCTGTATACCTATTATCTGTATACCTAAACTAATGTCATAACTTTCACTTGCACTGATATAACAAGATATTTTCTTCTTGCTGTGTAATGCATTTATGTACTTTATTTTCTTCAGTCTCTTAATCTTCGGCAGAAGAATTTGATTTTCTGACGAGAAGTAAATCACAGTATCAAGGCATTTAATTGGCTGTTTGCTATACTGATGTCACACTTTCATGTGCACATGCTCCATGAACTTAGGATCAAGACATGAGTTGACAGAGAATGTTAATGTTCAGTGTATCATAGTGCCAACAAAGCCTGATTGAATTGGTTTGGTTTTGTCAACTTAAAATAAATCTTGTAATCTTGCCGGGGCATCATTGGGTACCATGATGGTAGCTGAACAAACTCAGGGTTGCAAGATTAATTTGTACTGACCAACAGGGACAAACAGGCACAACACCTAAACTACGTAAAAACCACAATGCCATGACTTTTGAGGTAATTAGCTAATCTAGCTAATTTTATTGTTGCTGTTTTATTGTTGCAACCCTGCCATGGACACTGCTTGCTCATCTTTGGAAGCTCCTTTGAGGGCATCTTGAGTAAAACACCTCCATATTTAACGTAGCATGTACAAAAGATCTGAACCGGAAGTGATGTGACCTGTTTTAGAGAATACAGAAGTTTGTTGCGTATAACCCGCATTGTCGATATATAATCCTGTATAATCCTAGATTTTATAGGATTGTGCAGTTGTGAGTTCAGTTATAGAATACAGTTGTCACTGCTGTAAACTCCCATATAAAAATAATTATTTAATAATTCAGATTGTAGGCTCCTGGGCTTCAGCCTGGACATGCTCGTTTGCATTAACAAGAGGATGAAGCAAAAAAGCCCAGTAACTAGGTTGTGCTTGCTTGGTGGTGGGTGGCTCAGTTAACATCTTTAATAATCTGTTTTTCCTAAATGCTAATCAAACACCTATTCACAAATATAAAGTGATTTTTTTATTTCAAGTGATTGGAAATGAACTGATATTACTGTTAATTACTTTGCCCTCTCAGGCAACAATATTGTTGTTGATTTGACACAATTTCCATGTTCACTTCTCACAATAGTGTATCTGGATGAGAAGGGACTGTGAGGAATTGATCTGATTGTTTTAATTATTAATTTATTTGCTGCTATTTGCTGTTATTGCATGTTCCCTATCATATGTACTGCTGCTGCTGATAGTGGAATTAACAGAACATACCATTCTGAACTTTGTCTTGACATCACAAATAGGATGAGAATAGTTCTTCCTTATGGCCCAATGTAATGATTACATGCTTTATTGTTTTCTCAACTGATTAACTGAACAGATTATTTCACCTGTCAACACCTGCATGTCTACTAACTCTCATTAGAGTGTTAGTAGAGTATCAGTAGACCTGGTAGGGTTTGGGTTAGAATAAGTTGACATGTAGTTGCAAAGTTACTTATAGTCAGTAGAATGTCTGTTAGAGGAGCATCACAATAAAGAGTTAGCAGATATTAAGCAGGCAGTCTACTAATACTCTAATGAGAGTTAGTTGACATGTAGTTGCAAAAATACTTATAAATGTTTAAAAGGGACCATCAAAATAAAGTGTTACCAATATTATTTTATGTTTTGGTATCTTAAACTCCCAAAATGTCAGGTGGCGCAACCGTCCACACAAATGAACAGACTAAGAAAACTATTTAAAATGGTGTTTTAATAATAAGAGACTAAAAATAATATATTATTGTATGTTTGCAGTGGAGCTGGAGTGCCCTTGATAGCCAGCAGAGGGCACTCCACCTCAGACTATTGCCACTCAATCAACAACTACACTTCCCATAACCCATTATCTGGACTCATTATTGTTTGATCACTTCCACCTGTGTGTCATTACCCTTGATAACTGTCTATATATGCATGGTTTATTCAGTCATTCTTTGTGAAGTCTTGATTTAGATGGTTTACCCTGATGCATGATAATGCTGATAAGGATAATGCATCATCCAGAGGAGACCAACTGATCCTTTTGGCAGAGAGTAAAGGTTTGTAGATCTCTCTCACATACTGATAAATATAGCTATTTTCAAGTATGGTAGGTTGGTACGCTTTCCATGTCAGGTGGTACAATGTAAAACTAGGAAAAGGCTATTTTATCATAAACCTCTTTATTCTATGTATGATAGGAAAAACTTAATACAGGCATCCAAGTAGAAGCTCGTTCATTGTAAAATTAGTTGCAAAAGTCAGGTGGTGCAACCAGGAAGTCAGGTGATTCAACTGCGCTGAATGTGCCTATGAAAAACATTTAAGCTAAGCTTATCTATTATTATTATTATTCTATTTCATTATTGTTAAGTCAAGTCAAGTCATCTTCATTTATATAGCGCTTTTAACAATGCTGATTGTTTCAAAGAAGCTTTACAGAGATAAACGTATAATTTAAGGTAACAGAGATTGTTTTGGCTTTATAGCGGTTCTTTAATAAAGTTATTTTCCAGCTAAAGTTAGTTTTGATTGATTCGCTTCCGTCGCAACGATCATTAGTTATTAAATTAGGGGCAGCTAAGATGACACCATTCTCTCTACACAGACTTTAAACGCGAACCTGTGAGAAATGCTGATGGCGTTCACATGCGCATTAAGAATTGGTACTATAGTTATGTGCGTTTGAATATATGTGCACAGGTTTGTAATTACCTACAAACCAAGCCTAAACAAAGTACTGGTCTTTCCTTCTAAATTTTGATACAGATTTTTATTGTATTTTGTCACTTCGGGGTAGGTACGCGAAACGAATCTCTAGAGTGGTAAAGGAATCCTCCATAGGGAGAGACTAAAATGTTGTTCTAAAATGTTTTTAGTTAAAGATGTAAAACTTTCAATTATTTTGATTTAAATAACTTTAGATGCCCTTATCATATCAAGAAAAAAACGCTCACACATTATATTAGGTGTCTTATTTAACTACTATGTACTTATAAAAAAATAAATAAATAGTTAGGTATAATGTACTTGCTCATGTTTGAACACATTGAGGTGTATACGGGTGAGGTTAGGTGCTTACCCGTATGGTTGGGTGGTATGGGTAGGTTTAAGGGTGGGATTAGGGAATGGTCAACAGTGTAATTATAGCTGTCATTACAGAAATTAATTGTAATGTAATCTGCAGGTATTTTTAAATACAAGTACAAATTTAAACGAGATATCAAAAATCCCCTGGCAATTTTTCATCCTCAATGTCTTGACTTCATGCTGACCAAGTTTGAATTCCCTAGGAGAAGTGTTTCAAATTCCATTGCATACGTTTTTCAAACAACCCATAATAGCTGACTTCCTGTTGGGCTGGCGTAAAACTTTTGGAAGCATGCAACCAAACAGCGGATGCTCTTTCCAGGGATCAACTGTGGTTTGGAAGAGCAGAGGTAGATATTTTTACTTCAGAGATGACCACTCACCTTGGGTCTTACAAATGGCTGAATTGCCTACTCTTTGCGTTTCCATCTATCCCTCTGTTTTGTGAAACGTTACACATGATGATGATAATAATAATAATAATAATAATAATAATAATATTTTATTTATAGGTGCCTTTCTGAGCACTCAAGGTCACCTCACAAAACATAATAAAACAATACAGCAATAAATCGATAAAATTTAACAACTATAATTACAGTGCATAAAATCAGGGTACATAACAACTAGAACAAAGATTAAGAAAGCAAGATCACGTGGAATATGCCAGTTTAAAAAGATGTGTTTTCAGGCGGGATTTAAAAATAGAAAGTGAGTCAATGTTGCGGATGTCTGGTGGAAGGGAGTTCCAAAGACAAGGGGCAGAGCGACTGAAGGCTCAGAACCCCCATGGTGGTCAAATTAATCGGAGGTACAGTGAGATGAATAGAAGAAGACGACCTAAGAGTACGGGTGGGTGTGTTAATATGAAGGAGGTCGGTGAGGTACAGAGGAGCGAGGTTATGAATAGCCTTAAAGGTCAGAAGCAAAATCTTGAAATCAATGTGGTATTTAACTGGGAGCCAATGAAGCTGCTGAAGGACAGGAGTAATATGATTAATAGAAGGGGTTCTAGTGATGAGTCGGGCAGCAGAGTTCTGAACCAGTTGAAGTTTATGTATGGATTTGAGAGGAAGACCAACGAGAAGAGAATTATAATAATCAGTACGGGATGTGACCAGTGTGTGAACGAGAATGGCTATACTAGTGGGTGAGAGAGACGGTCGGAGGCGATTAATGTTACGTAAATGGAAGTATGCAGACTGAGTGACATTATTAGTGTGAGCTTGAAATGAAAGTGTGCTATCTAGGATCACACCCAGACTCTTGACCTGAGGGGAGGGGGAAACTGTGGAGTTGTCAATGGTAAGAGAAAAACTGTCAGATTTAGTCAATGTGGATTTGGTGCCACTGAGGAGAACCTCGGTTTTGAGTTTGAGGAAGTTGCAAGAGAACCAGGATTTGATTTCCGTTAGGCAATCAGAAAGGGAAGTGGGTAGGAGAGATGCGGTAGGTTTGGTGGACAAGTAGAGCTGGGTGTCATCCGCATAGCAGTGGAAATGGATGTTAAATTGACGAAAGATATGGCCAAGTGGAAGCAGATAGATGATGAACAGAAGGGGCCCCAGGACAGAGCCCTGGGGAACACCGTTAGTGACAGGGGATAGCTCTGATTTGAAATGTTTGAGCTGGATAAACTGATAAACTGAATGCGGCAAGAGAGATATGATTTAAACCACTCCAAGGGTGTATCAGTAAAACCAATAGAGACTAATCTGTCAAGGAGGATGTTATGAGAAATGGTGTCAAAGGCAGCACTCAGATCAAGGAGGATGAGGATGATCTCCCTGTGCAAGCACAGTGTGCTACTCAGCCAGACCATGGTTTCCTTTGTTACTTAAACTTCTGAAAGGGGCAAACCTTGTAAGTTTTCTGAAGGTTGCGCAACATCCTCATTTTCCTTCCATTCCTTTGTTCATTTCGGTTTTAGCCCTTACAGAGCCTTGATATGAAAAAGATGTCCTTAAAGACAGATTTTTGTTGGCTATTGCTTCTGCAAAACGTGTCAGTGAGTTGCATGCACTGTTGGTTAGCAAGTTGTGCTTGCATTGGTTGCTCTGGGGTGGTCCTACGACCCAATCCTTCTTTTTTTTTCTTCTTCCTCAGTTCATAAACCAGAGCATTGAGCTGTCCTCTTTTCAGAATTCTTCAGGGTCTGATTCGAGTGCTCAACTTTTGTGTCCCGTTCGTGCCTTGAAATGTTATGTGGAGACTACTGCTCAATCAGACCAATTATTTGTCTGCTACGGTGGTGTGAAGAAAGGTGCTTCTGTGTCGAAGTAGAGGTTGTCTAACTGGATAGTTTAGACAATTACACTGGCTTACAGGGTAACAGAGAAACTATAACCCTTGGGTTTAACTTCTGATTCTGCTTGGGCCATCTCATCTTCATGTGCTGCCTTTAGAGGAGTCTTCTTGGCGGACATATGCAATGCCTGCTGCCTGGGCATCTCTGTGCATGTTTACCAGATTTTATAAGGTAAACATTGCTGCTGCTCATGTCATGAGTTGTGTGGTTCTTCAGGAGCGGCCTTAATTTTTTATCAGGTGAGTGGAATTAATTTACATTTTACATTTACATTTAATCATTTAGCAGACGCTTTTATCCAAAGAGACTTACAAATGAGGAGAACAATAGAAGCAATCAAACCAACAATAGGGCAACAATATACAAGTGCTGTGACTAGTCCCATTTAGTCTAGCACAGTACACATAACACAGTACACGTCAGGGCTGTGCGATATATAAAAAAATGTGACATCTCGATATCGCTTTTTACTATTTCTCGCATATGGCACACCGCAAGAGAATGAATCGACCAGCTTTATTTGTTTAGGGACGACAGGCCTACCAGATTTTTTGGCAGATGAAGAGGCTGAGGCTAGTGATGATGGCTCACAGAGTTTCATGCATTGCTCGTACTGCACAGGATGCTGCTTGAGGTAATGAAAGAGTTTAATGGTGCTACCACCCTTTGTAGTTACTATCTTCTTGCAGAGCCTCCCCCACCTGACGTCTCTTACACGGTCTCTTACACGGCTAGAAGTGCCGGTTAGAGTCCCGCTCAGAGCGGGTCAAGTAGGGCCGGTTACAGTAACAATTAAAAAATAAAAAAAAAATAAATGGATATACAGAATATAATAGTAAGTGCTAGTATTAATAGGTCAAGTGTTGATGAAAAATATGCATTTCTTGAAAATGGCTAATGACTCAGCAGCTTGGGTTGAGTTAGGCAGGTCATTCCACCAGCAGGGAACAGTCCAGGTAAAGGTCAATGAAAGTGATTTTGTGCCTCTTTGGGATGGCACCACAAGACACCTTTTACTTACAGAATGCAAGCTTCTGGAGGGCACATAAGAATGAAGTAGTGATTTCAGGTATAAAGGTGCCGAACCAGTGGTTTTTCTGTAGGTGAAAATTAATTTGATGCGAGCGGCAATTGGCAACCAGTCCAAATTGATGAAGAGAGGTGTGACACAATCTGGATCAGTTGCAGAGGTTTGACAGTGCATGCAGGAAAGCCTGCCAAGAGAGCATTACAATAATCCAGTCTGGATAGAACAAGAGCTTGGACAAGGAGTTGTGTAACATTCTCCGATAGGATGGGCCTTGATCTTCCTAATGTTGTATAAGGCAAATCTACAGGACCGGGCAGTTCTAGCAATGTGGTCTGTGAAGTTCAATTGATCATCAATCACAACTCCAAGGTTCCTGGCTGTCCTGGATGGAGTTATGGTTGATGAACCTAGCTGAATGGAGAAGTTGTGATAAAGTGTTGGGTTGGCTGAGATTACAATCACTTCTGTCTTTGCAAGGTTGAATTGAAGGTGGTGGTCCTTCATCCAGCAAGAAATGTCTGTCAGACAGGCCGAGATGCGAGCAGCAACCGTCAGATCATCTGGCTGGAATGAGAGGGTAGGGTTGTGTGTCATCAGCATAGCAGTGATTTGAAAAACCATGTCTCTGAATGACAGATCCTAGTGATGACATGTAGATGGAGAAGCAGTGGTCCAAGCACTGAGCCCTGAGGCACCCCAGTAGCTAGATGTTGCGATATAGTCACCTTACCCCTCCAGGACACCCTGAAGGACCCAAGACTCAAACCATTGGAGTGCAGTTCCTGAGGTGCCCAGCATCATGAGGGTTGAAAGGAGGATTAGGTGGTTAACTGTGTCAAAAGCAGCAGACCGATCCATCAAGATGAGTACTAATGATTTGGAAGCTGCTCTTGCCAGTCTCAGAGCTTCAATAACCGAGAGCAGGGCAGTCTCAGTTTAGTGGCTGCTTTTGAAACCAGACTGGTTGTTGTCCAGGAGGTTGTTCTGTGTAAGAAAGGTAGAGGCTTGATTGAACATGACTCGTTCAAGTGTTTTAGCAATAAATGAAAAAGGGATTTTCCTCATGTATTCCTCATGTAGTGTACCAATAGTGTTTACACTGCCTCTTGTGGTCAGTAGGAATGAAACCGAACGTCCCCCCGTCATTCCATACACATATTTTAACATGAAGGAACGAAACCAAGTACTAAGGTCCCTTTTGAAACACAAGATAAAAACATTAACCAGTAAAACATTAGAAACTAAAGTGTATGTCAAAGCAGCTTCGTCAATAAATAGCACAATTACAATATCAGAAAATAAATAAATAAATAAACTAGAATAGACAATGCAAGAATAAAATTAGTACTAAATTAGGACATACATAGTCAAATATTGTTGCATATAAAATGTCTAAATCATACTGTTATTTTTTATATATATATAAAAAAAAAAGCTCTCAAAAGAGCTCTAACCTCAACATTCATCCAAGGTTTCTGGTTCGGATGGGTAGTAATTATTCTTGTAGAGGTAACCTCATCCACACACTTATCCACACACAAATCCATGGAAAATAAATATTCAAAAAATACATGTTACGAGTTTAAGAGGTAAACGGGAAATCTTCAGCGTATACGCCGCCTTAAATAAACTACACTGACTTAATAAAAAACAATAAATACCATGCGTGGTGATCACTCTCCGACTAAGTTTTAGGACACCATTAGGTCACTTGATGGAGTTTTTCGGTTCCTTGCCACTGTTGCCTTTGGCTTGCTCAGTTGGGGATATTTTGGGGATATTTAATTTTATTCTATCAATCAATAAATTCCACTAGAAACAAACTTTGTTGTATTATTTTATTTTAATACTGTGAAGCTGCTTTGATACAATCTGTATTGTGAAAAGCGCTATACAAATATACTTGATTTGATTTGATTTGATTTAAATAACAGAAAACAATTCTAACTACCATGGTCTGTCACACGCACTACGAACTTCTAGTGTTCTAACTCTAAACACTGCATTCCATCGGCAGCAATGCTAACAAACCCCCAAATGAATGTTAATCTTTTAACCCTTGCGAAAGCAAAAGCAAAAACAAAAACAAAAACATAATAAACAATAAACAATCGTAAACGTGATCATGATCATGGTTTCAACAAACAACTCAAGGCATGGGAAGTTCCGTTTACCTTATTTGAATGCTATAAGTTGTTTGTTGATCTTACCTAGTAATCTTGAATCAAATGGCATTTAATTGCATACTGTATGTTTCCTCACTGGAAAAGTGACAACCTAAATGTGCTTCTTCATGTTGTGACAATTAAGTTAACGGTTTATAATTTTTGTAGGTACAAACTATATATAGGTATGATTTACAAATCTGAGAGCAGAGTGGGAACTTGTGGGTGCAGTTTAATAATCCATGGGCACAATCTGTTAAAACGAGGGAACAATTTAAGAATCTGAGATTTTACGGTTTATAAACTGAGGGGACGAATTGCAAAATCATGGCCCTGTATTCCTCCTACAGGTGACTTCAAAGGCTCAGTAAAACATACTTTGTTTTGGCCTTATCCCCAAGCAGAATTGTACTTTCATCTGTATTTTCTCAGTTTCATCCATGAAGTAGTCGTAGAACTTTGTGCACAGTACAAAGAGTTTCTGGCTGTTGTCTCATTACTTACCCTACACATGATAACAGAACTCGCCCAGATGCCCGCTCATTCTGATAAGTATTGCGATTAATAATTCAAACAAAACAAATTGAAACTAGAGCATCTTTGTCTAACAATATAAAGCTATAAAGAGATAAGGAGTTAAAAATTAACAAGTTTAGTCTAAGTAGGTCTTAAAGAAAACATCAGGTTCTAAAAATCAGATCCAGTGTTCTCATGTTGTTTTAATACTAATTGAAAGACAATATCTTACATAGGAGTAAAGACATATTTTAAGTCTAAAAATCTTAATGAAATTACAAACTGCAGCAGTACAAATCAGACATTAAAAAAACCCCTCAAATTGTATATTTACAAAGACCTAAAAACAAACAAACACATCTTTACATTGTTCTACATAATGTGCAAAATTACGGTCAAGAGTCTGCTTTTTTTTTTTTGTGCATGCTTACCTCCATATTAGTATATTTTTTTAAATACTGAAGATTTATACAAACTCATTTCATGAAAGCTCTGGTATGTCAGTTACAAAGAACCACCACAACAGTAGCATCAACAGTTAGGTAGCAACTTCTGCACCATGGTGTCATTTTATAGTCGGTGTACCCATAGATATCATATAATAAAGGCTAGATGTCTTACGGCGGAGTCACTTCCGGCATCACCGTTTGGCCATCTTGTCACAGGCAGGCTCTGATGTAAGGTGAGTGATCAGCACGAACACAAATACTCTTATCTCGCTGAAATCTTGACGGATTTACAAACGGTTTGGTTTCTTACAAACGTTATTAACGTGGCTATAATTCCGAATGCTTGAACATGTATGTTATAATTATTCATATATGCAGTGTCATAACTACATCTCTGACGTTTATAACAAACCAAACCGTTTGAAAATCGGTAGAAAATTGAGCAAGTTATGGTTATTTAAAAGTACATGCACCATTAAAACACAATGTTACGAGTGAGCGAGCTGTCTGTGGCAAGATGGCCGCCACGTGCGGACGTCGACCTCCATTGGCCAGCAGCGCGCACAAGACATCTAGCCTTTATTATATGATATCTATGGGTGTACCTAATGCATTGTTCTGAAAGACCTCGCTAATTGCTTGGCAAGTGCAATATTCTTTCCTGTGCTGATATAGTACTTCCTGTTAAAACAGGAAATTGTGGCGGGACATTAGTTTCACATGTTCTTTAAACATTTTGCATATAATGTTAAATTAGTATAGCGATTAAATATTTTGCTGTCATCAACAACAAAGTCGCACATGAATCTAATTTGGTATGCTGATCATTGCCATAAAAACAAACCATTTCAGAATAAATAGAGTCCGTAGACATGAAAAGCTTCAAGTAGAATTAAGTAGTCCTCTACATTTTAACATGAGGTGAATGCATCATTATAACTAAAAATAGCAGCTTTTACTTATATTGTATCCAGTGCTGTATTACTACAGTGATGAAAGGTTTTGATCCACTTCAAATGTTGACTACTGTAGTTCTGAAATCTTGCATTACTCATGTTGCTTCACCCTGTGATTATCAGAACAGGTTAAATTATAAACAATGCTTTACATAAAAAAGGGTCCGTTAAGCGTTATAAATGCGTTGCATTTATTTTGGCCTCATCCTCTATAGTGAGCGTTGGATTGTCATACATCTCCAAACTTCTATCCTTGGTTTTAATGTCATCCGTCTCTTCATCGTTCTCTTTTTCTTTGCAACACTTGCAGCAGCAGCAGCAGCGAGTCCTGCAGAAAGTCATGCCGGCGGTAACCACTCTGTCCCAGGGTTTGAGGGAGTGCAACGGTTTGGGCAAGAAGTCCCAGCTGCGGAGGAATGAGGGCAGGAAGCGCGGGCAGCGTTTCTGCATGATGTTCACTATGACCACAGCGATCGCAAAGACCACAACAGGCACTCCGACCCCCACCAAGACCTGCCACCCTGCAATGGAGAGGCCTAGGACTGACAGCGGGAAAAGGAGGAAGCACAGGAAGAGATACAGCGCCGCGAACCAGCGATACTTGGCCGTAATGTCGCCCAGAGCTTTGGCCATTCGGATAGGGATGCGCGTGAAGGGGATGGGATACCACAGTAGGATACCACAGATGTTGAAAAAGAAGTGACAGAGAGAAATCTGGAAGAAAATACAAATGATATAGTCATTTAATCGGTGTTCAGAGTAATACAAATCAAAACAGCAACTTAAACTAGAACTTTTTAATAGGGGTGAAACGGTGCATGTATTTGTAATGAACATTATATACTTGCCTGTAAATGTAAAACAAGTATTTCCATTTCGGATAAAGGATTAGCCTGACAGCAAGCGAGTCTACGTTTCGCAGAATTTAGTGATCCATCAAATTGTGTGACCGTATACGTACAGTATAGTATGTGCTGTAGTGACGGTATGATTCGGGTTAGTGTTGGGATTAGGCTTATGGTGACAACAGCACCTCGTAAGGTCACGAAATTTGGTGAAAAACTGGCACGGACATGCATGTAAAAATAGACGGAGCGGATTAGAATAGGAACGCAATAATTGTAACCTTAAGGTCCTTGCACACGGAGTCAGAAATTCTCGTCTGCAATTTTCGCAAATCTCTTCCCCAAATTACAAAGCACCATAAACGGTTTGTTGTTATCGATTGAAGCATTATTGACAGTATTTATTTAAAGATAGACACAGTTTGCTCAGTAAACTGTTTATTAAGCCCACTGCTCTACTGAAAAGATACCAAACTGTGAATTCAATACCGAGGTACGTTCTGAACTGTCATTTTTGTGTACCGTTCACCCCTCTTATTCTCCCAGCAGGGCAGTAACAAACCTGTAGTGAGTTAGCCAGTGTCTCTCCAGGACTGGCTAAAGCAGCTAGAATAGCAGTGGTTGTTGTGCCAATGTTGGAGCCCAGCGTGAGTGGATAAGCCCTCTCGATGCTAATGACACCAATACCTGAATAGGAAGAAAAAGGCGACAAGGCTTAAGTACATAACATTTACCCACTTAGCATGTTAAGTGTCACAATATACAGCAGTGCTGGGAAGAATGATTGGTTCATTAGGTTATTCACAAATCATTTATTATGATCTTCTACTGTTTTTGTAAAGACATTTTATATAGAAATCATCAACAATCAAATACGTCACAGACCAAATCATCTTAAATGTAATCAACTTAATGATTACCAAGGCTGCACTTGATCTGAAATGCTAGGTAAAATCTCTAAGTAGGCTTATTTTCTAAGTAGGATCAAATGCAATTGTGACTCAACCTGCACCATTTTGACCACCAGCCCGATCAATATGACCAGCATGAAGACCTGCAGATGTACTTGTATGGCAGTTAAAGGGTTTCTCTACTGACCGACTAGTGGAGTGATGGCTGAGGTGAAGACCGAGCTGCTCTGAACAATGAAGGTCATTCCCGCTCCAACAAGGATGGCAAGATATCCTGTGAGCCAGGCGAAGGGGAAGGGGAAATCTGGCAACAGTTAAAGCCGTATTAGAAAGGTCATGAACAATATGTTTAGTATGAAAAACATAAAAAACTATCAACTACTAAACTTGAAACTAAAAGTTTGAAGCTAGTGAATTTGTTACAAATCCTACCACCTTTGGGCCACAAAGTGTTTCCATGGACTGACAGAACTACTTAACCATAAACATATTGTATAAAATGAATGTCGGATTAATTATAAGGGATCTCTTCCTTTGTAATTTTGTGACACTGTCTCACATAAGAGACATGTTTTACCGCACTTTTTATTACAATGATTTTATGAGTTTTAATTGGTGTACATGTTTTCTTAGCCATTTTTATTCCTTTTATTTTATTTAACGCAGATTTAAATGCAGTTGTCATCGGCTGCTTTACATGCTTGAGCTTTTTAAAGTCTGGATTCTGAAGAAGTGGATTCTGATTGGCTGTCAATGGTTTTATCAATCATGAGCTAAAAAGAAAAGTGATTCCAGTGATGTCGTTCCTCTGTGTAATGACTTATGGTGGTGGTGTGGACTTCACTATTCTGTTAGAATTAGAAAAATTACTAAATATTCATAGAATTAGAACAATTACTAAACATTCATAGCTAAAGTCCTTGGTGTAAAAGGGCCTTTACACAGCAAACCTTCATAAAAGTGATTTTGTTCATTGGCGTTATAAATAGCTACTTCTTAGGGGCCAAATGGGTAGGATTGATGAGCAAGGATCATATAATGACAATGGCAGAATTCAGAATAGCATACTAATCTTACTCTTTATCCCATGTAGCAGAAATATGCTTTTCCAAACTCAGTCAATGACTCTTAACTCATCCACTAAAATAGTAAAGCTAAAAAAAGGCTAGATTAATTAGTCGGGTTCATCAATTGTTAGTTGTTGGGCTGTGACGGTTGCATTGGTTAAACTGTAAGTACAGTAGATGGATGTACCCGAGTGTCCTCTGATAGCAACAGCACCTGCACATACACACACCTGTGGCACTCAGACACACTCAGGCTCATATAATGTTCCTGTTCAGCTCATCAGGCAGCAGGACTGAATCACCTGTGCTGACTATCATATGACAGGATACACTTACAGTAAGCACTACACCTACAGGAATGTGCTGGGACGGAATTCTGGGAAGGATTACCAAATGTATGTTTTTATTACAGGGTCAAATATTTGCCACATGTGTCTTTGTCTTCAACTCTGGAAAAGTCACAAGAGTGTGTATCACAGGTTAATATTAGCAATTAACAGCAGAGCTTATCAGCAGAAGATTAATCTCTCATGTTGACTCACCTGTGTTGAGCACCTTTTTGATGACGACCGCCACCTGACCCTTCAACATGGAGTTCAGCAGCTTGACGATCAGAATGAGGCAGGTACAGAGAGCCAGCAATGACAGAGCCAACAAAATCAACCCCACGGCCAGGTCAGGTAGATCAGCGAACACAAACATGTGAGTACCTGAAGAGAGAGATGAGGACGACTCTGTCAGAGATTACGGAAATATAAAGCAACGTTCATGAAACGGGTTGGGAAGTCATGTTGGTTTGCATCAGTTTTAGAGGATTTGGGGGCATTTATCAGCTGGAAAACCAGCAAACCACCCTAGGTTGGGTTAGTTGGTTTGTCATGCAACATTGATTAACTAAAATATCTTTTTAGATTATTTTAGTCAAAATGGCTGATTTTTTTTTACAAATATAATCACTTGTAATATGATTCAATTACTTATCACTTTTGACCAATAGGTGGCACGGTTATCAAATTGATGTTGTGTGGTCAGTGTGAGGACACGATGACACATACAAAGTTCGGTGTCAACATGCCAAAGCGTTGCAGAGTTACAGCCTCAGAATCAGCTTGGCACCAGGCCATCACATTTGTTGAAGTGTTATTCAAGAACGGTTTAGTCAATCGAAAAGCTTTTAATAATTTTTTTGTCAGAATGGTCTGAATGTGATCTGTGCTGATTTTTGTGAAAATCAGACTAATGGTCTAATAGTAAAATGAAAAAAATGTATATATGTTAAAAAAATTAAAATCTAAATGGCAGACAGCAAGTTCGAGTGAATATGGCATAATTGGTGTCATTGTTCTCAGTATGACAGTGAGTGACAAGGAATCTATCAAGATCAGTTTAATTAAAATAGGCAAAATTAATCAAAAGGTATTAGAATTTTTTAAAATGTAATTACCAAATTGACCAGAAACGTTGAGTATCTTCATGGCACAGTCCTGGTGACACAGACCAAGTTTTGTAACGATGCACTAATGCGTTCTTAAAATGCAGAATTTTATGACAAATTTCAAACTGGCAGATATGGGATAATTGGGTATCATTCGATTCGGCATGCTGCACTGACTTAAAAGAGACCAGTTTTATGATTTGAGCAAACAGTTCAGATGTTAGATGCAAAATTAGCCATTTTCATATCTCTTGACCAGTAGGTGGCGCAGTGCCGAAACCCTGAATGTAGCTTCAGGTCATGCTTGTGATGACGTACCAAAACTTGTCTCAATACGCTAAATCATTGTGAAGATATAGTCTAGATGTTGTAGACAGCTATTCGATATAGCATCCAATTTTCCGTTCTCTTCGTTAAAATCGTTTGCACGTAACTTGAGAGTGGTTAGGTTTGTCAAAACGCTTTTTTCATAACTTTTTTTTGCAAATCGGAAGAACTGTCAAGGACAAGTTAAAAAAAGCAGGTTTTTCGAAAAATTCTAAATGGCTGAAAAATGGTCATGGTGAATGCAATTGAATCGTCTTGAGCCAAGGAACCAGAGGGAAAGTTTCTTGCCCTTACAGTTCAAAAGTTATAAGCATAAAAGTTACTGCAACTTTGAACAGTTGGTGGAGTTAGAGGGATTTAGTTACACACTCCAAATTCGCTGTGGTTAATGTTCAGATTGTCCTCTATTGGTGTGCTTAATTTATAATTTTTCTGCAAGAGGTTCTATGGGCTGCCATAAATATTGGTGCTTGGCCCCTAATGATACTGCAAAATCTTAAAAGATACGGAGGGCTATTTTAAGATATTAAGTACAAATTATGCTAATGAGATTGTTACTACAAGTAGTTGGTTTCTTTATTTGATAGTTCAATCATTTTTAAAATCAGCCAAGGGGCTGCAATGGTAACTGTTACAAAGGTTCAGAGAAAAATGGTGTAAAAATGTATTAAAAACAACCAAAGAAATATACCATTTATAGCTGCCTTGGTGTTTTAAGAAGGTGGTTCCTTGCAAGGGCATTAACAAATTTGGGTGTCATTGAAATCCCCAGATATAGTTTACTGAAAATGTTTTAAAAATTCTCAGTCCGGGAAGTGCTACACTAAGGTGCTCCTTAAAGAGCCAAGCATACTCTTTCACAGTTGAAGGACTCAATGATTAAATACTCGAGTCCAGTCAACCAAGTCAAGGCTGGAATTTCAACATGTTATCTAACTGCTAGCATTGATTTAAATCACCCAAATCTATACCCAGAGAAAAGTCCTTTGTTGAGGTACGCTGGCCTCGGCTGTCATGAAGAATAGCCCCATTGAAAAGGTAGGGTAGATGGATGGGATAAGGGGAAAGGTGAAGCAAAGATCTCCCTCAGCATTTAAGAGAAGCCATTGTATTCATGACTGTGAGAGTCAATGGCTTCAAGCTAAAATAAGTGAACTATGCAAGGAAGAGAACGGGAAATGGACTGATTTTACGCTTTAGCTGTTGATCCAGGAAGGTCCAGGATGGTTGCTACAAGATCCACATCAAACAGAGCAGAGACACTCACATTTTTTTAAGTTGAGCGTTTCTGTTTGGTTCTCTTGAGTCCAGACCTGGTCGTCCTCAGTCCAGCAGAGAGCATTAGGGGTGCAGTTTGCAAGTCCAGGGACTGATATATTCACAAGGTTCTGAAATGGACGAAGAGTACATCCTCAGACTGAAACCTCACATAAGAGAGAGAGAATGTAAAGCTTTTGTCCTGGCTGGCTATCTAACAAATACATACAGAACATATTACGGTGTGGAAATATATGCCAATATATATACTAATATATGCCAAGTAGTTGATTGGCCTATACTTAATACTAAAACGTGTCAGTGAAAATAATTAAAAAACTAAAAATGGTCTATTTTACACAATATGTGTGTGGTGTGTGTATTTATGCATATAGAGTGGTGCAAGTATGATGCCACTTTGTAGGTCAATCGGCAGTTCGCATCACACTGGTTCCCTCGACAAAAACCCAATAGGATTTTTCCATAGGCTTTTGAATTATCGCAAAAAACAAGCTCTGCAGTCAACAAACATTTGACAACCGTTTTGTCCATCAAGATAATTATCACAGATGAACACAACTTATAATGAATTTTGAAGCTGTCACCTGAAGTAAAAAGCTAAATGTAGGTTATAAACAAACCACACCACGGTCCCACGAATTCAACGTCACCTTTACTAAGCTTCCCACAACTCTTTCAGTTCTTATCTAAAAACATTTTCCCAGACCATTTGAGTTAGAATTGTTTATAAGAGCACAATTATAAGCATAATGAGGCTGTAAAAGCGGACTGGGTTTACATGTTCAGCGTGATGACGTTTAATCTCCTCTATGGTCTCTGTAGTCCCATTAGCCACTTGTTAGCAACCGCCTTTTTCCAAGACTACATAACAGCTTAAAATCACGAGTGGGGTAATACTGATGTACTTTACGTTGTAGAATAAAACGTGAAAGTGTCTTGAGCTTGTGTTCCCCACAGACCTTATTTCAGTCATTCAACCAAAACCCCATTCAAAAAACCCATTGACTTGGGGACGATAGAACCAGAAGTGTTAAAATGCTAACTCGTTTCCACGTTTTGGCCTACAAAGTGTGTCATACCTGCACCACTCTATGAAATGATGACGTAACGCAAAGACCAAAAACTGATGCACCTCTTGATGGAAATAACATCACAACATTTATTTCTAACGTCATACCTGCACCACTCCATTAGAGTATCACATTGTTAGCTTAGCAACATGCTAACACTATTACACTGCATAATGTCTGAGTAGGTACTACATTTAAAAATGTAATTTGCGACCATTAACAAAGTATGCTCTATATAGAATGAATATGGATAGTATGAATGAAATTCAGATGTACTACATCCCTCAGGATGTTACTGTCACGTGATCAATGGCGTCTGGTGCGTCACTTCACTTCCATTCATAAATCCTCTCCCGTGGCCTCATGGGATAGTAAAGTGTCCATCAGAGACACACTTCAGAATCTCACCAGAAGTAGCTGGTCATCCAGGGACTTTTTGCCAACTGTTTTTCAAATACTTTGTATTTGGACATGCTTTTTTTGGCTAACTGTTTTTTTGCCTACTTTTATAGTAGGGAAGTATTTGATTTTGGATGCAGCATTAGTCTCTGTGTTCTGTGCATTAGGACAACTTTTTGAATGACGGTCAAAAAGGCAGCAAGGCAGTGTGCTAAGTTTCGAATCAGAGCAACAGCTCTAACAAATCTCCTAACCTTATCTCCTAACCTTATCTCCTAACCTTATCTCCTAACAAAATGTATCATGAATTTAGATAAAAGTCTTGCATATCTGTATTTGTATATAGACCCAATATTTCACTTTTGAATTCCCATCAGTATGATAAATCCTATTTCCTCATGTTTTAACAGCCTAATCTGGTGACTGACGATAAATAATGGGAGCTCTGGACTCAACCCATTTTCAGTTCCCTCACCGTGACTTTTTGCGTTTTACACCAGATCTTGATCAAACTTTTGTTCCGGGCCGCAGGGTCTCCAGTGGCGATGTCACGGATCACAGAGGTGTCCAGCTGGAAGAACAAGGGGAAAAAAGGTTCTCAATAAAGATACTTGAGGTAGCATACGGTAGAGAGCAAAGCAAGTTCATAGAGATCATTAGATATTCAATTGTCTAAATACACTTTTGGGGTAAAAAAAATATGAGGCGTCAGATTTTGAACCACCCAATGTATTGCAACAGAAATATTGGTGTGTCCTCTTGGGAAGTTCGTATTTACAAGTTGGGAAGTCGTAATTATGCATTCAAGTCACTTTGGCGGAGTAAAGACCCTGATAACAGTCAGTTCTGATATCTTTTTCGTTCTTCACTAAGGGGTAAAAAGATGTTCGAATACGTGAGCAGCGATATACTGTTAGCGAACATCTGATGCCGTCCACACTGCTGAGAGCGACGGTTAGATGAATATGTAAATATGTGCTACGTGCTTTCCTCTAAATAACAAAAATGACAGCAGTGAGACGTTTGCACAAGCTCTGCAATTCGGCACTATCCTGTCATGTCACGTTTATTCAAACAGCACTTTATACAATAGATTCCTTAAAATCAAGCAGCTTTACAGTATTAAACATAAAAAAGTGTCTCTTTCAAGTAGAATAACGTCAGTTTTTACTATAAAAGCGACTCTCCAGTGTTAATGTTATAACTTGTAAACGTTTGACCTCGACGGACGGAACAGACAAATGAATTAATTTCACGTCAAAGAAGGCGGAGCCTCAGAGCCACACCCACCTCTTACAGCATTTACCAGCCAAAGCGAACTTTTCCAGAAAGTTGGCTTTGGCACGCTGAAACGAACACCAAACAAATTTTGTTTTGGCCTGATTTTTTTCTCTCTCGAAATTACGTCACACCAGTTCTTTCTTCGATTCTGCTTGTGGTATGTCGGGGCCTTAAAATGGTGATGTACCCTTTCTACTAAACACAGCAAGGTTTTTTAACTACTTCTAAAAAAAAAAGAATAAATGTGCATCAGGTGTGTTTTTGCTTTAACCCTTGTATGGTGTTCGGGCCTGTAGGACCCGTTTTCATTTTTTATCAAAAGAAAAATGATACAATTAATTATTTTTTCAGCCTCAGACTCATTGGCCTTGGCTCATTTTCTGTGAAGAACATATATCAGAACACATTTTCAATGACCACACACTGTACACCCCCCCCCCCTACACATTTATATTACACTAAGGATGTTCGGGTCCACTGGACCCGGGGCTAATAAAAGTGTGGAAATTTTAGGTCCTGTTTACCTTTACTCTGTCCTCCTCCTGTCAGGGCTTGCTGTTATTGTGTGTGTGTATGTGTGTGTGTGTGTTCTTGTATATGGTTTATGAGGACACAAATGTGTATAATGACATGGGCATTACAACGTAAACATGGTTATGAGGACATCTGTGTGACATCAATGTTTTTTTAACATTGGCTCAATGAGAAATAATACGTCAGACTAATTGAAAATTTTAGATGCTATCGGTCACTTGAAATTTTTGACTTGGGGATGTAATTTGTTTTTACAGTGTGTGCACTGTAAAAAAAATTACATCCCCAAGTCAAAATTTTCTAGTGACTGGTTACATCTAAATTTTTCAATTAGTCTGACGTATTATTTCTCAATGAGCCAATGTTAACAGACTATTGCAACAAGAATTGCACTTGGGCCAATTTAAAAATTTAGATGTGATCAGTCACTAGAACATTTTGACTTGGAGAGGCTAGACATTTTTTACAGTGTGTGTGTTTATGTGTGTGTTTGGTTTATATTACATTGTGGGAACCAAATGTCCCCACAAGGATAGTAAAACCTGAGATCACCTCCATTGTGGGGACCAGCCAGCGGTCCCCATGAGGGAAATGGGTTAATAAACATACTAAATTATATTTTTTTGAAAATGTAAAAATGCAGAAAGCTGTGTGTGATGGGTAGGTTTAGGGGTAGGGTTAGTTTAAGGAGATAGAATATACAGTTTGTACAGTATAAAAACCATTAAGTCTATGGAGAGTGGTGTGTGTGTGTGTGCATGTGAGAGAGAGATTGTGTGTATACACACAATCTCTCTCTCACATGCACACACACACACACTTATAAGTGTGAGAGAGTGTGAGTCCAAAAGTGAGTTTTGTTTCTACCCCTGCTGTTCCCGCACAAGGTTGCAATTCTTAAATGTGATCTAACAAAGCTAAAGAGGAAATATTAACCATAAATGCTGTTTATATTGCTTGTAATTGGGATGAAGTAAACATCTGTTGAGTATTTTAACATAAATTATTTGATTATGTTGAATTAAAAATCCAAAAATGCAGCGGGTCCACCAGACCCACGAACACTGGCTGAATAACAAAAATATGAACACCACACAAGGGTTAAGTGATTATTGAATTTATGAAGAAGCTGTAAACTGAACTGTTATATCTTCTATCGCTAATGTACAACACTATCATATTTTAGACATGCAAACTAGCATATAAAAAACAAAAAACAGTCATTTTAAACACTTTAACAAATTTACCGTCAATAAAGAAGCTGTTTCCATTGCGCTCGTGTTGTTTTCTCACTGACACATCCCCAACTTTGAAACTCTAGGCTCAA
Source organism: Abramis brama (assembly GCF_963993115.1). Lineage (NCBI taxonomy): Eukaryota > Metazoa > Chordata > Actinopteri > Cypriniformes > Leuciscidae > Abramis > Abramis brama. Next base: position 6,394,106 of record NC_139984.1, on the reverse strand, counting down.
TCTTTAGTTTCCCCACTTGTAACAATTACATTGTGGTGGCCTTCATGTGCCATAAATCATAAATACAATCTTTCTGATATGACTTGAAGTCACCATAAGAAACACAAGTAACTGACAAAATTGTTGCAGCTGCTAACAACTTGTTGGGCGTTAATTTATGGGACAATAACAATGACAAAACTAGATGTGACGAAAGAGTTTATGCAAAGGAGTGGCAGCAAAGGAGCTTATATGATCAGCTGACAGATGAAGTAACAGCTCCTAGATAAACCGACAGGTCTACTTCATAAGCACTGATGTTGACCTCACCTCAATGATGTTCTTGGTGAGGGGTTCAGTGATGACCTTTAACAGTTCCGGAGCGTCTGCACCGCTCTGAATGTTAAAGGAGTCAATGACAAGTTCGGTGAGCTTGTAGAGGAATCCTGAGGCCCACTCCAGAGGCAACAGCACCAGGACAGACAGCCAGTTAAAGAAGTCATGGACCGTAGCACCAGCAAACGCCCTGAACCACACAGAATGAATGTCAAATCCCATTTCTCAGATGTGCAACTCCATTTCCTTCAGCAAGAAACTTCAAAGTGGCTGAAAAAGAGCCATTTCACTGCTACTTTTGCACCACTTTATCTTCAGGCAAAAATAGTGTATTAGCATACACATTAATCCAATGACCATCAACAGATGTTATCACACTAATTTGGAGGCATGTTTAAAGGGGTCATGACATTGATTCGTTTTATTATTTTAATATGTTCCTTGAGGTTCACTTATAAATGTTAATAATTTTTTTCTTAATTTTAAATTTTAATCTTTAACCCTCATTCTGACCCTCTGTCTGAAATGATCAGTTTTTAAGGCGTTGCTCCTTTAAGGCTTGTCAGCAAACGGCCATGGTTATGATTGGCTAACGTCATTGCCTAAGAAACAGTATCAATGCCCACTTGCTATAGCACACGAGTGAGTGTTCTGAAAACCTTATCCATATAAAACCGTCGTTTACAGACAAAGCATTATGAAATCGTTTACTTGCGTTTTGTGATGCAGCTGCTGTCAGATTCAAAACAGCTGGCAACAAGTTTCTCTGCGAACTCTCCATTACACTGTGCCTCGATTACAAAACAAAATGCTCCGAACAAACATATAATCCTCTGATGAGATCCGGGACGTCATTAAATTAAACCATCCACTTGTTGCTGACGCTGGAATCCTTCTGAAGTCTGAACAGAAATCAGCAAATTAGCTGTTTAAACTGAACGATTCAAAATGAACATTCTTTCACTCTTCCAGACTCAAGCGTGGAGTAAACTGAACACGCGTCTGTATACTGTATCCAGTGTAGACAGCATCAGTCATTATAATGGGTTCTATTTGCTTTTGATGCAACGTGACGCTCGCATCCAGTGTAGGAACATGTCAGACTGAACGCCAGTGGGCGGGGCCTAGGAGATGAAGTTTAATACATTGAACTAAAGATTTACATTTTTACATTTAGTCATTTAGCAGACGCTTTTGTCCAAAGCAATTTAGAACTAAATTAAGCGAGTCATCGTGAAGAGGCAAAAACAACGCAAGAAGTGCTCAAAATACAAAGTTCAGGCATTGTTCAGAGATGATGAGATGAAGTTTCATATACAAATGTATTTTCCTGTGTGACGTCACAGATCCCGCAATATCAAAACGAGCCGTTTTTGGAGCTTATTTTTAAGCTCTGAAACAAGATGCAGGATGTTTTATTGGTACAAAGACCTGTTATATATAAAAAGACCAAGGCAAATTTGATTTCTCATGTCATGACCCTTTTAAAAATGACAAAAACTCACAACAGCAATATTTAGGTGATCAAAAATTTTAGAACAAAGCAAAGAAAAAAAGATTTTGTTTATTTACGTGACTTTTCCAGGCCTGGACATCAGAGTTTTATAACTTGATGAACTTTTATGTTGTCCATGACTGTGGGAACACTGTTTAACACGAACAAAAAAGCTATATCCACAGTTGGGTATACCTGCGAAACTCATTGCGGTCTCCAGCTTGCATCACGGCCACGATGGTGTTTGTCACAGAAGTGCCGATATTGGCACCCATGATGATTGGCACGGCTGACTTCACCTCCAACACTGAAATTTACAGAGAAAAATTATATTTAAACTACCATTCAGAAGTTGAAAAATGTTTTTGAAATGAGTCTCTTATGCTCACCAAGACTGCATCTATCAATAATACAGAAAAAAACCCTAACACTACTACAATTAAAAATAACTTTTCTATTGTATTATTTTTAAAATGTAATTTATTCCTGTGATCGAAGCTGAATTTTCAGCATCATTACTCCAGTCTTCAGTGTCACATGATCCTTCAGAAATCATTCTAATATGAAAAATGTATTATCATCAGTGTTGAAAAGCATAGAATAGTTCAAAAGAATAGCATTAATTTGAAATAAAAATCTTTGTAATATAATGATGGATGCATTATAATATGGATACATTATAAATGTCTTTTACTGTCACTTTTGATAAATGTAATGCATTGTTGTTGAATAAAAGTATTAATTTCCTAAAATATCCCAACGCTAGTGTACGACATACGCTAATACAATTCAACTAGCAACTGAGATTAAACACTTAATACGACAGAATCAATATGCGTTACAATGAACAAATGATTGTAATTTTCAAGAGTCATTTCAGGTGGAGGTGCGTTAAGGTAACGGCTGCACACTTTACAGCCTGGATATCCATTTCTTTTTACTTTGAAACAATTTGTGCTACTGTTGTAACATGGAGGTGCTTATCATGTATCAGATATCTGTATTAGCACGAGTCATAAACACACACACACACACTCACATCCAGATGACACCATGCTGACCACAATGGAGGACGATGTGCTTGAGCTTTGAACCAGAACAGTGACCAGAACTCCGATCACCAGCCCAGCCACCGGGTTAGACAGGACCGCATTGTCCTGGAAGATATCGCCCGCTGCCTTCCCTGCACACAGTGACAGAACCACGATACATCTACTTCTGTTCACAGATAACATGCCTCTTTTACACATTAACCATGTTAAACTGACGTGCGCTTTGATAAAGTGCCATTTGTTTGAAGTGCATTTTCACCTTCAACCTACAAAAGATCAAACACTTTTTCCCCCCTTGTTTGACAAATATAGTTTCAACAGAGTAAAATATGATTAATATCCAGTGTTGGGTAAGTGCTCAAAAAGTATTTACAAGTAGTGGTAACACTTTATAATACTGTTCCTTCATTAATGACTAACTACACAGGAACACATGAGTAACACACTATTAATATTCAAGTACCTACTATTAACTAACAAGAAACTCTGATTAACGAGTTAGTAGGTAATCATGCTCAGTTGAATGTGGTAGTTCACTAGTAGCTAATCAGTAACTACTATTTTTTTTTCACACCTCCCAGAAAACTATATGTACAGGTTCAGAATTAACATGAATAATGCATAGCTTATAATAAAAGGTAACGGTCACCCACTAGTAATGACTCAAGTGTTACTATATCATAAACACTACTTGACTACATATTTGGATCAGTATTCTCAGTATAAGTGAAAAACATGATAACTATCTAATATTGACCAAAGTCATTGTACGCTTTTGAAATTTTTGTAAGATTTTGAATAGCAATTCCTTCCGATGGATTTGGAAACACTTTAGTCATTCTAGTGTGTCCCCATGATCTTCACTTTAGAATACTGATCCAAATAATTAGTAGTTCCTTTAGAAGGATGTCGTAACACTTGAGTCATTACTAATGGGTTACCATTACCTTATATTATATATTATACATTATGCATTATTAATTATGAACCTGTGTAGTTCTTAGTCTTCAGTGAGGTATGGAAAATAGTAGTTACTCATTAGCTAATATTGAACAAACACATTCAACTTTGCACTATTACTTGCTAATTCATTAATCAGAGTTTCTTGTTAGTTAATAGTAGTTACTAGAATGTTACTAGTGCGTTACTCCTGAGTAGTTATTCATTAATGAAGGAACAGTATTCTAAAGTGTTACCCAAGTAGTTACAAGTAGTTCTAGATTATCATGGAAAAAACATAATAATATTATTGCAAAAATGGGAAGAGGTATATCTATTATGAGAAGACATGCACATTTTTTAACTTCAAATATTACGAATTATGCGATGAAAGCACTAATATTGACATACCTCGACTATTGCCCAGCAGTTTGGTCAAATGCCACTGGTGAATATATGAATAAATTACAAATACAGAATAGAGCTGCTCGTGTAGCACTTAAGTGCAGCTATAGGAGAAATATTATATTAATGCACAAAGATCTTAACTGGTTGTTGGTCGAAGATAGACTGTTGTATTCACTGTTAATTCTCATAAGAAACATTTCCATCTCAAAATTGCTTTCTGTTTTGTTCAAGCATCTTTCTTTCAGTGTAGACAATCATCAGGCAACTTCACCTTACCCATAGCAAGAACAAATGCCATAAAAAACACTGTTATGTTCAGAGGTATGAAGGAATGGAATAAACTGCCAAAGCATATCATACTTACTAACAATGTCAATAAATTTAAATTATATGTAAAACAGCATCTATCAAAATAATACATCTGACTGTTTATATTTATTTATATATGTGTGTGAATATGTGTGTACATGCACATGTGTAGGTATATTTATAGGCGTATGTGTATGAATGTGTTTTTATATGTGTGTATATTTCATGCCCGTATGAGGGTACATATGTACGTTGATATGTGTATATACATGTGTATATGTATGTGTATATGTGCATGTGTATGTGTATTTACCTTTTCCATTTATTTGACTTTTTTCTTTTTGTTTATGTACATATTTTTCAGGACCCCAGGAAGAATAGCAGCAGCACGGCTGTAGCTAATGGGGATCCTTTCAATAAAAACTAAAAAAACTACTAATTACATCAACAGTGTGATTAGATTACTGTACTAATTACTCTCTCTAAAAAATAATGCATTACTTATTACTTTCTAAATCCCATATCAACCTCGAGCAGCTGAACAATACAAGGATAGATGTGAAACTGCTCTTAATTCTTTCAAAATAAATAAAATAAAATTGCATAAATGATTCTTGAACTGACCAAAGTATTTAAGGGACATTTAAAACATACATTTTGATATTAGATGTTACATTTTGATGTTAAACCAACTTGTTTTAAAGAATTGTTCTATAGTCTAAACAGTATTTAATGCAATTACATCATAAGTAATTCTGATGAATAAAAAAAGTAAAAAGAAAAAATAAGAGTAGCCTAAAGGGATAGTAATTAAATCACAGTAATTACATGTCAATGCATTATAACCAACACTGTTAATATCCTATAGTACAGTTGCTTGTGTTTCAATGATTGAATAGAGTATAGAGCATTATAAAGCATAGAAGAGTTCTTAAGTTAATAAATAAGACAAAAATAGTTCTACAGAAAAAAAGGACAACACAGAAGAGTTACACAGCATAGAAGTAAAAAAGTATTAAAAGTGAAAAAAGTCAGTAAACTTCTATGGAAATGGCCACAGACTGTCCTAAAAGTATTTAGATGAATAAATGATTCACATTTTAAAATACTCTAATCTGAATTAAAATGCTCAACAAAAAAAAAAAAAATAAGAATTGTTTATACAAGACTATTTATATAAGAAAACTGAAATAGCGTTTTACCCTCAATAACTATTGTTTTCATTGAAGAACTTCTTTAAAAAGCAGCTTTTAAATGTTTTATAGAATGACTTTTCAGCGTAGGACAGGGTGATATTGATATAGTGAGAGAATATCAAGTAATTTAAAGAGTTATATTATTATTATTTTAATATGCTTTAAGACTATGTACAAATTCATAAGTCAACAGAACACCATTGCTGAGTATTTTCTCCTTAAAACTGCGAACCAGTGAACTGGTGTTTCTGACGTCACAAACTACCTTGTAACCAATCAGGCCAATGTGTGATTTGTCATCGAGTGGATCTCTGAGCTGGAATGAGTGAGTGAGTGGAGGCGGGGCTAATTTACATATTCATAGAACCGCGTATCCTAAATAAGGCAAGGGTGTATAGTTACATTCAGGCTATTTTAAGCCATGAAGTTTTTTTTGGTTTTTGTTTTTTCAAAGGAAAAAACGTTTAAATGTGTCAACTTGTGGGATCAAAGATGAGTTTTAATGGATGAAATTAACAACAGGAGACTTTAAATGCCAGCGTAGCGCAGCGCACAATGCAGACAGTGTTTACATGTAATGCGTTTCAGAATCAAATGGCATAACAAATTAGGGAGAATGAGCTATATGTATTCCTATGTTGCAGAAAATAAATAAACATTTATCTATTCCTGGAAAATATATATTCCAGTAACGGATAAATATTTATTTCTTCATTGTTATTTATACACACACACAGGTTTGGTCAGAAGAATGCCACGTTTCAGCACCTTCTCAGTATTTATTGTATATGGCACGTTTCAAAAGTCTCTCACTTTGCCAAAAGACCTGTTCACTTTATACGACAGTTTAGTACAGCACAATTTCTCTCTCTCTCTATAACTTATTAAGAAAAACAAAAGTTGTAAAGTTCAAAGAAGTTAAAGAAAGTTTATAGTTACCTCCTACCAGCTGGAAAGCGGAGCTGAGGATGTCCAGAGAGCAGACGAACACGTAGAGCAAACCGACCAGGAGAACGAACTTCACGATGGTCTTGAGAACGCGCAGAACTTTCCCCCTCGTGTCGAGATCTGCGGGAGAAGAACACACAGACACACACACACAAAGAGTGTGAGGCGCGCGCTGGGTTCAGTTCAGTCCGGCTGCTCGTGCGCTGCTCTGCTCTGCTCTTACCGGACCACTTCTCCCCGGTGTCCCGGAGCTCGGGGAGATCCCACGGGTCCTCCTCCGACTCGGACTCGGACTCTTCTGCCGCCGTGTAAGACCGAGGTTCGGGTTCGGTTGCATCTTTGACCGGGCGGTCTGCGTCTGTGAGAGTAAAGACATGCCGACCGCATGAGAGGAAGAAAGCAGGGAAAGGGAAAAGGGGGGGGGGAAGGAAGTGCGCCCCGGTGTGGAAGTGGAAGTGGATTTATACGGGACACGTACCGAGTTCCGGCGGCGTGGCGAGATGAGCCTCAGCTGTCGGGGCCATTGCCTTCAGTTACAACACACATAACACACACATTATCAGCTAGGTCAAACATCTTTCTTTCTTTCTGCATTTCTTTCTGCATTTCTTTCTGCATTTCTTTCTGCATTTCTGCATTTCTGCATTTCTTTCTTTCTTTCCTTTGTTTCTAAGTAAAAGTTCTTTCTTTTTTCTAAGTAATGTTTTTCTTTCTTTCTTTCTTTCTTTTTTTCTTTCTTTCTTTCTTTCTTTCTTTCATTCTAAGTAAATGTTCTTTCTTTCTTTCTTTCTTTCTTTCTTTCTTTCTTTCTTTCTAAGTAAAGTTTCTTTCTAAGCAAAAGTAAAAAAGTCTTTCTTTCTGATTTGTAAGGCAGTGATTAAAAACAATAAACAGCTTAAAGTAAATATGTAAATAAAGGTAAATATTTTTTTCTTTATAGAGCAGTGATAAAAACAATAAACAGTTTAAAGAAAACTAAAATTAAAAAAGTTATTTTCTATTTAGAAAGCAGTGATTACAAACAATAAAGAACTTCAAGTAAATATGTAAATATAAAAGTACAAAATTAAGTCTTTCTTTTTTTAAAGCAGTGATGAAAACAATAAACAAGAAAATTAAGAGTAAAAAAGTTATTTTCTATTTAGAAAGTAGTAGGCTAATTACAAACAATAAACAACTTAAAGTAGCCTATATATGTAAAAAAAGTAAACAAGTCTTTCTTTCTCTTTCTTTCTTTCTTTCTTTCTTTCTTTCTTTCTTTCTTTCTTTCCTTTCTTTCTTTCTTTCTTTCTTTCTTTCTTTCTTTCTTTCTTTCTTTCTCAGTTAAACAGCAGTGATTTAGTCTTCACGATTGTCGGCTCACCTGCTGCTGGGATTGTGCTGGACGTGTTAATATCTCGCAAATGCACACAGATTCATTGTGTTTACTTATATACTGAGAAATGACCAGTCTGTCAGCAGACCATTAATACGTCAATATTCTGTCATTTCCACCACACCATTAAGCAACAGTTTATTCACTCCCTGACACTCATGATTAAAAAACTCCTCTACTGTGAGCACATGCTTGCTCTGATACACCCAGATCACTAAACACTGGCCCAGAAAAAGGTTAAAGCAGCTCAAGAGCCTCAAATCCTTATGTATAGAAACATACAAAAGCATGAAAATATCTATCGATCTGTTAAAATTCTCAGTTAACACCAAGCATGCTTTGCGAAGCACTTAGCAAAATGATTTTAGACCGATGTTCCTACCTTGTGTGTCCTGTGAGTGTGTGGTGGATGTAAGTCCAGGATCTACCTATAGAGGAGGCGCACAGGTGTCTTATATACACCTGCAGGAGAGCCCGCGCGTGTCACTGCTCTAAAGTCCAGAGCGGGTGGCCCTTAACTTCACTTCACCTCACCTCACCGCACTCAGTGCATGCAGGCAAATATAGGCCATGTATCAGTGATACAACCTTGAAATAAAACAATGTAAAATCCTGTATTTTCTCTCTGCATCAGTAAAACTTTGGAAATATCTATTCTATTCTATTCTATTCTATTCTATTCTATTCTATTCTATTCTATTCAAGAGACGGTTAGCCCTCAGTGAGAATGCGAAGAGACGATTGCCTCTTTAAATCGGCAGCTCTACATTACTATATTTAGTAAGTGAAAAGTAGCCTACCGGTACTTAAATTGGTACCAAGTCAATACAACATTTTATAAATGATATAATGATACTAGTCTTTCTGCAGTACAGATCAAATTGGTACACGTGTAGGCTACTGTTTGACTAACAGAAAAATGTCATATCATTACAAGTATTACTGTTAACTAGCTAAAAAACAAAACTATTAACTCAGGGCTCGAAACTATTATTATTATTATTATTTTTTTTACATCTGATAGTTGCCCTGACATTCACTGGCCCCGTCTAAATAAATAAATAAAGTTATTACTTTCATTGTTTTTGACCTATAACCTTACGATACCAACATTTTAGGCAATTCTTCTTTATTCCAATTTACGATCACAGCAAAAACTAATACCAACCTAACTACACTGTAAAAAATGATTTTATGTCAAAGTAAATAAAACAGGAAAAATCATGTATCTTTTGCTAAGAATCATTTTGTAAAAATGAAAACTACAGTATATTAAGTAAATCCTAATTATATACTCATTTTTTACTTGTAAATATTAGACATTCAACAGACAAGTAAAATTGACTTCTGACTCTCTAGCATATTTACATGCATTAATTAAGTACTTGAAGGAAATTTAAAAAAATCAAGTAAAATTTAGTCCTTGAAGAAAGGAATCTGCGCATGCGCGGCAAGAAGAACACACGCGATGATTGAGGGATTTCGAATCTCCACTTCAACGGGTCTCGAGTCTCGACCATCTCGACCGGACTGCTCTCGACAGGTAAGCAACAGTTAAAAACTGCATTATTTTACGGATTTTTTGATTAATTCAACGATTGTCTTGTCATCACTTCATTATACATTTGAAAAGTTTAGTGTTCTTAAGTTTAGAGATGTGCTCCAGAAAAAAAATTCACGGAGATGGAGAGGCAGCACCCTTTTTATTTCCTTCCTTTTACAAAAGCACAATGTTTTATTTCGATTGTATGTGGGAAAAGTAGTCATTTAACAGTTTATTTTTTCATATTTCTCACGTCTGTAATCTTCATCATGACCAAAAATGAGTATTTTAAGTTTTTGCTGCTATGTAGGCCTATGTGAAAAAAAAATCGAGCAAAACGCGCGGACGCGTTTGTCGACCCAAGAGGGTTAATGACGAGTTAGCTTTGTAAGACGTTAGCCATATTTTTTTCTCAGTTTTAAACTTTACGTTTTACACGATTTATCAGTAATTACACCTAAAAACCATGAATATGATACTTAAATCATGATCTTTTTGTTTAATATTTGTTATTATGTGTGCAATTTTCTTTATAGGTGACAAATATTGGCCACGAATTAACAATAGGCCTAAGCGAGAATGTTCTCGTTCCCTCATCGTGCACAATATAATTCATTCCCTCATTCATTTGCTAAATCGTGCATACTATCTATTAAATGGTCCCTGCTTTTACTAAATCGTGACGTTTTAAATGACAATAATTAGGTGCCTTAATAAGTTACAAAAACAAATCAAAACGAATGAAAAATATGTACTCCCAAATTCCTAATTCGTAGCCATGATATCTGCATGCTGTGTGTTAGCCTAGTACATGTTAGCTTTAATGTGAGGAAATGACTATGAGATAAGGTCATGCAGGATGTTTTAATGTTTTTAATTTGATTTGGTATAAGTTAAATTAATAATGTTAATACAAATTAATTAACTTGAATTAAAAAGTAATTTTTCTCTTTCTTTTCTTAATTGCAGGATATTTCTCGGGTATTTTTCCGCTGCTGTAAACCATTTGAAAGGGACAAAGTGAGAGACCGAACACACTCCCTTAAGTCCACAGGGGTACAGTGTTTTTTTTTGTATTGATTCAAGCATTTCAGAATGAACTTTCTTCAATCAAATCTTCATTAATTTTCACATGAGGTGGTTGTGCAAAACATGTAACTTTGCTACATTGAAAAGATCTGAACTTTTAAAACATTACAGACTGAAGCACTGGCACAGCACACAAAACCGCTCAATTCCTTGCCCTTACTCAGATTGTCCTTGTTGCTTAAGGACCTGGAGTGCACTTCACTCTCATTTGTCCAAAAATCACAGAGAGTCATTGGACTCTACACAGGCCTTATCGTTTAGGTGTCTGGTTTGTAATTCAGTTACTAACCATTCAGAAAAACAATACTTTGAGCACATTCGAGGTCATCTAAAAAAATATGAAACAGTGACCTGTGTTTTCAATAATTGTGAGTACAGTACAAATATATATTCAACTTTTGCATCTCATAAAAGCAGGAAGCATACTCCCCACTCACTTGAACATTTCAAACCATCAATCCTTCAAAATTACACTTGTCAAACACCTGAAGATACTGAATTGATTGTTGATAATAGTAATTTCTGTGAACCTGTTGAGGAAGAACTAGATTTTGTCAAAATAATCAACAAAAAGTTGGGTTGTCTTTTTATTAAATTAGAAAGTGTTTTTAATGTTTCTAATAAGTGCATTGATGAAATAATAGATGAATTACAATTTATAATATCAACTGCTTCAAGTCCAGTTATCAAACAGATTATTGAGACGACTTTAAAAAGTAATTGTTGCCATGTTGATGAGTCGGTAGTCTTAGACTTGGTGGAAAATCTTACCTCCCTTAATCCGCTAAATGCAGCTCTTGGGGTGGATGGACCTTTCCACACCTCATACAAAAGAGAGAGATTTCTGAAGGAGCAATTCTCTATTGTTGAACCTGTAGAGTACATACTAGATGAAAACAGCACATTCCAGTATGTTCCCCTTTTGCAATTGTTGTCACAGATTTTAGAAAGGAACGATGAGGCGCTTAGGAATACACAAAGCTCTAAAAGTACTTATGAATCCTTTTGTGATGGTTCACATTTCAAAGAAAGTATCTTTTTTTCTGGAGATGGTGTAAAAATCCCTATTATACTCTACATTGATGATTTTGAGGTGTGTAATCCTCTCGGGACATCTAGAAAAAAACACAAAGTTACTGCCGTTTATTGGGTGCTGGGAAACATTCGAAGTATCTCACGCTCCTCATTGACATCCATCTATCTGGCTTTGCTTTGTAAAGCAAATGATGCAAAGAAATATGGATATTCTCGTGTACTTGAACCATTGTTGACTGATCTCAAGAGCTTGGAGCAAGATGGTGTTTTTGTGTCCTCTTTTGGGAGATTTATCAAGGGCACAGTGTTCTGTGTGATTGCTGACAATCTTGGTGCTCATGCAGTTGGAGGTTTTCTTGAAAACTTTACCGGGTCATACATCTGCAGATTTTGTACGGGGTCACGTTCCCAATTCCAAGAGTTCGAGGTCAGATCTGGTGCATTTTCCCCAAGAAATAAACAAGAACACGAAACACATGTTCAGACAGCTTTAAGGACTGGAACCCATTGCTTTGGGGTGAAAGCCCAATGTCCAATTAGCAACAGACTGAATCACTTTCATGTAATATCAGGTTATCCTCCTGATGTGCTTCATGACTTGCTTGAGGGAATTGTACCAGTTGAATTGGCGCTGTGTTTGGATGTATTGATCAAGAAGAAGTATTTCACTCTTGCTGAGCTCAACCATCGAATCAAAACATTCCCATACAAATGGAGCGACAGAACAAACTCACCTCAAGTTGTTGCACCAAACTTTGTGTCTACAAGTAAAACCAGCATCGGTGGCAACGCCCACGAAAACTGGTGTTTACTGAGGTTGCTGTCACTAATGATTGGAGATAAAATACCAGAGGATGAAAAGGCATGGCAGTTGATAATGACTCTAAAAGATGTTGTTGATCTTGCTCTATCACCTGTCTTTTCAGATGCAAGCATCGGTTTTCTTGACAGCAAGATATCTGAACATCGACATAGGTTTCTTGAACTTTTTCCCCAAAAGAGGCTGCTTCCCAAACATCACTTTCTTGAGCACTACCCTCAGCTTATTAAAGACTTCGGCCCCCTGGTGGCATTATGGACTATGAGGTTCGAGGCCAAACACCGCTTCTTTAAGAAGGTTCTTCGGCAAACTGGTTGCTTCAGGAATGTTTTGATGTCTCTGGCAAGAAAGCATCAAACAATGATTGCGTTCCATTTGTATGACTCTGATCATGCAAGGCCTGCCATTTCTGTGACAAAAATGTCCAAAGTGCCACTTGAACTGCTAAATGAAGGAATAAAAGAAACCGTGAGAAAACAATTGCCCAATGCCACTGCAGTACACGTGACAAATAAGGTGGAGTATTTGGGTACAGACTACACTGTTGGAATGATGTTAGCATTTGGCTCAACTGGAGGATTACCTGACTTCGCAGAAATTATTCAAATGGTTGTTGTTCAAGATGACCTAATTTTTGTTGTCAGGCTGCAAAGTGCCTGGTACAATGAACATCTCAGGGTTTTTATGTTAGAACCCACTCGTAATATTAAAGTCCTCCAACAAGCCCAGCTAACGGACGTTTATCCACTGGCAGCTTACACCATGGGAGGAAAATCGATGGTGTCTCTAAAACACTACATTTGCATTAATTAAAAGGTTATGTACCCAAAATTATATTACATTATTACGAGTCATTTTCATTATACAAAACTGCTATGATATTTTTTTTTCTCAATAAGAGTGTGCTTGTGTAGTAGGCTTGGGCGGTATTCGAATTTTGATACCGTCAAACCTCCTCCCTATTTTACCGGGGTATACGGTATTACCGTGACTAATTAAAAAATATGACATAATGGGCTCAGACGGCATCACCAAACTGTTGGCTTGTGCCTACACCGTTCAGAAACTGAATGCCAGATTGGGCAAAAAAAAAAATTCAAGCCGTGCACGTTGTGTCTGAGTCCGGCCGACGGCATTAACTGTTATTATGAGCCCGAGCCCACCATTATTCAACATATCTGTGTGCGTGCAACAAGCAAGAAGTGCCTTTGTAATCCGGTGACGCGTGTCCATTGATTTTTATTAATAAAACTTTTCTGCAAAGATGGAAGTTGACGATCGCCATCTCTGTAGTGAACGCGCCTATAGAGAGAAATGCACATTATTGATTATTTAAGACTATATTTCTATTCGTTTTGAAATGTTTCATTTAAAGAAATTGACGATCGCCATCTCCATAGTGAACAATAGAGAGAAATGCACATCATGGATTACAGAGAGTAGGCTAGTTTATTTCTTTTCGTTTTGTATGGTTTCGTTTAATGAAATTGATGATCGCATCTCCGTATGAACGTGCCTAGAGTGAAATGCACATCATGGATTAAATAATCAGAGTGGCCTTTTTCTTTTCGTTTTGAATTGTTTCGTTTAAAGAAATTGACGATAGCCATCTTCTGTGAACGCTATAGAGAGAAATGCACATCATGGATTAATCAGAGTAGGCTACCGTATATTTCTTTTCGTTTTGAATTGTTTTGTTTAAAGAAATTGACGATCGCCATCTCCGAGTTTCGGTTAATTTATGAGATTTCAATGCAAGTGACCGCGGCATGCCAGCGCCCATCATGTCATGATTATATTAAATCCAGGCAATTGATTGATGAAAAATTTATTAAATTAAGATACAATTTATACAAAACAAAATTCGTTTTAAAGAGACCTTTTACAAAACGAAATTTATTGAAGTAGTCAAATCGTCTGACTCCCGATGCATCCTATCTTATTTGTGCAGTTCACTTTTCATAATCAACAAAGATGGAAAAAATAACATTATAATATTTTAACAAATACGAAAATTAATGCGCTTATTTAATGAACTCTAGAACAAAATGCATCCTGGCAGCAGTTGTTTCGGAGATGCGACATTAGGTTAGAGGTGTTTACATCTCTCTTGGTCACCTTTTTACAAATTTAATTTACAAATTGCCTCGTCAGTATTTACCGCCTCTCCCTTCTCATTCGGTTGGAACCAGAAATATTGCCAAACTGCAACCACACATAAGCATTTTTTAGGCAATAAATAAATTATATATATTATAGGCTATATAAGTGCCGGTTATGACGGTATTGAAACTGATAACGGTGCTATTTTAAGATCCCGCGGTATCCGATATTACCGTAATGCCGCCCAACCCTATTGTGTAGTATTTTGTTAATGATGATGATGATGAAAAGATTGTATTAATGTAATGAAGTGTGTGTGTGTGCAGGTGCATGTCGTGTAAAATATATGCAAGAGAAAGTAAGAGAGACTGTGGTAGCAGTTATGAAATTAAAATTAAGCAGCTAAATCCATTTCTTTACTTTGTTTTTCCTTTTAGGTTGAGATTGTGAAAAACCAACAATGTCCTCACCTAGCCCAGCTGTACTACGAGTAATTCTACAGGACCATGACGTACGGAAATTGTTCCTTCCAAATGGGATTCCAAACACAGTCGATGATCTTCTGACAATTGTAAAAGAGACTTTTCAATTGGATGGACATTTCAGTCTCATGTACATGGACACTGATTTTGGTCAGTTTTTTACTCTGACCTCTACTGATGACATTATGAACAAGGGCTCAATCAAAATCGTTCGAAAAGTAGAAGAGCCATCAGTAATTTTGACACTGACACCGGTTTGTGACTCTGACATCTTAACTCCAAGAGATTTGGATCAGCATTCTACAGATGACCAAGCCTCAACCAGTTCTAGAGAGACATTGCGATTGGCACCATCTGAGGGTCGCACGGAAAAGTGGCCAGAAAAATTTGAAGTTCCAGAGTTTTCCTTTGATATTGAAAGAGTTCTACAAACTGGAAATCAAACATATTTTGAAGATGGTACTCTCCTTCAAAATCATAGTGTGAAATCTGACATCCTGCAGAAGCTTGCTGAATCCATATTTAAATACACTGCATATCCCACAAATCTCCAGATACAGTCAGTCATAGAGGCTTTGATAGAAAAGAATCCATGCCTGAAGGAACCTGGATGTTTTTCAGGGATGTACGGCTGGCAACAGAGTCTGAAATACAAAATGGGCAACTATCGTTCTAAGTTAAGAAACCGAGAGCTAGCCTACCCAGAGCTTGCAGTTAACACCTTGAAAACGAAGCATCCAAATGAAAGAGTTCCTAGCAAGAATGTCAAAAAACCAAAAAAAGCTGAACTGAATTATCTTCCACCACACCCTAACGGGGAATCCCTTGAGAGTCTAGAAAATGAACGTCAAACTTTGCTGGAGGAAATCAAAAAGAAAGACAATCAGAGAGTCATTGCAGAGAAAATGTCTAAAACATTCTCATACAGACGACATGAATTTGTCAATCTCAGCCCACCAATTAAAGATTGCCAGGAGAGATGGCCTGCTTTATTCACAGAAGCACAGGTAAGTTACATTATTGTAGGTGTTATATTTTGATTGTTTGATATCCATATAAGGATTTTTTTCTGTATGAATTATTTAACTCTTTACAGATTAAGGAGGAATTCCGAAGAATTACTGCTGTACCCCTGGAGCAAACCTTTATGTACAAACTAGATGGCTACACACCAAAAATCTTGGAGCTTTTGAAAGCTAAGGGAGGTGTTGCAGGAGTCAAGATACAGCCACGGCTCAGTGCATTGCTTCAGGTATGCAAAAAAAGTAGCTGTATGAACAGAGGTGTAAAGTCCAGGGTCAGAAAGTAAAAGTCCTCAGTAATTTCAACGCATTCTCATCCTTGGACGTCACATACTGACCCTTGTGACATTTCGTCTACATCGAACGCACATGGCACCCTTTAGCGTCAATATGACACGCACAGGATATGGGTAGGTTTAGTTCTGGGGTAGGTTTAGGGTTAGACCGCTAGGAGGCGCCTCCTGGCTCATTTCTATCTGCGTCTCATATTGACGATAAAGGGTGCCATGTGCGTTTGATGCAGACGAAATGTCAACAGCGTCAGTATTATGACGCCTTGGGATGAGAACGGGCTGGTAATTTGTTCCAATCACCTGGATTTGCTAATAGCTGGGTTTCAGTCACGTGCACGAAGGCAGGGCGATTTCAGATGGAGGGCAGGAAGTAAACATGGAGAATACGTCTATTGAGTAAACTGTTGCGGAGTGTCCGTATTGTACCTTTATCAGAGTTTTTTTTTTTTTTTTTTGACCGTCCGTTTACACATTCTTATATCCGATTCATGTGTTTACACTTGCCATACTATCTGAAACATCGCGCATGCTTAAAGGGTTAAATTCTCTTGCACAGATGGGCGGACGCGAAATATGCTTGATCCTAGCTCTGCGATGTATGAGAAGTTTGCCAAACATCACCAATGAAAATTCTGTCATCATTTACAAGTTCCAAACTTGTGTGAGTTTCTTTGTTCTGCTCAACACAAAGGAAGATGTTTGGAAGAATGTTTGTAATCAACAGATCTCGGTCCCCATTGACTACCATAGTCTATTATAGTCAATGGGGACCGAGATCTGTTTGGTTACAAACATTCTTCCAAACATCTTCCTTTGTGTTGAGCAGAACAAAGAAACTCACACAAGTTTGGAACTTGTAAATGATGACAGAATTTTCATTTTTGTGTGAACTATCCCTTTAACAGACTCTGCTCCTCCCGACCGCAGACGTAACTTGTGTTAAAAATCCACTTTTTACGGTGTTGTTCTGTGAGCTTTTTACATTTCTCACCTTTATGAGTGACAATCTTCAGTACTCTATAAAAACCCTTTCCCTTTTCTTGGTTAGAACGATTGGAGCAGCTGTAAACTACACAAAACATTGGCCTTTTTCAGACGGCAGATCCTCAGCTATTTCACTTCCTGCCCTCCAACTGAATTTCGTGCTCTCCATTGCAGCAGCGTGACGTCACGTAAAACCAACCTATTAGCACAGTTTTTCAGCCAGGAGAGAGAACTAATTAGTGAAATCAGCTGGCTGAGTTCATGGGTGGAATAAACATGGCAGGACTTTTACTTTCTGATCCCTGGACTTTACACCTCTGTTAATATTCTGTTATGTTGATTTGTGTAATGGCTGCTAAAATGTGGTGGTCATCAATTACAAATGCTGCTCGATGACACCCATTCCTCCACACTCTTCTATCTGTCCCTCCATCTGTCTTTCTGTCTATTTTACTAACTGAAACCCTTCAAACAAACAAACATTTTTAAAATGTTTACTTTTATGAAATCTTAAAAATTGAAAAAAGGTTGTCAAATGACAATTCTTTAGTATTGATTATTATAAATAAATCTCTTCACAGGGCCACACCATTGAGAAAAAACGAGATACCGTGATCCGCAGTCTCATTGAATATCTGGGTGAGGTGGAGGAGAATCTTTTCAAAGACTGCAGTGTAAGTCCCAGACATGTTATGCTAATCATTTCTATCCAATCTGCCACATAAGATATTCAAAGTGTTAGAAATGAAAAATATTTATGAAGATAGTACACCCAAAAATGAAAAGAGTAAATATTTACTGTTAAAATTTTAGTTCAGATTTTTAGCTCGGCTTTCATCAAAATTATCTTCATTTGTGTTTTGAAGATGAGAAAAGGTCTTATAGGTTTGGAATGAAATGAGGTTGAGTAAATGAATTAATAAATTTAAACCATTCTCCTCAAGTGTGTGTTGCATGTGGTCAGTGTCACCCCTGGCAACAGTCATCAAGGCAACCGGCCCAAGAAACTCAGTGATCCTTGTGAGGGGTAGATGCTGACTCCACACAACACACTGGATATTGGGATGTTTATTGGTTCGGATGTTCAAACAATACAAGTTTGGGTAAATAAGCCATCAAATATTTCATCCAAAAATATAAATTTGGAACTTAAGTAAAAATGACTAATTTCCCAATCACTGAAGACCAGTCATTCTCATATTGGTGACACAAGACTGCAAAGCCTGGTAGGCTGCTCCAGCCTGTCATGTGCAAAGAAGGACATTTTTTCTTTAATGTTTATACAACATTACAGCTTATGAGGGTATTAACCTTTTAAATGTGCTTTTCCCCTCATCCTCCTGGATTGCTTAAGGATGGCAATCAAGAAAACTTCGCGGAAGATGTCCTGAAGATTCTTGTCCATGGAAATGGAGACGGAGAGCCAGTGGTGTCCATTGTGCTTGAAGGAAGAAATGTCCTAACTAAATGTGGAAATACTGTGAAAGCTTGTGCTCTTCTGATGGGACTGATTTATGCCTTAAATCTTCAATATCCCTCCAAGCTAAAGTACACATTTGAGGTTTTCCAGAAGCTGTTTCTGGATCTTGATGGTCTGAAGCTCTCTCCGAAAGTGCGATCTTTGAAAAACAAGCTGCTTGCTTGAAATGTTTCCCTGGATGTTCATATGGCATTTATCTGCCTTTTTGACTCTTGATCCATAATGTTCATTGTGTGCTGCCTTTACATTTATATTTGTATTTGTTGTTTACATAACAGATGTGCATTCAACTGAGATGACAATGGTTGCCATCATTTGAGAAAACTGTTTTGTACAAATGTTTTTACATTTACAAATTGCAGGATTTGTATTTCAGTTTTTTTATTAGCTTAAACGGCTTTCTAAATGTATTGGGTAAGGACTTTATGAGTTTTCTTTTTAAGGGTAGGGGCTTGGTTAGCAATTTGTGACAGCAGTTTGTTAATGTCATGTTTTGATACTGAAATTTAGATTGATCTCGATTTAATTTACATGTTTTTGTACTGTGGATGTTAATAGGCATTTATCTGCCTTGTTGACTCTTGCTCCAAAATGTTCTTTGTGTGCAACCTTTACATTTATATTTGTATTTGTTTTTAACATAACAGATGTGCATGCAACCGAGTTGATAATGGTTGCCATCATTTGAGAAAACTGTTTTGTACAAAAATTTTTACATTTACAAATTGCAGGATTTGTATTTCAGGTTTTTTATTATCTTAAACGGCTTTCTAAATGTAGTGGGTAAGGACTTTTATGAGTTTCCTTTTTAAGGATAAGGCTTGGTTAGCAGGTTTAATTTGTGACAGCAGTTTGTTAATGTCATGTTTTGATACTGAAATTTAAAATGGACTTAATTTGCATGTTTTTGTACAGTGGATGTTCATAGGCATTTATCTGCTTTGTTGACTCACTCATTTTGTGACTGCAGAACTGTACCCTTGAGGAAAAACCTGCTAATTGTATTTTGCATTTAATGTATCACTGAAATGTTTCAGTATGCTTATTGCTTAATAAATTAATCTTAACAGCACATTGTCACAGTATTATTTTGTCAGATTATACAAGTAACATTTAATTTAAAATAATTTCCAGCACTGCATAAAACAAGTAAAATTTATTTAAAATATCAAGTGGTTTTACTTAATTATATTAATTACATCAGATTTGTAAGTAAAAATTACTCAATATAATTTAACAGGCCAAGTTATTTGTACTTATTCACTTTGTGAATTTTACTCGGCTTAGTTAAGTAGATTTACTTAATTTCCATCATTGTGAAATTTACTTGAAAAAAATTCGTGCAAAAACTTGCCTTATAAAAATTGAGTAAATTCTACTTATTGTTTTTCTCAGTGTAACATAAGGTTCAGATATTAAAGACAAGTAAATTCAATAATAAAATACGAACAAATAAACAAATAATAAGCAATAGCACAAATAAATACAAGAGAACAAAGGTAAAATTATACAAACAGTGCTTGTGAAAACTGTATTACTGTATAAAGTAAATATACACAGATACCTATTAAAGCTACATAAGTTATTTAGTTAAGAGCAGTGAGAGATTGTCTCTTTAGTTGTTGTTGTTTGATTAACATTATTGACATAGGAAAGAAAAGGTTGCTGTCACTTTAAGACATAATGCATGGATTCGTTATATTGACACACATTCTTAAATGTTTACGTTCACTTAAGATATAACCAACTGTGTGTACGTTGATACTTGTCAAAAATGTAATTTTGACATCATTTTGCGTGTACTTGCTCAAGAAGACATGGAATTGAAATCAGTTCGGCAGGTTAGGGTGTGGTTGGACCGTCTAGCTCCTCCCACTACATCCAGCGAGGGGGAGCTGGACATCTAGCTCCTCCCACCGGCTCTGCAGTGAGCAGCCTATGGTTATAGTTGTGGTGTGCAGAGGTGGACGAAGTACACAACTTCCTTACTTGAGTGAAAGTACAGATACTACTGGTCAAATATTACTCCGTTACAAGTAAAAGTTGTAAAGACCTATTTTTACTTAAGTAAAAGTACAGAAGTACTCGTTTTTAAAAATACTTAAGTATCAAAAGTAAAAAGTAAATGTCAATGCATTGTTTTATTATTGTTGCAGTGTTGTATGTAATACTTAAAGTACCGTATGCCTCTGAATCTACGCCTGCCTACCCTCATATCAATATCAAATTTATTTCTAGAACACAGTTCCAGTAGTGGAATTGAATGTGAGATTGAATGTAAGATTGAATAAGTGCACTCAATAACGTCCACAATGGTTTCGGACACCCAAATGGCTGTTCCCTCAAATATTGCCCTATTTAAAGTTTTTTGGCTTTTAGTATGAATATGTTAGCCTTACTGTTATCTATAAGCAAGGGTGCTCCAAAAAAGTGACAAAAGTCGCATTTAGAAGACCAAACCCAACGTTGAAAATGAAAATCAGGTTTATGTCAGAATCCAATGTCAGATTGACGTTGATCTCCAACGTTGGACCGACGTTGTATTGTGGTTGAAAATGAAAATCGGGTTGACGTCAGAAACCAACATCAGTCGGGTTCTGACGTCAACCCGTCTTTTATTTTCAATCAATATCCAACGTCAATCTGACGTCGGGTTCTGATGTCAATCAGATGCAGGGTTCTGACGTCAACCCGACTTTCATTTCCAACCAAAATGCAACCCCTGCAACCAAAATCATCCACTGACTGATGTTACTTTCTACTCAAGGACCTTGACAGATTTGTAGTGGAGTAAAAAGTACGATATTTATCTTTCAAATGTAGTGAAGTTAAAGTAAAAAGTTTCCAGAAAAAATAATACTCAAGTAAAGTACAGATACTCAAAAAGTGTACTTAAGTATAGTACTCAAGTAAATGTACTTTGTTACTGTCCACCTCTGGTGGTGTGGACTTTGCTATTCTTTTATATTTAGAACAATTTTTAGAGCTATATATCTTTGGAGAAAATATATATTTTGTCACAATAAGAGTCTGCCCTCTATTGACAAAAAGTGTACATTACAGTTGGGGTTCAGAAGACAGTAGTTCAGCATTGCTTGTCTCCAGAAGACAAGATATGTGTATGGCTAAATCTTAATAAAACTATTCAATAACAGCATCTTAATGACACCATGGGGGCAAGAAGGTCTTAGCATGTTTAAATGATGTTCAATGATTAACAGCTATTTTTAGCAGTATAACTGACCTGAAGTTCCCTCCCATCCTGTTACATGCATATGCAGTAATGTGCAGTCAAAGGTGAGGATGAGATTGATTTATGCACATTCACCCACACCTAAACCATACACTTCTGTATCGCAACAGTACTTTGGACAATCTGCCATATCACAAAAAGGTTTATTTTTTATTTTTTTATACCGATTCAGATAATAATAGATAGGTTTTAGTATTTAAAAGTATTTTATCTGTGGATAGTATTATTATAATTAATGCAATTATTTTTTAATAATTCCATGAATTAGGTTGAATTGATTTGCTATTATGACGTCACTTCAAGAGACATGTAGATGGTAAGACTTAAAATCTTTTTACAGTAAATACCTAATACATATTTATACATGAATTAAACATGTAAACAAAATAAAAAAGTAACGTAGCCTAAATTTATGTCCACCATTAAAATACTATTATCTTAAGTTTTATTTGGAAAATGTTAATGACACCTTCCAAACAGAATTCCACATTATACTTTTATATTTTATAAATGATAAATAAAATTTTATATTATACAATATATTTTTATACACTTCTATTTAGGTGTTCATTTGAAAAAAAAAGGTAAAAGAAAAGAAAAAAAAAAACTCATGAGAGACATTATGAAATAGTTGTAACTTTTATTGGAAATTCAGTGAAACAGAAATAATATGAAATCAGAGATATTTACATCACATAAACATCACACTGCATGTATTATTATGATTACTGTGAAAATATAAACTCACATGTTTGAAACATGACTGGTGAAAAAAAACTGTACATACAGTATTAATTTTCTCATGCAAAAAATTCCATAAAGATCAATTAAACAAGAGCCGTATTGAGCTAAAACAAATATAAATATAATATTAATCTTTTCTGATATTAAACAATTATGTAATATATTTTTGCATGTTGAATTAATTATGAATAGTTTAAAAAAAACTGTTACAAAAACATTTAAAAATACTAAAAATATAATATAGAACTATTTAAAGTTGTAAATTTATTCTTATCCAAGCACATTCTCTCTCTCTCTCTCTCTGTCTCTCTCTCTCTCTCTCTCTCTCTCTCTCTGTCTCTCTCTCTCTCTGTCTCTCTCTCGTCTGCATTGCCTATTTTATCTTTATGATATCAAATAAAAATGTCATATGAAAGTAAACTAGACATATTATACTACTTCATCAAGCTAAAAATTAAATGCAATACACACCGTTTGTTGTTGTCATATCCACAGTAAACAGTTTAATTAGCTTATCTGCGGGTTCACTGAGTTTGTGTGGCTAAGCGTTCAACTCTTAAACCCCAAGAGAGTAGATGATACAATAAATCATGATCTCACTTCAACAAGGCAAAAGGCTGTTGCATTATAACTTTATGTATTTTTAAATGTTTTGGAAACTCCTCACTAATCTAAGGTATTTCTTCTGTATATTGAGGCATTTTGCATGCCACATTTCAGGCAGCTCTAAATATAAACATGACCATCAACTGAATTATTTCCATTTGATTTGAAAACATTTTAATTTAAATGTTTTCCCTCATTGTATATTAATACACATATTCATTTCACACAAATATATAGTGTTGTTTGCGAAGACAGGGATCACTATAACAGGGTTAGTGATCTGAACAAACAACTAACCCTGTAAGTATTAAGTATTGATACTTAACCCAGTCACTATTTGCAATATGGACATGAATAATACCTCAAATATAACAGAATAGAGACAGAATACCTTGCTGACCTTGCAGATGTTTCCATTGACACTAAAATGATTTGCATGGAAAATTGAGCAAACTAAATCTTTCTTGAAGAAAACCCTTGACCTGTAAAACAAAATATCTCTGCCCACACAGCCATAAAAAGATAACTGTGTGAAATGGAGAATTCAACACGATTGCCGACTGCTAGGTCCTTTTGTCACTAATTCTTGGAAATGAAAGTCATTCTGGTGTTCAGGATGGGTCTAAATCATTTATTTCTTTAGCGTTGACATGTATGACTATGGATGCAGTGCTGTGGGACTGGTAATCAGAAGAGTCCAGCTTTGAGACGCTGAACATCCAATGGTTGGTCCATAAACTCATAATTGTGACCTTGAATAAAACACATAACCTTAGTTTATTCCAGGGAGTTTGTACCTGTAATACGTGTACTGTAAATCACTTGGGGTAAAGGTGTCTGTTAATTGACTACTGACTATGTATTACTTATTAGGATCAGTCTTTAAAATGGGAGATTCCATCTTCTATAATAGTTGTAACTTTTATTGGAAATTCAGTGAAACAGAAATAATATGAAATCAGAGATATTTACATCACATAAACATCACACTGCATGTATTATTATGATTACTGTGAAAATATAAACTCACATGTTTGAAACATGACTGGTGAAAAAAAACTGTACATACAGTATTAATTTTCTCATGCAAAAAATTCCATAAAGATCAATTAAACAAGAGCCGTATTGAGCTAAAACAAATATAAATATAATATTAATCTTTTCTGATATTTAAACAATTATGTAAGATATTTTTGCATGTTGAATTAATTATGAATATTTAAAAAAAAACTATTATAAAAACATTTAAAAATACTAAAATATAATATAGAACTATTTAAAGTTGTTGATTTATTCTTATCCACGCACACATTCTCTCTCTCTCTCTCTCTCTCTCTCTCTCTCTCTCTCTCTCTCTGTCTCTCTCTCGTCTGCATTGCCTATTTTATCTTTATGATATCAGATAAAAATGTCATATGAAAGTAAACTACACATATTATACTACTCCATCAAGCTAAAAATTAAATGCAATACACACCGTTTGTTGTTGTCATATCCACAGTAAACAGCGTAATTAGCTTATCTGCGGGTTCACTGAGTTTGTGTGGTTAAGCGTTCAATGTATTTCTTCATGTATTTTTAAATGTTTGGGAAACTCCTCACTAATCTAAGCGGATATTTCTTCTGTATATTGAGGCATTTTGCATACCACATATCAGGCAGCTCTAAATATAAACATGACCATCAACTGAATTATTTCCATTTTATAAATTTGATTTGAAAACATTTTAATTTTATTTTTTTCCCTCATTGTAATATACACATATTCATTTCACACAAATATTTAGTGTTGTTTGCGAAGACAGGGATCACTATAACAGGGTTAGTGATCTGAACAAACAACTAACCCCGTAAGTATTGATACTTAACCGAGTTACTATTATTACTATCATATATATATATATATATATATATATATATATATATATATGAAGAGTTCAGATGCAAAAGCCTCTAAGTGCAATTTGAAATTTGCTTCTAGAATTATCATTTTTATCAAGCTCGTATATTTAAGTTCAGTAATTTCACTTAAATGACAACTAATAGGTAATCTTCATTGCCATTTAAGTGAAATTACTGAACTTAAATATATGAGCTTGATAAAAATTATCATTCTAGAAGAAAATCTCAAATGGCACTTAGAGGCTTTTGCATCTGAACTCTTCACATACATATATATATAGTAATAGCCTGTAACTCTAAAAGTAATAAATATATCTTAATTTCCTTCTATATTCTCATTCTTACCATAACGACACCCAGTTCCAGGA
The DNA here is from genome assembly GCF_963993115.1 of Abramis brama. Lineage (NCBI taxonomy): Eukaryota > Metazoa > Chordata > Actinopteri > Cypriniformes > Leuciscidae > Abramis > Abramis brama. The sequence continues at coordinate 6,368,345 of NC_139984.1, read as the reverse complement.
ATGCAGTAATATTTTGTTGGTAGTACCAGTTTGCAACAATTATTAGTTAACACTAAGTTGTCGCTTTCTGCCAGGACTTTTACGGGCTTTTCCCAAATCACTGAAGTGACGTCGACGTCCGGGTTAGCGGTAGCATGAGCCGTCAGGCAAGTGTTATTTAAATAAACTCCTGATGTACTTACAAACTTTCCAATGCCTCGTTTTATGAGTACAGAACCTATTTCTCCTACTGTAGAAGTTTGGTACCATTCTGGGCATTATTAGAGGGGTAATTTACGAGATACATCATAGGATCCATTAGCGCCTGCACTAAGCCATCCGGCTGATATCTCTAAATAAGCTCTAACTTTAATAATGTTCAACCAAGGGAAAAAAGGCTTCTGGGGGGGTGTTTGGCTCGAGGTCATGGTGCAAAGGACCCTAGGTTTATTTTACTCCGAACAATCCCTTTAAATGTTAAAAGGATGATTTTTGAAAGATTTCGCTTTCCTTGGTCACGGCTACCTTTTCACAAATATGACTTGATATGAAGGACAGATATTGTGTTTACAAGCTTTTCCGCTTCAGATCTGCTGCGTGAGATCACATGAGGCGCTTCCTCTGGCACGATAATCTTAATAAAATTTTGTAGTGCGTGATGTGCCGCGATTTTCAAATCTTGTAGTGTGAGCATGTTTAAGATTTGAGGGAAGAAAATCTGCAAAGATTCTCCTTAAGTGTGTGCTGCAACCAGATTTTACAATTGGTTAGGATTTTAAAACTCCTGTAGTGTGAGCCAGGCATAAGTGCTGTTATTTGTCCTAAATGTCTTGCCATGGGATTAGAATGAGCCGCCTGGAAAAGCATTTCCCGACGGCTTTTTGGTACTAACAATTGGGTTGTAATCTGCTTTGACTGAGTGTCTTGTGTCACTCGATACAACCTATCTTTAATAATCGAAAAATAGGGATAGGTGAGCGGACGGTCGGGTGGGAGAGACTGACCATGGTATGGACCTGTTCAAAGGCGTGTTTTAATGACTCATCCTGAGACTGCTCCAGGGGAAATTCATCGCGCTCCGAGATAATCTGTCTCTCGATTGCGCTCGGTTCCCCTGAATCCAGTCTCGAGGGTCCCGGTTCCGTCTCTCCCATCCGTACCGTCGCCTCGCTATCCTGCACTTTCTGTACACAAGAGGCATCCGCACATAAGCCCCTGATCAATTCACTAAAAGCTGGCCGATTTGTTCCCAAAATCAGCGGATGCCTGAGGTGCGGGTTAACTGCCACCTCTATCCTATGCTTTTGACCCCTAAATTGAATCACAGCTGACATTAAGGGATAATTCACCACGTCCCCGTGCACACACCTTACCCGAACCATGCAGCTCATATCCAATGCCTCAGGTTGAATCAGGCTTTGGTTGATCGAGGTTTGGTTACAGCTGGAATCCACCAGAGCCTGATAGGTACCCCCTTAATACTCACAGGTATTTACTGGCCAGCCTGATCTTGGGCAGCCTGCTGGATGTCTGGGACCCAGATCATTTTCCCTATATCCATCATGGGACATCTATCAATGAAATGGTCCGGGTCCCCACAACACTAGCAGGCCGGCCCAGACCTCCCCGCCGCCCTAGTGGCAGGAAGTGGGCCAAGGGATTGGCGTGGAGAGAGCAGGGAAAAAGGAGGAGAGGCTTCCGCTCCGGCAGAGGCGAATCCCCTGGGCTGCCCCTGGTGGACCTCTGAATGGACTCGGTGGACGGGTCCTAGTGAGCGGGATAGGCCGCTGTGAGGGGGTAGAGGGGGAAAAAACTGAAAAAGAAGAAGGGAGAGAAATATTAAGGAGGGTATTACCGATCCTGGAGCACGCCACCAGCTGATCCTCCACCAGATGGATGGCCGAGTCCAGCAACGTCGGTCGTCTTCTTCGGGAGCCTAGTGATAAACTGCTCCAGTACCACACGGTCGATGATTTTCTCGACGTCGCTTTCCTCGGCCAGTAACCACTTGCGGCAGGAGTCCCGGAGCTGTTGGGCCATCACGAAGGGTCGGCCATTGTCGCCCATATCCAACAACCGAAATTGCTGGTGGTGTTGCTCTGGGCTCCGGCCGACCCGCTGCAAGATGGCCCTCTTGAGGTCGTCAAAGACCAGGAGATTCTGGACCGGCAGTTGTTGGGTGGCCGCCTATGCCTCCCCAGACAGCAGTGGGATGAGGCGCACCAGCCAGTGCTCCTTCAGTCACCCACCTGAACAAAACAAAGTCGAGCACATGGCGCTGCAGCAACAAAGTCCAAAGTCCAATATAAACAGCGATCACGTCCTCGTGCTTCCCGCACTCGGCATCGTAAAATAATCTGATCAGATATTCCTGCCGTGTGTGGTGTGTTAAGACTGCTCTCGTCTGCTGGGAAGGACGTTGGGACCGCTCCGATCTCAAATCGGGGATATCCAACATGTTGGATTTATTTGGCCCGATTTCTTCTCGTGTGTGGTGTCCCCCGGGGATAAACGAGCACGCAGCCTGTGGACTGTGGCGTGTAGCCAATCAGAAAGCGAGGTGACGAGGCGGCGAGGAAGCACCGGGAAACAAAATCAAAACAGCCGGCGGCATGGCGCACCAGAAAGTCCGGTGGACGTCGGAGATCATCGCCTTTTCTTTTGATAACATTTTTTTTCTGTTAAAAACAAACTACAAACTATCGCCACTGCATCCTCTTCGTCCGCCATGATTGTTTACTCTGAAGTCACGTTTGATCTCGAGGGATTTTGCGAGATTTCCCGTCTGACCTGGTAATGCTCGGGAGTCAAATCAGTTCGTGTGTGATGTGTTGATTTTGCAGTGTGGCTGCGCACCACACACTGTACGACCAAAACTGTTAGACCCGTGATTTTTTATCCCCGTGTGTGGGGTCTCTCAGGTTTGGAAAATCGGCCGACAATTTTAAAATCGTCCCGTGTGATCCAGGCTTTAGACCCGTGATTTTTTATCGCCGTGTGTGGGGTCTCTCAGGTTAGGAAAATCGGCCGACAATTTTAAAATCGTCCCGTGTGAACCAGGCTTTAGTTGTGGCTGGCGCAACGCTTAAAGGTGACGTGACGCACGCTCCATTATGGACAAAAAGAGGGCATAACATGTAAGTTAAGAGAGCAAATAAGAGCAGCATTTTACTGTCTGTTTGCACATGTGCATCAATCGGAGTGTCTTGTAGGCTACATGTAAACAGTGAGAGATCTTGAGGCTGGCGCGACGCTAAGTAGGTGTCAAGACTCACGCTCCGGATTAACTCTTGGGAGATATCATTAGGAAGGATGCCATTACTTTTCACTGTTATGCTGATGATACTCAGCTCTATATTTCTATATATTTCTAGCCAAAATGCAGAAGCTAGAGTTTTTACACAAATCATGAAGTATGACCATAGTAGCCTGGTTCTGCATTGGCTCCCTATCAAACATCACATACATTTTAAAATCTTGCTAATTACTTACAAAGCACTAAATGGCTTAGCTGCTCTGTACTTGAGCGAGCTCTTAACGCATTTTAGTCCTTCACGTCTGTTGCGATCTTTAAAATTCTGAGCAGTTGATAATACCTATATCAAGAATATCAAAATCAACTGCTGGCAGTAGATTCTTCTCCTATTTAGCACCGAAATTCTGGATCAGTTTTCCTAGCCTTTTTCAGGAAGTTTTTCAGTTTAAATCTAGACTAAAATACCTCTATTCAACATGGCATACACATAGCACATAATCACATTTCTATAATTCACAACCGTTAAAGGATTGTTAGGCTGCATAAATTAGGTCAAACAGAACCAGGAACACTTCCCAAAACACCCAATGTATTTGTTACATTGTACACGACCACAATGCCCTGAATGTCAGCAGAGATCCTGTCAAGTAGACAGTCCCCTCTGAAGGCCTCATGGACATAACCATCGGGACAGAACCTCAGCAAAGACCACACGAACCAGACAAGTCCTCTGCACAGACCAGCTTCATCTCTATACTGGCTTGATTAATCCGATCTTAAAGCAAAAGGAACTGGATTACATTTTTGAATGACTGTTTTCTGACTTGTTATGCAGTCTGAATAATAATCACACCGTGTTTGTTAGTTGGCCAGAGGAGAACTGGCCGCCCGACTGAGCCAGATTTTACTCGAGTGTGTGTGACGTCATCTGACAAAGACCGAATGCACAAATACCGTAAATAAAGTAAGTTAGCACGGAGTAGCCTTCCCCAACTTGCAGACAGCTTTTTTTTCAGGAAGAAGAGTCAGTGTTGTTCCACTCAATGTCAGTGGCTTCAAACAGTTTATGAGTAGTTGGAAAAAGTCTTCCAGTTCATTTGAGTTTAAGGTGAGACCAAATGTTCACTATAGGGTTCAAATCAGGACTCTGACCAGGACAAAACATGAGCCTGATAAACTTGTTCTCAAGCCACATTTTGGTTGTCTTTGCAATTTGAACAAGAGCACTGTCTTATTGAAAAATAACATCTGATCATTACTCTTTAGATAAAAACTTTTAATTTGGGGGAAGTAAGCCATCCTGCAATATACTTGTGCACTCCAAAGCATTAAAATACTTTTTACAGTGAAGTAGGCAAAATCTTTTGGCAAAAAAAAAGAAAGACAAACTACAGCTTTATTTTTAAAATGCATATAAAACCAAAAAGATCACAGGAAAAAACATACATTGACTACAACATAATCAGTTATTAATATTTCATTGGTTCTCTCTCATTTGTGCTTGTGTTCATTATTTTTTGCCAGACTGTCATACAAAGAAATTATGTTGGCACAATTTAGCATGTGTCATTGTGTTATCACAAATAAAATGGTTGGGTCCAAGCACAAATACACAATATGCTTACAAAATATTTAACAGATTTTTGATAATATTTGAATAAAGGGTAAAAGATGTCAATTTTCCAAGGCCGAACATCACTTTTGGCCGCTACTGTCACTTCTGTCTAGTTTACATCTTGGTTTGGTGACAGAGCTCTGACACTCCCGGTTTGTCATGTGCTTGTGTTATAGTCCTGTCTGTTGTGAGCACATGGCTTGTCATGTGTTTCTTTGTGCCATGTGCTCTCCCGTTGATTGTCTAGCCCGTTCCATCTTGTTACCTGATTGATTAATTTGCCCCACCTGCTTCCCTCGTTGCCCTCTTTTGTTTGCTTTCCTATTTAGTCTCCCTGTGTTTGCAGTCCTGTGCTGGTTCGTCACTTCATGTATCCTCGTGTTTCTGGTTTTTCCTCCCAAAGTCAGGTTTTGAGATGCCTGTCTTGTTTTCCCCCCTCGGGGTAGTTTTGTTTTATTTTACCACTTAATTAATGATCCTTCATTTCCTGCAATTGAATCCCCACTTCACTGTTATTCCACCCGTGACAAAAATTGCTACAGTTTTGGCATTGTGACATAAAATTAATTCCAAATACATATAACAAAAATGGAATTGATGTTGTACAAAAAAAACAAAGTCCAAAGTATTTCCAAGCAATTCTATATGCAGGCCAACACCTATTTTTTGTATGTAACATTGCAAGATTTAAATGTAAGTTCTAAATAAAAGTGCTGTAAAACCCTTTACAGAATATGATGCTTTTAACTGCAATTATGCAATCAAGTTTAGTTACTAATTAACTGATATGCATATGTGCTTCTAATGGCATATTTTCCACAGAGTCCAACACATAAGGACCATTATTGTAGGCATGTCAACGCTGACCTTTGGAACCTGGGGTGTGACATCAGCATCTGCAGACTGACAAATGACTGCCAGTACAACAGATGACAATATAAATAGATTTGATTACAATGATTTTGACTTGATTCTGATAATTTAATCAGTGAATTATGGGGTCGAATATTTGACATGCATAATAAGATATGCATTAAGGTGGTCTGTAAGATTTTTGTTTTGTTTTCCAAAAAAGTTCTTTCTTTTGATCAAAAATACAGTAATATTGAGAAATATTATTACAATTTAAATGAACTCTTTTCTCTGTAAATATATAGTAAAATGTAACTTATTCCTGTAACTATACTGAATTTTCAGCATCATTACGCCAGTCTTCATTGTCACATGATCCTTCATAAATCATTCGAATATGCTGATGGAATTCTTTGATGAATAGAAAGTTCAAAAGAACAGCTTTATTTGAAATATAATTTTATTTTGAAATATAACAGTACATGCCTTTACTGTCACCTTTGATCCATATAACGCATGCTTCCTTAATACATTTTCTTAAATTCCCTGTAATGGTTATATATAATACAAAAAAAAATATTTTTTATCACACACACACACACACACACACACACACACACACACACACAGCCATGTTTATGTGATTTGTGAGGACATTCCATAGGCGTAATGGTTTTTATACTGTACAAACTGTATATTCTATCCCCCTACACTGCCCCTATCCCTAAACCTACCCATCACAGGAAACATTCTGCATTTTTACATAAAAAAAAAAACACTGCTTAGTATGTTTTTAAAGCCATTTGAAAAATGAGGACACCCAAAATGTCCTCATATATCACCTATTTTCCCGAGTGTCCTCATTTGCAGGTGTGTTATCATAAAAATGTCCTCAGTTGTCATGAAAACAAACTCACACACACACACACACACACACACACACACACACACACACACACACACACACACACACACACACACACACACACACACACACACACACTTGCTTGTTAAATGGACACCAATAGATTAATCTAGAATAACTGAATTCAGAATACAAATACATTAATGTTGACAGAAGAGACTGTTATTCATTTCTATGTTGTAATCTGGGGCATACAAGTGTTAAATATTAAACCTCAGCTGCTAAATTTTGATTGCACATGCTGCATAATAATGTATATTGTATAATAATGTATAAATATATTACATTACAACAACATTCAGTATTATGGGAGTACAGTATGACAATATGTGGTCATACTATAGATAGACCACATATATTATGTATCTCCGCTTCGCGTCGTGCCTAACAACGCCCTTCAGCCGTGACTTATTCACGATACAGCACAGCCTCTTGTACCTTATTGCTTACAAATACCACGTATATTATGAATCATACAAATATAAGACATTTACATTAACTAAACATTACCAAACATGTCATGTCCACAAAACTTTATCAAATCAATTCACATGCTTTCTACAAGACAGTAAAGATTTAATGTTGAAGGAAAAGAGCAGTTATTGTATTGAAGTATAAATCTTAATCATAGTGAAATCATAAGGATACAGTACTATAGTCTTTATCTTCAGTGTGCTTGCTATCTTTGCCTTAGCCTCATTTAAAGCTGAGATGAATTAATTGCATGCTGTATAAAAGCCTGTAAATATCAGGAGCAGTGCTGCCAAATTGGGTGGTGTCAGGAAACAGGAGAGGAGACATGTAACAGTTCTTTATTCACTGATTGGTTGCGATCTATAGGATCGTCAAACAGGTGAGTGAATAAGCAGTTCAAACGACAGTCAAACTTAACTGACAATTATTTTCTTCTTGAAGGAAGGATGAACACGATGAGGATAACTGGGTAGAAGGAACAAGTGTCTTGAAGACGATGAAGGTAAGTACATGAAGGTAAGTTGTCAGGTAAGTTCACTCCCGTGTTGAGACTGACGAGACCAGACAATGATTAGCTGTGTTTACATGGACACTTATAATCGGATTGACGGCTCAATCGGACTAAAAAAACTCCATGTAAACACCTTAATCGATCCGATTGAGCTCGATCCGAATGAAATTTTGATCGGATTGAAAGGGGTGGTTTATCCCTTTTGTAATCCGATCGAGAGAACATGTAAACACTTGATCGGATTGAAAACCGAAACTGAAAGGACTGCGCATGTGCAATGACGTTAACTAGCGTAATGACGTATGACGCGTGGAACGAGCTGTTCTCCCTGTTGAATAAAGTGTCATATTAATAAGTTTCCCGCCATTCTAAAATTCTCATTTCACTCGCGCGTCTGTGAAGTAAAGCAGGACAACGTCCCACCAGTCCTTGTTTTGGATTCTCATCCACAGACGTCTGGTTTTGGCCGCGGGGAGGGGCATTTTTACTGCGTGATCAATAAGCAGCACGGCAAAACGGTTAATATGCTCTAAATTATGACCAGAGACGAATTAATATTATGCCTGCTGTTTAAAACAAATAAAGAACCAATAGAGGAGAATATTTATGCGCGAAAAGCGGGAAACTCTGTATAGGTGTGCAGTGTGCGCATGTTCAACACATCAGATCCGATTTGAAACTTGTGACATATAAACGCGCACATCAACCCGATTACTTTATTTATCATTCATGTAAACATTCATCAATCGTACTGATTTCATTCCGATTGTGTCCATGTAAACGTAGCTAGTGAGTGAGAGCAGTCTGCTTATAATGGGTGCTTGACAGGATGTGACAGGTGTGGCAGGTTAGTACTCTGGTAATTAGGAATGAGTGAGTGGAGCTGAACGACCTGGTGAATGGGCCAATAAATCTGGGAGTCAGCGGATGTTCCTGGTGGAGAGTCAGACCTTTTGTCCCGGATGGTAGGTGGGTGTTACTGCTCTTCTGGCATCGACCTGACTCTTGTGCCTTTGAACATCCCCCTGCAGATGGACATGATCCTAGTCCCACATCCTCTCGCTCTCTTGAAACCAGTGATTGACTGTTGGAATCTCTGATGGCTCACCCGATCAAAGAAATAGGGGTGGTTGGTAGCCAAGTATACACTGGAAGGGGGTGAGTCCTGTGATATTTTAACAAAGGGAGTTCTGTGCACACTTGGTCCATGGTAGGAAGCGTTTCCAGCTGTGTTGGTGGTTGTGGCAGTATGACTGCAGGTAACGTCCAATTTCCTGAATCTTGCATTTGGTTTGGCCGTTGGTTTGGGGGTGATAGCCGGAAGATAAGCTCACAGATACTCAGAAAAGATGAAAGAAGGCTTTCCAGACATGAGAGGTGAACTGTGAGCCTCTATCTGACACAATGTCTTCTGGTAACCCGAATTTACGAACGACGTGATGGAAAAGGGCTTTGGCGGTTTCCATGGCAGTGGGTAAGCCTTTGAATGGGATGTGTCTACAGGCTTTGGAGAAGCGGTCGACAGCTACTAGGATGCAGGTGTTTTCTTTGGATGGAGGAAGGAAGGTGACAAAGTCTATTCCCAGGTGAGAACATGAGGAATGGGTAGAGGATGGAGCTTGACTTCCGGTAGATGTCACTATGTTTTGGAGATGGCACAAATGGGACATCCTCAAACCTTAGATGTCGTGGGTCATACCTGGCCACCAGAAGTGTTCACGGAGGAGCGAGAGGGTCTGCTGATTACCTGGATGCCCTAGTCTCGGAGACAAGATGAGTCCATGAGGGTTACACACAGGTTAGACAGACCGTAAGTGCTCCCCTCAGGACCTTCCGGCAGAGCAGGCTCTTCTCTGGTGGCGGCTGTGATCAGATCATTCAGAGACCACTGGATCGGGCACACAAAGAAGGCTGGAGGGAGAATGGTTTCAGGAGATGGTTGGGGTAAGTCTGGAGAATGAGGGTGGGAAAGCGCATCCGCTATGATTCTCTTGTCTCCTGGATGGTAGGTGACTTTTAAGTTTTAATATGTGAAGAATGAAGCTGGGGACAGTTTTCGGGAGAAGAAGGCACATGGATAAAGTTGGGCTTATTCCCACTGCTGCCGCAAGAGCTCCGCACCTACACCATTGGAGGATGCATCCACTTCCACAACGAAGGGTAGGTTGGGATTGGGTGTTCTTGGAAGTCAGTGATCTCTTAGTTTTTTAATGACCTGCACAACGTGATGGTGGTGTTCAACCAGGTTATGGGAGTAGATCAGGATATCATTGATGTAAATTATGACAAATCTTTGGAGCATGTCTCGGAATACCTCATTCACAAAGCTTTGGGAGACTGAAGGCAAGTTAGCTAGCCCGTACGACATGACCCAGTATTCATAGTGCCCAGAGGGTGTGATCAAGACTGATTTTCACTCGTCGCCCTTTCGAATACAGATCAAGTTGTAGGCGCTGCGCAGGTCCAGCTTAGAGAAGATGCGAGCACCTCTCAGTTGTTCCAGGGTGGTTGGGACCAAGGAAAGAGGATAACGGTATTTGACAGTTTGGTTGTTGAGAGCTCTGTAAGCGATGCATGGCCTCAAGCCTCAGTCCTTCTTTACCACAATGAACCCTTCTTTAAGAGTCTCCTTGATGTATTCATCCATGGCCTGTGTCTCCAGGATCGAAAGAGGGTAGATTCTACATTTGGGCAGTGTGGCATCTGGTACCAGCTCGATGGCGCAGTCCCATGACCGATGGGGTGGAAGCTTTGTAGCCAGCTGTTTACTGAACATGTCCTGGAACGCCCTATATTCTTCTGGCACCTTCACGGTGGACTGCACTTCTGGACTTTCAATGGTGGTGGAGTGAAGATCGACAGTGGATTCTGGAGGTTGAGATGAAGGGTCTCCCTGAGGAAGATGCATACAATGATTGGAAGAGAACTAACTCTATTACATTTGGTACATGACTACATTTGGTAACTTCTCCACTGGACCAGGAAATGACAGGTGAATGGATCTGCAGCCAGGGACATCCCAGGATAACATCAGCTGTAGAGCCTTCTAGCACCAGGAGCGAGATCTCCTCCCTATGCAGGTTCCCAATGATGAGCGTGATGAGTGGTGTGTAGTGAGTTATGACTCCTCGATCAAGTGGCTTACCCAGAATAGAATATATGTTCATGGTCTTTGAACAGGGGAGTTTCTTGTTGCGGAGATGTTTGAGAAGTTCCTTTGAGTCGATGAGAGCTTGAACTGTATGAGAACATCGAGGGGTAGTCACTGATACTGATTCAACGTGGAGATGATTAAGGGAAGTTGAACAACACTCACCGTAGGTCGAGGAGGACGAACTGGACAGTCCGGGATGAGATGATCTTTAGAAACGCAGTATAAGTAGATTGCTGTGGATACGGCGTTGTCACTCAGTTTGGGTAAGGTGGAATGAGTCAACCTGCATAGGTTTGCTAGGTGGTGCTGCTGAAGAGGCTGGTGGTGGAAATGGAGAGGATTGCAGCGGTGACGAGTAGGCATGCTTGCTTAAGTTTGCATGCTGAAATGCGTTGAGCAACATGAATGGATTGGTGAATCAGATTTTCTAGTCCCATGGTTTCATCGTAGATCGCCATTTGAAGCCTTAAATTTGTGGAAAGAACTTGGCGAAAAGCAGTTATTGCTGCTTCGTTCCACCCACTTGCAGTCACTAGGGTACGTAATTGAAAAGCATAATCGCCCACTGATGATTTATCTTGATGGAGGTGATGAAGTTGATTGTGGACTAAACACTTAAAGTTTGCGATAAAGTTGTCAAGGAACTGAGTTAGTGGGTCGTCTTGGTTCCAAATGGAGTTTGCCCACTGGAGAGCGGGTCCAGACAAGAGAGATATTATGTTGTTGATCTTAGCTTTTTCAGTGATAAAATTATTGCAATATTGAATGGCCACTTTTCCACTGTTGGGCCAGTGTGAGCCAGGGCTTTCAACAGGCTGGGCTGGGCCCATAGCCTCGAACCTGTAGCACCAAGGCCAAAACCATGTGCATTTCCACTGTCAGGCCAGAAGCTCTGTAGCGCTTCACTAAAACCCATCTGTAACATGCCTCTCTGGAACAATGTCACACAAAAAATATGACCAGAGGAGCTTTAGCACTCTCTCCAGTGACAGTCCCAATACAGTTATATTTTCAGTCAGAGAAACAGAGGAAGCTTCCGAAAAAACTTGCTTTATTTTATGACATATGCAAAGCTAAATATGGATATCAGACAGTCTTTTGCATCACATATACATTTTTCTGCCTTATCTGGTGACCAGAATCCACATCGGATCACAAACAGATGTTATTTTAAACACTCGCTGCTGTCTGAAAGTGAGTTTTGAGGTAAAATGATTTTAAAAGTCTTTAATGCTGATGTTAGCTGGTATATGAAATCATCAAAGGTGCTGCTGTCTCCCAACTCAGGTAAACTCTGTCTTTGTTTGTAACCCCTCCTCAAGCCGGAGCTGGCCCGCATTGGACTAAGGTATTCAGTAGGCCAAAACACCCTGGCTGTTGGCCTAGAAGAAGCACCGACAAGGCCCAGTCAAGCCTCGGAAGTGACAGTGGAAATGCGACTGGCCCTGGCACGCACTAGCATGTGACACGTGTGGCGGGTTACTACTCTGTTGATTGGAAATGAGTGGGTGGAGCTAAAGGATCTGGTGCTGATGGCATGCTGGTTGAATCCGTGACAGCTGGTTATATAGAGACTGGATATCTTGGAACTTTTTTGAATATCCTTATATACACTACCGTTCAAAAGTCTGGTGTCAGTAAGATTTTTTTTTAAAAGAGATTAATAGTCTTATTCAGCAAGGACACTAGCCTGGCTAACTTCAGACCTAGTCTCATTGAGACGTGGTCACATGTTCATTTTCTCGTATTTGAGGCGTGGTTTACGAATGCCCAGAGCCGTTCATTGGGCTATATATGATATATCTATATTTGATAGAATGTCTATCAAATGTGCCTGTACGTAGCTCATAGCCAATCGTTTCAATTATACCAGATAACGTATGTAGAGCGACAGAAATTCTACGAGGAAGAAGACGATGGGAACTTGCATTCTAAACTACTTAGAACACTATCTAAGGCTGCATCAAAAGGTAACTTTGCGTCTGCTGCTATGTTGGATCCATAGATATAAACAAACTGCTTCAGAGTGTCGCATAGACGTCGTCATCGTCTTGCTGCTCCCTCCCCGTTCTGTGATTGGTCCCCTCGCTGAGGCATGGAATGGAATCCAGGCTGCCTAGCAGTGTGAATAAAATTGCGCTGCGCGCAAGGCAGCATGGGGAAACCCAGGCTACAAGGACACATTAAAATTGATCAAAAGTGACTGTAAAGACATTTATATTGTTACAAAAGATTTCAATTTCAAATAAAAGCTGTTCTTCTAAACTTTCTATTCATCCAAGAATCCTAAAAAAGAAGCGGCACAACTGTTTTAAACATTGCTAATAATCAGAAATGTTTCTTGAGCATCAAATCATTATATTAGAATGATTTCTGAAGGATCATGTGACACTGAAGACTGGAGTAAAAAAAATAAAAAAATTATCACAGGAATAAATTAAAACATATCACAATAGAAAACAGACTCTCAACCTTTATTGCTACTCAATATATGATGCTTTTGACAGAGGAACTAGGGAAAGAGGGCAAATAATTGCTTATAGAGAATGTTAACTGCTGTTTAAGAATGTAAAGGGACGAACTGAAGGTTTCAAGCAGGCCTTACATGTTAATGTTTGATTTTGACTGATAAGCATGGAGATATTGCAAGTTATCTGAGGCACTCAAATTGCAAGGCCGATGATAACTACTGAGAACAGGTAGCAACCAACATCATCTTTCCATTACACTCTTGGTAGAAGACTGATTAGATACTTTGATCCTTTTATCTCCCTTCTCTCTCTCTCTCTCTCTCTCTCTCTCTCATATGTGTCAAGTTTAATCTACTATAGCAACGTTGCTATCTACGTGCTCGCAACATTGTAACAATGCAGAATAAGACGCGACAGGGCTGTAGCAACGTTGCTACGCGACATTCAGCAACTGCGAGACGATGTTCTCACAATTAATTTTTTTTATGCTAGATATCCCCCATTTAGCATGTTATGTTTTGAGGTTAATTTTTAATTAGTCAGATGTTAGATAATTATATACTTTTTTAAATATTGTTTATCCTTATTATTTAATGGGCCTAACAGTAAATTAATTATAATCAGCACCTGCAAGTGTACACTAATGAGTAAAAATGTCAGAATGAATTCAGCTTTATTAAAACTGTATATGGTAATCAAATTGCATTTCCAAAAGTCATATATTGTGAAAAAAGAAAAGAAAAAAAAACTACATAAATGAATATAAAAATTAATTTTAAATATAATAAATAAAACATAAAAAAGCAAAGATCAGAACATTTAATGAACAAAGCCAAAGGTCAGGATGTACATATTGTGCACCCACCAATATGTTCTGCAGTATTTGCAAGTATATCTGTTGCACACATATTCATTTTGTTAGTTAAACAGGTCACTGTGTTTACAATGTTAAAAGAGTCAGCAAATGTCACTCTTATGTCAGCAAACTTAGCAAAACAATAAAGGGAAAATGACCCTGCCTATTTAACGCTCTTGGCATCTGATGTAGAAAAGCTTTAGTTTTAAGAGAATGTTGATTTTAAACTAAACTAAGATCACTCAACACAAATTTGATATAATAATGTGTATGATTGATGAATTTTAAACACAATATCTATTTGAATGGTTTTAAAATGTTAAACTCGTGAATATGGAGTGGTGTGTCAACCATCTCAGCTCATACTAATTTCATAAATAATGACAGACAAAGGACCTCATTTATTGCAGGCTTACAAATCTTGTATAAAAAATATTGTGTTTCCATTAACTAACATTTTTACTAGATAAAACCTCTAAGATCGAGGGCACAAGGCATTTATCACGAATATACCACAAACCTCCGTGTACATACAATGTATATTATGGATATGATTATATCTTCTAAAGAACATCTCTCTGTGACCACTAGAGGGCACTCTATGACAGACAGGACAATCTTGCAGGAGCTCTTAAAGGGATAGTTCACACAAACAATAATATTCTCTCATTGTTTACTCAACCTTTCAAATGTGTACTATGACTTTCTTTCTTCTGTAGAACACAAAAGGTGATGGTAGGTAGAATTAGATGCATGCAGGCATTATTCACTTTGTTTTATTAAATGGAAAAAGATGCAATGAAAATGAATGGTGACTGCAACTGCCAGCCCCCCACATTCTGCCTAGCTTTTGTGTTCCACAGAAAAAAATAAAGTCAAACAGGTTTGGAATGAGGAGTAAATTACAGATTTTTTAAATGTTGGATGAACTATCCTTTTAAGTATCTTAAAGAAAAGGTAAAGCTTATCATTCGCCATCAAAGTTGACTATTAGTAGACAATATTAGATAGTTTAGTAGACAATATTAGATTAGTAGACAATAGTAGATTAGTAGACTATATTAGTATATAGTATTAGTAGAAATTTGATTCCTCCCCCAAAACACTGTGATTTCAAAACATTGCTCTCTTTATTCCTGAGCATCCTGATCAATGGTGGAGAAATAAGAAGATGGAGAACAGACAAGAAATCGTCTCGGTTACTAATGTAACCCTCGTTCCCTGAAGGAGGGAACGGGAGACGTAACGTCGACGTGACGACGTAATTGGGATCACTTCAGGGAGCCCTATCAACTTTGAGTGTCTACAGAATGAGCCAATGAACGTTGGCGTGCGTGAATCACGTCACGCGCCCCCGCCCCGCAGCGCGGGTATAAACAGGAAGCGGGCGCACGCACACATTGTTTTTCGCTGAGGAGCCGAGATTTGTGACGGCCATGCAGCGATGGTCAGCAACTTCAGGGAACGAGGGTTACATTAGTAACCGAGACGTTCCCTTTCAGTCGCTCACGTTCGACGTAACGTCGACGTGACGACGTAATTGGGATCCCATGGAAAACGCCACGGTTGCTGCCACATCCAGCGCCCTACGCAAGACTCTCAGACCTCCAACTGCTGGGGCGGAAGACCTGCGTAGAAGGAGTTCAACTGCTGTTCCATTATACCCCACACAGTGGAACTCTTGGATAACACTGGGAAAGCGTACCTTTCCAGGGGAAAGAACGCTGCGGAGCCACATCCTGCCTGAAGGGAGGTAACATGTGGAGAATACACTGGACTGGCCGAAGGGGCAGTGCAACATATGGAATGTCACTGGGGTGGCTCCACCCGAAGGGGGAGACTACACCGACAGTGACGGCAGAGCAGACTCTGCCGAGGGAAAGACACGGGCTCACCGCAGGGAGCTGGTCGTGGAAGAATACACATATGGGATCGCCGCAGGGATCAGCACATATGGAACCCAGCCTAGCACAAGTTACACAAGCATACGAGCACTAGGCCTGGCGTCGGACGCTCCGCAACGTCCGACTGCCGAAGGGGTGCGGAGGAACTCGCAGGGTTCGCCAATTGGGGAACTCGACTGGAGCAAAAAGCGCACGTATCCATTCCTAGGAAGGGAGTGGCGCAGCAAGCCGACACTAGAGCGGGAACTTCGGTGTTACCGGCTAGTTGAAGCGAGCACACAGGAAGAAACCAGCTCAACACGTAGGCTATAAAACCTAGCGAACGTGTTAGGTGTCGCCCAGCCCGCAGCTCTACAGATGTCTGTCAGCGAGGCGCCGTGTGCCAGTGCCCAGGAAGAAGCGACACCCCTAGTGAAGTGGGCTTTCAACCCGGGCGGGCAGGGCACGCCTTGGGCTTCGTAAGCCAAGGCGATGGCATCCACTATCCAGTGGGCCATCCTCTGCTTGGAGACAGCCTTCCCCTTCTGCTGGCCTCCGTAACAGACGAAGAGCTGATCTGAGGTCCTGAGGCTTTGCGTTCTGTCCACGTTTTCACACAAAGAAAAGCCAAGGCTGGTTCTGCCTCCTCCGAAGGCAGCGCTTGCAGGTTCACTACCTGGTCCCGGAAGGGAGTGGTAGGAACCTCGGGCACGTATCCGGGCCGGGGTCTCAGGATCACGTGAGAGTTATCCGGGCCGAATTCTAGGCACGATTCGTCGACCGAAAATGCATGCAGGTCCCCTACCCTCTTGATAGAGGCCAATGCAACCAGGAGTACTGTCTTACAGGACAGGATTTTTAACTCAGCTGATTGCAGAGGCTCAAAAGGTGGTCTCTGAAGTGCCAAAAGGACCAGAGACAAATCCCAAGAGGGTATAGAGAGTGGGCGAGGAGGATTCAGTCTCCTCGCTCCCCTCAGGAACCTGACGATCAGGTCATGCTTTCCCAAAGACTTACCATCAACAGCATCGTGATGTGCGGCAATAGCGGCAACATACACTTTAAGGGTGGAGGGAGACAGCCTTCGCTCCAGCCCTTCTTGCAGGAAGGAAAGCACGGCTCTGATCGAGCAAGATCGGGGGTTCTCCTCGTGAGAGGAGCACCAGTCAACGAACAGGTTCCACTTCAACGCATAGAGGTGCCTCGTAGAGGGGGCTCTAGCGGAAGTGATGGTGTCAACTACCGCAGGGGGTAGGTCACCTAGAACCTCTGCGTCCCGTCCAGGGACCAGACATGGAGTTTCCAGAGGTCTGGACGCGGGTGCCATAGGGTGCCCCGTCTCTGAGAGAACAGGTCCTCTCTCAGAGGGATGGGCCAGGGAGGGGCTGTCGCGAGGAGCACTAGTTCCGGGAACCAGGTCCGGTTGGGCCAATACGGCGCAACTAACAAGACCTGCTCCTCGTCCTCCCTGACTTTGCACAAGGTCTGTGCAAGAAGGCTCACTGGGGGAAACGCATACTTGCATACTTAAAACGCATAAACGCATACTTGCGAAGTTTGTGCCAGAGCATCCGTGCCGAGGGTCCCCTCGGTCAGGGAATAGAACAACTGGCAGTGAGACGTGTCTGGGGCGGCAAACAGATCTACCTGAGCGGTCCCGAAGCGCCTGAAAATCAGCTGCGCCTGAAAAACGAAGCGACCTCAGATGCTTCTGACTCCAGAGGAGGAGATGGCGGGCGAGTTGTGACATGCGGCGGGAGTGTAGACCACCCTGGCGGTTGATGCACGCAATGGTCGCAGTGCTGTCCGTACGGACCAGTACGTGCTTGCCTAGTAGCAGTGTTTTGAAACGGCTCAGTGCAAGACGTACTGCTAACAACTCGAGGCAGTTGATGTGCCAATGCAGTTGAGGCCCCATCCACAGACCTGAAGCTGCATGCCCGTTGTATGTGGCACCCCAGCCGGTGGCAGAGGCATCCGTGGAGACCACAGAGTGCCTGGACACTTGTTCCAGGGGAACACCTGCCCGCAGGAACGAAGGGTCCGACCACAAGCTGAGAGTTTGGCGACAGTGCAGAGTCACTTGGACCCGGCACGAGCCGCTCTGCCACGCCCATCTCGGGACTCGATCGTGGAGCCAGTGTTGGAGCGGCCTCATATGAAGCAATCCGAGCGGCGTAACCGCGGCTGCAGATGCCATATGCCCCAGGAGCCTCTGAAAAAGTTTCAGTGGTGCCGCTGTTCTGCGTCCGAGCGTGCTGACGCAGTTCAACACTGACTGGACACGGGCCTCGGTGAGGCACGCTGTCATGTTGATCGAGTCCAACTCCATACCGAGAAAAGAGATCCTCTGCCCGGGGGTGAGTTTGCTCTTTTCCCAGTTGACCCGAAGCCCTAGGTGGCTGAGGTGACTGAGCACCATGTCCCTGTGTTTGCACAACTGCTCTCTCGACTGGGCCAGAATAAGCCAGTCGTCGAGGTAGTTGAGGATGCGAACACCACGCTCGCACATGGGAGCAATGGCCGTATCCGCGACTTTCGTGAAGACGCGGGGCAACAGGGCCAGCCCGAAGGGTAAGACCTTGTACTGATATGCCCATCCCTCGAACGCAAAGCGAAGAAACCGTCTGTGTCGAGGGAGAATCGAGACATGAAAGTACGCGTCCTTCAGGTCGATCGCTGCAAACCAATTTTGGGGACGGATGCATTTGAAAATGCGTTTCTGCGTAAGCATCTTGAACGGTAGCCTGTGAAGGGACCGGTTCAGGACGCGCAGGTCCAAGATTGGTCGTAACCCACCACCTTTCTTGGGTACAATGAAGTACGGGCTGTAGAAGCCGGTCTTCATATCGGCTGGAGGGACCGGCTCGATCGCGTCCTTCACCAGTAGGACTGCGATCTCTGCCCTGAGCACAGGGGCATTGTCCGCCAGAACACGGGTGAACAGAATGCCCTTGAAAGCAGGGGGACGCCGGGCGAACTGAATCGCATAGCCGAGTCTGATGGTACGGATGAGCCAGCGAGATGGGCTGGGAAGCGTTAACCAGGCTCCCAGAGACCGAGCAAGCGGGACCAACGGCACCACAGACGTACCCGGGGTGGGGCAGCGCTGCGGAATGCAGGGACCCGACTCGGACGGCACAGCGGCCCGAAGTGGGGTCTGAGTGTGTGGTGCAGCACATACCTGCTTCCGTCGAAGGGCAGAGTGAGTGTGCGGAGGCGACAGCCCGTGGGTCAGTGGTGGAACAAAAAGAAAAGGAAACAAAAGATTATCCGCCCGGCCCTCCACCGGGGGAAGGAGTGGCGCCTTCGCCATCTCCTGAAGAGCAACTTGATCCACCTCCGGGCCGCCCGTCTCAGGGTCGTTTGCACCGTCGCTTGCCTCCTGGTTTGGCAGCAGCCTGGACGGGCGGGGTCGGCTTCCTACGGCTTGCTCCACGCTGATGCCTGGATGGTTGCTGCTGCTGCTGGGGCTTAGCGGGAGCGGAGGACGCCGCAGAAGGCCGACCTCGGCGACGAGTAGACGGAGGGTCTGCGGCCGGCGGACGGGTGGGAGCAGCAGCGGTCCGCCGGGGCAGGATGTGCCGGATGGCCTCCGTCTGCTTCTGTGCGGCCGAGAACTGTTGGGCAAAGCTCTCGACCGCGTCGCCGAACAACCCAACCTGGGAAAGAGGGGCATCCAGGAACCGATATTTTTTGGTGTCCCTCATATCCGCCAGGTTGAGCCAGAGGTGGCGCTCCTGGACCACCAAGGTGGACATCGCCTGACCGACTGAACGTGCAGTTTCCTTCGTTGCCCGGAGGGCGAGGTCGGTTGCCACATGGAGCTCCCGGAGGAGCTCTGGGTCAGAACCACCCTCGTTCATGTCCATGAGCGCCTGGGCCTGGTGGACCTGTAAGAGCACCATGGCATGGAGGGCGGAAGCAGCCTGTCCACAGGCCTTGTAAGCCTTCGCCGTTAGACCGGACGAAAACTTACAGGCCTTGGACGGGAGGCGTGGATTTCCCCGCCAAGAGGAAGCGGACGCCGGACACAGTTGCATCGCGACCGCCCGCTCCACTGGGGGGATATCCACATACCCCTTAGCTGCCCTGCCGTCGAGGGTGGCAAGGGGGGAGGAGCCACTAGAACGGCTTCGGGCACTATACGGTGCCTTCCACGTCCTAGAAAGCTCCTCATGCACCTCCGGAAAGAAAGGTACCGGGGCGGCGCACTGAGAACCAGCACGGCCCGCCCCGAGAAACCAATCGTCCAACCGAGAAGGTTCGGGACGTGGTGGAGGGTTCCACGCAAGCCCAACCTTCTCGGCGGCCTGGGAAAGCATAGCCGCCCATTCTGGATCGGTCTCGGACAACGCTACACGCCCCGAAGGGGGCAACGCAGCCGAGTCGTCATCTCCAGAGGACTGAAGCTCCCCCTCCGATGCTGCGATCGACATCTGGTCATCAGCTGGACCAAGGACCAAGACGTTCACTAAGGGGCCCCAATGGCAACAGCGCTTGTGAGGCGTGAGGGGCCCGCGGAGGTTGACTCGACGGGGAAGCCCTCACGGTAACCCTCAGATCACCCTGGTCATGCACCGAAGTAGGTCTATTCTGCGGGGCAGAATAAACACTAGATCGGGGCATAGGCGAGGGGACTGCACCTCCCTTGAGGTAAGCGAGTCTCGATCTAAGCGCTGAGATAGTCATATTCCCGCAATGGGAACATGAACTATCCACAAAAGCTGCCTCAGCGTGTTGAATGCCCAAACACGAGAGGCAACTACTGTGGCCATCTGCTGGCGCCAGGGAACGACGGCATCCAGAAACACACAAGCGGAATGACATCTTGAAAAAGACGCAGGGTCACGCTTGTGTTGCTCTTTTAGTAAAAATAAAAAAGATTTGGAAAAAACACTCTCTTAGTGCTGAGGCACCCAGGGGTAGCCGCAGTGTGAATGCACACACACAGGGGAAACGCCCACCGAACCGACACACACACACAGACACAAACAATAGTGCTGTGAAAACAGCAGTTGTGAGCTGTAATGCTCCTTTGAAGTCTTCAACAGCGCTGATTCTTATAGACAGAAGTCTCATAGAAGCTCGGCTCCGAAGTGAAAGACAATGTGTGCGTGCGCCCGCTTCCTGTTTATACCCGCGCTGCGGGGCGGGGGGCGCGTGACGCGATTCACGCACGCCAACGTTCATTGGCTCGTTCTGTAGACACTCGAAGTTGATAGGGCTCCCTGAAGTGATCCCAATTACGTCGTCACGTCGACGTTACGTCGAACGTGAGCGACTGAAAGGGAACCTGTTGTTTCATACAGGTAAGATCAACACAAGAGTCTGAACGAGACCAGACTAAAGTCTTGATCATACTGTCAGTCCCAATCCGATTTTTGTTCATATCCAATTGGAATTCAATCATATTTAGCAAGTGTGAACAGCAAAACTGAGACCGAATAAAGACGCACGTGCAGCCTCCTCCTCCTCCTTGTAGTCCAGAGGCACGGCTACACATTGTCATGTAGCAAGACAACATTGCAAACACCTCCATGTTGTTTTTGATGAATTCCTACCAATGCAATGTCATTGTCATAAAAACTAATGCAGATAATCCAGAAAATTAAAGAGCGCCACGGGACACACTAATTGGATCTGAACAGTTGCAAACACAACACACAGTGTGAACAGTCAATCATTTAGATCAGAATCTAGTCGATACACAAATAATCGTATTTGGACTGACAGCATGAATGTAATCAAAGAGTGAGTGTGGGGTATAAACAAAGCCACTTGAAGGCCTTAGCTAAAAAAAAAAAACGCTGCAGGGAAGGAGGCAAAAGACAGTTTATTTTGAATGGATGTCAATGGAGGAGAGGCTTCACTGTGCTAAATTAACCGCTTTTGTGAGGAAGTAGCTTATTTAATGAATCGACAGCCCATCGGCTAATCTTCAACATGTCTGATCTTAAGCATTTATTTTTAGAGTTTACTCAGAAAAAAATGCTGTTTTTTATAAAAGAAGTTACGGACAATTGTGCAACAGGTATGATTCAGTTTACGGCACTTCTCATTCATTTCTAAGGTATCCGCAAACAGAGACTGAAAGGAAATGAAATTCAATGACATCAAGGCTGTAATGTGATTTGTTATCAAGGCACACGGTATCCAAGTTAGCCGTTACGCTTTCTCCAATGGTAGAGCCATGGACCCTCATATCTCCCCATAATAAGACCATGGCTGCGTCCGAAATCGCATACTCTCTTACTTATTTTGAATTTGAAGTAATTACTTAACGACCGCAAAAAAACTACGTACTATATGTGTGTAGTTTGAATGTAATCTGGATGGACGTACTACATCCACAATGTTGTCATTATCATGTGAT
This sequence comes from Abramis brama, assembly GCF_963993115.1. Lineage (NCBI taxonomy): Eukaryota > Metazoa > Chordata > Actinopteri > Cypriniformes > Leuciscidae > Abramis > Abramis brama. Next base: position 6,345,993 of record NC_139984.1, on the reverse strand, counting down.
CTACTAGCTTCAGTTGCATCGTTTCACTGTCATTCATAAATCCTCTCCAGTGGCCTCAACATTGCACACAACAACATCATATGCACACTTCAGAATCTCACCGGAAGAAGAAGAGAGCTTGGTGTAGCCATGACAGTGACATATAAAAAGAAAATATTTTCATTTTATCGTAAGGCTTTTAACAGTGTAAAATATTTAAATTTAAATCACATGATTTTGGGGGCGGGATTATCTGTTTGCCCAAACAAAGGCAGATGGTGGAGTAGGTGCATTCACGCATCTTGGAATTACTGTAATAACGAAAATTTCCAACTTTGTAAAAGCGTTCACATCCCTGTAGAACTCGTAATTACAACTTTTAATCTCAGATTTTTCGGAGAGGTTGTGACCACCTGACTTCTGCAGGTTCATTTTGCCATCGATAGTGTTGCAATAGAAATGCATGATTCTGATTCCGAAAACGTCACGGGTTGTCATCTCGTAATTATGGTAATAGCGTCATGGCGTTAACGCAGCATTTGTTTAAGAAGCCTGTTTGAAAATATTAATGCTGGTATGCTATTCTGCATGCTATGCTAACTCCGTATTTGAGCACACTAATGTGTGTGGGTTTGAGTTCATAGCTCATGTAACAGAGCAGGACTGTGTTCTAAACTCGAGAATTCCCAACTTGGGACCAAACTTGCTCCTCATAAATCACACCAAACACAAACACCAAACACAAAGACCCTTCATCACATATTAGCACACATCAGCTGAGGTCAATGCGGTTCACTGTCAGTGGTCTGAGACGTGTTTTAAAGGAAACTTGAAAAGATTGATCCTGTTTGTTGTGTGAAGAAAGCTTCTTTCCCATGAGCCACACTAACACTTAACCCCCGCATACACACAGCGGTCTCCTCTCCCCTGATTGAACAGAGGTTTCCAGCGTTCCGCTGCTTCAACAAACACAGATCTTACCACACAGACCTTCCACGGTTCACCCGTGCAGGATTACTGTTCTGACAGTAATCGCTACACACACACACACACACACACACACACAAACTTGTCATCTCAAGGCAGTGCAAAAACCAAATAAATGTAGAGAGAGTAGGGGACACTGGGAATTCATATTTTTCCATGTCAGGACTTCATTTTGATCTTGCCTCAGTGTTGAGTTAGTGGTAGCAATTTCCAGTCAAGGTTACCCATCAACACAAATTTATCACCTCGTGCTGGTTTATTCAAGCTCTCTCTCTCTTTAAATTTTCACCGCTCTCTCTCTCTCTCACACACACACAGCTATGGAAGTACCAGCCCTCATTGTGAATTATCTTAGATGGCTCAATAATCGATATCTCCTTACCCTGGCCTTATCATCCCAGCACGCACACACTCAAACTCAGCAACGAAGGTGTGTAAGACTTTCTTGTTTTTCATCGTCCATCTTCTTCTTCTGGTTTGGAGTCTATGGATGCCCACAGAACCATGTGTGAAGAGTTGTGATAATTGGTTCACTGACTGGAAAAGGACATGCATGTAAGGGTTCGTTTACACAACACTGTTTTCAACTAAAAACGGAAAACATATTTCTTTACATAGTGACATCGCCAACTACTGGCCTGGCAGCATAATACAGTAATACATAATACTGTTTTTTAGTGATTTTCGTGGATCCATGTGAACGTGGATTGTTTTGACAACGTTGTTGTCTGTATGCGAAAAACACATTTTTTAGTACATTGTTGTTGTGTAAATGTACCCTAACTTTTAATCTAGAAACATAAATCTTTTTTCTAATATCTAAGAGGTTGTGGCCTGGTTTTACAGTCAGGACTTAGATTAAGCCAAGATTAGGCCTTAGTTCAATTATGACATTTAAGTAACTTTTATAAATGTTCCTTAGAAAAAAAAAAAACATTACTGGACATCTTGAGACTTGAGACATCTAGCTTTCTGTTAAAAACAGATCAAACATGCCTGAGACTAGGCTTAAGCCTTGTCTGTGAAACCGGGGGTGAATCTTGCAACATTGGCTGATTGAAATTATGGTTGGTAAGCACCACCCCTTTGGTTTTGTTAAAGTGCCACCTACTGGTTAAAAGTTGTAAATTAAGGTTAAATCTGCTTGTAACCTTTGGCAAAACCATGTATACTTTTTTTTAATTCTTTGTGTCATGTTTATTGAGTTGTACACCATGTTGCTAATTTGTTCAGGCTTTTATTTACTTTTAGCAACATTTTAAATCACATAGTGTGAAACATTTTATACGTAACACATAATGTGGTACATTTTATAAATTCATACCACTTATGCCCAAATATATTATACTATTTTTTTTTTCCGTTAGCATCTATTCAGTTGGCTTAGTACATGGTACTTGGCATTGGCTTCACAACAAAATAATCAATCACAAATAATCACAGAACATCTGTGTGTGCTGTGACGATGCAGGTGGGGAAGATGAAGGAGAGTGGAAATGGAAATCTTTATCAACAGTTTAAAAAAAATCTAAATTAGATAATTAAATCAACTTATAACAATCATCAGCATAACCAATGTCCGCTGATTCTTGGAGACAGGATCAGAGGGCTAGTGTTGCTGCTCGAGCTCCAAGGAACAGAAGCACCGTGCTGCTAAGAAGAAGACGCAGGACCTTAGGGAGGTCATTACTAAAAAGCGCTCTGAGAGAACAGCTGACTAGTAAATGTGATACCATCCTTCCTCCCCCCATCCATGACTCCACCTCCGAGGATTTATTTTGGGGTGCATAAGGGCCTTTGAGCATTGACATCTGCTTCTGTCTTGGAATAATTATGAAGTGTGTGTCGCTCGTATATAATGACCCACGATATGATCGGTCCATGGATAGTCCTAGAAAGTTAGCGTTCCTGAGGGTAACTGCTTATGATTGATTGTAGTGAAAGGATGCAATCTCATGTTAATTCTGTTAACTTCATTTTGTACTGGTCCAGTAGTGACAGCATTGTCAGTGGTCACGGTAGTTCTTATGGCCTTCTTTTATCAGTACTGGGGACATCTGGAGTCAATTTTATCTCCTTCCAGTACACTTAGCTGTCATGAGTCCTGTCACCAATGGAGATTGAGCAGGCCTTTTATTGCACCAGTCCTACCAACCAGAGTGGTATTGGTTGGTGCAGATTTCTGTCAGCAAACTGATGTCTGGTCACGACAGGTTTTCCCGTGGTCACCAAGACCAGCTGTTCTGCCCAGTCCCCTGAGGTGTTTCTTTGGGTTGAGCATGCCCTCGAGGAAGGAGCTCCCCCTTTCATAAGGCAGTGACTGCAATGGTAATGAAAAAGCATCTCCCCCCAAAATACTATATGGTCTGAATAAGACTAGGCCCTCTTGCGGCTTAAGGGTTGATTCAGGGCGAATAAGGTTGGAGCTGTTATTATTCTCCACCTATTTTGCTCTTTTCCTAACATATGTTTGGTTAGCTTCCCTTTGCAAGGGTGCAGGGGTGCTATTGAGGTTGTGGCCTGTAATACTGGTTTTAGAAGCTAACATTTTGTATGCTCCCTTTAAGAACTGCTATAGTTCTGATAGGATAAAGTAAGGAGGTTAGGTTCGTAATGTATTATCTTTCCTCCCTGTTCATCTATTCTCTAAGGAGACTGTGATGCTCTCCTGTGGTAATATTAAGGCAATTTTACGAAAAACCCTAGAGGCATCCTCATCGGGAGCCTAGGTAATGTCAGTTTCGCGCACACTACAATATGCCCTGCTTTCATTTCCAATCTACGGCTAATGTAGTGTATGTGCCTCCCTTTAAGAAAAGAGCAAGATGAAGGGGATGGGGGCACTTAATACTCCCCAAGTCTTATTTGTCTCCCCCTTAATTAACATGGGACTTAAATAGGGGCATCGCTCTTGGGAAGCACTCTACTGGAGAGTAATCAACAAGAGCATACATTGGGATATAATGCTTTGGATTTAGATGGGGTTGAGTTGTTCTCCCCCACTTTGGGGTCCTTATGTAACAGTCTGAGCTCCCCTGTAGTTCCTGTGGGGCCAAGCCAGAGGAATACGCTACACAATGTTGTGCTATGCTCTGCTTCATCTCCCTTTCTTTTTGCAAAATAAGGGGGAATGTAGACTTCCCCTCAGAGGAGTGGTAGCCATTCTTGAGATGGGAACTTGACTGTGGCGTTGAAACGAATGGAGGAAGTACAAAAATTAAGTTAACTGAATTAACATACTGCATCCCACCTTGCTATCCATCATATAATCCAGGTTGAGTGCCTTGATCCACGGCATGGTTCAGTTGTTCTCCCCCAGTTATTCTGGGGTCTTGAAGTAGAACCTGAGCTTTCCTGTGGTTGCCTTGGGGTTTAAGCCTGTGTGAGAAGAGCAGTGGGCATGCTGTTTATGATTCTCCTAACTTTCTTCATAGGAGAGTAAGGACTGGGCTCCCCTTTGGAAGGTGTCTCCCTTTCTCAATCTGCTCTTAAAAACATCCCTTAGGGTAGAATAAGATGACGGAACCAAGTTAATAAACGTTTATTTCCCTCTCCAATTAATGTTGGAGTTTGAAGTAGGGATATCACTCCTCTCTGGAAGGAAATTCTTTTTGGTCTGTCCTTGTTATCATGCTGTTAGCGGTAGGCGACCTTAGATAGAATGTCTTTAAACGATGATTTGTGATTCAACAAATCACATGGTCTGAGCTGTTCTCCACCAGTCAAATTGGGGTCTTGAAGTAGGACATAAGCTCCCCTGCGGTTCCCTTGGGGTTTTAGTGTCTGGGTGACAAGAGTGGCGAGTATACTATGTGCCTTGCTCTCATTTCCTCAGGCTCCCCTTTGTAAGGGCAGCAGCAGTGAAGGTTGTAGCCTTTGGGCAGGGAATGAGCTGTTCTCCCCAAGTTATGTTGTGGTCTTTAATTAGTATCTAGCTCCCCTGATTCCTTCTTGGGTTCTTGAGTCTGGGTAATGAGGATGAAGAACAATGCTTATGCACTGCTCTCATGTCCTTTCTGATTAGGAGTAAGGTTTAGGCTCCCCCTTAGAGGAGCAGCAATAACAATAGTCGGGAGTACATTTGCTAAGAGTTGAGCACTTGGTATGTTCCCTCTTTTTGTTGCTGCACTGAAGATATCCTTCATGGTAGAGCAGGATGAACGGAATTATTTCAGGTACTCACAAATTCCCTTGATTACGTTTGATCTCTCCTCAACTATCTTGAGTGGGCACTATGACACGATAGTCCATCACACTACATTTATAATGGTCAACATAAAACCTGACTTGTCCTCCTTTTCTAATTAATCTGATCACCCTACATGATAAAAGCCAACCAGATTAGATCTGATGATTTTCAGGGGAGGCCAACCTAATACACCACACACGCAGGAGGAAAATGAGCTGACAAGAATAAACAAGTATCACTAAATGGCTGAACTTTGATCTCCATGAATTTTAAAGAGAGAATGTCATTGCAGTTTGTTTATCAGATCATAAAGTATGACTCATAGTGGTCAAGTGAGATTACAGGCAATGATGATGATGATGATGATGAAGGTGGCTGAGCCAGCTGTGTGGTTTGCCCTCTTTTCCATTCATCACTCTGCTACTGATGGGCTGAACACACACACACACACACACACACACACACACACACACACACACACACACACACACACACACACACACACACACACACACACACACACTCTTACTGTAAATCCTGCCAGACCACAAGGTGCATATTACAAACACACCAGTTAATTATATCATATAGTACAGTAGCCTATATGTCATGATGATTTCTAAAACTATTTCAGAAAACTTCATAATTACATTCTGCGATGACTTACCATATGCTCAGCATGTGTGTGTACGTATGAGATATACAGCTGAATTAAAGTTTCTAAAAAGAACCAAAAGGGTTTTGCAATCTAATGTCATAGCAGACGTTTTTTTATGTTTCGGAAAAAACTTGGGTCGAAAACTTGGGTCGCAGCACTAAAAACTGGTGTGGTTCAACTTCACTTAATGAGGGTTGAGTTTATTCAAATGTGAGCAAAATTTTTTGCAAACCAGCTTTCTCACCAAGTAGAAACCCATCTGTGTACCTAGCAATCAAAAGTAATTCTAAAAAGAACCTATAGTGTAACAGCAAAAACTTTTTTAACTTTCCCAAAAGCATAGGAACTCACATCATTTCATTAGTAATCGTACATGATGTACAGATATATTTTTGTATGTGTATATTGCTGAAATATAAAATACTGATGTTTTCACATCATGTGAAATGTAAAAGTATTTACATTTGTGCAGCTTAAGAAATTTAAATAATAACTTGTTCTTGTAAAAAACAAAAAACAAAAAAAAAACCGTTATGAATACTATGTTATTCTTTACATAATATATATATATATATATATATATATATATATATATATATATATATATATATATATATATAAAGAGTCTATTCAAGTAGACTCTATATCAATATCAAACTAAATGTAATTAAAAAAATAAGACTCTGTAGTTTGTATTGTTCAATTTGAGTTTTGGTGTTTGTCAATTTGGCGTTTTTTTCTCTCTCACAGCATGCGATATTTTAAAACTTAATCACTAATGGCCTGTTAAATGATATTAATGATGCAGCTGACTGAAATCCTGTGGTATGGTGCTTTACTGCTTTTACTGCTGAGCCGAACATCAATCGATAAGAATTGTTTTAGAAACAGGACAGACTGTTCCCTCTACGAGAGTGAAAGACTGAGAAAAAAGGATTGCGAGAGACGGATGCAGTTGTCGGGATCCATTTATCGTAGTGCAGTGAGCTCTCAGCAGTGTGACCACATCCCTAAACACTGTCTGGCTCAAACTCAAGAGCAACAATCCTGTAGCAGCGTTCCTCCATTGCTTCTGCTAAACCTGGAGAAGATTCTTTACGCCTTGCTCCTTCCCCTCTCCGCTCTAATGTTATCTTTCTCTGCGAGGCCAAATTATGATCCTCCCGAGAAACCAGTGCGTTCTCATAAATCGCTTAGCTAAAGAGCCACAGCAAATCGCTGTTTGGCTGAGGGACTACACAGCTCTGTTTTGTTTTTCTACTGTGTTAGCCTCATTCTCCACGGCAGATAATTTGTGAACTGATTTATGCAGCAGACATGTGCGCTAGGGTTGTATAAGTGTGTAGTGGTGATTTCCTCACAGGATGTTGCTCTGTCTTTTCTCTGAGTAGAAACTGTTACTCTAAGACATATCCCACCAGGTGGCCTATCAGTACTTTCCAAAAGCCACCGTTCCCAACATATTACTTCACATAGTTGAGCATGCAAGAGTGTATGTGTTTAAGATATCAGCACACACTCTTAACTGTAAAAGCTATAAAAGTTCTGCATCCAACAAAATTGTATTCATTATTAAAGTTTAAATGTATCTAATCAAATTCAGTATTATATTATATACTTAATTTGAGCTAGTGCAATTTTTGTGAACGTGATATTTGTATAGACATGTTTACTTAAAGAAATTGATGGACAGAAAACTATTTCAATGCTTTTGCGTTCACTTGCAAAAATTGTGCGCTCCCTTGATAATTTTTTTGTTCGCTTGCAAAGGCATTGAAATATAGATTTTCCTTCCACCTTATACTATTGCCATCACCAATCTCACTCAAAACGGAAAACTGGTGGTGGAAATAATATGGGATGGGAGTAGAGTTTTCAAAAAGTACTGACTTTGGTACCAAGTCGGTAAAGAAACTTTAAAATTGTGACGCTTTGAGCAGATTCGTAAACACCTCTGATTGCCCATTGTACTCACACGCTCATCGGATATGTCTGTGATTGACTACAATGATCAGCGCTTCAAAAACATGTTGTAAATATACATCAATGACACTCTTCACCGAGCGCTTACACAGATACAGACGGGAGCGTTTGAAAGCAGGCGTCTATCAGCGGACCGTTTTTTAAAACACTTTAATACACTTCCGTGTGCTCTTAAACGCTCCCGTGTGTTAATCATTGTAGCCAATCACAAACATATCCGATGAGCGGTCAGAGGTGTTTACGATTCAGCGCTCAAAGTGTCACAATTTTAAAATGTCAGTACCGACTTGGTACCAAAGACCTTTTTTGACAACTCTAGATGGAAGGCTGTCAGAGAATACAAAAATTTTGCAAGAGAATGCAAAGTTTCTTGAAGGAATGCAAAACTTGCGGGAGACAGAAAATGTTCCCTGCATCTTGGTGTTGATGCTATGGGAAATACCCTCAGCGTGACCGGTGTTGGAAGCACGTGTAAACACAGTAAATTCATGACGTCAGGCGCCTGCATTACATGGCATCAGCTTTTTTGTCTTTTGTCAAAATAAACATAAAATGTCCAAAAATGGGGGAAATAAAGTGTAAATCTGCTGAATTCATAATCCCGCTCTGTGGCAACTTCTGATCCGACAGAGAGCATCACTGACTCCACTCCTTCTGTCAGCCCTACGTACAGGGAGTTGCTTGATGTAATGGCCCCTACCCCTCCCCTGTAAGCCTTCTGTTTCTTCTGGACCTTCACACTGAGGTGGCAAAGTCCTGGAAGAACATATACTCATATTATTCAAATGTGGAGGAATGGGCTAGCCAAGATGTCTATCTCTCAGAGAGCGAGGTATCCCCATTGAGGACTTCGGTCTTGCCGTCAAAGTTGTGCCAGACCACCTCACGGCTTGTGGGCAAGGCGTATCCAGCAGCGAGTCAGGCTGGTGGTGCCCATGATTGTCTCCTGAGGCGGTCGTCAAACCGCACCACAGATTTAGCTCTCCTGGCCACCAAGCAGACATCCATGTGCGATAGTGGAAAGCTGTTTACTGACCGCCACAACAGCAAGAAGAAGAGTTGATCTACGCACTAATCCAAAGCAAGAGCTCAGATGACACGCAAGAGCTTGATAGTAGCCGATACGCTGAGTTTAGATTAATCTTTGTGATGCGCTCCATTAACTTTGCGGAAAGGAAACCTGGACGGCAGAAAGCAGCATCCTGATTGTTTTCTTTATTTTACCAAAGCACAATCTCTTATCTGTATGACCATAAATTGAGTATTTCAATCATTTGGCATTGTGTCGATGTGTCGTGACTCGTGGAAGTCTCACTCCAGTCCAGTGATGAAATATGCGTGTCCTGGAAACGGGAATCCTCAGGATCCGCTTCACTCGCTGTCTCCTCGGGGAAAGGTGAAGTAGACTCAGATGTAGATGGCTCTTTTTCTCCTTCTCGCTCATCTTTCCGTGATTTCTTGAAAAAGCGTAATGCTTTTGTGCATCCGCCATTGTCACCGCATATTAATGAACTCTCACGTGCAAAAAAACCCAAATTATTCTGTTATTTGTACTTTTATAACACAATAGATTTTCAGTTTTGTGACTGATTGTGACCAAATACATTTTGTATTTTTTATCAGCCCTACAAAAAACAAAAAAAGAACAAAAAAAAAAAGAAATGCCGCTAGGTGGAACAAACTGTAATTTGCATTACTGTCTGTTCAAAATAAATGAAAAGAAACCTAGCATTGGTTATTTGTTGCTTTTTCCTGTTGTACGAACTCGTATTGAACTGTAACCGTGACTTCTGTGTACAGTTACACCCCTTGATACAATTCAAAATGTTTTTTTTCTTTCTTTTTTTCAAATAAATCTGTCATTAATTTACTTTTGTAAAGCTGCATTTACTTTATTTGTATTGGAAATAGCAAAAGCATTTGTGTTCGACATAAAGTAAGTCTTACAAGTTGGAACAACATGAGGGTGAATAAATGATGGCAATATTCATTATTGGGTGAGCTATTCCTTTAATGTATTTTTAATGCACTTTTTCCTTTTAAAAAGAAACACACTGGTTAAAGTTTCTACATTAACCACAGATGCTTGTCTTAAAAGGGGAAAGCAAACCTAAAACATGTCAACACCAGCAAGCCATCCATCTATAACCTCCAGACATTTTCTATTTTCCACCCTCAGGTGACCCTCAGCAGCACTTAGTAAATCACCTTTCCCAAAGAGAACAGCGTTGAGCTGTCCTGTCAGGCACTGGACTCTCAGACAGACACATTTCCTGTCCTTCTAAGCTGTCCAGAGAGCTGAATGTATCTGTTCCTGCTCTCAAAGATGGTGGGAAATCCAATAGAATCAGCCTAGCTAATACAACTGTAAAAACTTTGCCATAATATATTTTCATTTAGAACTCCATTGTGTTTAATCAGTAATAATTTCCATTCATTTTATTTGCTATCAGAGGGGAAATATAAGTACAGCTAAGGGACATGATATTCTCAGTAGTTGTTAAGCCATTGTTAATGTGTTCTGATCTGTTGTTAGGCGGTGTCTATGATTTTTTGATATATTAGGCTTTTGAGTGAAAAGAACCAAATGCATTTGATAAAGTGCACATTGATTTGACTATAGCCTAAAAACTATAGTTTTTAGCTAAGAAGCAAAATGTATGATTCCATTGTTTTTACATTTTATATCTGATTTGATATTATTGAAACTGTAATCTTGAAAAATACAGGTAGTTAAAAAAACTGCAGATTCATTTTTTTTTCTTCTGGGATTTAGATGTCTGTTGAATGAACTGATTTACTTTAAAGGGACCCCGAGTCCTTCCCCCTGTCATCTCTCTATCTCACCTCTGTCTCTGTGTTTGCAGCTTAATTCTCTCCATCGTGAATGTAATTATATTCAGCTGATGAGGTCTGGCATCTGAGATACAGCAGGAGGAGAGAGAGAGATTTTTGACAGTATGTCTCAGTGTGTGTTCTTTCTCATTTTGGTGGACTGTGAATCAAACACTCTTGGCTCTTGCCAGTAGCCGTCTCCCTGAGTTTAAACTCTCAATTTCAGTCTGTGTGAATGAGAGCCGGGGTGGGAAAGTCAGGATCAGTCTATGCAGATCAACATCCTGAGACAAGCTTCGTTTCTCCTCAGCCGGTCTGGAGCCTGGAAGTTATTACCAATAATTACCGCCCCAGATGTTGGACACATCTGTCAATAAGTTCATTAGATGGCTTTGAGGAAATCCCTGCAGAATGATGGGCCAGTAAACACGTAATGAAGACATGTCTGTGCATCCATTCATTCACCTGTCCATCTGTCTGTCCATTCAAATATTAATCCATCCATCTATCCATTGATCTGTTCAATTTTCCATCTATTTATCTGTCCGTCCGTCCATTCAAACAACCATTCCCATCAACCCATCCATCCATACTTGTCGTCCACTCATATTTTACTCCATTAATCTGTTCATTCAACCATTTATCCATTCCTCCAACAATCTGTTCATTCATCCATCCATCAATCCATCCATCCAAACATCCAATCAGAACAACTTCATTTTTCAAAAATGTTTTTGGGCACCTAATGTAAGATGACATTATAATAAAGCCGTTTTAATTCTTGACAGGTGAGTTGGTCTTTTGTGATTAGAGAAATGGAGGATGAAATGTGAAAAGAGAGAGACCAGACCCAGGCAACCCAGATGAACATGTAATTGAAGGATTACTTTATCTGGTCCTTTGACTCCCACCCCCCAAAACCAAACAGACCAGTCAGAACCAGACCAAAGGTCACAACAGTCCCACCTGGTGAGCCACAGGCACTGGCGCTGACGCAAATACTAGTATAATCACTTTATCTGGCTTGCCCATGTTTTCCTCCACATTGTAATTGGAGCAGAGTGTGTTTTGCTATCATGTGTCTCTTTCTGATTGGACGCCTGTGGTGAGGTCACTGCCGCTGATCCCTCTGTAAAAATGAACTTGGGAAGAGAGTGAGACGGGGAAACTGAGACTCATAGAGCTGTCCGTCACTGCTGTCTGAGTGCAGGAAATGAGGAAAAAAGAAGAAAAGGAGGAATTCATAACATGGGCATCATCCTCTCACAGGCTAATTGGCGGCGCTACATGAAGGACATTTGAATCCAAATAAATAAAGTGTCCCCAAGGCCTTTCAAAGAGTGCTTAACCCACATATATTAACCTTAAAGAGTACTCATCCTCTCACTTTGCCTCCTAGGTTCCTTTTCTATAGCCGTGTTTTGGTCTGAGATTTGCGCTGAGATTATAATTTAGAAAGAAAGGAGACGTGTTTCCTCTAAAAAAACACACAAGTAGTATAACGTTTCATTAAAATGTTTGTTTTTAGGTAGTTTGATAGTTTTTATGATCTGGAATAGAACATTTTTATAAGGGTATCTGTAAGTTTGGGAAGTGACGTCATTGTTCCTGGAACTTTTCTGGTTAGTTGTCAAAATCATGTGAAACAACAGGAGACGTTTCATATAGCAGTAAACCTAAAGGATCTCCGCAAATGAAATGCGGAAGAAAAAATTAACATCGTGGCCACAAAATTAAGAATTCGCTCCCACAAGCTATTAATTTGTTCAAATTAATAAGTCGGGGGGACGAAATCGTAATTTATGGCCACAATATCTTGTAATATTCTTCCGTGACTGGATGCCTGGAGCTAATAAAAACTAGTTGCGCTGACAGTGTTACCAGGTTCATTAAGTGAAGAGTGAACATTAAGTGAAAGCAGCCGCTCACCTTGCTCTGGTATCAGCTGTTTTGGCATCCCCCCCACCTCCACAACTCCACCAGCATAATTTAGGCATCTTGCTACCATACTCATCATCCAAGCATTAGTAGTCCCACTGGGGGGTGTATCTAAGCTCGAGTTGAAGCTGCTTCCTTGAGCTCCTCCATTGCGGACAGCAAGCCAAATACGTTTAACCTTATTAGCTTAAAGATTACATGGGCAAAGGAACTCGTAAATTATAATAGGAGTGAATGAATAGTCCTACGCTTTTATCGGCTCTCTTGTGTAGATGTACTCAGTGTGTGCAAGATAATGGTACACAGTTGGTTAAGTCACCTCAGGTAAATGTTTGATTTGTTGTCTTTGAGAGAAACTGATTCCCTATTTAAAGATTTGATAATGGTAGAAATGCTCAGGTCACAGTGCTGTTGTAGTTCCTTAGTTGTTGTTTATATCCTTCTAATGGTCAACAACACATCAGGGGCCTGTACCATGAAGGTAGCTGAACAAACTCGGGGTTACAGGATTAGTTTTGAGTTGACAAAACCAAACCGATGCAATCAGGCTTTATTGGTACCATGATGCAGCTCATCAACTTTCTTTGTCAACTCAGGCTTTGATCCTTAAGCTATGATTAATCCATGTGCGCGTGCACATAAAAGAGTGACGTCGACACTGAACAACCAATCGCGGGTAGAGCGAGAGCGATATATTTTTCCGCGGAGGAGCAAGAGATAATCATTCATAATTACGATTAATTTAAATATGTATTTCAAGCTCGAAACAATACGTTCTCTGCTGCCAAAGCAAGAGAAGACTGTTGGAGAAAGATTGCTGATGGTTAATGTGTAAGTTAAACAAATACGTTCTATATTTATGTAGAATTATGTATGTATATATGTATGCCTATATGTGTAATATAGCCTAGCTTATTTTTATAATATATAAAAAATGTGCATGTATGTACTAAGAAAGATTAATATTCATTGATTTTTAGATGCAACCCCAACTCCAAATGTTCTTGGCAGCAGATAAAGACAAAATATAAAAATATAATTCAAAGTGGTTATTTCAAGGAGTTAATTCAAAGAGTATTTACCACAACCTTTTATTACTTTTGTGAACATTTTATCACACTTGTTTGCAGCAAACAGAAATAAAGAATTAAATTCAGAAAACCAGAATACACTGGCGGAGGAGTTGGCTCTGAGTAGGCAATAAGGGACGGCCGATTATGGATGGGATTACAGGTGCTGTACAATCTGACCCTGGTGCTGGCTCCTCTAAGCAAGTAACACTGGGTACGTGTGCAATACATTACTACTTTTTTTAAAGTTTTAAATATGTCTGACTGTATGTTCTGCAGGGAAATACAGTGTCCCTGTTGAAGCCAGCACACACTCACTCACACACACACACACACACACACACACACACACACACACACACACACACACACACACACACACACACACACACACACACACACACACACACACACACACACACACACACACCACACAGTCTCCCACACAGAGGTCAGTATGCAGCAGACAGACCTATTTTTATTTATTAGGGTGAAGCAAATGATGAAGACACTCTGTCTGTGTGTTCTCAGACAGTTGCTGATGTGAATGCACTGGGCTTTTTATTATGGCAAACATTTGAATGTGTGGCATAAAAAAGGGACTGGCCCTTACACATCTCTTTTATTGTAGGATTTTTCACAACCTGCCCCAGAAACGGAGGCCTCTACCTCAATGGGCTTCAGAAGAAATGTGTAAGGATTTAAACCCCTTGACATAAATTACAGTCAGTCCTGTGTTTGTAGGAAGTCAAGGAACGTTTTGTGATTTTGATGAGCCTCCAGAAAACTTGTAATGATCATGTTTGTGGTGGAATTATGTTTCAGGTGGAAACAGACTCAGTCAGGGCCCTGTACAAAAGGAGTCTTGAACTAGACTGCACACTAAAGGAGTCTCTAAATAGACTGCACACTAAAGGAGTCTTGAACTAGACTGCACACTAAAGGAGTCTTGAACTAGACTGCACACTAAAGGAGTCTTGAACTAGACTGCACACTAAAGGAGCTGACTGTGAGCTGAGGAGGCTCCAAACAAAATCAAACAGCTGGATAAAACTGATCTCAGTATGTATATAGTTATATAGTATATATATATATATATATATATATATATATATATATATATATATATATAGTATAACTTATTTAACCAAGTAACACTTTAGTATGAATATTTATTAATGCAACTTTCTCTTGCTCTCTTTCTCCCTCCCATCCCACAAAACCAATAAAACAGTTTGAGACATATCTAAGTTATTAAGTGTAATATTGTATGGTGATTGCATCTGCATCTGCACCAGCTGGGTGGTCAGGTGTGATCGGGTCAGTTTCATCGGGGAGAAGCTGGTTTTGTGTTGTTTCTCGCTCTTTCTACTGGTGGCTATATTGTGCAGAATGGCACATGCAGCCACTGTCTGTGATGCCCGCTCTGGTGACTCTGAAGCGCCGAACACAGTTGAAATGTGCCTTTAGGATGCCAAAGGTCATCTCTATCTTCACTCTGGTTTTACTGAGGGCCACATTGAAGCAGTGCTGTGGCCCTGTCTGAGGGTCATGATAGGGGGTTATTGTGTAGGTTTTTCTAGCTCAGTTCAAATTAACTGTTTTGTACTGTACCAAATTTAACTTGCTTTCCTCAAAGCGCTGACACAACACAGACTCACGGAAAATTTGTGAGACAAGCACTGGAGCCAGGCCATTTGGCATCCAAACTTGATCATATGTTCATGACCACAAGTCGTCTGCAGATGAAATGTTTAGTAGATCATTGTTATATCTGTTAAAGTTACTATTAATTTAAAGATTCATCTCACAGAAAATAATCATCTCACATATTCACATCATCTCTACCTGAACATTAAGGCTGTGATAGGACTTCCTATTAACATAATCTGCCTCATGTTCCCCTAGAGCAGTGGAGATTAGAGCAATAGACTGCATACATGTTGCAATGACTTGGGAATCCTATCATAAGATTATCAGAAGAATAATAAAAAAGATTCAAAATAATTCTTAACATGTATTATATTGTATAGTACATTTGTGAAATTTGCTTAAAAAAAAAAAAAGTGTTCATGTGATGTCACCCTGTATATCTTACTGGCAATTTTATAAAAGCCCTCTTTTATGGACATGGTCGATAAATGTCCGGGGAACACTATTAATGAAGCTTTTCATGTACTCCTGACGAGCGAGGACCACCTTGCGAATGGTTCGACAAACATATGTTTTCCCCTAGCTTCTGTGCGTCACCCACCGTGCAAGAATGTACCACTTGCAAAATAAAAAAAATGCAACGCAATACAATTTGCGGTACAGTAAGTGCATGAATTCGACGTGTTAAATTCTTTATGTGCGGCTCAAGAAGTTCGCAAAGATAAGACATTCCTTCCGCGGAAAATCTGTATCTTTCATACAAGTAACTATCAGTTAAGGCAAGGGGATTTTGTCTGGCTAAAAACTCTTTCTCTACGAAGTGCTCGTCAAACAATTTGCACTGAGATGTCCACCGGATTTGGAAGAAAAGGTGAAGTCATTGCAACTGACACTTGGAATAAGTTACGTCACCTATATGTTTCTTTGCTCTCAGCTGATTGGTCAAACTTCAGTCTGAGATCTTGAATCCAGAACATAACCTGCCCCGGAGCAGGTTAGCCGTGCAGCGTAAGATACCATGGCAACGAACACCGATTAAAGCCGAGCTACTTTCATAGTACCTAAAACCCAGGGTTGGCGGAAACTAAGCTGAAACATAGCTGACTAGCCACCTAATCCGGCTTCATGGTACAGGCCCCTGGTCAGACACTTGCATACTGTTTAGACACGCAAGCTGAAATGTTTCAACACATCCGAAATGGATCTGAAAGAAAAAATAGAAATGAATCACATCCAGTCTATTGTACAATGTTTGTGTAATGCTTAGATCCACAGAAGACGAAGATGATTATAAAAAAACATAACATTTATTATGAACTCAGAATAACAAGCCAAACGAAACAGTGTGCTAGTGCACAGACAACAACTGACAAATGATAATGAACTAAAACGACGAACAGCTGTGAAGAATCATGTTAGTGTCCATGGTGACAGATTGTGGCGGGAAACTAGAACAAAGGGATCACATGACATGAATGAAAACAAAACAAACTGAATGTGATTGTGTGTTTGTAGTAAGCAGTGAAAAGGCAGCTTAACCACCAAAACTAATTAAAGCACCACTGCTAAAAAGAATAACTAGTCAACCTTACCAGCTGTTAGATGACTAAGCGACTAGTCAACCATTGTGACCTAATTGAATCTCATGATTCCTTTATTTAGACTAATGTTTGACAGAATTTTGGAAAAAAATCACACATCTGCTTTGTCTTTTGTGGTAATTCAATCCTTTTTCCAATCTCTGAGTAGATGTATAAACACATTTTTTACCATCACAACACTAGTTTCAGTTGAAGTAGCTTACAGTACACACTTTGGATGTCTCCCTCATGATGCTTCCATTTTAGACCTGCGTCCAAATTTTCCTACTTCCCTCATATATAGTAGCCAATATCAGTAGGTGAAAAGAGCAGTATTCATAATAGGTGAAAAGTATCTGGATGACCAGACGAGATTTTAAAGTGCGCATCCAAAGATAGACACTTAACTATCGCATGAGGCCACAGGAGAGGAGTTGTGAATGGCAGTGAAGTGATGTACCTGGTGCCGCAAGTCACAAGACAATGACAATATGATGTCTGAATGTCATTCATATACATAGTCATACTATATAACATACTTTTGTAACGGTTGCAAAATAAGTTTATTAAATATAGTACATACTCAGACATGTATGCCATTTCAGACACTGCACTCTACTAATGAGCTGATGAGTTGAATCAGGTGTGTTTGAAATGTGTACTGGTTTGCCTCCAGCAACATGGTTGGGAATGATGTTGCTGGAGGAAAAGATGTAAGCTACAGAAAAAGTCAGTGAGCAAATCTTTTTTGTGTGTGTGTGTGTGTGTGAACCAATTAACAAAAAAAAAAAAAAAAAAAAAAAAAAAACTCAAAAGGGTCACTCGTATGAACCAAGTCCACTCATTTTCTTCACCAGAAACTTGAACCCTTTCCTTTTCGGTCTTTGATGCTGTTTTCTATATCAACATATCCCCATAATTACGTATTTTCATTTTAATCTCTCTCTACATCTGTTTCAGCCTCTCTTTCTTCATTTCTTTCTGGCCTGTCTTTGACACTCATCCTCACCACTTTGCTCAACCTAAACGAGCAGCTTTGTGGGGTAATTGGCGCCATTTGGTCACCTTGAAACTCCTGTGGTGTCACATTAAGGCTTAATATACAACTACCCCTCACCACCTCCTCTTTCCTTTCTATTTCACCTTTTTCTTTAAAGACACCCCCCACCATCCCACCCTGCTGGTCTGCTACTCTTCAGTCCCTCAGTTCAGCGGAGTCCTAACTAAAACCGTGTCTGACAAATTAAGAAGGTTTGCTCTGCTTCTCTGGTTTACATCACAGGACTATAAACATTATTTAAGAACCAAATCCCTGCAAACCCACTGCTGATTATCTCTGCTTTTTAAACTCATATATCAGACCTACATTTGGCCTCCACAGACAAGAACTTTAAAACGTCACTTTTAACTTCAAAATGTGTGTGTCTGAGTCTAGCGGGAGAAAAAGATGGAAAATCTTTTCAAACCTCTCAGACATGATGGTGTGTTTTCTCTCGTTCCCCTGTGTTGAAATCTTTGTATGTTGACATTTTGATACCTAAGATAAAATGATACTTTATTGAACCCTGACCATAAAATTAGGCATCACAGAAGTCAGAATTCCCAGAGATCGTTCATTCTGATAAAACAGTGTAACTTGAATAGCTGAGGAAAGTACAGCTTAAATTCTTGTTGATTTTGATAGAGACATCTTGTAATAAATGCAATTATTGTCAAATGTTATTGCATTATTGCAAATGAAACCCCAACAGGTTGATTGGGATGAATGGGTTTATTTTGTGATTATGACCAACAGACTGTCCTGTACATTATCCCACTTATTACTACTCACCAAGTATATAATTAAGTAAACATAAAATATTGATCTGAGTTAAATTTTTTTCTTTTGTAAGATGAAAGAGCCCAAAACTACTTTTACTACTATTAACCTCAACCCTCCTAGAGTCAGTGTATTGATAAACTATCTAGCTTTAAAAACTAACCTACTCACTTTTAGAAATCTGAAAAGTAATCTTAGAAAAAAAAAATTAAAGGAGAAATATTAATATGACTTCGGGTCAGCAAAACTTTTGCTTTGGATGGATTCCATTATCAACATGAAGTTTGAGTCATAGTGTGTCCAAAGATCAGATATATCAAAGCTCTTTTCAATAATAATAATAAAAAACATGTCTCTTTATTCTCCATTCTGTTCTTTATAAAATATGTCAATTACAACCACCAAGCACCATTGTTAGGGTAGGCCATAAGTTTAACCTGTCTTAAGGTTTTATCATGGTCATCTGCTAACCTTAATCTCATGGCAAACGTGATGTTGCTCATAGTTATTTAAGTCGTGAATCAGTACTTGAACTTTAGATGTGTGAGCTACATAGGACTGTTTTGCTGCATGTTGATATGCATATACAGTATACTATATTTCAAAAAAATTTTTTTGATTGATTGTTGTTTTCATTTAAAAATAGAACGACACAACCTAACTATTGTTTTAGCAAAATTATAGTATATTAGCTGAGTAGGTGAACTTTTGCAACTTTGTAAACATCCATTTTAGGTGCTCAAAATGATTATAGTTACACAGCCATAGAGTTTAAAGTATGAGTCGAGTGATGCTGGCCTGTTTTGAATTTAGCATGGACCTTCACGCAGCTGCTCAGGGCACCTGGCTCATGTAAAGTTAAATTGAAACAAACAGGCTTATCATATGGTGGCTCTGACTTCAAAACCGCAACCTGGTAATAAGCCTAAATGCTAACTCGCAAATAGCTAATTACCAACCAATCAACTGTCAGGGTTAAGCTCAGGGTTAAGGTCTGAGGTTGGAATATCATTTGACATTAAGAGCATGGAGGGTTTTTTTATGGAGTAGGGGGAAAAGCGCTCCTGGACAGAAAGTAGATGTAGGAACACATATATAGTGAGGAAAATAAGTATTTGAACACCCTGCTATTTTGCAAGTTCTCCCACTTAGAAATCATGGAGGGGTCTGAAATTGTCATCGTAGGTGCATGTCCACTGTGAGAGACATAATCTAAAATAAAAAAATCCAGAAATCACAATGTATGATTTTTTAACTATTTATTTGTATGATACAGCTGCAAATAAGTATTTGAACACCTGAGAAAATCAATGTTAATATTTGGTACAGTAGCCTTTGTTTGCAATTACAGAGGTCAAACGTTTCCTGTAGTTTTTCACCAGGTTTGCACACACTGCAGGAGGGATTTTGGCCCACTCCTCCACACAGATCTTCTCTAGATCAGTCAGGTTTCTGGGCTGTCGCTGAGAAACACGGAGTTTGAGCTCCCTCCAAAGATTCTCTATTGGGTTTAGGCCTGGAGACTGGCTAGGCCACGCCAGAACCTTGATATGCTTCTTACAGAGCCACTCCTTGGTTATCCTGGCTGTGTGCTTCGGGTCATTGTCATGTTGGAAGACCCAGCCTCGACCCATCTTCAATGCTCTAACTGAGGGAAGGAGGTTGTTCCCCAAAATCTCGCAATACATGGCCCCGGTCATCCTCTCCTTAATACAGTGCAGTCGCCCTGTCCCATGTGCAGAAAAACACCCCCAAAGCATGATGCTACCACCCCCATGCTTCACAGTAGGGATGGTGTTCTTGGGATGGTACTCATCATTCTTCTTCCTCCAAACACGTTTAGTGGAATTATGACCAAAAAGTTCTATTTTGGTCTCATCTGACCACATGACTTTCTCCCATGACTCCTCTGGATCATCCAAATGGTCATTGGCAAACTTAAGACGGGCCTTGACATGTGCTGGTTTAAGCAGGGGAACCTTCCGTGCCATGCATGATTTCAAACCATGACATCTTAGTGTATTACCAACAGTAACCTTGGAAACGGTGGTCCCAGCTCTTTTCAGGTCATTGACCAGCTCCTCCCGTGTAGTTCTGGGCTGATTTCTCACCTTTCTTAGGATCATTGAGACCCCACGAGGTGAGATCTTGCATGGAGCCCCAGTCCGAGGGAGATTGACAGTCATGTTTAGCTTCTTCCATTTTCTAATGATTGCTCCAACAGTGGACCTTTTTTCACCAAGCTGCTTGGCAATTTCCCCGTAGCCCTTTCCAGCCTTGTGGAGGTGTACAATTTTGTCTCTAGTGTCTTTGGACAGCTCTTTGGTCTTGGCCATGTTAGTAGTTGGATTCTTACTGATTGTATGGGGTGGACAGGTGTCTTTATGCAGCTAACGACCTCAAACAGGTGCATCTAATTTAGGATAATAAATGGAGTGGAGGTGGACATTTTAAAGGCAGACTAACAGGTCTTTGAGGGTCAGAATTCTAGCTGATAGACAGGTGTTAAAATACTTATTTGCAGCTGTATCATACAAATAAATAGTTAAAAAATCATATATTGTGATTTCTGGATTTTTTTTTTTTTTAGATTATGTCTCTCACAGTGGACATGCACCTACGATGACAATTTCAGACCCCTCCATGATTTCCAAGTGGGAGAACTTGCAAAATAGCAGGGTGTTCAAATACTTATTTTCCTCACTGTAAGTGGAGCGAGAGGAAGGAAAATAGACTTTTACTTTTCCCAAAAGTAAAGGTGAGTGTTAGCCTAAACAAAATTCATCACCATGATGTTGTAAGTGGGTGCTAAGGTGTAAGCTGTAGATGCCAGGGTGTTGCATGGTGTTGTGAGGTATTTTTAGATGCTATGTAGTTGCTAGGGAGTTTTGGATGTTTGCTTGGGATTTGCTATTTGGGATGCTAGGTTGTTGTTAAGATGTGTCCCAAATGATGCACTATACGTAAGCAATAAGGTACGAGAGGCTGTGCTGGATTGTGAATAAGTCACGGCTGAATTGCGTTGTTAGGCACGACGCGAAGCGGAGTCCCTGCAACCCCTTCAGCCGTGACTTATTCATGATACAGCACTAGCCTCGAGTACCTTATTGCTTTTATAAAATGGTTGCCACACAATACAAACATTAAAGCCAAAAAATATGTATCTAAGCAACTTTCATGAAGTAAAATCACTAAAAGCCTTCCTTCCGCTGGAAAAAATAGTCCCTGACCGTAAACAGCAACAGAAGTTACATACATTGTATTGCCATTAGATGGTGGCAAAAACTGTCTTTATGAGTGAGTCAGTCAGTGGTGAAGACTTTTACATTCAAAGGAGGTACACTAGCTTACTCGATCTCTCACAATACTCTATAAGCTTCAATGAACAGCATCAATGAGAATATAATATAGCCTATGTTTACATTGCTAAGATGGTTGCTAGGGGTGTTGTGTAGTGATACATAGAATCGTTGGGAGAAGCCTTGTTTTATCGTGAATAAAACACAGCTATTGACCAATCAGAATCAAGGATTGAAACTAACCGTTTTATAATATGCACTTGTACACTATGTACTCAACCGTGTAGTGTATAAACTTTATAAGGTTATTTTATCATTCAGCATCGGATTCTGAAGCCCCTCCCCCTCCACTATGTAATTAAACCTGCGACAGTTGAGTGCATGAAGTGTCCAACATTCCACACTTAGTTTTTTCAGTTAATTAAGTGCATCATCCGGGTATTTAAAGTGCACTCTTTCTTTTTGGAATTTTCAGTGTGAACACACTATTACTCGCACTATTTATACTACAAAACGGCACAGAATAGTGCATAAGTGCACAAATTGTGACGCACCTTTAGTGTTGTTAGGATGTTGCTAGTATTTGTACAAGGCCTTGGCTGCATCCTAATCACATACTTCTCTACTATATACAGACCCTTTCCAAAAAATTTGAATATCATGGAAAAGTTTATTTATTTCCATAATTCCATTCAAAACGTTAAACTTCCATAGATTATAGATTCAGGGCCCACAACTTAAATGATTTCAAGTATTTAGTTGTTTATTTGTACATAATTTGGGCTTCCAGCTCATAAAACCCACGAAAACAGGATTTCAAAAAAATAGAATATTACATGAAATCACACAGTAATTACACAGTAATACCGTGGTCACTGAACCAGGTTTTGGTTCTTTTGGCAGTGTGGACAGGTGCAAATCCTGCTGGAAAATGAAGGAAGCATGAAGTGCTCTGAAAATGTCCTGGTAGACGGCTGCGTTGACTCTGGATTTAATAAAGCACAGTGGACCAAAGTCCTCTTTTCTGATAAAAGCAAATTTTGCATCTCATTTGGAAACCAAGGTCCCAGAGTCTGGAGGAAGAATGGAGAGGCACACAATCCAAGATGCTTGAAGTCCAGTGTGAAGTTTCCACAGTCTGTGTTGGTTTGGGGAGCCATGTCATCGGCTGGTGTTGGTCCACTGTGCTGTCCAATCACCGCAGCCGTCTACCAGGACATTTTCAGAGCACTTCATGCTTCCTTCAGCAGACAAGCTTTATGGAGATGCTGACTTCATTTTCCAGCAGGATTTGCACCTGCCCACACTGCCAAAATAACCAAAACCTGGTTCAATGACCATGGTATTACTGTGTAATTACTGTGTGATTTCATGTAATATTCTAATTTTTTTAAATCCTGTTTTCGTGGGTTTTATGAAGCCCAAATTATGTGCAAATAAACAACTAAATACTTGAAATCGTTTAAGTTGTGGGCCCTGAATCTATAATCTATGGAAGTTTAACATTTTGAATGAACTTTTCCATGATATTCTAATTTTTTGGAAAGGGTCTGTAGTAGGTGAAAAACAGTATGTGACAAAATAAGTGTGTCCAAATTTCTCAGTACTCATAAAAGAGTAGGCAAAAAGTCCCCGGATAACCTACTACTTCCGGTGGGATTCTGAAGTGTGCATACGATGGACTCTTTACTATCCCATGAGGCCACGGGAGAGGATTTATGAATGACAGTGAAGCGACGCAACTGACGCTAGTAGATCACATGAAAATGACAACATGTCGAATGTAGTCCGTCCAGAATACATTCAAAATACACACATTCATACTAGAACATTTAGCGGTCATGGCGTAATTACTTGTTCAAAATAAGTACCTACTCATGAGAGTTCGCGATTTCGGACGCACCCCAGGTCTAAAGAGTCCACCCCAAGTTTCTATGCTATTCTGAACTTTAGATATGACTCCTTTGATTAGATTTCCTGTTTTATTGTACACCAGGTTCTGTCGATCCTAGTGCATAGAAAAATAATAGCTTAAAATAATTGCTTTAATACACTAAAAACTGTACGGTTTTTGATATCATTCATGTCTTTGCTACAAAAGGTGCATTCACAAAAGTTCAAACCTCACTAAATACAGTATTAGTAATAGTGATGCTTGCCTGAACAAATGGCAGTAACAAAGGAAATATGAATGAAAATGAATGAGCGAGAGAACAAATCCAGAGGTCTTCCCTGTTTCCCTCTAGTAAACGCAATGGAGGCCTTATTGAGAAATATGGCTTTGATAAAAGTGAGGCAGATAAAGATTCATCCATCTCCCTAGTGGATAAGACAGGACTGCCTCGGATAGCTGCCCAT
The DNA here is from genome assembly GCF_963993115.1 of Abramis brama. Lineage (NCBI taxonomy): Eukaryota > Metazoa > Chordata > Actinopteri > Cypriniformes > Leuciscidae > Abramis > Abramis brama. The sequence goes on along the minus strand of NC_139984.1, from coordinate 6,321,645 downwards.
GATGCTGCGATAGAAGCACTCTTTTTGAGGCAAACCATGTCTAAACTATGGTCCTGTTTTCAAATGGATTTCATACTGTATGCCACAGTAGCCATCAGGATAGGATACTACTACAGACATGATGTACTAGCTTTGCTCACCAAGGCCATTGCCTCTCTCCTCAATCTAGCCATCTATCCTTCCCACAATCCATCTTTATCTGCCCTTCCATCCATTTATCTCCTCAAACGAGAGCACAGTCTCAGGGTTCCTGCTGGTGGATCCTTGAGTTTGATTTATAACTGCTCAGCTGCTGAGATGTTCTCAGAAAGCAGTACTCCATCTTGTCGCTGTCTTTCTTCATCTTTCTTCCCATCTGGTAGGTGTTTAAATGGATCTGACTGGATATAAACAGACATGAGTAACTAGCCAACCTACACAAACTTAATATCTTATTAGTTCAAAGTAAAAAAAAATCTAAATTTGACCTATTTACTTTCTTAATGCATGATAAGAAAATGCAAGGAAACTTACTTGTTTTAGTCAGTAGGTCAGCATCTGCGAACTCAGACATGTGTAAGTACCGATCTTTTATACTACGAGTAATAGAACACGATTGGCTAGATGAGAAGGTAATGAGTGACGTAACAATTGAGTCTTTCTGGCAGAACTTACGCTAAAGCTTTCATTTCCTGAGCTGTGCAATTATTGCTGCAAACCATTTGCTTACAACATCACATAAATAAATTACATTTTAAAATAAATTCAAATAGATAAGTAATTAAAAAATGTAACACTTTACAATCAAATAAATGCTTTTGGTGTCAATACAGAGATACAACGGGTGACATAACGTGCCCCCTTACAATGACCGTGCTGTATGGTCATTCAGCAAACTTACGATTGTGAGCAAAAACCTTATTTCTGTGGATGAGCAATGTTGCCAATCACAAACATATCTCTTGATGTCTTGAATGCAATTACCAATCTGAGGTGTTAGCACTGAACAAAAACTCTGGCGTTTTGAATGGTGAAAGGATTCTGAGATCTGCACGCTTGCAAATATCCCCTCATTTTAACAAACAATTATATTATATAAATAAGAGATTCATTGCGATGAATTAAGATGAGTGAGCTTTTTAGTGATTATAAAGGGGAGTGCCTTTTGTATGCTTTCTGTCATGCCAAATCCCACGGACGAAATGTGTTAAAATTAACAGTGGTTTGTGAACGTACACGCTATATTAACAAAATAATTTCTCAGCAGTGTTTATATTGGGATGTGTAGGTTGTGTGGTGGCAAGTAACTTAAAACTATTTCATTGAAATCTATTTAAATGTGTTTTTAAATGGGAATCACATCTCCTTACTTACCCTTAGATCTCCTTTTTAAATGTTTGGTTATTGCACATATTAAAAACAAGTGAAAAAGTGTCATTAATATGATTTTATTCACGGACCTTTTCAAAAGGTGACTCCAATGCTGTACTAGACCTTTATGCTTAATGTCTGTATCTTATACTGCAGCTGTTTTGGCATAATGTTGGCTATTGTACAGTATTTTTATTAAAACTCAAGATTATACTTAAGCTGCCTGCTTAGATAAAGGTCATAAACACAATGCGTCTCATTCATGAAACAAACAAAACAAATATTTGTGTAAATCGATTCTAATGTAATTTGTTGCATTCAGTTGAATGAAGAAGTTTACCCAATGTTGATTTGCGCATAGATTCGTTCTGCTCGTGTTTCATGAATGAAGACTAATATACGCTTTGTTGTTGTTGAGTTGCTTTGGTAAGAAAGTGCCAAGATCATAATACAAATGCAGATGTGTGTGAGTTTTATTGCCATCGCTCCAGTCTCTGACACCCAAACCCAGCCAACAAAAACTCACTCTAAATATTTGGAAAGCAAAATGCAGTTGTTATTAATGAGTGTGGAGAATACTAAAGCATCATTCTGTATACAGTAAATCAGCACCTGACTAAACATGGATTCAGCCAGCTATGTGTGGGATTGTGGGTAATAATGTCGGTTCGTGCGGGTATAATGCTGTATTTGGTTCTGTGTGTGAGTGAAATGCAAAAATGTGTGAAAACTTCAACATTTCAATACATTTGAAGCTTGGACCACATGGTCGTAATTATTACCACATTTCTACATTGTTACTCTGCATGCATGTTCACTGTATGTGTGTGTGAAATAGTTTGTTTATAACTTTCATTAGTTAATTTCAGATGGCTGTCTGAGTGTGAAATGTTATACTCATGTGTATGTGTGTGTGTGTGTGTGTGTGTGTGTGTGTGTGTGTGTGTGTGTGTGTGTGTGTGTGTGTGCGTCTGCTCAGGATATTTGTCCCTTCGGCCACACGTGTTCATTTCATAATGGGACCATTGAGCCCTTCCATCTCACCTCACACTTTCCTCTGACACCTGCAAACCCTGCAAATTGGCAGGCGGGACGGATTTAATAAACTGCAGCAGAAGGACAGTGTAAATCACTCCCTCACGGCACTAATACCACCACATTACGCCCCCAGAGCGCAGAGGGCAGCCCTCTTCCCCTCACGTCCATGACTCATATAATCACTTCACCAGAGACCTAAACGTTTGCTACCAATGCTGTAGCACTGGGAAACTTTAAACACAAACACATACAGTGGTCCCATTAAGAATCTGGACAGATAGGCTTTAGTGCATTAGTTAAGGAAAATATCCAACCAAGTAGGATTTTTTTAGGTGTTAATGTATTTAAAGCTGATAAAGTGCAAAGTTATTGCTCAAAATTCTAAACAGGGTTATTATTGTTAACCCTTAAATACATGAATGTTATCACATATTTGGGTCTTTAGCGATCAGGATCTATATCTAACACTGATGGATCTATAACTGCCACATGTTATAAAACTCTTCTGAAATTCTAATAACAATTACAAAAGTATAAAATAAAGCATATTTCGTTATTGCGCACAAATAGGCGCAAATGCAGTTGTTATTTAAACAATGTGGCGCCGGACGTTAAAAAGATAACTGCATCGGGCTGAAACTAGATGCTTCCCATCTCATTGCTTCTCCATGCACACCAACTCTGGCTGAGAACACTGCTCACTACACACACACACACAAACACACACACACACACACACACACACACACACACACACACACACACACACACACACACACACACACACTCATACAACTAGACCTAAACGTGAACGCCTAGTTGGTTAAAGGACTATGTTACTTAGATTATATGTGTGGATGTGTTTGCATTGTTGTTGCAGTTGCAGTAAAAAGGGGAAATTGTTGTGTTCATGTGTAACATTATATTGTGTCTACTATTTTGAAGTGTTGTGTAATGACGCAAAGTGTGTGAGAATGGGAGAATGGAAGTGACGAGTAAACAAGATGAATGAAGTTTGCTACTCCTCAATAGCAGGGCAGGGCAGGGCAGGGCAGGGCAGGGCAAGGCAGGGCAAGACAGGGCAAGACAGGGCAAGGCAGGGCAGGGCAGTGCAGTGCAGTGCAGGGCAGCGCAGGGCAGGGCAGGGCAGGGCAGGGCAGGGCAAGGCAGGGCAAGGCAGGGCAAGACAGGGCAAGGCAGGGCAGGGCAGTGCAGTGCAGTGCAGGGCAGCGCAGGGCAGGGCAGGGCAGGGCAGGGCAGGGCAGGGCAGGGCAGGGCAAGGCAGCGCAGGGCAGGGCAGGGCAGCGCAGGGCAGGGCAGGGCAGGGCAGGGCAGCGCAGGGCAGTGCAGTGCAGTGCAGGGCAGCGCAGGGCAGGGCAGGGCAGGGCAGGGCAGGGCAGGGCAGGGCAAGGCAGCGCAGGGCAGGGCAGGGCAGGGCAGCGCAGGGCAGGGCAGGGCAGCGCAGGGCAGGGCAGGGCAGGGCAGGGCAGGGCAGGGCAAGGCAGGGCAAGACAGGGCAAGGCAGGGCAGGGCAGTGCAGTGCAGTGCAGGGCAGCGCAGGGCAGGGCAGGGCAGGGCAGGGCAGGGCAGGGCAGGGCAGGGCAGGGCAGGGCAGGGCAAGGCAGCGCAGGGCAGGGCAGGGCAGGGCAGCGCAGGGCAGGGCAGGGCAGCGCAGGGCAGGGCAGGGCAGGGCAGGGCAGGGCAGCGCAGGGCAGGGCAGGGCAGCGCAGGGCAGCGCAGGGCAGGGCAGGGCAGGGCAGGGCAGGGCAGGGCAGGGCAAGGCAGCGCAGCGCAGCGCAGCGCAGGGCAGCGCAGGGCAGGGCAGGGCAGGGCAGCGCAGGGCAGCGCAGGGCAGCGCAGGGCAGCGCAGGGCAGCGCAGGGCAGGGCAGGGCAGGGCAGGGCAGGGCAGGGCAGGGCAGGGCAAGGCAGCGCAGGGCAGGGCAGGGCAGGGAAGCGCAGGGCAGGGCAGGGCAGGGCAGGGCAGCGCAGGGCAGGGCAAGGCAGGGCAGGGCAAGGCAAGGCAGGGCAACCCTAGTGAAAAAAAGTATACTTTATTGTATTGCAAATATTCTAACAAAAATTGTACTATCTTTAAATATAAAGTATATTAGCATCATGCTTTTACCTATTTTCACAATACAACTTTTAACACACTTTAGAATAATTGTACTTTAGTATGTTTTCTATAAAAATATTTTAGAAAAATTTACTTGAGGTGAAAATTTAGTTTTAAAAAAAAAAGTTTATTAATATGCACTTTATTAAAAAATATATTGTAGGTATATTTTAACTGTGTGCTGGAAATGATCATTGTAACAATGTATTGAAAGTATACTATACTATAGTATAGAATATTTTTTGTACAAAGTATAGCTACGTTTTTTTTTTTTTTTTTTTTTTTTGTCTAATAATGTACATTTGTTACTGAAGACAAAGTATGCAATTTGTAGTATTTGGAATAAACCAAAGGAATTAATGAGCCAATAATTTTTACTCAAATATAACACAGCCTTGTGTGCGCCGAAATGTGCTTTGGGATACCCGAGTTTGAGTCCCAGCTCGTGGACCTTTCCTGATCCCATCCCTCCTTTCTCTCTCTCTCTCTCTCTCTCTCTCTCTCTCTCTCTCTCTCTCTCTCCCACCTCACTTCCTGTCTAGCTACTCTCCTATCCTAATAAAAGGCAAAAACGGCAAAAAGATTTATTTAAAAAAAAAAAAAAAAAAAAAAAAAAATATATATATATATATATATATATATATATATATATATATATATAAACACTTATGGTATATTGCTTGTAATTTTTGAAGACACTCATTATTAATTTGTAATGTACGTGTAACACAAATAAAGTACACTTTAATATAACTAATCAAGCATTTAATTAGTCCCTACACAGGCATATACACTGTAAAAAATTTCTAACCCTCCCAAATCAAAAATTTCAAGTGACCGATAACATCTAAATTTTTCAATTGGCCCAAGTGAAATTCTTGTTGCAATAGTCTGTTAACATTGGCTCAATGAGAAATAATACGTCAGACTAATTGAAAAATTTAGATATTTGATATCGGTCACTTGAAATTTTTGACTTGGGGATGTAATTTTTTTTTACAGTGTACTTAAAGTATACTAAGTATACTTGAAGTTGGTCCAATTTAGTACAAAAAGTACACTAAATACACTTAAAGTTATGCTTTACTACAGTTTAATTACAACTAAAATATACTTAGTACAAAATTAGTTGTCTCAAAATAGCACACTTAACTAATCATTAACACACTTGAAATACTGATAATTAGTCTGGCTGCAAGTATACTTAGCATATTTTTATTTTTTTCACCAGGCAAGGCAAGGCAAGGGAAGGCAGGGCTAGACACGGTGGATATAAATACAACGACAAACCAGCACACAACTTAAAACACAAGGAGAATAACAATGCAAACAAAGCAGGTAACAGGGAAAGACAGATGGGGCAAATGAATCAATAACCCATAATCAGATAACAAGAAGGACGTGGTCAAGACAATAGACAGGAGAGCACATGGCACAAAGAAACAAACATGACAAGCCATGTAAATGCCACTGTGAATGTAAATGCTTACAGAGAGCTAACAGAGATAGTTCATTCAAAAATGAAAGTTCTGTCATCATGTAATCCCAAACCTGTATGACTTTCCTTCTTCCATGGAACATAAAAGAAGATATGATTTTCAGATACAGCTACATAGGTCAGTGAAAATATGTCTTTAGCAAATATATGTAAATCAGAGTTCTGGTGTGTTCATCTAGTGTTAAATCTGTCAAACGTGCAGCTAAATACACTTGTATATTTGTAGTTAAAGGTCAGCCTACATAAACATAGTAACTTATGATGTACATTTGTGCTGAACTAGCAGCTGCTGGGCTCCAGAGCACCGGACTGAACCTCACAAAGACCTCACTGTGATTCACACACACACACACGCGACCTGCACCGCACATATATAAGCTTATACTCTCATAGAAAGAGCAGAAAGGAGTGCCAGCGCAGCTCCATGCTGTACAATATTGATTTTTAAAGGTACAGTTTGTGGTCAGTAAGATGTTTTTATGGTTTTGAAAGAAGTGTCTTATGCTCACCGAGGCGGCAATCATTGGATTAAAAACAGTAGAAACAGTAATATTGTGGAATATAAGTTTTATTTAAGATTTTACACATCTTGTGTGTGATTGTGAATAAATAACAGCTCACAAGATTAACTTGCCATTACAGTTGGTCCTCCAAGATATTTATACAAGAAAGATAATTTGATGCTGATATTTGTGTTTACTATGCAAATCATGGTAGCAGGTTTAATATTTAAAGATCTCCCAGTATTGACAAAACATATTAAAGCATTATAAATTGATTAAAAAAAGAAGAGTATTCAACTTGGCACACTGATGGGAAAAAATAATGGCATCAGGTTTGATGCACAACCTGTAGACAATAATGAATATAATATAATACTTGCTTATATTTATTTGCTAATACAGCAGGGGGAGATTGAAAACAGGGTGTTTTCATAAATAAAAGGCATCATTATGATGAATTTATTTTTGCTGATGCGTTTTTAAATGTCTGTATTAACCCCATAGTAAAAGTTGGCATCAGCTATTCATTGGTAAAGTTTCATATGTATATGAAGGACATAAATGGGGCATCCATTTTGCAGAATGACCTGTTTCTTTTTGTACCTGTGAGAACAAAGTCTTTCTCAGGTTTCAGTTTGTTTATTTATATACTGCTTTTTTTTGAGTGGCCCAGTGTCAGAGGGGTCATGAGTGTGTGGTGTTCTTGATTTCTTAAATACTGTAGACCCTGTGTGTGTTTCTTTGAACCATGTGCTAGTGATTTCAGTCTGTATTCAACACTCGGAGAGGATCAAATGTTTTGCCTGTCTGGTTCCAGGGACCACTCGTGTCAAACAGAGCGCCGTGAGATGATTGGTTGTGATATAAATCTATGTTGGTGAAAAGGAGGAATGCTGGACTCTGGTTGGCTGATCAGCATCCTGTGGTCTCACCGAAACGCCTGCTTCGTTTTCATCAGACTCGGAGGAGGTTATCCAGCGAACAGTCCCACAGGGGTCGATGCTCGGCCCCTTCTCATTTCATAATTGGATCTGGACCATCTGTAAAATCTTATTTCGAAACTTTTCTTGGGTGTGAAGTTTATGCAGGACATGTGCCTGCCGAGAGAGGTGTGGGGCTGTCCGGTTTCCGATTGTCCAGAGCAGGTGCAGAAGTCTGTGTAATTCCTGCAGTGTTTGTGCAGAGCCAGTCTTTTCCAGGGAAATTTCACTGCGCCTCACACTGTTTGTGCAAATACATGGTGACGGTTTTCCCAGAGGCCTATGACAGAGACCATGTGGAATGACTTGCCATGGCCAAAGTCTTCAATTTGTGGGAATGAGGATTTCTAGATGGACATCAAATATTCCATGATTTTCTGCCTTTTTCAGGTTTAGTTTAGTATGAATCAGATTTCGTCCAGCTGAGGATAGGTGTTATACACCATAAGCCTCACATTGACAGCTGTCTTCGAATTCAGCATCATAAACCCCCATAACGTGGTTGCTCAAGAAACACGAATGCTCAAGAAACATGTCTTATTATCAATGTTGAAACTATTTGAGTCCATAAATTGAGTCTCCAATACAGTTATGATGTAGGTAGAAGACAGCAGGGCGGCTGACTAGCTTATGTAGTTGCACTGCAAGTTTTCAAAGCTTGTCCAGGGTGTCTGTTCCATGTAGTTGTTTGGCTGGTCTTCCCTGCTCCATGTGCTTTATGACCAGCTGCTGCAGAAAGGAGCCATGAGCCCACTTACTTTGAAAATGATACCTGCCGGCTTTTAACTGCCCAGCGAAAGCGCTTGGCCTCGCTCAGTGTGATTGGTTGATGACAGGCGCTTACACGTCAGCAATGAATCATCTGCACTGTGTTTTACAAGGGCGGAACCAAAACAGAAGTTTTTATATTCCAATTTATGGCCCTTGGAATCAGAGAAGGATGCATCTGTAACATTAGCCTGGCAGCACGAGCTGTTGCGGTCAAAATAAACCCATGTTTATTTTTCTTGTTTATCGAGGGTGCCTAAATCTTCCATTCAAGCACCAACTTTGCAGCGACTGTGGCTAAAACTTTCATCCGATGCCCTGCTGAAGGCTGCCGTTGGGTTTGGCCATCTGGGTCGGGTTGTATTGTTTACAGAGCAAATGACAGACTGCTGCTCCGCTGCTGGATAGTGTTTTCATGGTGATGCATGACCAGTTTGGTTGCAGGCTCTAGCCAGCGTGTCTTACAGAGCTCTAAGAACTCATTGAAACAATCATTCATATCACAGAGCATTCTCGGTTGCGTTTAATTGTCACTAACTCTCTTAACCAACGAGGAGCATCCTGCAGTTCTTTCTCAATCCATTAGATGGCAGTAGCAGGCCAGTTTGTGTTAAATGCAGATTAACTCCTATGCTATTTTCAGAAAATCATATGCAAGCATGTGATGGTCTCTGCAATGTATACAGTAGTATGAACTATAATGGTTTTCTGTATGCATAACAACATCTCAGTTTGCCAAAATAGTGATATGCTGTCTCCCACAATACAATGCACCCAACTTGACCTTCAATTTACAGTGTGATAAAAATGAACTGGAATTAATATCAGACGTGATTTTTAGTCCCTGTTTTGACACATTATTTTAAACTGATAAGCGTAAAATTAAAATGCAAAATGACCTATAAAAACATTTTTATTATTTGTATAAAAAATATCTTTTTCCACTTAATATTTAAAAGCAAGCTAAAATGGCATGATTGCTTCAGCAAATGCGTTTTTATCTCACGTTTGCTTTTGTCAACACTGTCGATTAGATTTATGGTAGGGTTTAGTGAAGGTGGTGTGTTATTTTCAAATGCAATTGAGGATTAACTTTTTAGCGCCACAACCTGACATTTCATTTCAGAACTGCTGCCAAACATATAGAACAACCAGCATAATAAAACACTGCCACATTCACGTTAATCTGGATAAAACTGAACAAGCTTTGAGTTTTAGTGCCACTCACATTTCACTTTTTTCATTAAACGTGCAAGGAGCAATGTAATATTTCGCAGATTTTTTCCAAATGAGCCTGGTTTGCCATAAGCAAGTGTTTTATTCCAAACACAGCCACAGTCCTGTAGGAATATCGGTGGTCTGTGCCCTCACCTGCTTACAAACCTCCAGTTTAACACAGAATGACCCCCAAATCTGATCCATCGCTGCAGGCTAAACAAGCAAAACCCCCAGTGCTTTTTATCTCCGTCACTCCTGTAAATGCGTGAAATCCTGCACAATATGCAGGAAGGGTGGAATAAGACTCGGTTTGTTTGTGATTTAAGGGTTAATCTGTGAAAAGTCTGGAAGAAGGACGGAAGTTTCTTCAGGCTAGGTCCTACTCTTCACAGTGGCTTTCCTCATACGGGCGGCATACTTTTCATTCGTCTTCAAACACGCTCTCCAATTGCATCGATGTGTTCGCTAAGTAAGTCCAGAAGGCTGACGGTCTGATGTCATCTCCCGCACTAATGAATTTGTCTTGGACAGAATCTGGTCCATGTTTGACACAGACAAACAAAGCCCTGAAACCAGTGACATGCAGACGTAACAAATGCAGACACATGGACTTCAAAAGTTGGATCAGTCAAATAATATCGTCAAGATCTTTATATCTTTAGGTCACATATTAAGTCACACTGGATTCAGTGTTATCTAGGGCAGCAAGATTTCATTAAAAATGGATTGTTTCTTTCAGAAAAAGAAAACAAACTGGCCTTGTCAAACTGGATGAGCCCTGATGTCCTGAACTTTTAGAGTGTTTAGACAGTTGAATGTACAGAAATGTGCAACATCTATAATAAACACGTGCAAATGATTGTTGAATAGGAATGTACACTGGATATGGTTACATTATATTATACCTTTGAATCCAAGTCAATGTCAAATTGCCAATTCTTACCAACTCTTGTTCAGGCTTTTAGATGAACCTCGTCTAACCAGCAGAGGGCAGATTATCATCCCTTCATGAATCACTTTGCTTGACCTTGACTTGTGTAATACTGTAACTTGTTGTGATAGAAAATCTCGGAAACTTGAAAATGTCACAGTCCGAGATATGATATGCAGGCATACAAAATTTGGTTGCTTAAACTAATTTTTCTCCAGAACAGAAGGCCACAATTTGGTCCCTCAGGTGAGTTAACTTTGTGGCACCTCAATCAAAAATCAAAACACATGTCACTGTACAGGTCAATGATGATTTATACATACACTGACTTAAAGACACTGTCTGTCTCTCCATCCATCCATCCATCCATCCATCCATCCAAAAGTCATCCATCCATCCATCCATCCATAAGTCATCCGTCCATCCATCCATCCATCCATCCATCCATCCAAAAGTCATCCGTCCATCCATCCATCCATCCATCCATCCATAAGTCATCCGTCCATCCATTCATCCATCCATCCAGCCATCCATCCAAAAGTCATCCGTCCATCCATCCATCCATTCCAAAAGTCATCCATCCATCATCCATCCATCCATCCATCCATCCAAAAGTCATCCATCCATCCATCCACCCGTCCATCCATTCAACAATCTATCCATCTGACCATTTATCCATCCATCCATCCATCCATCCATCCATCCATCCATCCACCCGTCCATCCATTCAACAATCTATCCATCTGACCATTTATCCATCCATCCATCCATCCATCCATCCATCCATCCATCCATCCAAAAGTCATCCATCCATCATCCATCCATCCATCCATCCATCCATCCATCCAAAAGTCATCCATCCATCCATCCATCCATCCATCCAAAAGTCATCCATCCATCCATTCAACAATCTATCCGTCTGACCATTTGTCCATCCATCCATCCATCCATCCATCTTTATACAGTCAAAATGTCCTGATATCACAATGAAGGGAAAAAAAAACAGATTAAAAAGATGTTAACAATGTAAACCTTTTTAAATGATATAGAGAGGGCCACTGTTTATGACAAGGCAAGGTTAGTTCAGGTTGTCAGATATCATGTGGTGCAAAGCTTAATGATATTTAAGAATTACTATGATACTAGTAAAACTTACTTTTTACCTTAAAAAATATATATTTAGAAATATTTTCACAATGAAAACAACGATTAAGGTGTGGGGTTTAGTTTAGTTTATTTGTGCACAATATAAAATACACTGCCCAGGCAGATTTAAATAGGCAAATGCTTAAGAGTCTATGATAGGATAATTATTGATTATTATGTTTCTAGCATGTTATATCAAGATTTCATCAAGAGGTGCATTAATTTTTGGTCAAGATCTTGTTGTGTTGTTACTGCACAGTCAGTGTGAATGCCCCTTTATTGTTCGGCTAAATTATTACAGTGTTGCGTGCCTTAAAAGCTCGGAGAGCTTTATAACATTGTCATATATCACTTTTCTCACATTTGTCACTGACTGTGACCTGAAGGTCGTGTCTAGTTTATGACTTCACTGTTCAGGTTTTTAACCCCAGTTCATGACCCAAAGTTGTCGCTGGTCTGTGACCTCACGGCTTTGCCAGGCTGTTAACCCCTTAATATTGTGTGTTTGTAACCCATGACTGCCTGTATGATTTAGTAAATCTCAACTGCTTGATTTCTTATATCTTTGCAAAATGTAAACTATATTATCACACAGCTCTATCCTGCTTAATGCGTCTATAGGGTTATTTTGTGTCTACTCAAGCAGAGTTCCATGACTGAAAAAGTTTGATTTTGATGAAGTAAAGTTAAAGAAATAAAGAAGAAAGACAAAATACTGTATTTACCGAGCAATCCATTATTTTATTGAGAGGTGTCATAATGGCAATTTTCACCTGAGATTTGGAGATTTTGGCCAAATGGTTGGGGTACTGATTTCTCTGGAATTGAACCATATAGGATTTTAAAAATGAATATACCAAAAGAAAAGTTTCGAACCAGAATATAAAAGCATATGAAGATATCTTTAATACTTCTTGAGTTACAGGCATGCAATTTCCCCATTTTTGTTTTGGAAAAAAACTTTTTTTTCACATTTTTGAACTGTCACCGTTGGCATAACGCAACAAAATCAACAGATTTACTAATATTAGCATCAATCTCTGTGTAAAAATAAAATAATGATACTGCCATTTTTGTAAAGTCACCCCCCCCCCCCCCCCCCACCAATCCACCAGTAATTTGACTCCAAATCTCAAATCCTCAAATCCCCCTCTACAGAATAGTAGATTATTTAGTAAATACTCATCCATGACATGAGTATTTGCCTTTGTTCAGAAAAAAAAAAAATACAAAAATACAAAATTGAACATGCTAGTCAGGGGAATTTTCAGAAATGTAGTTGATTTGAAAACGGAATGACCCTATAAATCATGAAGATATTAAGAAAAATCGGCTTGACTTGACCTGACCTCCCGACCGCTCGCTCCTCATGGTGCGGTGATGATCAATATAGAGTTTATTTGTTACTAGAACCCATAACCACATACCAATCTTTCTCTCAAACAGCTTACAGAAATTATTTTGTATCCGACACAATTGTGTTTGTACAATTGGGAAATCTGACCTTCGGATTTCACAGACAAGAGGCCCAACATGGAAAAACAAGCCCGGACTCTCAGTTTTCACCGTCATCTTGGATTGTTTTCCCTTCTATTGAGGTTTGAGAAGTTTGGGTCTTTGACACGATAGATGTTCTCACCACTTACAGAAGACCGTGATGAGACACGGCCTCTCCGATGCTGGGCCTGGTTTTCATGTTCTTGTAAGCTACACCTAAATTACCCAGGATTGCTTCCAGAGGCAGATCTTTAGCCACTCTATGAGAGAGAGAGAGAGAGAGAGAGAGAGAGAGAGAGAGAGAGAGAGAGAGAGAGAGAGAGAGAGCATGTTACATATACACCACAATGGATTGAATCCAGAAACAAGCCGTTCTTGTTTTCTTTGAAATATCTTCATAAATTTGCAGACACTTAACTCTATATCCATGTTCATATGCGGGCGTATGTGTGTACATCTGAGTAAGTCATCCCTAAATTGCCGTGCGGATCTCTTCCAAAGCCTTCGTGATGACATGCAGACTATTTCATCACTCTGTAAACTAATAAACAGGGACAACACAGCAGCCCGCGCTCCTAATCAAACCTGACGACAAGTGACAGGAGGCCATTAGCCTCCCATTCAGCAAATGATCATCCTGCTCTGAGCAAGGCCAACAGGCACGCCAGTGGGGCCTCCAGGATCCTTCATGGAAGCCATTATATGCCCTGTCCGACACCCAGCTATGCCCTGACAAGGGGAGTGGGGTCAGAGGTCAACTCCACCATTAGCAGGCTATTACAGGGCTTCACTTTATATTTCCAAGACTCAGAGAGAGCGAGAGAACCAAGAAGACACTGTGTGAGGAGAAAGACAGTGTTTTGAATAAGCAGTTAGCCACACCACAAGTTACTAATAAATAAAAGGGATTTAAAAATGTGCATTTTGTGTAAAACAAAGCATGCATTTTTTTGTCATATGATTTTGATGGAAATTAAGCACATTTTCCCTCCACAATGTCATTAACTCTTTTCACGCCATTGACGGAATTTTCAGTTTTTCTGTGTTTTCACTGTTATACGGTAGGGGGCGCTATTACCAGCTTCTGAAAGAGTACTGAATCTCCTGATTAAAAACACAGGTGAAGAAGAAACATAAACAAGCCATAGCATGTAAGCAGATGCATGTGTAAAATAACGCGATTATTAAAATTAAACAGCATATAAATTAAAACTGCTTAAAATTACTGAATGAAATGTTGACCCAGGACAGATATACAGGATTGTGAAGTTTTGGGGGTGTTGATGGACTCGATGTGTTTTTATCATCATTCTGAATTTGATCCAGATGTGGTCTTTGACAAAAAATGTGATTTTCTCAGTTTTTTGTTCAAAATGTTGCTTTTTATATGAAATTTACCCACATTTCAAGTGTTGGTAAAAAAGATATGCATGAAGGTAGACAGTTTTAAATCTTTTTTTTTTTTCTTTTTTTTAAAGCAAAGGGTCTGTTCTTTCTTTTGATATATTGCATGTTCAGATATTCATACAAAAAATATCCTGGGGGAAATGAAATATTTGTGAAAATGATAAAGAATGCTGGAGGTGGCTGGCAACTTTTTTCAAAAACACTGGCGGGGAAAGAGTTAATTTTCAGATTCTCAATATTTGACAAAAAATATCAAATGGAAAAGGCCACAGGAAACATGTTCTTTAAGATTGCGTTCTCTAGTAAACGCACTCTTACATCTAACATCTCTAGTTTTAAAATATATGTATAATTCTGCTGATTATTATACTGATAAAAGCTGATTATTGCCCTGCATTAGATGTTTAAACGCAGATGTATCAAGTGTCTCGGATTTGGCTGGATTATATAATAACATAAGTTATGCAAGCTGGTCTATACTCTTCACCCCAGAACCATTTCCCAAAGCCTTCTCACTGATCTCTGTAAGCTTTATCTCTCATTTACAGGCTTAAAATCAGTTCAGAACTGATGTGAGATCAGCCCTAATGGCCCCGGGAGGATTAGAGCAGCAAAAGGAAGATTTGAGAGCAATGAGAGACTGAAATGAGCTCATAGGTGAAAAGTGACACTTGAATCCCAGCTGTTGGGTTAAATATATTGCTGTGCTTTGAGCATCTCCGTGTGACTTGTGAAATATAGGCCTGGATGTTGTCACAGTCGCTGTTTGTGTAGGAAGGTGAGACTCTAACTCAATATTCATGGCTTAGGAGGGCGGCGGGGAATGGGCTGGTCACAGAGGTTGTTTTCGGATCAGAGAGACTCGTGGACGTGGGTGACTGACATGTCAGCCATGTAAACACACTTTTATAGAGGCGCAAGTGTGATTTTACTGTGGGAATCTCTCTCCGCCTTCCTGACACCCTCATACACTCACAGACGTACTTTATAGATTTACTTTTACAATGAAAACAAACATAAACCCTGTAGAGAATCTTCAGAGCTGATTCAGAAATCATTCATAGCACTAATCTTTTCACAAACTGACTCAAGATCATGTGTGTGTGTGTGTGTGTGTGTGTGTGTGTGTGTGCGCACCTCCCCCTTTGCCCCTTAATTATGGGGGTCATAATCTCCATGCCTAAAGTGTCACAGTGTATAAAGGTTTATTATGGCCGTTGTGGGGTTCGAGGGAGGATAAAGACCCCACCAACACACACACACACACACACACACACACACACACACACACACGCACGCACGCACGCACGCACGCACGCACACACACACACACACACACACACACACACACACACACACACACATTTTCACATTTTTTAACTCTCTTTGAACCCTGCCAAATCTCACATATGCAGACTAGTGTTATTTTAATATTATGTATGCACTAGTATAGCATTTATTAATATTTTGAATTAGCTTTTTATATTTTCAGTTTTTATTTCAGTTAACATTTTAGTAATCCTGTTGCCTTTTTTTCATTTTTATAAGTTTCTGTTGTTTTTTTTTTGTTTGTTTTTTGTTTTTTGTTTTTTTACATGACTTTTTAGGGTTTTTTTCCCCTGTTTTTTTTTTTGTGCTACAACTTAAACTTATTTGAGGAAGTTACAGTTACCAAGGCAACATTTCTAATTTTCATTTAGTTAGTTTTATTTAGTATTTAATTTAGTTTTTAATCTAATATTTATATTTTATTTTACAAAGCTTTATTTTAATTATATATATACAGTATATGTGTGTATATATATATATATATATATATATATATATATATATATATATATATATATATATATATATAGTTATAGTCCCCCTGTAGTGAAAATCTAATTTTAAGCCTATGTGGTGTTTTTAATATGCTTTAAGACAAACCATGTGTAAATTCATGAGTCGACACCATTGCTGAGTATTTTCTCCATAAAACTGCATTGAAAAAAACATGGTTTGAAATCGCTGGTGTTTCTGACGTCACAAACTACCTTGTAACCAATCAGATCAACGTGTGATCGTCAACCAGTGGATCTGAGCTGGTGTGAGTGAGTGGAGGCAGGGCTAATTTGCATATTCATAGAACCACGTATACTAAATGATGCAAAGATGTAGTTACATTCAAGCTATTTTTCTTTTTATATTTTTATATTTTCAAGGAAAAAAAGGTTAAATATGTCATTTTGGTGATTTAATTTTAAGGATAAAATTATTGACTATAGGGGGACTTTAACAATAATATCCCACACTACATTATGGTGTTTTTTTTTGTGTGTGGCATTTTTGGAGTATGGCAGCATCATTTACTTTCTTTGTTAAAAGAGCAGAAGGGACCTTCTTCAGAAGAAAGGACCTTCACTTCCTTTTGTG
This sequence comes from Abramis brama, assembly GCF_963993115.1. NCBI lineage: Eukaryota > Metazoa > Chordata > Actinopteri > Cypriniformes > Leuciscidae > Abramis > Abramis brama. The sequence continues at coordinate 6,304,777 of NC_139984.1, read as the reverse complement.
TTCCATGGAGGAAAGAATGTCAGATGGGTTTAGAACAACATGCGGGTGAGTAAAGAATAACATAATCTTCTTTTTTGTATGACCTAACTTTATAAAGTCAGCTACATTCTATAAACTATATTCAATACAACAACTCAACCTGAGCAGAAACAATTCCAGATTGTATCATAAACAGCATTCAACTTTCTCTTCTGAAGGAGTGTGTGCATTTGTGGAGCGGGCCAGTGACTTAATTTGCATCCTGTTCTGCTTACATGCACATTGACATGCCTCATCACACAACTTTGTTTCATAAAATCTGTTTCAGATTTATCTCACCTAATAATAGACATAACATCATGCATCCCCTCGATTACGCCCCCAAAAACACCACCCATCAAACAACCCGCAGTGAGAGTCTTTCCCTTGTAAGCCTCTTTAGATCCCTTGTTAGGTTCCTCTTTTACTCTGTTTGCCAGAAATTACGTAACATTATAATGTATAATCCCACCACTGGGTTTTCACAATTAGTATATTTATATGAAAGCTGTGTTGAATCAAGGTGATAAATATCTGATGAATGAGAGAGACTCCCTTCGACAAATCCCCTCACCAGATGCACAATACGTCACATGGTCCTGGAAAGAGCCGTTTGGCTTTGATTCAGCTCCCTAATGAACACATAATGCTCGGATGGAGAGGCCTGGCAGATGAGCCACTCACCATAAAGAAACCACATATGAGCCAGAACCATCCGGACCTCTGTTCCTGGACCCCGCTGTACTCACAAACGCCAGGGATGTGTTTCCTTCGTCTTGAAGAATGCCTTTCGGCTCCCGCCGGCGCTGGAGGGAGTGACTGTGTATTAAACGAGTGTTTGTCATGGCACAGCACTTGCGGGGAGAGTTGCTGTTCGGAATGAGATGGTTTGCTGGAGTTCAAGAGTGTTTGGATTGGGAATGTTTCACGGAAAGGATTCTAGCAGGCCTGAGGAAAAGGAAGACATTCTCCCAAGGATGAGGCTCACTAGAAGGACCAAGAAGGTCTGCTGTCTTTCAGCATTCCCATTCATCTCAATGCAGTTGCTGAGTTGCTCAGCTGCCAAGACCTCCCTGGAAATACACAATTGAAATCTTCCATCTTTGCTCAAGGGAGAGCGGAAGTTTTTGAGCCAGCCATATATATATTCTATAACGGTCATGTCAAGAGCCATCAACCAACAGGAGTTAAAGCCAACCAGCCTAACCATGACCGCTTGGGGAAGGACGTGTTGGGCAGGATGAGGTCTGAGGGATGTCCAGCCGAACTTGATAATGTAATGGAAGTAACCTAGTTGAATGTTTATAAGACGCTTTTATCAAATTATTTCGCCAGTTGTCTGTTTACACTGTCTTATACAAAGTACATGCACTGTGATTTCCCTCATCGTCAGGTCTGTGCTTGAGCAGCCCTAATTGTATAGCCTTGCACAGATTTCCACATCTGAACTTGTCATTGGCTCTAAAGCTTGGAATTGACTGCAGTAATGGGTGGGCCCACTAATCAAAGATTTTTTTTTGTTGAGATATGTGCCTTTGCTTTTGCAGTGGAAAAAGTTTGGCTGTTAACCTTTTTAATGCTGACAGGCATGGTGAGACAAACCAATTACCTTCATTTTTTTAATGATTATACAAATAAAGCTAAGTTAACATTACTTGTGGGCCACTAGCTTAAAGCAACACTAAGGAACATTTTTTACCTTAAAATAATGTTTCCAAAATCGTATCAGTGGTTCATCAAGTCGTAACAGGGTGAAAGGCACTTCTGGATTCGCTTTGCAGCCCTATATCTGCTATAACCACACTATGCAAGTTTGCCAAACCGGGTCGCGTTTCTGTAGTTCGAATGAGACATAAGAAAACTACAAATTTGACTTGCTTTACGTCAAGCGTTACAATAGTCATTATTTAGTTTTTCTTCGTTTCTGATGTCGCAATACATCATACTTTCATGAAATCATGCAACATACTCTTGTTTGTCTGTGGACATCGTTCATTCCAAAGCCCGTGCTGGATAAACAGTGAGTGTGTGTGCGACAGTAGGCTGCGGGCGGTGAACTTATTTATGACAGCGGTAATGGACAGTTCCGCTTCCAACCTGTAGGGCGACCAAAGAGGAAAAGTTCCTTTGTGTTGCTTTAAGTTTCACTGGTGCTGATGGTGCTTCAGGGGTCCTTGTAATTGCCCCCTGGTGCAGTTAGACTATTATTTCACCAAGTCTCATATCTCAAAACAATGTAGCAATCAAAGACGATATCAGCTAGAGCGCGTGTCCATTGGGCAGCTCAAAATGCCTTCTGGTGCAGCTAGGTTCAATGTTCACAATAGCACCGCAGTTTGGGGGTGTCCCGGTGGAACAGACAAACAGCAGCAAACTTGGCCAATTACTGTACTGCTGGGTGTGAAAACTAGGAAACCAGGGGATCCATCTTGAGGACTGTGCTTTTTTCCCCCCTCCCCCTCTTTCTCTTCGGATCGAGTCTTAATGCAGTGCTGACCACATAATTCATCTATCCATTCACAGGCAGCAGAGACAAAGTTCCCAGCACCTCGACTCAAGAGTCATATTTCATCATGAAAGCCTCTGGTGGTGTTTTAAATGCTTTATATTAACTCTCTCTCTCTCTTTCACCCTTCCCTCTGTATCTTCTTTTATGTCTTTTTTTTTATTCTTTCTCGTTTTTGTATGGTGGGTCACAGGTAATTGGTCCAAATTTTTTCGATCACCCTAGAGACGGTCTGACTTGGGCCTTTAATAGGGCCCCTAAAGACACCACGAAGGGGTTCAAAGGCAAGTGTACAAGATTCGAATGGAACAGTGAAATTAGTCTTCGCTGCAGGAAAGGCTTCAGAGAGAACAATGGACCGCACTTATAGATGAAATAAGACCCATACGTGAATAGTTAGGGACCCTAATCAGGGAGAATGGACATGTTCCCAAAGGAATCGGTCAAGGTTCTTAACAAGGACCTGTAAGCAAAGAAGAAAGAGTAGGAGTTTGAAATGGTGGGTCTCAGTGGACTTGCTCCACTCAAGCATGGTCCAATTTTTCCCGACTTCCATTAATTGACTTCACGTTCAATGGATAGGGATAATAAACTATTAATTTGAGGCATTAATTGAGACTTATTCCTGAAAACGTTGCAGTTTTATGTTTCTCTGACTGGAGTGGACTTTTGTTTTCTTTGGATGGTCAAGGTTATGATGGCTGCATTGCCATGGTTTCTGAGTAAAGGAATGCAAAGAAGAAAGCGAATTCAACACTGGGTTCTTTTTCCCTGTCGGAGGGACAGAGTCACACAGGGAGGAGGGCCAGGCCGGCGGTCTCTAAGGGCTGTTTTATTGGGGGCTCGCTCACTAAAGCATGTAATTCTGCTGTTGATTTTAGTCCGAGCTGCAGTTGGCGTAGTCAATGGTCCTGTTCAGGCCTTTCTCCATCAGGTCTGTCTCTTGGGGGCAGTGAATGCCTCGTTAAAACGCACGTAAACGACCACAGACAGAGCCAGCTATGCCCCCTGATGCACAGAGTCACTTAAAGCCATTTACTGCCGTACTTACGCCATCTATTACCACGCTCAAGCGGGCAGAGGCAGCGGTCAGGTGTCTTTACTGCACAGCGTGTGTAATGGAACCGATTCTGATATGACAAAACTGCTGTTTTCTAGTGATGATTAATTAATAAGAATATTTAAACAGAATTACACCACATTAGAATGACGTGGATTTTATCTAATGAGTTCATAAATTAAATGCTGTGGTTCTTGCTGGCTGCATATAATGCAGGACATTTAGACAAGACATACTAACATAAATATTGTGTGTTGATGCATTACAATATTGTTTAAAAGATCTGCTGCACTGAGTTTGGATGAAGCACTGGGATAAATTTATAGCTGCATTTGTGTATATGTGTTTATTAGTATCATGTAGATTTATTATTTTTGGTTGACCAAGTTGGAAAGAAGTCTGAATCAGCATAATCCTGAGAGAACAGCCAAGCGTGAACTGGCAGGCTGTAAAGAACTGTTGAAGAACATCTGATTGAACATTTGTCATGTCGAGATCTGGATATGTCAAGTGCCGTTAGAAGAGAATCCACTCCCAATGTTGAACAAAATGGATTCAATTCTCCAGTTAAGTCTGATTTACTGGGTGAGGAATGTTTAATATAAACTCAGGGAGAGATAATCGATTTCCTGAAAAGGCTAGTTTGAAATTTTCCACATGCAAAGATTGCACTACTATATAAAAGTGCTTTTCATTTCCAGGGTTCAAAGTTTTTCTTTGACACAATTCAAAGTGGGAAATTGCTATCTTTGAATAGAGGAGCTGGGATAAGTAGAATTTTACGCATGCACTATGAAGTTTTTAATTGGGTAAAATACTGATGTTGATAACTCTATTCAGAGGAGAAAATTACTGAGCAAATTACCTACTTCCAGTTTTTTCCTTTTTTTTAAATCTTCCGTCTAGATGGGAAGGTCTTGGTTGTATTGAATTTTTTAGCAACAGTTTTTTTTTTTTTTTTTTTTTTTAAATACCTTTGTTGAATATAAATAATAGACAGTCAGCAATATTTAGAGATCCCAACCCAACACTGTCTCAATCAGTACATGAAATCACAGATGTCCTATGTTAATAAACGTATCTTAAATGACATTTGGAAAACAAATCCTGTTCATTTGAATACTAAATACTGCTGAAGATGCTTGATACCAATATCTGATAACGAGGAACAAAGTATGCGTCTGATTGAAATTGAGAGAGGTTTAATTGCTACGTCATTTACTACAAAATCATTTCACCGCATATGCTGACCTTCATCAAACGGGCAGTGGCTCTGTTCTGCTTTTCTCTCTAATGAGTTTAATTGTTACAATCTGAGCGGGGGGGTCTGATCGGACGAGTCTGACATCTGTTAAACCCTAAACGCTATAGCTGGGATTCCCATTGGAATATAGCCACCAGAGCGAGCGGGCGTCACATTCCCACCAGAGTAAGAGAGAAAAGAAAATGCGGACTGAAAACGAGGCGCCTGAGGTTGACACCCTGACGCCCTTTTCTTACTCTTGGTCCCACCGGTCAATTAAAACAAGAAAAAACAACAGAGCAGAAAAAGAAAAGCCCCTAATCAACTGGGCTTGGTAGTCCCGGGTAGACAAAAGAGGTCAGAGGGTTTTGTGTGAAGCTCTGAATGCTGGTGGAGTCTTACAGACAGAGCTGCATTTACCGTCCTTACAAAGACCCAACATGGCCGTTTCCTCATCCTTTAGGGCCGTACTAAAACCCCTATCAAAGCACATGTTAATTTCTCCAAATGAATAGACGTGAGAAATCCCAAAACGTCTTTACAGCGTGTGAAAGAAAGAAGCAGCTAAATAAATGGACAGACTGACCGCCAGGTGAAAATGATGGGTCGGATCTTTGGTTCCTGGGATATGTTCTGCTGTCTTCACTGACTTTGGCATGCTAACAGCCTGACTTTTGTTAGCGAGTGTTGGTGTTGACACTTGTGCTGTTACTTAAATGTTTCTGTGTAAAGAAAAATACTTAAAATGAATGGTCATTGTCAAATGAGTGTCTATCAAGGACGTAAACAAATGTGTGCCAGCTGATAAACAGATTTAAGAAAGAAACAAAGGACACTGACAGGTGAAATATTTTATAAAAGAATTTTAAATAAAAACTACTGAATATTTCAACCAATACTACCCATGAAATAAATCCTACAGTTGAACACACATCGAAAATCGAATCCAATACAGGAACCTGCCATTAAACAGCCTGCAAGATTGTTATACATTTTACAGTATCTTTGTAATACTAATATGCAATTTCGGGAAAATGTTTTTTCCCATGTTTTCCCATGTATTGACTGACAGCTCTCCTGTCCCCATGTTAAGAGAATCGTGTTTGCTGGGTGAACATGATGGTTATTGTAGATCTCCAGACTAAATGTGAGCATGCATTTACTTATCTCACTTGCTCAAAAAACAAATTCAGTATTCCTCAAAATCAATAAAAACGCAAATATTAGAATATTACGCAAACCTGCAAACTATGTTAAATATGTTAAATTACACAAATATACTATGTTTTTTTTTATTATTGTTGAAGTAAGAGTGTTGAACTTACTTCTCCTGCATCTTCTGCAATCCAGGGGTGTGTTTTAACTCACTGCTTAACTACAATAGTACAATGCATCGTTGAAGAAATCAACTAGCTAGTCACGACTGTTTCCCGAAAATTGGTCGTTCAACCACGTTGATCTATGACGTCACGCACGTGGTGGAGTAATAACTACTTTTAATGAATCTGTTTGAGATCGGAGTAACGCAATATTGTAACACATTAATTTTACAAGTTACTTTCCCAAATACTGCAAAAACATATTCATTTATTGTTGATACTTTCAAGTTAAAGTACAATTTGAAAACATAATATAAATACAATTTAAATGTAATATATAAACAATATAAATATAATACAATTTGGTTGCTACCCTTTTCAGCAGAGTGACATTTCTTTGAGTGATTGTGTTGAAAGACTAGGAAAATCTAGTGAAACCAGCGCAAAGAAACACATTAACCATAATGGAACTTGCACGGCTTTCTCTAAATTCTCACTTTCAAACACAAACTTTCATGCACTAATTTTAATAAACTTTTCTTCCATGAGGCCAGCACTCAAGAACGCAGTGCGGTGAGTTATCGGGTCTCTCTGGGCGTGTGTGCCGGTTCTGGCACATCTCCATGCAACCTGAGACCGGCTCTCCTCTGCCTGGAAGACGGCCGTCGGATTTCTGCTGGCTTGTCCCAGGCCACCCGCACCCATCTTTATGAGCTCTGGCCTCAGCGTAGAGAGACCCTTAGACACCGCTAACCCACTCAATTAGCAGACGTGCAGCGCTGAGGAGAGATCTGGCACACACACCCGAGTTTCCACTCCTGTAGATCTAGAGATGTGGTGAGACTGGGCCAGTGAGCCGCTCTGGGCTGCTCTGAACCTAAAGACTGCAGGAGCTAATGGAGATGTTGGCTTGGGAATTCTTCACATACTAGCCACTCAACTATATAAAGATGCACACATTTGACACACAGTTTAATGCTAGTATAAAATAGAACCCATCAGCCGTTTTGACTTTTTCTGCAGAAATATGCTGTATATTGTTTGTTTCCCATTCAACTCTACATAAAGTGGCAAAAGGACAGGTAAGGTATAAAGTAAAAACTGTGTACCATCAGATAAATGAGAGAGGCTGTGTAGTTTAATCTCTACTGCTATTTCTATTGTTTTTAGATGCTTTTTTTCCCCTTTCTCTCCAATTTGTTTCCCATTTCGCTCTGTCCCTTTCATTTTCTTTTCTCTGGCAAACACTCACATTAGTGGATGTGACCTCTCACTTCCCCCATATAAATGATTAAGGATGTCATTAATGTTAGCTGATACCACTGCAACGCGGCCAGTGCAAGACCTCATCCTTCAGAGACACACACACACACAGAGAGAGAGAGAGAGAGAGAGAGAGAGAGAGACACTCGTCGATCGTTGTTTATACTGCTGATGTCATCACTCCTTCGCTCGGCTCCTGTTTTCCCTTGAAACATTAGATTTGTGCTAAGAGGCACTTTTAAAAATGAAAACAATGCACCATAAAGGCTCAAGTGACTCTCCTGTGTCTACAAGCAGCAGTTATGGAAACACACAGTGAAACTGGTGTTCAAAAACATTTTATCACTGATAATGTTCTTTCTATGAAGCCTGCATAATACAACATACAGTATGGGACAATCTACTGTTAGACAATAATTATCACAAAATAAACACATACAGGATGTGTGTCATTTTATTAATGTCCACAATAGACCAATAACATTAAAATTTTCCCACTTGTTCAGTCATATGTATTTTAAATAATTGTAACCACAGCTGTAATATCTTACTATACATACCATAGTGATAGATCTTTTTAGAATATTATTTATTAAAACATAAAATACATCACATTTATTGTTTCAATGCATCATATTCTCTAAAGTTGGACATTTTTTGGAGAGTGTTTTGATGGGAAAGTAGTTTGACTATAAAAGGCCTACTTGTAATGAAATCAAAAAAAAAAAATCTGTAGAAATTACAGTATTACTGGCAGCTGCTTGCCAGTAACTTACTGTGGATTTAAATTGATGTTATTTACTGGCAACAGTTTGTTCAAAGTTAAATGAACATTAAACATTAACAAGTCTTTTATCTGTACAGAATAAAACTAAAATAACAGCCTCATGCAAAGCATTCTGGGAACCAAAATCTGAAGGAAAAAAAAAACAGAAAAAGGTTGATGAAGATTTCTGGTTCCCAGAATGCTTTGCATTAGGTTGTTATTTTATAGTTTTATTCTGTAAAGACAAAGACATGTTAATATTTAATGTTCATTTAACTTTGAACAAACTGTTGCCAGTAAATAACATCAATTTAAATCTACAGTAAGTTACTGGCAAGCAGCTGCATAACTACAGCAATTTTTTTTTACAGTGCACCGTTTTTGTTTGTAATGTATGCAAGCATGAGCATCTAGCAAAATTCGTTATCTTAAAAATCATCATTAAAAACAGCTGTAAGAGCTTTTACTTTGCATCGCTCACTATTTTTCAACAATTGAAAAAGTCCTTAGAAAAAAGACACAAACTGCTTTTCCGTGCTGTGTGAAAAAGTAGCCCCAAAAGAAAGCATGGGTAAACAACATGGATTACCCTCGGGACAGCTTTTAACATGCTAAGATTTGGCTAATTTGGCCTATTATTTAGGATGGGTCTTATGTGAGTTGGGATATCCATGTATAGACAGGTGCTGCACTGACATCCAGGTGAGAACATTTCAGCCAATAGCATAATTAATAATTAACTTCGAACCAGTGAGCTCAGAATCAGCGACCCTGAACCATTGCACACAAAGACATTCCTGAGAAGCGATTGGTTTGAACAGCTGTGTTTGCACTCCTGAATTCCTTCATGTTGCACACACACCTGCAGAATGTTCAATAGTGTCTTCACTGGGTAAGATCAGATAGTACCAGCATTATTCCTCATTGGCAGCTTCTCAAATCATCATCCATCACTGAGGTCTTGTTCTTATAAATAAACATAACACTGAATGCAACAAGGGGCCTTTGGTATTCACTGCAAGATGAGGTCATGAGGATAAAATCAGACCAGACAGGTACATGTATCATCTGTAAATCAAAGATGAACTGATCAGAAATTTTACTGAGAGACACATTTGTTCGAGGTGAGTAATGACATGGCGAACATTATTTCACTGTAAAGGAGAACATTCCACCCTCTTCTCATTTTCTCCTCTTCTTATCCTCTTCTTTCTCCTCATCTTTTGTCTCCCTGTTCGTTCCTCTCTACTATTTTTGTCTTGGCTCATCTTCTCTTTTCCCTCCTTGCATCTTCCCTTCACTTCTCCTCATCTCGTCTCCTCTCCTTTTCTCTCCTTGCATCCTCACTTCTCTTCTCCTCATCTCGTCTCGTCTCTTCTCTTCTCATCATCACTTCCCTTCTCCTCATCTTGTCTCCTCTCCTCTCCTCTCCTCTCCTCTCCTCTCCTCTCCTCTCCTCTCCTCTCCTCTCCTTGCATCCTCACTTCACTTATCTTCTCCTCATCTCGTCTCCTCTCCTCTTCTCTCCTTTCATCATCACTTCTCTTCTCTTCTCTTCTCTTCTCTTCTCTTCTCTTCTCTTCTCTTCTCTTCTCTTCTCTTCTCTTCATCACTTCCCTTCTCCTCATCTTGTCTCCTCTCCTCTCCTCTCCTCTCCTCTCCTCTCCTCTCCTCTCCTCTCCTCTCCTCTCCTCTCCTCTCCTCTCCTCTCCTCTCCTCTCCTCTCCTCTCCTCTCCTGCATCTCTTCTCTGTCCTTCTCATCTTGTCATATCTCTCCTCTGCTCTTTTCTCGCCTTCTCTCATCTCATTCTCACATCTCCTTGCATCTAATTTTCTCTGTTCATCTCATCTCATCCTGTCACGTCTCTCCTCTTCCCTTGACTTGTCTGGTCTCTTGTCTCCACTTAATATCTCTTCTCTTTGCATTGATTCTCATCTCAAAGGTCTCTCGTTTTGTTTCCTTTCATTCGCTCATTACATCTCTTGTTACATCTACATCTAATCTTACTTCTATTCCTCTACTTTCTTCTTGTCACCTTGACTTTTCTCATTTCATCTCTTCTTTTCCCTACTCCTTTCTCTCTTTTCCTCTTGCCTTCTCTTCTCATTCTCTACATTTCTCATGTAATCTTAGCTCTCCTCTTGTCTAATATTTCTTCTCTTCTCGACTCATTCTCTCCTCTGGTGTCTTTATTAGTAAAAGTTTGTGTCCTTGTCAGTCTTTCTAGTTGTAGTATGTGCTGTTTATGGCTTCAGGAGGGACATTCATCAGCGGGACTTTAATCAGCGCCCTTTAATTCATCCTCTGGCTCTCTTTCTCGTCCTCTGTCTGCGCCCAGTCGCAGATGATTTCGAAATAAATCTGTTGATTATAATTAGTGATGGCAAGTCTTGCGTTCTCTTGAAGTGATTGATGAGACGTGACACTAATGATCTGACAGCCTCAGTACAGTCCAGAGATCGGACATGCTCCGGGTTTGGACCTGCCCACGGATCTGACAGCGCTCTGAAACTCTGAACAGAAGATGTTTTCATACCATCACAGGCTTCATGATGATTTGTTTAACAGTGTTCTTCATACTTTGGCAGATGCTTTTCCTAGGGCTTGCGTTCGTGACAGGTCGGGATTATTTATAGGCACTGGGTGGTTTAACGTATTATTAACGGATGCTGGCGGTTTACCGTTTCTTTGCCTGAGGGACCCCTGCATTCCAGATAGCAGAGGAACTATGAATACTCTGGAAAGATTGCATGCATTCATCCGTTTATGGGTAGAAGGTGGCGGGAAACGAAGTGTGCGTGTATATATTCTGTAGGAATTTGAAAATGACAGGGCAGATCTTCAGGAAAAAAAATGCAGGGTGGGCACATTCATTCTTTTTGATTTTTGACAAAGAAAACGAATTAACCCCAAATGGGAGGCATAGGATCTTCCATTTAACATTCCCAGGAATTATCTCTTCATGTTAATATATTCTTTTATTCCAGAAATGTCTGGATGATGATATTGGACTATTATGATGTCCGTGGTCCATCCTATTTGGTTCTACAATGAGGACAAAGAAAGACAATTTCTGGACCTGAAACATCATAATGGTTCAATTTCTTCAATCTGTAAAGCACATGTTCTGCTCTTTGAGATGTTTATTTGACGTCCACCAGTTCTGATGTGGAAATGAGGGTTCCTCTCTGTCTGGTTTGAGATGGTCATGCTACTTTTTTGCCATTAAAAATTCATTCAAAATGATTGAAAATGCTTTCTCCGAATCTGGAGCAGATTCATATTATATTATTCCCACATTGTCATGCTATTTTAAATAGAATTGTGAAAGGCCTGTCGATATAAGTAGGCTTATAAAAAAGAATGTTTGTTGAATTGGTTAATGCACATAATAGTGCCTATAAAGAGGGGCCAATAAACTGTATTACTTGGCTGAAGTAAATCCCATAGACTTACACTGAAGAGGGATCAGAGCCATATCTATAGACTAGAATATCGTAGAGGCTAAGCAACCACTCTAGTAACAACATAACAATGCGCTTACAAACACTCAAAACACCGTAGAACCGCATAGCAATATCCTGGTAACCTACAACTCTCTAGCATAATGGTGGCGACTTTTATTCAGAAAGTGTGAAAACTATAGTGATTGTTAATGATGAATGTAATTATTTATTGAACAGTGGTGTCTTATATTGTTGTTGCCATTATTCTATAAAAGCAATAAACTTTTTACGGCCATGATAAATCTCTGTAACGCATGGCTCCTTGTGGCTCATCCATTTATTACATACCTGCCGTGATTTGGGTGAATCCCCAGTAATATGGTCGTTATAAACTGTGGTTCGCTGACCGTTGACACACACACAGGATGGCGTTTTAAACTTGAGATATTTTTATCTCTCTCTGGAGACGAGAGATGTGAAACCCTTAGCACCGGATAGAAATCAATGGCAAGCACTCACCATTAATCAGAGTAATTTAATATCTGTGAGGCATCTGTGCTGAAGGTCCACTGTCACACCAATCTAGTTTGACAGTGACTGTGTGGATTCAGGGCACACACACACACACAGATACTGTAACACTCCAAAGGGTAACACATACACATAAATACTTGTGGACAAAGAGAAAAAAAATAATAATGAGGGTATAACAAAACAACATGAAAGTTTTGGGTAAACATTCCCTCAGAAGTTGTTGATTCGATCTTAGGATGACCTGGAAATTTGAAGTTAGAAACTCACCTAAACATGTTTATCTATTAATCTTGGGAGCTGAAAGCTTATCTTACAAACAGCCTATGATTAAGGTGGTTGCGTAACAGATAAACAACAGGTTTTCAGGTACAAAGAGTTCAGTCCCTCCAGACATATTGAGTAATACACCAGACATATAAGCTTACAATGTCTAAGTATTTACGACCGTGTGTTTGCACAGACGTTTAAAAAAAAATGCATGGAAAAGTTACACTATTTATTATTGGTGGGGTTCTCTGCTATACAATAATACAGTGGTAACTAGGCAGTAGTAATTGAAAAGTCTGTGTGTTAAGATGTATTTTTAAGTTAAGGCCTGGTAGATGAGATGCTGTTCCAATGGGAGTGGAAAGTTCTGTGCGTGATCTACCGACAACCTACAAATTGAAGAACACAGACTAGATAATTTCCATAATGACCAACACAATCTACCAAGAGCAGTGCAAACTAGCTTCTGGTTTAAGACATGCTTGTTTTGGGCGGTAAATAATGGCGCAAATACCAGTAAATTGACTAGCGCAAACCTTAGTAAATCAACTTGCATGATTCATTACATTTGCGTCTGAAAGGGAAACTCCAACAAATGCATAATGCAATAAGGTCAGCCGCAAAAATAACCCTGTCCACGCCTTTTCAGCGCTAATGTTTCACTGTGTGTCTTTAGTAAATCCTGACACTAGCCAAAAGAGAGTTTGCGCTAGTGCATGCTGTTAGTAAATCTGTCCCTTAATGGTAAAAAATGAATTACTTTAGGACATCAAAGGTGGTCAACAGAAGTGCAAATGTGTTCTGAACGTTTGATGTGCTCAATATATGTGCATTTATTAGTGTTTAAATGTGAATAAAAGCCTAATTTAATCTGTTCATCATATAAAGTGATCATGTCTCCACAAAAGACTTGGATATGGATTACTTTCACAATGTTTTTATGAACTTTTGAAGCGTTGAAGAGTTTTGGTGTAACTTTCAATGAAGGGACATAAATCTCTCAAGTTTCATTCAAATATCTTCTTTTGTGTTTCAAAGATTCACTTATTGGTTTGGAATGACATGATGGTGAGAAAATTACAATATATATAAGCCATTAAGGTTACAAATAATGACTGAAGACCACTGGGATACATGGAGATGCTCTTGACCTTTAGACTCCAAACTCACATTCATGTCTGGCTTGAATCCGTTGTGGAACGGCCACTTTTCACCATCCAGTCAATGAAATCCATTTCTGACTCAGAAGGAAGTTTCCAGGACACTGTACTCTGAACTGCTGCACTCTAGAATAAATATTGTTTTCCTTTTATATCAACATATAAATGAGCTCAATCAGTCTGAGGTAAACTGATGCTTAAAGCACTCAGAGAGGGTTTAAAAACCCGGCGTTCTCCACTGGAAACTCCATTTAAAACACAGATGAAAACACACAACTTCAAATCACACAGCGATGAAAACAGAAGACAGACGTAGACATACGAGAGAGGGCGGGAGAGCTGTTGTTTTTGATGTCTCTCATAGGTTGCTCAGAGCGAAGCTCTTTGGACTGTAACCTCTCTGCGGGCTCCTGCTGCTCTCTCAGTGTTTGGAGTGGATGTGAAAGGACTCCGGCTCTCTTTTCCAAAGCGCTCTCCAAATCTACACTCATTCATCACTGCACAGAGGAGCAGCACGCGGCCCGCACCCTGCTGAGGCACAGCACCACCAGAACCAGACACCGGCAAACCAGATGTGTGCGTGTGTGTTTTAGAAATGTAGGCCACAAATTTTAGTGTTAGAGTCTTAGAGCCAAAAATACGATCCAAACTACATATGGCATAATGACAAAGCATTATACACTTGAATTGGGGTTCGAGAGAGGGAGAGTGTCTTGTGTTTGCGTATACGTGTGTACAGTATATATGTTTTGTTAATGTTCCCTATATTTATTTATTTTTATATAATAAAACTTTCTCTATTGGGTTGACAATTCGGCTACTTGAGCAAAAACATCCCTTATACCAGACCTGTACAGAGTATGTGCTTACAGGACATTATGCAGTTGCAACTTTAAAGTGCCCCATTACACTATTTTAAAGGTTCCTAATTTTGTTTTGGAGTCTCCTACAATAGGTTTACATGCATCCATGGTAAAAAAAATAAATAAACCACTTTAATTTTCTCATAATATAAATTGCACCATCAGCTCTTTTCTCACTGTGTCTGAATTTTGATAAAGGATTCAGTCTCAATAAACCCTCCATTCTGAGAGCTGACTCTGCTCTGATTGGTCAGATGGCCCAGTCTGTTGTGATTGGTCTACTCTGCTCTGATTGGTCAGATGGCCCAGTCTGTTGTGATTGGTCTACTCTGCTCTGATTGGTCAGATGACACAGTCTGTTGTGATTGGTCTACTCTGCTCTGATCGGTCAGATGGCCCAGTCTGTTGTGATTGGTCTACTCTGCTCTGATTGGTCAGATGACCCAGTCTGTTGTGATTGGTCTACTCTGCTCTGATTGGTCAGATGACCCAGTCTGTTGTGATTTGTCTACTGTGCTCTGATTGGTCAGATGACTCAGTCTGTTGTGATTAGTCTGCTCTGCTCTGATCGGTCAGATGGCCCAGTCTGTTGTGATTGGTCTACTCTGCTCTGATTGGTCAGATGACCCAGTCTGTTGTGATTGGTCTACTCTGCTCTGATTGGTCACATGGCTCAGTCTGTTTTAATTGGTCTACTCTGCCCTGATTGGACAGATGACCCAGTCTGTTGTGATTGGTCTACTCTGCTCTGATTGGTCAGATGTCTCAGTCTGTTGTAATTTGTCTTCTCTGCTCTGATTGGTCAGATGACCCAGTTAGTTGTGATACTATATCTAAATTCAGCTTCCTCAGGACTTGGTACACTGTGATACGAACAGTAATGATGGGTCGGTTTCACCTTTTTAATTCCAACTTGAGTCCTCATCATTTGGAAGTGCAATAAAGTGGATTTGCTTTCACAGTGCAGAAAACTGTCTCTTCATGACATGGAAAGTAATATTTGGAACAACGTGAAGTTGAGTAAATGATGACAGAAATTAAATTTTAATAATTCTTATAAGCAGGCCCAGACAGAAACTACTTTGTAAAGACTACAAAGTCTTTCTCTCTCTTTACATTCTCCTCTGTTTAAGTTAGCTGAATGCTCACACTGATGTCCAGAAAGATTCAGTGAATGTGCTGATAAATGTAATCTGAGCTTGAAACCCCTCCATTATAACAGCATTCTAAAACTATGAGAATGACATATTTACATAGAGCAGTATTACTGCATTACAGCATGACATACATGCTATAACCTGCTCACACAGACTCATGCAGGTTCAATGCACCTCTGATTATGAACCACCATCAGAGACTCAATAAACACACCTTTATTCTAAACCACTGAACCCCACGAACAATACTGAATGAGAGAAGGCCATGCAAACAATGCTCACGGATCCAATCAGTAGACATTATCTTGACTAGGACATAGCGTAGATTGGTTTATCAGCTAGCTGGTGTGTGTTTATAGACTAGGCATTGTTTGGACACCCTCACCCATGGGAAACCTGCCTAACCTCTGCCTTGTAAGGTCCTGTGACCTCATTGTCTTGTGTTAACAGTTCCTGTAGACGTCAGTGGATAACGACTCTTTTATTTTTCCCTTCCTCGTTTTATTTCATCCATCCGCACGGCAGGCCTGCGGGCTACACGGAACAGAGGGTGATTGATTTACAGCAGGTTACAGGAAGGTCAGAGCCAAAATCAATGAGGAAACAGCGATGCTATTTCTGCAGAGAGATACAGAGAGAAAGTGGAAGAGATAGAGAGGCAGTGGATGGGTGGTGGAAAGATTGCAGATAAATAATATAGATGGATAGAGAAATGACGTTAGGGATAATGGGGTTGTTGTCACATGGGGAAGTTGTCACAAATGGCAGTTTATGTCAGTAACTATGAGGTTTTGAGCGAGAGGTCAAGGTCTGGCTGGTAAGCATTGTCCAGTTAGCCCCTGCTGGTAGATGCTGTAACTGCAGTGTGCGAAAGACATTTTTCTCCATTGACAGTCATTTAAGATGTTTTTTTTTGTTTGTTTTTTACAATAACCGTAGCATGTATTATAGTTTCATTTTTATTTTATTTTCTCCAACAAGCCCAGGTTTGTCAGATCATTATCATGCATACAGCCTTATCAGAGAGTGACCTGAAGCAACAATCAAACGCTATCTCCAATATTTATCTTTATTCGTCATTATTTCTAAACTGAATTGAAAATTCTGATTCATGTTAGCGAGTTAGTTTGTTTAAAATGTTTATTTTTAAAGGAACTGATCACATATTAATTTCAATCAGTATTAATTTTAAACTACCTCCATTTTATACCTTGTAATTATTCAGTTAATCTTCCAGTTAATGATTAAATTTAGTTGTTTAATGTAAAGTATACGTTAGTATATAGTATATATAAAGTACTAATATATTTCATGCTGTCATCTTAATAATATATATCCCAATTTTTTGTGTCTATAAAAATATGGTTTTAAGTGATTTGCAATGGGTACAATATTCTGATAGATACAATAGTTTTTAGCTTTTAGCTATTTTCAGTTCAAAATCTCACAAAAATATGGAGCTACAGAATATTAGACGTTTATCAGAAACAAGATCATCCACGCATTGTCTCGTTTTGGAAAACAATACATAGCTGTCTACTTTTTTTTTTTTTTGGCCTTTCTTTAAAGGGAGTGAATCAGGAAGAAATGGGAAATTTAGTAAATTAAAATATGAGCGAATGAAAGGACAAATGACTCAAAAAATACTATATCTTTGCTGGCCATAGAGTCTGAAGTCGCAAACGGTTGAGATTTGCATTGCAATATCAAAATCTAAAGAAACGTACATAAACTGGTTTTAGTGGGCAGTTGGTCATGATTGGCTTGGACCTTGGCATGTTGAAGTCAATTTGCAATTGTCCAGATTTACTTAAGTTGCTATGATGATGATATTTTGTTCAAATTTATATTTTTATTTTGAAGCAAACAGTCCACAACTTGTTATATTTTGCTGCATACATGTTCAGATCTTCAACTGTTGTAGGCTATAATATATATATATATATATATATATATATATATATATATATATATATATATATATATAGTTTTATTTATAACAGTTGAAGCTAAACATTTTATCAGAGTACACTGCAAAAAGTTGTAACCTGAATTTGAAAGGATTTTATTATCTTGATCTAACATTTAAAATTGTTGATGTAACATCATGTTATTAGTTTAGTTTATTAATAGTAATTCATATTTTTGAGGTTTGTAAAAATAATAATAACAGTTAATTTAAAAGCAATGGTGGACAGTCTAGGTATTAGCCTTTATTAGTCTTTATTAGTATTAATCCACCCATGAAAATAAATTTTATGGAGAGAGAAAGAAAGATATATAAAGAGAAACAGAAAGGCATACAGAGGAAGCAGGGAAAAAAAAAACTAAACCTCTGAATGAGATCAAATGAAGGTATAGATTTTATTAAAAACATTTGTTGTGCTAAGCAGAATTTCCAGTTGCATCCTTTGCCATCTAACATATTAAAGAGAAGGAGCGAGAACTTGGGAAATGTGATGCTAATATCTCATATCATCTCCCAAATGCTATTTATGAATTATGCTTCATTCTCCTTCCTTCAATGCCAGACGACGGTATTGATTCCTGGAAAACTGACTCGTATGTATTCATCATCTGAATGGCTCTTGCTCAGAGCAGCACTCCATGGTGATGTATTAAAATATATTGAATTGTTCATAAAATCAGAAACAGAAAACCACAGTTTCCAAGAGTGTTTGGATTCCTTAACTGTCCCCAGTGCTGAAGCATAAATCTCTGCCATACTTTGTTCATTGTTAGCAAACTAAGTAACTTATTGGTTTAAGTTGTTTTTGACCATGTTTCAACCAGAATTTTTTTATTTTTTTTATTTTTTAACTGCCACTTTTGGAAAGCCTTGAGAGTTTAATGACTATTGGTTGTACTCTGTTTGACATTCTTTGATGACTTGGCCCAATATTCTTGTGTTTCGGCATGGAAATGAGCTGCAACCTCATGAATGAGATCAAGGTCAAATGAACAATAATTACAGTCCAACAATCACAACTCACGCTTCATTTTAAATTTCATCACATCATTCATCATGAATGTAAGATTACCAAACTGAAAAAAAGACAAAAATATAGACTAGGCTTTGACATTGTTTAGGATATAGACGAAAGAATGAAATTCCCTCCTCCATTTTAATATCTGACCGTTTTCATAGTGAGGGACCTCCAGGGGTTTTCTTTAATGTTTCCCTTCACACCTCGCACTTGCTCTCTTGTGCAAAGAGACGACCGGATATTACAAATTTGGCACATGGGGTTTTATTTATGAATTCTCTTCCTGAAGTATTAGTGTTGTTAGCCGCTAGCATCTAGCTGAGTGATCAAAACAGTAGTTGGAGTGACGTGGTTGTTTTTTCTTTCTTCCCCCATGAAGTTTGCCTCTCGGCGTGACGGTGGCTCCAGGAGACTTCCTGTGCTTTTTACACGCTACTGACACTAGTTACTGCATCAGAGAGCCAGAGCTCAACTCTGACTAAATTTGACTTGTTTCGTTTATAGGATGTTGTCATGAGGACAGAGGTGGAATGGGAGCAAGACACACAGTAACCAAAGCTAGACTCAAACCCTCAGCAGCTCTTACGGGTCTTGTGGTTGTGCATGGTCCAATGTACCTGACAAATGAAGAGAAACTTAAGACAGAAAGACCCCCCAATGCTAACGGACTGTATCTTTTTCTTACATCTGTCCAGTCAGTACACCATGCTGTCTGCCCTGCCCCTGCTATGTAACACAATGAGATTTAGTGTAACCTCTTGGCTTTCACCTTCACTCTTTCCCATTAAGAACCAGTTTTATTCCCCTGTTGAACATTTCTTTCAGAGGATATGGCCGGAAGGATGGGAATTGACAGCTTTTTATCATCTTCCCTCAAAAATAGTGTTCAAGTTCAAATGGCCATGCTGTGTTTTCTGAGATCTGCTGATGGTACCTCAGTGAAACCATCTTGAATTGATGATTTTTAGTGTGCCTGACGAAATCAGTTTGCAGGCCTCTGCGAGGTAATTTACAGGGGCAAAGTAACCATTCTAACTATAGAAATATTACACAAACTTTTTTTGTAACAATAATTAAAAGACAACCATTTGAAGAGTTTATTATACTTGGCAGATTTGTGGTCAGCTACATAAAACAGTTGTTGTGTCCCGATTCAGAGGCTGCATCCTTCAAAGGCTGCATTCGATGGCCGAATGCATGTAAGCAGCACAACGAAGGTTGTCCCAGTTCAAAGGCTCCTTCAAATGTGGCATCGAAATGTGTTTAATTTCCTGGGCCATGAAGGGTAGAACATGTGGAACCTTCGCAGCCTAGCCTATCCCAAGATTCACTGCATGCAGGTAACGACTGGACTTTTTGAGAGAAAATGCGTCGGCGTCTGTTTTACATTATAATCCTATTGAGTAAACCATGTTTTCAAACAAGTCCTGAGCGATTTTTAAACGCCACCTCCGACGTCTTTTTCAGCAGCTCAGAGCGTCTTTTCAAGTTGAATAAAGTTACATTTTTCGGAGAGAAAAAAACCGCCTTACGTCAAGCGCCTTTTTGACAGCTGGCCAATTACAAGCGAGAAGCGAGACCTGTCGTTTCCATAACAACAAGAAAAAATGGCGAGGGTGAATTGCGGATCCTTGGTTGTTCAGGTAAGTTAAATCATCTACTACTTGTCGTTAACAAAACTATCTCACCTGTTAACGTTAGCTAACATTAACGTTCGCTCAGCAATTGTTATCAATTGTTACGTCACAAAACACAAGATCCAATGCGAATGAAAGGTCATGTTTATTTATGTAAACAGCAAAAGATCAAGACAAGACAGGCTGATGTTGATAATGCAGGTCGATAGGTCCTTGGTAGCAAGGGTAGCAGTGGGCTGAAATCCAAATCCTCGCGGATAGAACATCAAACGAGGACGAGCCGAAAATAAACCCAGGCAAATAGTCCAAATCTCAGGAACTGGAGGCAGAATTATCCGGAGACACTGGAACTGGATAGAGAGGCACTGAACAGACAGCAAGATGTGAGCAGCAAACAATGATCTGACAATGAACATGACAAACACAAGACTACATATAGGACACATAAACGAGCCGCACCTGAACAGTACACACAGACATGAACAAGCAAACCTGCAAACCGTGACATCAATACCGTAACCAGCTGATAACAGTAGCTGTCAAAATCTACCACTCAGGGGACGTTATGTTGTATATATATGTTGTTATAGCAACAAAAGACGCCCTCGGCTGCTATTTGGAACCGAACGCTGCCAGCTTTTGTTTTTACAAAAAAAATGCCCTTGTCATCTTTTTCTTGTCTAAAAAGACGCCAAGTGTGAACACACCCTTACTGTGTTGTTTTCAGACAGTTTAATACAACTTTCAAAAAAGTCCAGTAGCCTACAATGTAACTGCTGGTAACAGCAGCTGTCAACAATGCTCAGTTTGACCTTCGCGGACTTCGATGGCGTGTCCTTTGAAGTCGGCGTCCTTCAAAGAATGGTCCCTCTGAATTGGGACACAGCTAGTGACCAGTATGGACTGTAGAAATGCACAAATGGTAAGAGCTAATGCTGTGACTAGCATCTGCCATTCAACACATCAGTTAATACTACTGGGTAAACACCTTCTCCCCGTAGTGCTGTTGCACTTATGTTCCTCAAGAATAGACCGATGATGCTGCACGGATAACATCTCTTATGCAAATGTGGCTTTGATGGAGAACTAATGAATGTTGGTGGGAAAAACATGCATAACAAATAAGAAAAAAAAATACAGATTTTTCACTGCGTGTGTATAGCAACTCTCAAACCTAAACCACATGGTCCTGTCAAGCAGAGAGAGATCTCTGGCAGTTTTATCAGCTTGACTCCGGGCTCGACCGGGCCGTGATGAGGCTGAACCAGAGCTCTGCGGAGAGAGGGTTAGGGTTAGTGTCAGAGTCAAGACAGGCCTCAATGGGGGGGAAGGTGAATCTGTGTTGGTATCAAGGCTATGACTCTGGGTTAGGTTGAAGGGACATGGCTCTGTCAGTTCCAACTCTTGTCTGTGACTCCTAATAGGGTTTGAATGAAGCCAGATGTTTTATTGGAATGGTTAGGATTAGTGAGATTAACACTTTAACAGGGTCAAACAGGGGGGACAAGGGTGAAGGTGAGGGCAGGAGACAGGTGCAAGACCCCTTCTGAAATACCTCTCCTGAGTCATATTTTAAACAGACATGCAAGGATCACACGCATACTGCTAAAGGCTTGAAGACCAGAGAACACCAGAGATATTTTGATTTATCAAATATTCTAAAGCTGAGCATAGACTGTGTGAGCAAAACAATCTACACAAATCTATAAACTTTTTGGACAAGCCTTGTCTAGTTTACAAGACTCACCAGAACTGACCTATGAGTACGCCGTCTTGTTTTCCCTCCGCAGATACACCCGTTTCTGCATCTGGCTGCAAACTTTTTCACTGAGTAATCATTTTGTAAATAGGTACATATAAATATAGCCGAAATCACAGCACAGACATCCTTTATCTTATGTCTGTGGGGATTTTGTCAGGTGATGTCTCAATTACAGAATAAATCAGGATTTTAGTGTAGTGTACATGTAGTCTTAATGGGCCGCACTTTTTTTCGCTGTCGGACAAAATAAATGGAAAAATATATTGAACATATTTATTGGGAATTCTGCTGTATTAAAATACAGTATGTGAGCAATGAGAGTAGAAGAGAAGCAAACAAATGTAAAGGGCTGACTCTAGGCATAATTAGGGTTGGGTATCATTTGTTTTTTTTGTTTTTGTTTTATACCGGTGCCAAATCGATACTTTTAAAACAGTACGGTGCCTAAACAGTGCCTGAACCGATACGAAAAAAAAAAAAAAAAAGAGCCTCAAAACGATGTTGAATGGCATTAAAGAACAGCTTTTTTATTGAAAAAAAAAATCTAATAAAAAATTCTTAAAATTGAATATATTAAATACAAAACACAACACATTTACATAACAAATTCACAATAGAAACCTAAGCCACCTAACCCAAATACAATAATTTAACATTAAATAACACTACAGTAGCCTACTAGTGACAGCAAAGTAGTCTGTATTCTTGGTATGCTACAAACCAGCTTTAAATTTAAACAATTATTTTCAAATGTTTTGCCTTCTCTGGCAAAATACACTCCTCTCCTGACTTGTTGCATGTCTTGCACAAAGTGAGCGTTATTTTATAACGCATCACCTTTAATGCTGTGACGCGAAACCCATCGTGGAAGAAGAACGCCATCATGTTAACAACTGTGGTAATGAGCGCTCAGGATCAACTGAAGGCTGGATTTTCAAAAGTATGTGAAGTTCGCGGCTCTATTATTGCAGTAAACTTGCACAACGTTCTTGAATGAATAATTTATTAGATGCATGACGGTCTGTTATTGTAGGGACATCGACTTTACATGTCCACACTAAACATGACGTGGAACAAAACGAACTGTGATTGGTTGCGTTACATGTCAGTCAGTCCTTGGCTGATATTTTTATTCTTAAATACATGTAAGTGAATGTGTTTTGTCATTTAAGAAACCTTTATAATGATCATGATTCATGTTAGTTGATCTATAACGCACAATGGGCGCCATGTTAGTACGCACCACAGTTCAGAGAATTGTATCTGTCAGATTTAGGCCTACAGCACGTCAATTCATCCACTTCTCCCGGAATACATTAAAGTCCCCGTGAACCTGAAGTTGCAAACGACTTTTCTCCAGTGTTGTGACGTATTTCCAAGTGAAACGGAATATTGAACAGAGGGCAGGGTTTTACTTCATCGCTCCTCCTCTCCATCTCTCGGTTTGAGGGGAGTGGTTAAGCGTTTTGAACCCAAGCCGTTAAACTGACGTCATCAGAGAAGGAACGCCATTCCAGACCGGAAGTAACTTTTCAGATTTTGATTAAAGATTACCACGGCAAACCATTTTTTTCTGTGTATTAACTTGCACAGATTAATTGTTCACCACAAGAATAGCAATCAATCAATTCATCAATTTATAGAATAGCAAAGTAGGCCTAATCAATATACAAGACTGAACCACATAGATGTGAAATATAAAGGCTATCATGATCATTTTGCCAACAATGAACCATGGATTTGTTTAGTTTATAATATGTTTTATTTTTAACTTAAACAAATACAACATATAACATTCAAAACTCACCGGCTTAGACTGCATTTGAAGAAAAATAAACACAACAGTTTTCTGTAGCCTTGTGTGCGAACTTATTCAATAGAATTATTAGATTATCTCCTGATGCGTGCTGCTTAATATCACACACTCCGCCGTGACAAACAGAAAAAACGCGACGGCATATGGTACAATTGGCCTTGTATTCATTGTCCCTCACGCATTCCAGCCGTCATTTTCCCATTCAATTTTACATTTCTGTGCTCTTTTCTTTTTCGCCGGCTGCTCGGAGGTAGTCATTTTTACATTTCCCGCTGTTGTCACTTGTCGTCATCGTTGCTACGATACGTGACTCACAATGCGAAACGACCAATTAAAGGGGCATTCTCTGATGATGTTCCAAGATGTTAAAAACGCTACGCTGATCATAGACAAACAGGGGGAGAAATTAGCATCTACCGCACCGTCAGGTTTTTTTTCTCATAGCCTAAAAATGTCTTCGTTCATAGTCTGACATATATTAGAAGCTATGTGTCTGTCATGGATTTGCACTGAATTGATTCTCAAAAATACGGAACAAAGTGCGTTCCGTATCAGTTCAATACGGAACAAGACTTTATTGTGTCAAATATGGGTTGTCATGTTTTAGTCACCTTAGAGCCATTTTTAGCTAGTCATCGTCGCGTTATCGTCATAAAAAAAAGGTGCGTCAACGAAATCATTTCGTTATCGTCATCGTTGACGAAAACAACACTGGTTAAGAATTTCAAACTTACAAGTTAAATATTTCCACCAAACAAAACCCTAGTATTGTAGTATTGAACTTAGGCTATAACTTGCATTGTTTGTGCTATAACCATGATGATACCTCAAACAATGTGAATTGTTGTGGAGAGTTGTGCTGTTACTTTAATTACAAATTTATCCTGGCAGACCATAAAACTGGCAGGGCAAGGATTTTTAGGAACTGGAACACTAAACTCGTTTGATCTAGAACAGTAAGCTAGAACACAAGCAACATTCACAAATGTAATTTTACCTAACTCTGTTCTGGGTGTCAAGTCTGTCATTTACCTAGATTAACCAAGGTTTATTTTATTGTGGTACAAGAGCTTAAGTTGAGTAGTTTTGTAGAGTGTTCGTTCTGGTTTCACTGATGTACCCATTTCAAGGGTTAGGTTTATTTTCATTTGGAATGTTTGTGGGTTTTTTAGACTCTTAGAAATGGAGTATTTCAAATAAGTCAGCCGGATTTCTTCTTTTTCCTGCTTTAGTCATCCAGTGGAGTTTTTTTTTTTTTTTCTTACCCAGAAACAGGTTGCATTCCATCATGTAACAGAAGACGCAGATTCACTGTGACTTGAGAGGATTTTCCCACAGGAAAGGTTTTCATTGTGAAGGGCTGGAATGGATGTGTGGGTTACCTTTAATGGTGCCCTCTTTATCGAGAGAAGTAAATAAGAGGGTTTTGAGATGTGACAGTCAGGAGAGCAAAGCAAGTATCAGTAAGAAGAGAAAACATATTCCCAGTTCTTCGGACTCAAAACAAGAAGTGAATCCAACTGAACCTCTGAAGGATTATGCTGCGTTCATGCCATGTCGTAATTATCGTAGTCTTGAGATGACAACACGTGACATTCTATTTAGAGCTGTTCACATCCTCTGACTGTGAATTATGCATTTCTATGGAAAAACTATAAACACCTAAATGAATCTGCAGTGGTCAGGTGATACAGCAGTCACGTGGTACAAGTAGGAGCTCTCAGAAGATTCCCATCTTACAAGCAGTTGTTACAATCTCTACAAGGACAGGAACACGTTTTACAAGTTGAAATCTTGTAATACCAGTAATTACAACATGGTGTGAACGCACATTTAGGGTTAGCTGGGATGACACAACTTGTGAACCCTACATGGTGAAATTATATGTGCACTTACCAAATCCATACTACACACACACAACACACAATCTCTCATGCATACATTAAAATGAATACACCAAATTGAAATATTCACAAAACCAAAGCTTCCAAGATGCTCCTTAGCCTCTTTGATAATAGCTCATACACTCTTGACAGTTGTGCATTGTGCAATGACAGTACCCTTCTGTGCTGTAAATTATTTTATTTTACAGACCATTTCTGGCTAATCAAAATGTAATACCACTTTCAGTTTTTCCAGGATGCTGAATTTGTGAGTAGATCCTTATTATACTCATTCAAATGGGATTACCATAGCTAACCAGCAA
Source organism: Abramis brama (assembly GCF_963993115.1). Classification (NCBI taxonomy): domain Eukaryota; kingdom Metazoa; phylum Chordata; class Actinopteri; order Cypriniformes; family Leuciscidae; genus Abramis; species Abramis brama. Next base: position 6,278,765 of record NC_139984.1, on the reverse strand, counting down.
CTTTTTTGTTTCTAAAGCTATGGGTATGGAACATATTAATTGTGTCTTTAGTAATCTGCATCAAAAAGGGTGTCGTATAATGGATTTATGCCCCAGTTCTTGATGTTTGTCATCTGTGTCCGTTTTGGGCGAAGTCTTTATGGGAATATAAAGCCTTCCGTGGCTCTCTGTTCTGTCACATGCATGATTCATTGAATTTGCTTTTGTGGGTGAAGGCCTGCTTTTAAAAAATATCAATTAGAGGAAATTGTGCTGGTGGCATTCTTGAAACTTGCATGTGTGGTTTGGCCAATGAGTTTGTGCTAAAGTTGTACGCAGGAAGGAGGGAATCGTGGCGTGCTAAACACGAGCCATCTTGCAAACCGGTCTCACTCTGGATGGAATAAACACATGTCCTCAGGGGCCGGCAGAAGATTGATACAGCTCCTGTTGAACTCTGGGAAATCCCATGTCTGGCACTGGCTGAATTTGGGGGTTTGTGGGTGACTAGGGTGGGGAGTTAAACCACTTCCCCTGCTTGTTAAACAAGGCCAATAAAAGACATTACACCCTGGGTTCGGCAGAAATCTTTAGCATGTCATTGCTTTCATCTGTTGGAGAGTGATTTCTGCTTTTGGTTGATCTTCAGCATCATGCCAAATGGATCTTTCATGGTGAGTCGAGGTGTGGATGACAGAACCACCATCTTTGTAAATTATAATCTGATGTGTTGAATGTTTAATGGATTGGAATAGTTTCAAATTCAAACACTTCAGAGTTTGTTTAAAATGTTCAATAATACATTGCTTTACTTTGACCAGCAATAGTACTAGTAGTGCTTTACGTGACAATGTTTGTACAGACAGCTTCTAGGTCACAGTTTGATCTGCTGAGTAAAATTGGACTAGGACTGGATTAGAGCTCTAAATCTTAGGATTTCGTTTGAGTTAGAATTTACTCACACTTCAAGCAAGGCATGATGAAACATTTCCATCTCTTAATTAAGACCAGAGCCGTTTTGAGAGCTGCTAGGCTAATTCAAGTGACAGTTTGACCAAAACTGAAGCTTGCTTTTTTCCTCACTAAAAACTTCAAAGCTTCCAGTCCAAACACAGCCGAAAGGCCTCTGAACCATCTGAAAGCTCCTCATCTATCCACAGTCATATGATTCTCCATTACCATGCTGGGGTCAGGAGTGCAATGAGAATGTGAGTTGAGAAACTCTTCCATCCATTATTAAGTGCTACTCCTTAGCTCCAAATTGAATAAAACTCACCTTAACCAACTAATCAAGGTCTTCATGATTACAAGCAGGTTTGTTTATGTAGGCTGGAACTAAACTTTGCAGGACAGTGGGTTGAGTACCCCTGCATTACTGTATTGATTTGGGGAGAGTTACTGCTACTCACATGCAAACCTTAACTACACCACTAGACATATATGGTCTCCTGGATATGTTGTGTTTTTGATGCTAGATCCCACTATGGGATGCTGATGTTCCCACAAGGCTCCTTAACTAGCTTAACCAACAACAAAACACACACACACACACACACACACACACACACACACACACACACACATTGTACAGCATGACTACCAGCACCAAAACCAATGCAAAGCAGCATGGAAATGTATACTTATATTTCTACAAGAGAAACTGATCTTTGATCTGCAGTTAAGGAGGACTTTGATCAGAATAGATGTTGAGGAAAGAGCTGATGACCCAAGGTGAGTCAAGGATGGAAGAGGTTCAGGGACAAGGCTTATCCTTGTCATCTTCGCAGGGCTTCTCATCTTGTTTCACACACTTCATCGCTCTGAAGGAATTCAACATGTTCCATTTGTGGGAGTTATGTGAGGCCAATGCTTGGTTGGGAAAAACAGTGGGCACCCTTCCCAGAAATAACAAAATTGTGGAGATTGGTGGAACATTATGACATACGAAGAACAAAAGAGGAATGAAGAACTTGACAAGCAGAGAGGAGTGAGCATTAACAGTCATAAATTTTCATAATTACAAGTTATCATTATGTCCATCACTTTTTTTAATCAATATTTTCAGCTCTGTTCTCTAATATCATGCTAATACATTTTTCCTCGTTCCTTGTCCACCTCTTTTTCATCAGCAGCTTTCTATCCCTCCCTCCCTCCTCTCGGCTTCTATCCTGCTACCAGGATCTTGTCCATGTTTTTTGTGGGTCACTTGGAAGTGGAAAATTAGCCTTGTTTCCTGAGGCAGGGATTCATCCCACTTATCCTAATAACTTGTCCAAATTAGCTCCCCTAGTTTTCAATGATAAACGTACTGATCAACATGGTTAAACGGGAGCCCCACTAACACACAACGAGACTCAGAATAAGCGCTACATTGCTGCAACACCATGGTCTTGCACACATCACTGATTGGCGGTCTGCTAACTTGATCCCTTTACATTGAGGAGAGAGAGGCCGTAGGATCAGAGCTCCTTCTCTGTAGGTCTAATCCCCATCTCGTGGAGGCGATATTGTGATTGGACATCCCACAGTCTTTCTGGATGTTTAAGTACTGCGGTAGTTGCTCTGAGTTTGTGGAGTACCAGAACTTTGCATGTGTTGTCACTTATAGCTCTATCATTGCTAATAACAGACAGGATTAGCCCTTCTCCTGCTTGATCTCATAATCCCCCCTCTCTCTATTGCTGTCTCAGCTCATCACAATCCCAAAAACTTTATCATCTCTCTCTCTGCTATGGCAGATCTGAAGGGTATTAAAAGGGAATTGACCTCATGTTTGAGGTTTCTGGCCCTGTTCTTTGTCAGGGAGCTCAGAGCTCATTACCACAATGGTCCTGCAAGACTTACAGTCTCATAAGTCATAGATGCACTATTTTTACGGTACTGCTTTAATCAGTCCATCCATAATAATGCCATCACATTCAAAATTGAAAGATATATTCAAAGCAACTTACATTGCATTTAAGTTTATCATCTTATCAATCCATGCATTCCCTGGGAACTGAACCCATGACTTTGACATTGCTAGAAACATGATTTACTTTCTGAGCTACAGGAATGCCTTGAGCTACAGGAACATATTCCACAGTGAAAGCTTCCCTATTGACAGAATCATGCTGGTCTCCCAATCTCGTTACCAAAAGAGTTCAATGGAATTTGTGACCATAGTTGGCTAACAAGGCTTTTGGGAAACGTACCCGAGGCATGCATTAAGCTAGTTAAACAAACTCTGAGTTTCTGAGTAGGTTTAGAGTTGACCAATCCATACATATCCAACCTGGTTTAAATCAGGTTCAGTGAGCTCACAACTCTCGGTATAAACATTCTCTGTCAACTCAGGGTTAATCCAGAGAACCTGGAAGTGTGATGCATGCAGCAAACAGCCAATCACATTAAACATGGAGAACATCAGTTTGATTCAGTTTTCGCGAGAAAGCCGCAAAATTCACTTCTCTTCTGAAGAGATCGTCAGGAAAAAAATATAATGAAACTAAACCTATTTACAAGGCAGGAATAAACACTCCAGCTGCAGCTTTATTGCATCAGATACATTTCACTTTACTCACAGCTGATTGGTCCAGTTTTGGTCTGTGATCTCTAACCAAGAATAAAGCCTGCCCAAGAACAGGTTAGCCGTGTAGCATAAGTTACCATGATGATGAAACCCACTAAAAACCAATCCACCTTCTTGAGCCTGAAAAACTAGAGTTTGCTCAAACTGATCTCAAACTTACCTGGGTAGCAACTAAAACCGAGTTCATGCAACAGGCCACTGGTTGGGCTGATCTGGTTTGATCTTTTGTCATTGTTATTCATTTTGGGGGAAACAATGATGGTGTTAGCCAAATGAGAAAACTGTGGACATTTGGAAATTACAATATGCAGTCATACAAAATACTGTTCATTGTAACATAGTTAAAGATGCACTAATCAACTATATGTAGTAGTATGTGAACTGGGATCGGAAAGCAAACCCAAAACAGCTGCCCATGACCCAATCATTTAAGAGCTCTGGTTGAATTCACAGATGACTCTGCTGTTGTGTGATCTCCGGGCAGAGAGCTGGCGCTGAATGATGGAGTGCAGCATTTGATGGATGGGTGGTGGAGAGAGGGGATGTTCAGCAATGAAGCAGCAATAGGAATCTTGGCATGAGACCTGCTTTCTGCGTGAGCTGGCCTGCGCTGCTCTGCGTTAATCTGACCTTGTCTTCTTCCCTGATGCGCCTTTAGGATTAATGCTCGGTTTGCATTTATCCATCTAACCCTCTGCCTTCCTCTTCCTCCCCTGCCGCTCTCTCAACCCCCCATCATAACACTCAACGCTGTGACAAATTAGAGAAAGAGACAGGGAGAGTGAAGAGAGGAGATATTATTGCCACCTCGTAGAGATTTTTTCACTTTCCACTTCTCATTTTTAACTTTGCAACTCTCAAAAGCTGAATTCTAATGATATAGTTGTAATCTAAGGATATAAAAACATAACAGACTCTTTAGTAAAGCTCTGGAACTTTATTAATTACAACTACAACAGCAAAAAATCAACAGGATACCTAATATGATGGAAATATAGACCTAAATTTAACACTCAGGTCACTGGATGAGCGATGTCTTGTTTTTCCCTCACAACACCTCAAAAAGTCACTATCCAAAAGCTTCACTCTCTCTGGTACTCACTGGTAGAATGAGCTGCCAACCTACACCCAAACTGCAGAAAACATCACATCTTTTAAGAAGCAGAAGATGCAACTCTTCCGCAGGCACTTAATGACTTCCCACTCTTAAACCAATGCACTTTGGATAAAAGCATCTGCTAAATGCATAAATGTAAATATCACAATACATCTCGGAATTCATCAAATCTATACAACCATTATATAATCAATACAAGTCAATACATCATCAGTCCTACTTCCAAAGCATGTTTTTGTCTTACCCTGATTCACTATGGTAAGCCTATTATAAGTGTTTTTATTTTAGACCTGATGGGATGGTATTCGTGGAAAATTGCAAATATACGTCACTCACCCGTGCGTGTCTCGTCATATCCGTAAATAGAGAAAAGTTACTCTGGCTACTTTGACTTGTGTCTGGTGTGGGAAAGGCGTAGGTTAGTTGTCACAACAAAAGAGAAAGGTTGACATGGAGCAGCTAAATCTCAAACCTCGGGGAATCACACATTTTAAACAAACGCTGAACAGAGGAGAGTCTGCGACACGTGGCAGAGCGCAAAATAAACCAAGAATCAACACTGGCTTGGCTTTAGGAGATGGCAAGAACTGAGGGATTGGAAATGTTGTAAAAGCGACACAGAGATGGTGTTTTTATTACTCAGTAATTGTAATAGATTGAATAGATATTGAATAGATAAATTGCTATAAGTAGCTCTCTAACAGAGTTTTCATTGTAAAGCATTGTCTGTTATATACTGTTATATGTCTTAAGCCTAGTAGTAAATGTTTTATGAGCCTCAGAATAACCATATTAATCTGCACAGTCACACAGAGCCGAAGCACAACCAAAACAATGTTCTTCCGCAAATGCATGTAGTTTTTTTTTTTTTTTACTGCAAGAGGGCCAAAAGTTACGTAGTGTACCTTTGAGAACCTGTTATAGGCTACTGGTTAAGGGGAGATTACAAAAGATTAGCAAAATTACATTAAAAACACTGGAAAACCTAATATTTGATTACCAATTAAAACAATATTAAGGATTTGTTGTGTTTGAAGCATTTAATGAAAAAAAAAAAAAAAAAAAAACCCTGAATATTTATTTTATAAACTGCCAGTTTTTTGTTTAGAAGTGCATGCTACCCAAGGATCGCAACACCAAGCTAACAAAATCTGCCAATTACTTTATAATAGCAGATTTTGGTAGCTTGGTGTTACGATTTTTGGGAAGTCCTTGGATGGTAGAAAGCCACATGATAAATCAGAGTTCATCATAAGTAGCCAGTACATAAAACATGACCAATACTCATATTCATTTGTGATGTGTTATGCAGAGACTTCTGGGAATTTACTGTATAATGTGCTGTTATACCATTTACCATTTTTCAGCGTAAATGACAAGGTAACATAACTTTAACCAATTAACTCGTTTTTACTGTCGAATTTTTGCAAAACAAACATTTTGTTTATAAATTGTTTTACATTGTAGGAGTGGCTCTGCTTTCGGGTTTATGATGGTGGTTATAACACACTGTCTATGGCAACTTAAGACACTAGTATCACAGCAAGAAAGCTTTGTATGTGTGCATGTTTGTCTGTATGTTCCACAAGCACCATTTCCAGGGGGTTGAAACAGGAAGAGGGGCTGAAATTAAATTTGGGGAGTGCACAAGAAAATGGAGCCTCTATAAAACCCACACTGGGTCCCCAAATACTTCCATGATGGATTTATAAACTGCAGAAAGAGAGGGGAAAGGACTGTTTATTTTAGATATTTAGATGTGACCCTTTTTGAGACTGACCACAACTTAAGACAAAAAAAGGGAAGAAATGACTTGACTACAGGAAACCACAGGGTACCATGTCAAGAAAGACATAAACACAACAGAGGGAAAGGACTTTAAGGGAGGGAAGAAAGAAAAAAGACAGAACAGTGTGAAATAATGTGGGCTAGGGTTAAGAGTTAGGCCTCAACTTAAGGTCATTTCTTCATGGGAGGAAGTTATTAAGAGCGCTTCATGTAGAGAACCATGAGCCATAGACTGACACACATACACGCAGGGAACATGAAGGCCTTCAACCATACAGAGAAACACAACGGAAACTCAATAGCCTTTAAAAAACCTGATCAAATAACATTAGTTCTGCCGTCAACTAACAAGGGTCAATATTACATCTGTAATTCTCAAAAACCCAGATCTGTCTGGGGTCGGAGGGTGGTTCGGTTCTCATGGGCTTCGGCAGAAATATGGAGTTAGTTTGCGAGGAGGAATGTGAGGCGACGGGGGTGCAGATGGTCTCGTTATGAGCGTGCACTAAAGTAGTTTGTTATTTACGGTGAGGGATTCCTACGTTTCAGCACTCACCACGTCTTCACCTGCAGACACTCTCTGAACACTCGCACAGACGAGCCTCTGACCGAACAGAGCCGGTTGCAGACACAACTATATTTCCCACAATCCTTCTAGTCTAAGCCTCAGGCACCAACATATGAACTTTAGTCAGGGTAGAGGTCATGTATTTGACGAGAATGATAACAAGGCTTTGAGAGAAGTTGTGTATCTAAGTCAAATCAAAACACTGAAAGAGGGTGGGAGAAAAGACACATTTAACAGACGGTACGGATCAAAATTTAAGTAACAATTTAGCCTTCCAAAAGAGATGGAACCTCATTTGAAGAGCTCTAGATAAGCTGGCACTCTGTGCCACAAACAAGTAGTGCTCCTCAAGGGAGTCTCCACACTGCGAAACAGGACAGTTTCAAACTGGGCTCGTTTAGGGCGTTTGTCTATAAACCTGGAATCTTTTCTCCCTTAGTTTATGAACACAGCATTCAGCAAAATTTGTTTTACACAAATGTGACTTGCATCAACACATGTTGGCTTACTGGAAACCAAACTAAGGAGAAATGTAACACTGTAACAATTTTAAGTCCATGTTTCTGTGGCAATACTCAAGTGAATCACTATTAAATTAATCCAACTACACCACCCTGGTGGAGCGCCAGGGAAATAACTCCCAATAAGGACACCATTAGTTTTACCATTTGAAGACAGATAACATGAAACGTGAGGAGCAATACAAAAATACACTTTATTATAAAAATCACCAGCGCCAATAAAATTCTCGCTCTCAGGAATCTCCCAACATGACAAATAATTCTCCAGCGCCAGGCTTAGTGGGAACAAGGCGGGCCGGCTGCAACTCAGGAGATCGTCCAAACCCACCTCAATTCACAAATCAGACACCACGCGCCCACACCATGAGGAAGTTGTCAGCACACACTACCAAATGAAGCAGCTAGCCTCCCTTTTTCCTCACCGAGTCCTCACTGGCTCCTGGAGAAAGAAGAGAGACACACACATTAACAAAAAAGAAAATTACACTAAATATTGAAAAAGAGAGAACCGAAGTGAAGTTTACAGACACAATGTTATGGCGGCTATAGCACTCAGGCCCCCTGACGGCACCCTCTGCAGCAAAGGCTGATAATCAGCGCCTAAGTGGCACCAGAATAACAGGACAGGGGATGAAAGGGGATAAAGCTGCAAAATAGATCAAAACCACATCAACAGAAAAAATAACCACAAAGAATAACACAAAACAGAATTAATTAACAACAAAATAAACCCGCTGCCAAACCAAAAGTCACACACAAAAAAAAAGATATTGAAAACAACCCAGCACAAAATAAAACTGTTGGCAGCCTGGCGGACGCAATGCTCGTAAGCTATCAGTCCAAGTGACCCGCAAAAGTAACCCAGCTCTAAACCAGCAGCACAGATGTTCGTGTGCAAAACAAACTATGTAGCCGGGAAGAAAATGTAGCCGGGAAGCAAAACAGCAGCGTCACATGTAGCGTCTTTAGCTAGGGCTTAGAGATAGTGATGTTCCATTCCCCATTTACTTTCAACAAAAAGACACAAGTCAAACTAAATGCACCGAACCCCAAATGTGAACGAGGGAGAGGCGTACTTATGATTTAGGTAGAACAACCACCAAACGCAAAGCTGCATGGTTACTCACAGCAGGTGTTGTGGCTCTGTCTACCAGTCAGTGTTCACACACCTGCTAACGTGTTCTTACTGCTGAACATAACATAATAAATACCCCAAACGCAAGCGATCAAGATTTAGTGCAAATATCAACGTACCTGAAAGCGAACTCCACCACAAACTTGCCACAATGCCAGCACCACCAGACCCGCTCTAACTAAACTATAAGTAGAGCATATTACTAGAGCTAGTCACTTCATTACACAGTCAGAGAGAGCGTCAACATACCTTAGAAGAAACAAGAACAGGAACGAAAATTCCAGGAAGGGGAGCACCCATGCACCCATACACCCATCAAAATAAGGGTCCTTAAATATTGCGGCCGCTTCCACCTCATTGGTCTGCCAAAGCCACACTTAACCAGGGCCAATAGGAGGGCAAAATCACTTATCCTACCACATTTCAAACACCTACAGGTTTGATTGCATAAAGCACCTTGAGTGTAATTTTCCCCTTAAGACTGCCCTTAGGTTTCCCTAAAGCCTGCTACAGACTGTATGATTTCAGCAATCCTATAAGATCATTACAAATCACACTGTATGACATGGATTTAATAAACTTGGTTCCCTTTCGTAGTCACTCGTTTAGAAAGCCTATCATCTTCGAGTGTATAAAATGAGCCAATGGCAATTAAATGCCATGGGTCTGCGGAATTTGCATAGTGTAACTCCGCCCTACCCTGGGGGTACATAAGGAAGTGCGCTAGCAACATGCAGATATGTTTTCGCTTCGGAGCCAAGTTGATTCTTCACTCCACAGCCAATACTGAGTTCATCTCTTTACTCTCTTCGAGACGAGCCTCTCTCCAAGTGTTGGTGTGACAGCGAGTTCCAGCGAGTGCACATTCCCTGCTTATCTGTGCAGTGATTTGCCAGAGTTTGTGTGTTAATCTCCCTGGTCGCTTCGACACTTGTGGAGAAATCTCCTTTCACAAAAGAGCATTGCACGCGGCACGTCTTTTTAAAGATGCCTCGCCCGTGCACTTCTGGTTGCGGTCTCTTCATTTCTGACTCTGATGGGCACAATCGCTGTCTTGTGTGTCTGGGTGTTGAGCACGCTAAGGCAGCGTTTGTGGATGAGTCATGTTCCCATTGCGGGAACATGCCCATCGCACGGTTGCGGTCAAGACTCAATGACCTTCGTGGTAGAGTCCCCTCACCCGCACCCCGATCTACGAGCTCCACGAGAGCTGGTACTTCGGCTGGCGGCCAGGTTGACCTGAGGGTTATGGTGTGGAACAAAGCGCCGACTATTCCACGCTCCGCACCCCCCTCTAGCACTGTGCAACCCGTGAGTGTTCCGAATGAGCCTGCGGTACAGTCCACTGACTTGCCGCAGGTCTCATTCGGCGCTCCAGAGGAAGATTTGATGTCGATCGCTGCATCACAAGGTGGGCAGGAGTCCTTGGGAAGTGACGATTCGGCTGTGCTGCCACCCTCGGGTGTCCCAGCATTGCCCGAGTCTGATCCCGAGATGACGGCCATGCTTTCCCGGGCAGCCGTGGCCATTGGACTAGAGTGGTCCCCGCCACCTGGTCCAGTGCGCTCGCGGCTGGACGATTGGTTTTTGGGTGCGGCCGCTGACCCTCGTCGGCGCCCAACCCCAATGCCTTTCTTCCCGGATGTGCATGAGGAGGTCACGAGGTCCTGGAAGGCACCATTGTCTTCCCGTGATCGCTCGGCGACCTCCTCCGCCTTGCCTCCTCTCGATCAGGCGGCCGCCAAAGGGTACACTGGGGTTCCCCGGGTGGAACGCTCTGTTGCGATGCAGTTGTGTCCTCAGAGTGCTTCCTCTCGCGGCGATCCTAAGCACCCCTCCAAGGCCTGTAGGTTCTCCTCCACTCTCGTGGCGAAGGCCTATAGAGCTGCGGGGCTGGCGGCCTCCTCACTGCATGCCATGGCGACTCTGCAGGTCTACCAGGCCCAGATGTTGCGTGATATGCACGAGGGGAGGACTGACCCAGCACTCTTTGATGAGTTGCGTGCCGCCACCGTCCTCGCCCTCCGGGCGACGAAGGTGACCGCACGCTCGCTGGGTCAGGTGATGTCCACTTGTGTGGTCCAGGAGCCTGTGGCTCAACCTGGCTGATATGCGGGAGGCAGAGCGGACCCGGTTCCTCGACACCCCCATATCCCAGGCTGGCCTCTTCGGCGGTGCAGTCGAGGACTTTGCCCAGCAGTTCTCGACTGCCCAGAAGCAGACTGAGGCTTTAAAACATGTCCTGCCCCGGCGGCCCGCTGCTTCGGCAGCGCAGTCGTCGGCACAGGTGCCTCAGCCTGCTCGCTGCCGAGGGCACCCTCCTGCGGCTCCCGCCCCTCCCGATCGGCCCCAGCAGCCCGCTGCTTCCGGGTCGCGTCGTGGAGGAAGCCGCAGGAAGGCGCCACAGTCCTCTCCCGCCCCGCGCCCGCTAAACGCCAGGCCAAGCGGCGCTCCTGAGACGGGCTGCTCAGAGATGACTTTGAGTTCTTTTCAGGAGACGGTAGCAGGGCCGCTCCTTCCCCCGGTGGAGGGCCGGGGGAGAATCCTTGGTTATCCCACTCCCGCTGCTCGTCCCACGACGGGCAGCACCCTAATGTGGTTAAAGAAAGAACTCACTTCCCCATCTCTGAGCACTCAGAGTTCTCGGATGACAGTGCACGCCGCTCTCGAGCCTCGCCACTCTCGAGCCTCGCCACTCTCGTCCCCCTCTGTTGCCAGACCCCTGCCAGAGCACGTCCCCGTGGGACGCTGGTCCTCCCCTGGCCTCCTCTGGCAGGACGCGGTTAATGACCGTGACCCCGCTCCGGGCCGCTATGCCACCCTCGCCTGGGCCGGTCATTCCGCCTCGCTGCACCACCGAGGGTATGTCTGTGGTCCGCATGACCCCGCTGGTACAGTTCTTGGGAGCTTGGTTAGAGCTTCCCGGTCTGTCCCGCTGGGTTGCGAGGACCATCAGGCTCGGCTACGCGATTCAGTTTGCGCGGTCTCCTCCCCGCTTCAGGGGAGTTCACTTCACGATGGTCGGTGGCAATGCCCCTGTCATGAGAGCGGAGGTCGCCACCCTACTGGCGAAGGGTGCGATCGAGACTGTCCCTCCAGCCGAAATGAAGTCCGGCTTCTACAGCCCTTACTTCATTGTACCGAAGAACTCCGGTGGATTACGACCTATCCTGGACCTGCGCGTCTTGAACCGCTCCCTTTACAGGCTGCCGTTCAAGATGCTCATGGCCAAACGCCTTTTCGAATGCGTACGGCCACAGGATTGGTTTGCAGCGATCGACCTGAAGGACGCCTACTTCCATGTCTCCATCCTTCCTCGACACAGACCGTTTCTTCGGTTTGCTTTCGAGGGGCAGGCATACCAGTACGCGGTTCTCCCTTTCGGGCTAGCCCTGTCTCCTCGCGTCTTCACGAAGGTCGTCGAGGCAGCCCTTGTTCCCCTACGAGAACACGGGGTTCGCATCCTGAACTATCTCGACGACTGGCTGATCCTAGCTCACTCTCGAGACCAGGTTTGCGAACACAGGGACCTTGTGCTCCGGCACCTAGCTCGTCTGGGCCTTCGGGTCAACTGGGAGAAGAGCAAACTCTGCCCCGTGCAGAGGATCTCTTTTCTCGGTATGGAGATCGACTCGGTCGCCATGTGCACGCAGCTTACGAGCGAGCGCGCACAGTCTCTGCTGACTTGCCTTCGTCAATTCGAGGGCAAGAGTGCGGTTCCACTGAAACTTTTTCAGAGGCTCCTGGGGCATATGGCATCCGCAGCCGCAGTAACGCCGCTCGGATATTCTCCTCAGGTGAGCCTGATAAGCCCTGAGTCTCCTCCAGCACTGACGACGTCAACGCCAGAGTTATGCCACTGGCAGCTTCGCGCTTGGCTAGGTGCCTCCATGTGCATGGTTCCCCCTCTGGGGGACCCCCACATGTGTATTTCCACTGTAAGCCTCTTGAGCATGTGTCTTTCCCTTGGCAAGCCACCTTGCCACCCCTGGGGTTGAAATATTCCACCTGCGGTTGGACACCCCAGTGATTCTCCATATGTAGCCCTTCGGGGTCATATGTGTATTCCAAGTTCCCCCCTTCGGGTTGGGCATGATTGCATATTTCCACTGAGATATGCTTCCCAGTGTACCTTGGTATTCCTGTGTTAAGTAGGAGTCCTTCGTCCGTGCCAGTCTCACGACAGGGAGCTCAGACTTACGCAGGGCACTGGAAGACAGTCGAGAGGTGGCGTGATTACACTGGGAACCCCATTCGTCGTCATCCGACGTAACTTGGAGTGACTACGAAAGGGAACGTCTCGGTTACGTATGTAACCCTCATTCCCTGAGTAGTGAACGGAGACGTTACGTCTCCCTGCCACTTCCGCTGTACCGCTGGAACGCCTGAGTTCAGTCTCGGCTCCTCAGCGAAGACATATCTGCATGTTGCTAGCGCACTTCCTTATATACCCCCAGGGTAGGGCGGAGTTACGTTATGCAAATTCCGCAGACCCATGGCATTTCATTGCCATTGGCTCGTTTTATACACTCGAAGATGATAGGCTTTCTAAGCGAAACCCCATTCGTCGTCATCCGACATAACGTCTCCGTTCCCTACTCAGGGAACGAGGGTTACATACGTAACCGAGACGTTACATGTATGTAGACTGTACGATGATGACACCTATTGAATCGTAGGATACGGCGTAAGTGACAATAGCAGAATAAAACGTCATCAGCATGTGCTAGTGGTGAACCAATAGAGCAAGATGAATCACACTTTGGCAGTTGTGGTTTTTATATCTCCTCAAAAGAGGAGAAAATGGACGCGGTCACGGCTAATTATATGAAAATAATGTCTATATTAACATGAATGCTTTAATAGGTCATGAGATTTGTTTGTGATGTTTTGTTGTATTTATTGTGTGTTTGCCGCTACTTATAATTCGCTGTGATGGTCAGTTGAGCAACAAGATCGCAGCACATCTCAATTCTCACAAGGATTCTTTCTGTATCCTCACGTCCTTCCGAGTTCGTTCTTTCAAGGTCGCCTGGCAAGACCGGTCTACACGAGACCACAAGTCCATTCTTTGCATTCTTGAAATTGAGAAACAGCCAAGGCAAACACAGGATGTGGAACACAGGAACAATGGGAACAAGGAATACACTTCAATACGAGTCCACAACACAAGACAGGGAAACCCAAGACCGTAATCATGGCAGTTATGTTGTTTTCTGTGAAAACTTACCGCTATCGGTCTTAATAAATAACGTGTCCATGGCAACAATTGATTTTTGTTACAGAAAATCTTGGGGCTCTGACGTAAGAGAAGTGTTTCCCTTACCTAAGATAAGTGTTCAAGGGATTATATACAACATTCTTCTATCATTCCCTTTAGGAAAAGGGAAAATCACAGTTTACGTGTCAGGGAAAAACACAAGATGCTTTATGCAATTGGGCACGGAAAATGCTTGTAATGTTTTTGTTTGTTTGTTTGTTTTTTATTATTAGTGAATTATAATGACTTTTCAAGTAACTTTAATTTGTTTTGTTGTTTGACTTGTTTTCCAGTAAAATATCTGAAAATCTTTAAGACAAGATAGGGTCAGTAAGAAAAAAGAAAAAACAACAACAACAAATACAGTAGAACAATAAATAAATATATCTTATGTAATATTGCTACTCAAGTACATTTATCTTAGATTATAATTAGACAATATAACATAATAGAAAATTAGAAAAATATAGAAGTTTAACATTAGCATGTTGCTAAGCTAATGTTCAGTCTCAGGCACAAGTAGGGAAGCTTTCTGCAAACAAAAGTGTATACACTATTCTATACACTGAGCACTTGTAGTATACTGTGTACTATGTACACAATTTTATAAGGTTATTTTGTCATGCAACATCAGAGTCTGATATTTGATTTTTGACGTTTAAGTTTTCTTTTTGGAATTTTTAGAGTGAACACACTAATCACACTATTTATATATCAAAACATAATAGAATAGTGCATAAGTGTGCAAATTGGGACGCACCTAAAATGCTGCCTCCATAAGCTCAATAGCTTTTAGAACAGCTAGCTCGTAAGTTTATCCCCTAGAGCTTTGTTTTCATTTGCATCAAACTAAATATTTTGTCGACCCTGACCCTGATATTTGGTCCACCTGACTGGCATGTAAAAACTAAATTAACTCAACCATGCCAGTGAAGAACGAAAGCTTCCCGTCTCTGTCCTCATGTGAAGCTCTGCACAGCCTTTACTAAGAGAACAAGACATGAGTCTATTTTAGTGCTATATGTGCTGTTAATTACAGATACAGCATATCTCTCCAATACTCATGTATGGCCTGTGGGCTGGGTGTGACGTTACCCACAATGCATTGGTACATCTGCTGCAGGGTTGTGTCCATTTGGATTCACATGACACAGACCACGGTTTAGGGAAGCATAGAGGGAGAAATGGAATGCAAACATTTGCTAAGCTCCCTTTAACTAGACCAGAGAATAGAAAGCATTCATTATGGGTGACAGTACCTACACTCTGCTGTCTAACCAGTGTTAGGTAGTAACTAATAGCAGTGACGCTACTAAATTTGGCTAGTTTTTATATACAACAAGCTGTAGTTTTTTAAACAGAAGTATACTTTTAAAAAAGAGTGTTTATCACCGAAATCCCATTCATCCCATTCCTGGAATGTTGCATAGGATCAAACGATTCATTTTTATAAATTCTCTTTTCATCTTCCACAGAAGAAAATCATACAGATTTGGAACATCATGAGGCTGAATACTGTAGATAATGAAAGAATGGGTGAACAGTCTTCTCAGTCAGATCTGACCACCTGCTTGCATGTTTTTAGTGCTTTAGAAGCGTGTCGAGTGAAATCAGCATCGTCGCAGTCCTGAAACTCATAAACTTCATCTCCCACGAGCCCTACTGACGTCTCCACAGGTGACTTCTGAATGCGCCCATAAAATGTATCTTTCCTGTAAGCCGAAGGGCCGTGACCTCAGCTTGACCCTGTTACTCCCTGTGATTCATGGGAGTTCAGGAGAGATACAAGCGATTCCTCAGATTCCTCCGCGACCAGACACCGACAACAGCACGACACTTGGGAAGCAGAGATCACAGACCTCAGGGACCACCGTAACTCACAGTGTGTGTGTATGTGTGTGTGTGATTCAGAAAGAGAGGGAAGGCAATGGTACAGTCTCACTCCACACCATATACACATCTCACCACTAATTCATTACACTAACGTCCATGACCTCTCTGTGTCTGTTATTAAAGCTTTCAGATGCAGTGAGAATGAGTGTGTGTGTGTTTTACAGTAACTTCTCTGTAAATTACTCCCTGTTTGAGCTTTCCGTGATCTTGTGGTTGTGTTTAAAATGAAACACATGGCTGTACTGGAGCAGATTTCTGCTCAAGTGTATCTACATAGAGTGCATTCAAAATAAACTGATTCCTTAAAGTATATTCATTGTTGAATACATTGGTTTGTTTTATGTTTCAGTTAAATAAGCTACAATAGAAGAAGTTTGGTGATTTGGCTCTGGAACTCCTGTCAACTCGTCTGCTGTATTTACTTAGAACACCTTATCAACCAAATAGCAATGTAGAAACGCCCACAACACCCTAGCAACAGAACAACACTCTACAAAACACCCCTAGCAACTACCTCGTTGTCCTCTAGTAATGATCCAGATCATGCTAGCAAACACATATGAACATTAAAACACTTAGAACACCTTACCAACCACATACTGTAGCAATATATTAGTTATATAACACACTAAAAACACTCCCAGAAACCACAGTGCCCTAGCAACCACACTGAAATGCACAAGCAACCCTAAAACTTGGCAACCACTCATAACACCCTAGCAACCACATCGCAACACCCTGATAACCACCAAACAACATCCAGCGTAGTGGTGGTGAGCTTTGCACAGACGGGAGGTATAAACACGAATGTGCACAATGAAGGAACGTGTTCTACTTTAACAGAATCAGTGTGTATTGATGATCATGATCCTCAGTTTCTTATGCCTGCTACAGACTGTGTGATTTCAACTTATAAGATCATTAAAAATCCCACTATACGACGTGAATCTAATAAACTTTGGTACGACATGTGTGTAGACTGATGATGATGACACCTATTGAATCGTAGGATACGATGCAAGTTAGTGTAGAAGAATAAAACGTCATTAGCATGTGCGAGTGGTGAACAAATAGAGCAAGATGAATCGCACTTTGGCAATTTATGCATGCTGAAAAAAGAAGAGGAAGCAAAAGAGGATAATATGGACACGGCCATGGTTAGGGAAAATAGCCCAACTTGGGATGCTAATTTTGCAAATGAGCTTGAGGAAAGTGGTTTTAAGCTTTAGCGCCATGTTGTCTTGATCAATACGGCATTTCATGTTGTATTTTTATTGGCTAGTCAGTAGACGTAGGTCGTAGCATCATACACACTGTGAGATGATCATGTTAAAGTTCGGACACTGTCAGAAAATGATCGCTGGCTATTGGGCTTTGGTCTCAAGACCGTCTTTGATCCTCTCTCACTGTACGGCGTAGAGCCACTGTTTAGGAGCCACAGCCACAGAAATCAACACAATTGCTCAACTTTCATCTGGGACAGCCCAAAATCATACAGTGTGTACCGGACATTACTCATCTTATGGTGACGGGTGTTTTTGAGTCTTAGTGTCTCTGATCCATGCCGACAGTCACACCCTCAGATTTGGACTCAACTCTTTAACCTAAACACTCCCATTCTTTACTTTGGCATCTGCCCCTGAAATAAAAATACAAACTTCCATATCATTTTTCACAACTCTGCTGTGAATTGTGAGAATATTTCCATTTGTTCTGAGGTGGGCTGGATGTGTGTGTGTGTGTGTGTGTGTGTGTGTGTGCAATCTCTTATTGAGACAATTCTCACATTATTATAGAATATTATTACAACAAAACAGAACTCAGAACTACACCACACAGCGACCAACCCATTATCTTGTCTCTTTCTCAAACATATACACACATTTAGCTAGCTATGCAAATGAGTATATAGTGTACCATTGACTTGTATTGGTTTTTATATAAAGCTAATTAATTATTATGATATCAGATTATCTCAAGGCCACAACATAGCTCTAAAATTAAAGTATAAAGCTCCACTACAATACTTTGGCCTCACTATCGCCATCTGTGGTTGAAACATAAAACTGCATGTTACTTGCAGAGAGGTTCTTCTTTTACATCAGGGATGGACAACATCGTTCCTGGAGACAGTGCTGCTGTCCTGCAGAGTTCAACTCAAAACTCACCAAAACTAATCAATGTCTTCTGGATCACTAAGACTACAGGCAGGTGAAATTTTATATCAGGGTTGGAGCAAAACTCTGCAGGACAGACGTAACCAACCTTGTTTTACGTCATGCATGCGTCTGCGTGGATGAATCTGAGAGTTTTTGATGAATCTGTGGTTATGAATCACTGATCACCACATTACAGTGGATCAGTCATGCTGCACCAAGACCCACTGACTGAAAGAAGAACTTCCAGTAAATGTATGAAAAACGTCATGAGCAAGCAAGTGGAGCTTTAAAATTATTATGTATTTAATTTATGGATTGTTTTCTTTGAAAATTGTCAGATCTAGCTAACTTCTTGGGACAAATGTATCCCCACAGTATAGCTAAGCAAACTCGCTTTCTCTCTCACACACAATGTCTATCTAATTCTGACCCTGTACAATCTAATTCAATCTCACATTAAGAGAGACGGACGCAGCCATTGACCATGATGAAACCCCTGCAGGCGAGCCAGCAGCCCACTAATGCCTCACATTACACACACTCATTCATCATTCAAACACACTCATTCAGAGACACCTCCACTGCTTTCTGTGGAGAACTTTTAAGAATGTTATTTCCAGCCCTGTTGCATTATTAAATTATACTGTTTGGGAGAATGATATTTTCACTTGCAAAATAATCTTTCTATCCTTTCATTCTGAATTTATCTAATGTTGTTGGTTGAAAAAAATACACAAAACTATACCCATATTAAATTTTGAATCAGTGGTTCATGTAACGTTGATTTTTGAGAAAATCAAGAGACAAAACAACTAACTGAATTTAATATGAATTTAAACAACATGCAACTAAGTGTTTGACAACATTGCATTCAGTTCGTACTTATATATGTATATTCTTTTTAAGAGCTTTATTTGCGTAGTATGTATTCTTTTTAAAAGTACTCTAATGTGTACGTGTACATCTTTTTCACAAGGGTAGATGACACTCACAGTGTCAACATTAATACACTGGACAAAGGTATTTTTCTGCAAAAGTGCTCTTTACGCATCTCATTTGCACAAAAAAACAGATTATATATTGCTCAAACAGCATCAAAAAGCATGGGAACTGCCAACACGGAAATGCAAATCTGTATAATTCAATAATGAGCCAAGGTATGTCGAGACTAATGAAGTGTGTCTTTATTTTTGAATCTGATCAGAGTGTCTGGCGATTCACGCTCATCACTCATTCCCATGAGCCTCTCTCTCTAGACAGAAGTAATGGGAGACAGTGAGACACAAAAGCATCATGGTGTTTGAGAGGGACTTTCACATACAGCTGCATACATTGAGCATCAGGGGGTCTCGTGTGTGTGTGTGTGTGTTTATTGACCCTCTGTCTCCCCCCTGCCGTTCGGCCCAGTCTGCAGCGCTAATTGAATTCACGGAGAACAAGTGGCCATTAATGAAGCTGATAACGACGCTCACAGCAAGAAAACACACCAATGGGCCTGACGGAGAGACTCCAGCAGCGGACGGCAAGAGAAAACACTCGTTCCTGAAGAACCAGAGAGGATTTCTACAGAGATACTCTGTGCTGTCTGGCTCTGAAGGGAAGCAATAAAGCAATAAACAATCTGGGTATGTCGAAACTCACGGAAGCAGCAGCAGCAATAGTGAGAGAAACAAAGAAAAAAAAAATAAGAATGTCTTTCTGACAAACATTCATGGTAAATTTTGACAATTTATGGGTTAGTTTGCTTCCGTAACATGTCTTCTTTTAGACCAGTGGAAAGGAAACATCCAAAATGCAATTTCAAGTGTTTATTTTATACACTTATATATGTGTAAAGGTTTTTACATAAGAGATTGTTCATATAGCAATTTCCTGATTTATATTACATTTCATTCCTAATAATACTACTAATAAAAAATTCTGGCTGTTGGCTGTATTTTCTGATTTATGGAATGATAAAAAGAGATCAAATATAAAATTCCCTATGTAAAAACCTTTAACTCTAATGTCAACAAAATCCAAGCTTCATCCTTTGTTCAGATTTTTATTTTGGAAATGT
Organism: Abramis brama; assembly: GCF_963993115.1. Taxonomy (NCBI): domain Eukaryota; kingdom Metazoa; phylum Chordata; class Actinopteri; order Cypriniformes; family Leuciscidae; genus Abramis; species Abramis brama. The sequence goes on along the minus strand of NC_139984.1, from coordinate 6,258,715 downwards.
ATGCAAATTAGTGCATGTTTAATTAGAAAATGCCTCGTTTTAAAAATACAGTAACATTTCAGAAAACTTGTAATACAAATCAATTGTCGTAAAATAGGGGAGAGCTGGGCACAACTGAACGCGGGGCTAGTTGTAACACACAGGGTTTAAACATTGCCACATCAACATTATATAGAGAAAAACAATTAGGCAAAATTCTAAAATCTTTGGAAGATATCACTGAACATTTATTTAACCATAGCAAAAGTACATTTCTTACTGAAGTTAATTTTTCATCTGAGTTTTTAGTGTTTTTTTAAAGGGGATCTTATTATTATGCAAAATTATTTTTTACATGGTGTTTCGGCAGTGTGTGCACCCTATAATGGTAAAAATCCACCCACTCCTTTTTTTAATATTCCCCATAAATTATAAACAGTGTCTCAAAATGAGCTGTACGCAGTTTCTATACATTGTGATGTCACAATGTAACAGGCCCAGCCCAAGACTGGTGATAAACTACAGTATCTATGTTCGGTTGTTGGCTGTATCAGTGAACACAATATGCATTTTTTCCATTACACTGTGCTATTTTTCCATTGCTTTTCTACATAAACCCGCTAGACGGACGTGTTTGACCGTCGCTCTTGCGTCTTGCATCTTGCATCTTTTACAGTGTCTCGTGCAGGAAACAATGTTCTAAAATTAGTTTAACTTTTAAAAAAACACACCTCGACACCTTTGCGTTTTCCACTGTCCACGTCTCGTGCTATTAGACTCCTGAGCAGGACAAAAATACGCGAGGACCATCTAGTGCTTGTTTACATAGAAAATAATGGAAAAGCAGAGCAGTAGAATGTAAAAACACGTTCTGTGGAAATGGCCTCATACTTTTTCTCCTGTTCCCATTGGTACAACACATGACTATGGCATATCACGCTCACGTGTCATTCGCTGAAGACACCTTTATTCACGTCTGAAAGACAAATGACCCATGCCAACATGGGTGAACATACCTGCCCACAGCATGATATAAATGCGGTCGCAAGCGTCATTTCCCGTGATCTTCAGCTCTTGACTGCACTGCTAGAACACCATTACACCACATTCACAAGAAAGTGACCACCTTCTTGTGAATGTGAACCACGATGTTGACTCTTGTTGAAACAAAAGCATAAAAAGAAAAGTAGCTCAGCTAACAAAGGGCTAATAAACTTTTTTAAAGGAAATGTCCAAACATAAGAAAGGTTCTCGCCCCTGTCCTATTGCATGTGGGTATTTACTGTCAGAAAAGGATACTCATGAGCACTGTGCGGTATGTTTGGGGATTGTCCAAACTAAACTGGCTCTCTCCAACCTGCCAACTTTAGCCAGACACGTTCCGCTTCTGTCTTTGGGTGCTGATCCAGAGGTGGCTTTAGCTGTTTTTGGGGAGGCCACGGGCAGTTGGGTCGATAGTGTGGAAGCCAAGGAGAGTCTGTGTAATGACGACAATATTCCTCTGACTGCCCCTGAGGTTTATCAGGACTTTTGGTGATCTGAGGATGACTATCTCGACTGATGCGGGCAAGGAATTCTCTGACGACTGGAAGCGGTCGTGCCCCTCCTCCGATACAGAAGAGCTTGCGCTTCGGCGCGTTTTATTTGTCTCTTGTGCAAATGGTGGTAAGAACACGCCTGCAACTTTATCCTGCAACTTTTTATCATAAATTCAGGCTGCTCGTGTAATGGTCTTGTCTCCAGAGAATGCTATTTTCATCCTGGTCAGTAGGGGTTGCTCTCCTTGAGCTCTCCATGTCATGCTCCCTCCAGAACTGTGGATGGCACTTGTATCATGAACGCTTGTCTCTCCACTCCTGAAGGAGGCGCCACTGTAGACAGCAACCATGTTCTAAAACCTGCTTGTCAATCCTGATTTCCCACACCTCTGTTTGACCATTTATAAGTCTGTTTGTTCCCTGCCACTGTGTTCAGTCTTGAGCCATTTATCCCATGTCTCCTGCAGCCTGTCTTCGAGGTGAGTGTTTTTTTGTTGAATATTTTGGACCTTCGTGTCTGTTTTATAGAAGCTTGGCTCTCCTAGTTTATTTGTATTTTTTATCTTTTGTTTCTCTAGTAAAGATTACTTTTATTTTTTTGAAGACTCAAGTCTCCTGGCTCTTTGGATCTTCTGCTATTGGGTTTAAGTATTCGGGAGTATTACAACACTTAGAGCACCAGAGACCCGGGGTCAATCCCCACCATGTGCAACTTCTTACAGCATCTCTCTGAGAACATCATTAATTAAAGCCTGGAAAACAGCTAGATTGTTAACTAGGCTGAATGACATTACCTGGTACTCGTAGTGGCCTGTTGGGGTATTAAACGCCGTCTTCCATTCATCCCCCTCCCGGATCCTGACCAGATGGTATGCATTTCGAAGGTCCAGTTTAGTTAAGATGGTGGCCCCCTGCAGGATCTCAAAAGCTGTGGTCATAAGTGGAAGGGGGTAACGATTCTTGATGGTGATGTTATCCAGCAGTTGGTTATCCTTACCGATGCTAATGATGGTAGCTGTGTGGGCCCTTACGGTCGTGAATCTAACTTGCTTATACCATTCGGATGATCGGTGGGGCTCGCCCGTCCAATGCCTTGAGCTGCAGGCTCCCGTCGGATACTGCGCGGGTCCTCCCCGATAGATGGCTGGAATCACGTTTCCCCTAAACCCTGGTGGGGCTCACCCATCCGATGCTGTGAGCTGCAGTATCCCGTCAAATGTGCGTGGGCCCTCCCGATTGGGCTGTGGAATCACCTTCAACCCGTTCGACTGACCGGCAGGGCTTGCCCGTCTGATGCTGAGAGCTACAGGCTGCCGTCGGACACTGCATTGAGCCCTCCCGGTAGGGTGGTCAGAATCGCTTGCTCCCTGTTTAACTGCTGGTGGGGCTCACCCATCCGATGCCGTGAGCTGCAGGCTCCCGTTGGATGAAGCGTCGGGGGAAACGTGGAGTGGTGATTGTCAGACTAAAGGTTCATCTGCGGGCGAATTACCAACCCAGCTCCGTCTTTCAGCCATGGAACGTGGTCCCTAGCCGCTTCGCTGTTTGGCATTTGCCAGACGTTTCACCGCGATGGCTCCATCCTGTTGACTCTGGTCTTGTTGCTCCTCTTGCCCCTCCGGTCCTGCCTATAGACACAACTATTTTCCTTGGATCAGTCTAACTTCAATCTGTTCTAAATGACAATCAGATTTTTGAAGAATTTCAATCTGGGTTTAAAGCACAACATAATACTGAAACTGCACTATTAAGAGTTCTTAATGATATTTTAAATGCTACATATTCAAGTAACTCAGTCATTTTAGTTAAGTCCTCTGCCTTTGATACAATTGATCACAAGATTCTAATCTCCAGATTAATGTCTTGTGTGGGCTTGAGGGGAATGGTTTTAAAATGGTTTAAGTCTTTTTAACCAACAGAACAGAACCTGTTGGATGTTGCGTGGGCCCCTCCTGTTGGGATCGCTTGCACCTCCGTTCGGCTGGTGAGGCTTACTCATCCGATGCTGTGAGCTGCAGGCTCCCGTCTGATGCTGTGTGAGCCTTTCCGTTTGGGCGGTTGGAATCTCTCGCTCCCTGTCCGTCTGCTGGCGGGGCTTGCCCATCCGAAGCCGTGAGCTGCAGTCTCCTATTGGATGCTGAATGAGCCCTCCCGGTCAAGCGACCAGGGTCCTCCCCGCAAACACCATTTTGCCAACTTCGTTGCACACATTTTTTGTGGGTTAGTTAATAAATTCCCAGCAGCTGTCCCAAGTTCCCTTTCAAGGGAACTCGCGTTGCGTCGAGTTTGACGCTATGGGAACGCTTTGCGTGATGACGTCTTGAAGCACATGTAAAATCAGTCCAATGGTGTAGCGGGACGTCAGAGGCGGGTGACGTCACGTACCAGGAAGCTATAAAAGCCGGCCTGAAGCAGGAAACAACAGCTTTCTGAGTCTTCAGTAGCGCTCTGTGTTGAAATCTGTCTGTCTTATTTGGTGTTGTCTGATATATATATATTATTCAGTATGGCGAGCAAGCAGCAGTTTAGAGTGTGTGTCCATCCCTGCCCGCGTTATTTAACGGGAGGTGACACACACACTCTTTGTGTTGTTTGTTTGGGAGAGGAGCATGCCCAGTCAGCACTCGAGGGTGGTGACTGTGAGCATTGCTGTGCGCTTCCTTTGCGTACGCTCCGATCCCGCTTGGCTCGGTTCAATCCCGACCACGTTCCCCAGGGCTTTGGTCCCGCCGCTGCCGAGGCACGGCGTCGATCTCAGACCTGGGGTTCGCAGATGGATCTATCAGTGGATGTTGAGACGGGCTCTGCCTTATCTCAGCCTCCTTCTGATAGATCCAGTGCCTCTCATCAGGGTGTGGAAGCACGCGCTGCGGTTACTTCCCCCCCGATAGAGGCACCAGTACTGCAACTATCCAGCTCTGAGGAGTTGGATGTTGTAAGTATTGATGCTGAGTCTGAGGATTCGCCACCTCAGTCTCATGCTTTTGAAGAACTGCTCGATGTGATCACGAGAGCAGTTGACAGATTGTCTATTGAGTGGCCAGAGGATAGGCAGGACGTTCGTTCAAAAAGCAAACTCGACGAACGCTTCCTGCCATCTCGTGCTCAGCCCCAGCGTAGGAGCCTGCCGTTTTTCCCCGATCTCCACACCGAGGTGTCGAGATCGTGGGGGAGACCAGTCTCTCACAGAGTGTACACACCACACACCTCTCTATATTCTTCTATTTCTCAATATAAAGAGCATGGTTATGGGGGGATGCCGAAGGTGGAAGAGACGCTCGCGGGCTATCTCTCTCCAGCAACGGCATCTTCCCTGAAGGCTCCTACACTTCCCTCAAAGCCAGTAAAATTAACATCTTCCCTGATCAATAAATCGTATGCAGCCGCTGGTCAAGCTGCAGCGTGTCTGCATACGATGTCTATTTTACAAGCCTATCAGGCAGAATTATTGGGGGATTTAGAGGAGGGCGGGGGAATCGGTCCCGACACTGTGGCTGAACTGCGCAGAGCCACGGATGTTTCTCTCAGAGCCACCAAGGAGACCGCTAAATCTATCGGGCGGTCTATGGCAGCCCTGGTGGCTACTGAGAGGCATCTGTGGCTCAACCTGAGCGATATTAAGGACAAAGAAAAACATGTTCTGTTAGACGCTCCGGTTTCCACTGCCGGGTTATTTGGGGATGCAGTAAATATTGCGGTTGCAAAATCACAAGAAGCCGCTAAACAAGCAGCTGCTCTCCAAAAGCTTCTCCCCCGCCGTTCTTTCTATGAGGCTGCTGAGCGGGAGCAGCCTCACTCCTCTAAAAAGGGTGCTGAGCATCGTGCCACTCAGAAGCAGAGCGTGTCCTCCCGTGCTCCCCCACAAAAATCTCGGGGACACGGAGGGCGCGCTCAAACCCAGCAGTCTTCGAGGGGTAGAACGGATCTGCGGACCGTTATTACCGCCAAGAAGGCTGCTGGGAAGAAATCCTGACGTCCGAGGGCTCAGGATTAATGAGGGTAGTCCCCCCCGAGGCAGAGCGGTTAACACCTCTTTTTACGGTGCCCGTCTCTCTTCGGTACCCTCAGGGGACCGTTCTGCCAACCCTGCCGCCATCGGTGTTACAGGGCGCAGCGGTCTCCGGCGAGCACATATCTCAAGGACCACCCGGAAACGTAGTGGCCTCGGGATGCCCGCCCCCTCCGAGGAGGGTGTTAGAGCAGTCTGTTCGGTCGCTCCCTGCCGGTGCGCCGTTACAGGGCGTCGAATTGACTGCTCAACAACAACAAAATCCAGAAACCAGTCTCGAGAGGCTGGTACCTCTAGTAGAATCTTTGACAGCGTGGAAGCTACTGTCAAATGTTTCTCGTTGGGTCCTGCAGACCGTGGAAAAAGGGTATCTGATTCAGTTCGGGAAACGCCCACCTCGGTTTATGGGGGTTCTGCCCACTGTGGTGGCCCCCGAGCAGGTTCTGGTTATGGAACAGGAAGTAAACACTCTGTTAGAGAAAGGGGCCATAGAATATGTACCTCCCTCCGACAGGGAAACCGGGTTTTACAGCCGGTACTTCATAGTTCCAAAAAAGGACGGGGGATTGCGTCCCATTTTGGATCTTCGAGTTCTGAACGAGTCAGTCATGCAGCTCAAGTTCAAAATGTTGACATTGAGACAGATCGTGCCACAGATCAGGTCCGAGGACTGGTTTGTCACGATAGATCTCAAGGACGCATATTTCCATGTTTCCATCCGTCCTTGTCATTGGAAGTTCCTGAGGTTTGCTTTCGGGGGCAAAGCATACCAATATCGTGTTCTTCCATTCGGCCTAGCTTTATCACCCCGCACTTTCACCAAATGCATGGATGCAGCTCTGGCGCCTCTGCGCCTTCAGGGGATTCGCATCTTGAACTACATCGACGATTGGTTGATTTTAGCTCAGTCGCATCAGTTGGCGGTTCAACATCGAGATGTTGTTCTCGCCCACATGAAAGAGCTGGGGTTACGGCTGAACGCCAAGAAGAGTGTGCTTTCTCCACTCCAGAGAACCACTTTCCTAGGCGTGGTTTGGGACTCAGTGTCGATGCAGGCGCGCCTGTCACCGCCACGTATAGAGTCCATCCTTGCAGCTGTGAAAAGTGTAAAGCTAGGCCAGCTACTCACTGTCAAACAGTTCCAGAGACTGTTGGGTCTCATGGCAGCAGCTTCCAACGTGATACCTTTTGGACTGCTGCACATGAGGCCCCTGCAGTGGTGGCTCAGGACCAGGGGGTTTTCCCCGAGGGGCAACCCATTTCGCACAATCAAGGTCACGCGGCGATGCCTACGTGCCTTGGTTATGTGGAAGAAACCTTGGTTCCTGTCCCAGGGCCCAGTGTTGGGAGCTTCTTGTCGTCGCAGACTGCTAACGACGGATGCTTCCCTCACGGGTTGGGGAGCGATCCTGGAGGGTCGCTCAGCTCAAGGTCTGTGGGAAGACCATCATCGTTCCTGGCATATCAATCGCCTAGAGATGTTAGCTGTCTTCCGGGCTCTGAGGAGCTTTGTCACAGACCTCAGGGGACACCATGTGTTAGTGCATACGGACAACACGTCGGTAGTCGCCTACATCAACCACCAAGGGGGTTTGCGCTCGCGCCCATTATCAAATCTGGCACGCCATATCCTCTTGTGGTCCCAGGGGAAGTTGCTGTCACTCAGAGCAGCCTACATCCCCGGGGTTCAGAATATAGGAGCAGACACTCTGTCGAGGCAGGGGCCGAGGCCCGGGGAATGGAGGCTCCACCCCGAGGTGGTGGAGCTGATATGGAGGGAGTACGGCCAAGCACAAGTGGATTTGTTTGCGTCTCGAGAGACGTCTCACTGTCCACTTTGGTTCTCCCTCACGCATCCAGCTCCTCTGGGACTGGATGCTATGGTTCAGACGTGGCCGAGGCTACGTCTGTACGCCTTTCCCCCAGTTGCTCTGCTCCCGGGAGTTCTGGAGAGAGTTCGCAGGGACCGGGTTTGCCTGCTTCTAATAGCCCCGCGTTGGCCGGGCAGAGTATGGTTTCCCGATCTGGTCTCCCTCCTCGACGGGCATCCTCTGGAGTTACCCGTCAGGAGAGACCTTCTGTCCCAGGCAGGGGGCTCAATATTTCACCCCCGCCCAGAACTGTGGAACCTGTGGGCTTGGCCTCTGAGGGGGCCCAGCTCATAGAGTCAGGTCTCTCAACTGAGGTTGTTGAGACCATTCTACAGTCCAGAGCTCCCTCCACGAGGAAACTTTATGCCCTGAAGTGGAGAGTATTCACTTCTTGGTGTAGTGACCGTCGGTTGGACCCAGTCCACTGCCCAATTGGTACAGTGCTGGAGTTCCTGCAGGACCGGTTCACTGCAGGTCTGACCCCGTCCACTTTAAAGGTCTATGTGGCGGCCATAGGTGCTTACCACATTCCTTTGGGTGGAATGTCTGTGGGGAAGGACCCTCTGGTATCTCGTTTCCTTCGTGGCACTTGGAGGCTGAGGCCTGCAGTCCGCTCTAGGGTGCCGCCATGGGACTTGTCCATTGCTCTACAAGGCCTGTCCCTGGCCCCCTTTGAGCCCATTGAGGAGGTTTCGGAAAAGTTTCTGACTTTGAAAGCTATTTTCCTTCTTGCCATTTCTTCTCTTAAGAGAATTGGGGATATTCAAGCATTGTCGGTTGCTCCGTCCTGCTTAGAGTTTGCTCCGGGTATGGTGAAAGCTTTTCTCCATCCCAGACCGGGTTATGTCCCCAAGGTCCCCACTAATGTGGCCAGACCTATTATTCTGCAGGCCTTCTGTCCTCCTCCCTTCCAGAATGCGGACCAGGAGGCTAATAATTTGCTTTGCCCAGTTCGGGCGTTAGACGCCTACGTCCACAGAGCTGCCCTGTGGCGCAGAAGTGATCAGTTGTTTGTTTGCTTTGGCTCCCCTAACAAGGGAGGGCCGGTGTCTAAGCAAAGAATGAGCAAGTGGGTGGTCGAGGCTATCTCACTTGCTTATGAGGCGGCTGGGCAGCCTTCTCCTTTGGCTGTCCGGTCGCACTCTACAAGGAGTATGGCGGCCTCTAAGGCCCTTATTTCAGGAGTTTCACTACAGGATGTCTGTGATGCGGCAGGCTGGTCCTCACCGCACACTTTCGTCAGGTTTTACTCTTTGGATCTAGACTCTGCTCCAGGGTCTCATGTTTTGTCATCCTAGTGCTGCTCTTCATGATTTCACACAGGACAGACATTTGTAGCTATGGAGGCGTTGGTATAGACGTTCCCATAGCGTCAAACTCGACGCAACGCGAGTTCCCTTGAAAGGGAACGCTCCGGTTACGACTGTAACCTCGGTTCCCTGAAGAGGGAACGAGCGTTGCGTCACCTTGCCATATCTCCTTCATGCCTGTCAGCACGACTTCAGACCTTACTAAGCTGTTGTTTCCTGCTTCAGGCCGGCTTTTATAGCTTCCTGGTACGTGACGTCACCCGCCTCTGACGTCCCGCTACACCATTGGACTGATTTTACATGTGCTTCAAGACGTCATCACGCAAAGCGTTCCCATAGCGTCAAACTCGACGCAACGCTCGTTCCCTCTTCAGGGAACCGAGGTTACAGTCGTAACCGGAGCGTTCATTGTCTTTTTTGGGGAATACTCTGGGTTTGGGCCACATTCCGAGCTTGAAGTCCTCCCCCAGACAGCTCGACAAATATGCATACTCTTTTACTAATCATTTGTAAGTGTGAACTGGTGAAAACATATTTATCCACCAGGGACTGTCAAGCTGCAAAAAAATAAATAAAATTTGACAGAGACAGATCAGAACCACAACGCTTCATTAAAGTTAGGGATCAAAATTCATACATTTCTTGCTATCACCCCACTTTCATTCTCAACAAAATAGAAAATAAATCCCACTCCTGTCACGCACAGTTGCAAGCACACATGGAAAATAAAGAGCTGGATCTAGGCAGTAGTAGATTTATTTTTTATAAACTCAAAAATGAACAGAAAAACTAGTATAAAGTGATTAAAAACAGAAAAGTGAACTGAACAAAACACAGGGCATAAATACACAAGAGGACTCATCAATGAAGTGCAAAAACCCAAACCATCAATGAAAACCCATGGTCAAAGGTCAAACACAGGATGCAGAATTAAATTATGTGCATAACCCACCCAAAAAAGACTAGATACATCATAAATCAAATACTCTTTAATTATTTTGAATAATGAATTACTTTATGACCACTGAAAAGGTAAGCTCTATATAGTATGACTGTGTGTAGCATGAATGTAATCTGGACACTACATTCACCATGTTGCCTTTATTACATGACCTAACAGCGTCAGTTGCGTCACTTCACTGCCATTCATAAATCCTCTCCCACAATCCTGTCAGTTGCGTCGCTTCACTGCCATTCATAAATCCTCTCCCATGGCCTCATGGGATAGTAAAGTGGTCATTGTATGCACACTTCAGAATCTCCCAGGAAGAAGTAGGTCATCTGGGGACTTTTGCCTACTCTTTTATGAGTAATGTGAATTCGGGCATACTTCTTTTGTCACATACTGTTTTTCGTCTCCAATATAATAGGGAAGAATGCGATTTCGGATGCAGCCAAAGAGTTGTTTTTTGTTGTTGTTTTTTTACTAAAATAGTCTTACATTTGATTAAAATCATGTGTAAATTTGTTTTTGTATACAGTATGACTACAGACAACTTTCAACTTTCTGTGGTGGCGGGACCACACACACACACACACACACTTGGATAGGCCGCATCTTTTATATTTAAAGCCCAGAGTGTATGAGAGGTTTTGACCTCTGCCTGTGGAGGTTTTAATATCGTTCTGATCTTTCTCAATGATGTAATATCTATGCCATGCATATTTTAAGACTTCATAAAAGTCCTTTTGTGTTTATGTAGACAGTTTACCACAGTCAGACTATTCATCTGCTTTATTAAAACAATAAATGTGAGAGAGCAGAGAGAATAGATAGAAGACTGATGATGTTTGTTTGCTTCTAAAACTTTCACATCTGTTTATTTATAGAGGACATCATGTTTCATGGACATATCAAAGGAATAATTAGCTCATAAATGGATTTTTAAAGCTTGAGAGACTTCAGACAACAGGATTATTTAGGGTGCAGGTGTGGAGTGTGATGAACTTTCAGGTGATGACTTTCTGATGTTTTAAGGTCTGTTCACACCTAAAGTGATATGATGGAACAAGGGCCCGCCTGTACCTGCAACAAACCCTGAGCTAGAGCCCACTCCCGCTATGAAGCCAGAGCAAGCCATCATATCCATGCTCTGGCTCATTAGCTGCTTTTCCACTGTCGGGCCAGAAGCCCCGCAGAGCTACCCTAAGACCCGCCCTTAACATACCGCCATAGAACAACGTCACACAACCCCACCATTTCACCAGCTGACTGAAAAATTGGACATCTAATATGTGCATGACAGAAGCGATCGTTTGGCCTTTACTTAAAGACTTAAGATTCAAGCATCGATATTTGACCAATGTTTTACAATAAAAATGTTACAGTGACAGTAATGTATTAATTTGTGTCAGGAGTGCACATCAATGCTGAATCAAACTGGTATTCACCATTTCACATAGAAAGAGAACATATCCCTCTTCAGCTGCACCTGCTTCCATTCATTTGTCTTCTCAGGAATGGACAGAACAACTCCATACACTTTTAAGTCCAAAGGCTTACACATTTAGAAAAATATTGAGAAAAAATATAATGTTTGCGTCACATTTCTTTAAAAAGACTGGGCACTTTTCCATTTTCCATGTATTTATGTGATCTGAGGAGGTTTGAGCATTTTAAGTTATACGAGTTATCCAGGGTTTATGTTATTTATTAGATATATGCGGACGCATAGTCCGGTATCCATCAACAAAGGCACAGGGAACAGATTGATGAAACATGGAACCAAATAAATACATTATTATAATCATATCTGATTTGTCTACATTCTTCAAACAGTCTCTGTCTTGTCTTAAATGTCGAGGTTAGCTGGTAGCCTGGTATGATAACATGGGAAATGAGCAGCAAAGTTGACCCTCTCCTGACTACACCTTTGTTCATAACAACTCCTCAAGACCCATGTTGGCACGCTTTGGACCAAGGTATTCGGCGGGCCAAAAATCCCAGGCCGCCAAGGAAGCCCTGATGAAGTAAAACCAGTAATATTGTGAAATTAAATTGCTTTTTACAATTTTAACATTTTAAAACATAACTTATTTTGCACAGGGCAAATGAGGGAGGAAACAAGGAACAGGTGAAACAAATAACTCAGGTGATTATTTGATGAATAGAACATTCAAAAGAACAACAATTACTTGAAATAGAAACTTTTGGAACAATATAAATGTATCTCTTTAATGCATCCTCACTGAATAAATGTATTAATCTATTTCTTTAAAAAAAAAAGACTGACCCCAAACTTTTGAACAGTAATGTATATAAACAGAGCAATCTAAAATAGCACAGTTCTGTACAGAGTAAATATAGAGTCAGAGATAACCAACTATGACCAGACACCCTGAAGCACAGCAGACGGGTTGTCTTGGTTTACGGCGTCCTCATCCGTTCTCACAAGCTCACCGTATCTCACTTCCTGTCATTACACAGTTTGACCCTTGACCTTAGGATCTATTTGGGAGCTGGAATGAACAATGCACAGATTGATAACAGGAAGTACATATATCCTAGAGCCCGCATCTGTAACACCATCCGTATGCAGAGTGACTGAATATTTTAAAGTTCCCCTATTATGCTTTTTCGAATAATAGGCTTTCATGCAGTGTGTAATACAGCTGTTTGTGATTTGGTTTGCAAGGTTTTAAAGATCAAAAATGCTAAACAAATAAAATTATTGTCTCCTAAAAGAAAGAATCAACCCTGAACTGCTGAAATTAGTTGTCTGCAATTTCAGTCTCACTTCCTGTTACATACCTATACAACAATGCAACAAATAATGCATAATGCCAGTCTATGGTTCTAACTGGCTGCTGGCAAACAAAATCTACTTTGACCCTCAAACCCTTTAGTTGTAACTGAGACTAGAAGAGTTTGGTTTGTGTTGTCCACATGACGAGACGATGCTGTTTTCGGCTCTGTTTTGCATGCACTTCAAAAGGAAGAGGGCTCGCGCTGGAATTGATACAGTAAAACCGACAGCATCGTTACTTTTCGTATCACTGTGTTGTGGAAGATCTGAAGCTAAAATTCAGATATGGCAATCGCCGTTTTGTTTCTGACACACGATGTAAGCGGTCGACCAATCACAACAGACTGAACCATCTGTTCAATCAGAGCAGAGTAGACCAATCACAACAGACTGAACCATCTGTCCAATCAGAGCAGAGTAGACCAATCACAACAGACTGGCCCATCTGACCAATCAGAGCAGAGTAGACCAATCACAACAGACTGGCCCATCTGACCAATCAGAACAGAGTAGACCAATCACAACAGACTGGCCCATCTGACCAATCAGAGCAGAGTAGACCAATCACAACAGACCGGGTTATCTGACCAATCAGAGCAGAGTAGACCAATCACAACAGACTGGCCCATCTGACCAATCAGAGCAGAGTAGACCAATCACAACAGACTGAGCCATGTGACCAATCAGAGCAGAGTAGACCAATCACAACAGACCGGGTTATCTGACCAATCAGAGCAGAGTAGACCAATCACAACAGACTGGCCCATCTGACCAATCAGAGCAGAGTAGACCAATCACAACAGACTGAGCCATGTGACCAATCAGAGCAGTGTAGACCAATCACAACAGACCGGGTTATCTGACCAATCAGAGCAGAGTAGACCAGTCACAACAGACTGGGTCATCTGACCAATCAGAGCAGAGTAGACCAATCACAACAGACCGGGTTATCTGACCAATCAGAGCAGAGTAGACAAATTTAGTTTTTTTTTTGCATGGATGCATGTATTGTTGGTGACCTCCAAAACAAAAATAGGAACCTTTAAAAAGCATAATAGGGGCAATTTAAAGACCCCACAAAATTAAAATTAAAATGTCTTTCCATGTCTATTGTCATATAATCAATATACGTAGTGTACTCCAAAATTGGTAATTTATTAATTTGAATAAAATAAAGTTTTAGTTTTAACCAAAATATTATTTAAAAAAATGCATGGGTGTATGTTGTTTCGTCCAAAAAATGCTCTCTAGAATAAGAACATCATGAAAGATCTTGTATATTCCACACCGAGGTTCACCAGTCATGATGAACAGAATAAATCTTGTTCTTTCAGATAATGAACATCAGTTGAGATGGTTCAAAGGAAGATGGATTCTGAAATCTATGTGTGAAGGGTCAGGTAAAGGTCTGTCCTTCATAGTTTGAAGCCTCTGCCAAGCACAGCTCCATCACATCTCTCTGTGCCAAGCATTCATTCTGTTAGCCCTCCCGTCTCGTCGGAAAAATCTGCGTTCCGCTGCTCCCTATATGACCCTGTGACCGCAGCGCACTCACACACACACTAAAAGCTGTCGGTATTGTCCTCCCTGCTCTGCTGCATCTGTCTTGTGTCTGTTACTCAGAGGTGCGTGTTAAAGGGGTTTTCGCTGCGGGTGCCTGCGTCTATTTCCACCATTAAACTGGGTTCAGGTGCTTCTTTACCGTCTGTCAGAAGCAGCAAGAGTAATGAAGCCTCTCGGTGTGTGTCTCTGTCCTTCTAATCAGGGGTCTGGAGAAACTGCAGACATGCATTATCAATTATATTTCTGTGTCCATTGTAATAGCAGCCATGTCCCTTCTTGCAGTGATTTACATTATGTGTAAGGTTTGTTCTCAGGAACCTGTTCCCTTTGAAGTCCCATGACTTACTACTGATTTAATTAACAAGAAACATGCGCTGATACTGAACTTTGTTACATTATTTGATAAATGTGTCCCTGTTTAATGTGTCATGCCAAGGACTTTTTAAATACATTTATTGTATTTTTTTTGTAATAGCCTATCAACTAATGCCTCCATTTATCACTATTATATTTGAATAGGTTATATAGAATATAAAAAAATCTACCTACATTTTACTTCATTTAAATGAACTAAAACTTAATATAAAGGTTTCTGTTTTGTGTCTCACTTCTTTTTAATCTCTGTTACATTGTGGCATTTTCCTTTTATAATAATAATATTTGTTTTATAAAATAATCACTAGTGTGGTGAGGTGCAAAATTCTAAAATTAAGTTTTATTATATGTGTTTTGTTTTTTAAGTAGGTACACATGGTACCTGAAATGAGCTCTAAAATCATGATTTCATTGTCAACTAAGAAAAAAGCAAATTGGCGGAAAAAAATCTTTTAAAACATCTTCATGTGCCATTTAAGCATTTATTTTCACAGACATTCCAATGAAAAATTCATCGCTAAATATTGATCACATGTCGCCATTACAGATTTTAGGAAAGGTCCAATTGTCTGCTTATTACAGTGGTGAAATTGGCTGGCGTCATGCGATATGTGTAATGTCTGGTACGTCCTGGTGTCAGATGATTGCAGCACAGCTGTAGTTGCTGGCTAACATTGATAGAGCTATTGACATTGAATATTATGACTCTGAGATATAAGATCTCTGACTCAGTGAGGGTAGTTATGACTCTAATTCACTGCGACTTGAGTGAAGACACAGATGTCAGTGAGGAGAATCGAAATGCTGACAGCTCTTCAATTTCATATTTCTTCTATCACACTGGACTTAATAATTGAATGAGATATGATGCAATAGCCAAATGTCCATCTCACCATGTGTACATAGAGCAACAATTTACACAAATGTGACAGAATGCAAAAACGCATGCCATATGAATGTCCCGTAATACGTAAGACTTGCGTAAGTCTGTCTCAGACAGAGTGATTTGACTTGGAAAATATATATGTATATATATATATACAAATGGGTATTATGACCTATGTTCTTATGTACTTGTTCTTGTAATGATATGCAAATAAAACAAACAACATATTGGCTTTTATTGCTTTTCAAGCAAATGTTCATATATATATATATATATATGATATTAACTTAAATTAAAAGTGGTTAGAGCATGCTAAAACTGAACAGTGCTCTGTAATATTATGAACTGAAATGAATCCATTGCCTCGGGTGAAATCAGTGAAACCATAAATAATAATAATAATAATAATTCATTACATTTATATAGCGATTTTCTCGGCACTCAAAGTGCTTTACATAGAATGGAGAATCTCCTCAACCACCAGCAATGTGCAGCATCACCGCGATGATGCGACGGCAGCCATATTGTGCAAGAACACCCACCACACACCAGCTTACTGGTGGAGAGGAGACAAAGTGATGAAGCCAAAGAGTATGGGGATGATTAGGAGGCCATGATGGACAGATTTGGGGCAAATTTGGCCAGGATGCCGGGGTTAAACCCCTTTCGAAAGACATCCAGGGATTTTTTGTCACCACAGAGAGTCAGGACCTCGGTTTAATGTCTCATCCGAAGGAAAGTGCAAACCGGTGGGTAAAGATCAGTAAAAGTGGTTTCTGTGCTTCACTGTGAGAACTGAGATGGGTTTCACACATGCTGGGGTTGACAAAGGGCTGAGAGGAGGATTTACAGTCTAATAAACCAGTGACTTACCACTGCCCTCAACTAATGGATGCCCCTGAGGACAGAGAGTGAGAAGGTGATGTTGCTTCCACACTAGTGGTTTTGGCACAGACCCAGCTTCAATTGGCCATGAAGTTCTGTTTTCATAGTGCGAAAGCCATCATCTGAACTCAGGTGCAAGTCAGGGTTAGGTTTTTGTGATCCATAGTACTGTACATGATGAAGAGGAATTCAATCTGGACGTAAATTCAGTCTGCTACAGATACTTCAGCGATATTGCATGGAAAACACTCCTTCCAGTAAAACACATAACCACCACTGCTCAATCTGGTTCAATTTTGTGCATTTCTCATCAAGAAAAGGTGGTTTTGGGGTGGAACACAATACACAATGGAACACACAAAAACCAGAATTAAACTACTTTGCAATAAAGTACATTATAATCAAAGTTTTCTATACTTCAAGCGCTTTTGACGAATGGGTAACACTGAATTGAATATATAGAGTCATAGAGGGAAAGTTAGTCAGACATAAAAATAACAGATATAACTGGTAAGATTAAAACTCAGTTCATCTATGAGAAGTTCACATACAACATGATCACAAATCCAAAATCATGTATGCAGTTAATTAAAGCATTACATCTATTTCTCTTTCATTGTGTGTGTGTGTGTGTGTGTGTGTGTGTGTGTGTGTGTGTGTGTGTGCGTTTGTGTTTGTGAAGTTAATTAACCCCTTGTGATTGCCTTTGGGAGAAGTTTAGCCTTTAATTACACTCATCAAATTATAATCATCTCTCTGTGAGTGTATGTGTCCCTTAATCTATGAATAATCCTCTGAAACTCTGAACATGGAGCATAAATACACAAGTATGTTGAGTTTTAACATAAGCCCAGCTCTATCGCTCTCTGTCAAGTCTGTTGAGTTATATGATGTCTCATGCTTCTGAATATTCAGAGATGCTGCACATATACCAGAGCTGTTGATGTAAAATCATATCATGCTTTAGGAACCTTTAGGAAATAAAGCGTAAATAAAAATAAAATAAAAACTTCTGTAATGAGAAATTCACATTGAGTAAAATGATTGGTTACACTTTATTTCGATAGTCCACTTTAGACTTTCTACTAACTATAAGTAACTTTGCAACTACATGTCAACTATTTCTACTATCCCGAACCCTAACAATCTTCTTATATTCTAATGAGAGTTAGTTGACATGTGGTTGCAAATTAATAAGAGTTAGTTATTCATAGTTTTAAGAATGTCTAAAGTGGACCATCAAAATAAAGTGTAACCAAATTATCTCTTGCATGTGAGAGACAGTTGTAGTTGTTTGGTTTTTTGATTCCCAATCATTGTAGCACTCAGATATTCTCAGTCAGTATCTAACACTTTGTAAAATATTGTCCAGCATTAAGCAGCTGTGCAGCACTGTGTTTTTAACTGGATTCATAATTCACTTTTCGACAGGGAAGGCAAAAAAAAGCTGTCCGAGTTCATTAGCCGTGTTTTGCTGTTAATGTACAGTCACATCTTGCTTTGATTAAAACCAGCAGAATATGAATGTTCAAGGATGAGAATCGCCTTTGATTTAGCCTTAAAATGGGTTGATTTATTGCCCTGGTTGGGTGGTGATATGAGAGCAGATAGTAGGGAGGGCCAAGGCTCATTCACTTCATTTATGACACAGGTTGCAAAAATAACATTCTTCCAGCACTAATCCACAACATGGGCCATAACTCAAAGTGGATTCATGGATCTCAGGGCTCTTGACTGATGCATTTGCTAACTAATCAGAACAAATACTACACGAGATAAAAAGAAAAGACTTGGAAATTTTCCAAGGAAATGTCCCAACCGTTTTCCTTGTCCTAAATAGTATCAGGGATGTTGGAGCCTATCCCAGCATTTTGGGTCATAAGTAGGGAATCACTTTGGGTACATCCAATTCACAATTGTTCATGTCTTTGGACCATAGGGAAAACCAGAACACCCAGAGGAAACCAATACCAAAACAAGGAGAAGCCATGCAAAGTCCACTGAGAAAAGCCTCCTGGCTCAGCCGGGACTCACATAGTGTCCCACTAACTGTCTCAAAAAACAGAATCTGATCAGGGGTGTCACAATTTCCGACTGTTTTTGCCTAAATCTAACCCTCTTTCGTCAAAGAAATACCAAACTAAACAACTGCCTGACACTTCTCTTTGCGAATGCTGCGCTGGCCTAAAATATCTTTCTAGATCAACATCTTTTGTTGGTCATGAAACAACATTTGTTTCAAACAAATATATAATATTTTCCTTACATGGCCTATACCAAACATTAATTCAAACCATTAAAACCCCCCTAAAACCAGATGGAAATGATGGATTAAAAATATTTTGTTCAAGCCTCTAATCCCAGTTCTAACCTTAAAATCTAATAGATGCTCCAGGACCAACAAAGATGTTGATTCAGGAACATGCTCATATTGGAAAATCACGGTCACTGGGCAGTCACATCATGAACTTTGCACTATGAACATTTCACTTGAAGGTAAATGCAGGATCAGTGGAGAACAGAGTGTGTTTCCAATATACAGAGATGCAGGCAGAATATATACGTGTGGGACTCATTTCCTCAAATACAGAAGCGGTACAACATTTCATCATGGTTAAGATGGTAAGGCTCATGGGAGTTTTGCTGGTTATCGCATCATCAGCATCTGCGGCACAGTGCTGAACATTCAGAATTAACCAGGGCGAGAGAGACCCTGGCTTTGTGTTGACTAGCAGACAAATAGAGCTGCTCTAAGCAATCTTTTGGAACAACATGCATAAAATGTTCCTACTGCCTGACATATATCCCTAAAATAGGTGTCCTGAGAAATCACACCTGGGTCTGTGACAGCATCTGAGCTCTGTAAACAGAAAAAAAGAAGAAATCTGAACGCATCCCACACAGGTTAGCCAATACTATAGTTAGTACTATACCTCATTGACTGAAACTCATTTTGCACATTCAGGTTTGCTGACATTGGATTTCCTCAAATGTTTTTGGAGGGTTTGGGGGAGAGGACGTGTGGTTGAAGCAATGGGGGGTGGTCTGATTCAGTGGCTATGTCTGGCGGAAGTTAGCAAATTGGCTAACATTTTGTACAGCAGGGTTGAAGGAATTACATGGATTTTATATATACTGTATATATCAATGGCTTGTTCATACACTTTGATTGTCAGATCATTTGAACTACTGGTTAAGCAGCCTTGACTCTAAAATTGGTAGGAGTTTTCCTTACCTACGCCTTTACATAAAACTAGCAAACATTAGAAACCACGGCCTTCAATTGAGCAGATACTGGATTTTAGTGATCATTCCACTGAAATGGATTTAGCTGGATTCAACTTTAACAGTTGTGTGTCTGAAATGGGAACAGACAGGAAAAAGTGCACCAGAAAACACACACACACCAGAAAACACACATATCCACACGGGCCGTGAAATAAAAACCTTTCTCTCTAAGGACTCCCACTTTGGGCCATGTGTTGGACGTGAAACATTCCAGAAGCGTTAAATGATTCCTGAAGGAAATCCAATCCCCACGCTTTTTGCAGACCTGCAGCGTGTAGGCTAGCCCTCAATTCACTGGTTTTCTGTGGTTCAAAGGTGTTTACCATGAAAACCTTCTGTGCTTTTTACCCGCATCCCTTCCTACGTTACAGGTAAATGTCCATAATCGTTTGCGTCTCGGCGTGTGGCAGCAGAAAATCTTTGATGAATGAAGAAACCCCCTGTGAAGGGGAACAGGAAGAGTCTCTGAGGGGCCTTGATAATTCATCAAAGATACATTGATAGACCCTTCAATTCTTCACAGAAGGTCTCACGCACTTAACACACTACCGAGAAGGTCTGAACTTTCACCACACTCTTAGAGCAAAGGATGCTGGGACAGCGTCTGTGCCAGTTTGATTTGGCAGTTTCCTGAGCTGCAGGACATAAGGAGATCTGATTCAGACCGTGAACATTTCAAAATTGTCTTGTGATACGGACTTTGAGTATTCTCTGAAGGTTTCTCATTTTAGTTCCATCTGTTAGTAGATGACAGTGACTAACTAGATGTGTATGTGCACCCACAGTGAGTAGAAAAGGTTATGTTGTCAGATTCATGCTAGCAGCTTTAGACCATGGGCGTCCAGGATGATATGAACATGACTGGCAGATGCCCGCTGAAGGGACACTCATCAACAAACACCAATGTCAGTCAACACGCTCAATTAGTTTTTCCTTTCAGGCCACGGTTTGTGTTCTAAAACCTTCATGTGCCAACTGAGACAACTAGTGGATAGCCTACATTTGCTCTTGATTGGTGCTCATGGACATCTACCTCTCTGTTGTGTTGGTTGGGGGTGAGTTAAGCCTCATCTGCCGTGATGTCACAGTCATGTTGCATTGTGGTATATGGGGCTGCCTGAAGTGTATATGACTCAACTTGCTCCCTCAATCAAAATCAAGTGTCTGTCCATATAAACTTCCCCCATCCACTTGAAGTGGAATGCACTTAAAAATGGCGGCAGAGATTCCACCAGAAGGAAGTGCTTAGGGACATTTGTGAGTGTGTGTTTGAAACTGAAGTGGAATGCATCCTAGATCTGTATTTTGCAAGCTTGTTCATGGACAAAGAACATTTCCTCATAATGCCTTCCTTTTGTGTAGGCATGTTTCAACAGGTAAAAGTACGCTACTTTCAATAAAAGGTCCTACATATTAGGAATACTTTTAGCTGTATTACTATGTGTCATAAGTAAGAAATTGAGTAGTCTAAAACTCTGTATAGAGCAGGAGTGCAAAACTCAGTTCCCAGAGGCCATAGCCCTGCAGAGTTTAGTTCTAACCCTGCTCCAACAGGCATATCTGTAGTTTTTTCAAATGAAGGACTTGATTAGCTGGATCAGGTGTGTTTAATTAGGGATGAAGCTGAACTCTGCAGGGCTATGGCCTCCAGGAGTCTAGAGCGAATTCGAGTGTCTCTCTTATAACAAACCTATGAAAAATCCCTGCATCGGATGCATTTTTGACATAACTCGTCACAATTATTTGCGGCTGTCTACACTGGACACACCAAAGTAAACATTATAAACTGGAACATTTGTCTTTTTGAACGGGTGCCTGATAATGTGTCGAAGTGTCCATTGTAGAGCATTGCATTGCAATACCCCGTTCACTTTGATGTGTTCATAACATGTTTAATCTTTGAAAGTTTAAATGCAGTTTTTTTCAGCTTGCACTTCTGTAACCGGAGATTGATCACTTTTCCCATGCATGGCATCCTTCATGGTCACACACTGGCTACACACCCTCTGGCTTCACCTGCTACAGTAGCCACACCCCAAACTCTCACTATAGGTTGAGCTGGAAAGAGATTTACGGATCTGAGCGGACCACTTTCAGTGTTTTAAAGGTGCCTGGGGGGCTTAATGTTTAAACTTTTGGGGAAGATAAACCCATGAATGGCATTCTAACAGTAATCAATGGGAAATTAACTGGGTTGAGAGAATGTATTTTAACAAAAACATTTTACATATTTTTCACACCGCAGGCTTGAGCTTCGCGTCAGCTTCACGTGAAGGCTGTAATGTGATATAATGATATATAATGCTGACTTCATTTTCCAGCAGGATTTGCACCTGCCCACACTGCCAAAAGAACCAAAACCTGGTACAATGACCATGGTATTACTGTGTAATTACTGTGTGATTTCATGTAATATTCTAATTTTCTGGGATTTTGATTTCGTGGGTTTCATAAGCTGTAAGCCATAATCATCAAAATTATAACAAATAAAGGCTTGAAATATCTCACTTTGCATGTAATGAGTCTATATAATATATTAGTTTCACCTGTTAAGTTGAATTCTTGAAATAAATCAACTTTTTGATGATATTCTAATTTTATGACCAGCACCTGTATGTCTGGTATTGGAGTCTCAACCAAAGAGCTAATGAGTTGATTCAGGTGTGATTGATTAGGAAGAGTTGGAAAATGTGTAGTGTTGGTGTGCCTCCGGGAACAGGGTTGGGAAACACTAGCCTACAAGCCTCCAAAAGACTGGACTATGAAGGACCCAGCCTCAGTAGGATGCAGCCTTCTGTTTGAGAAGCACACACCGTCTGTTCCAAGGCCGGAAATGGATGGCTCATCCAAAATGTGTACTGTTGGTGTGCCTCCTGGAAGAGGGTTGAGAAACACTCCTCTATAGATGTTGGTCCATGAATGCAGGGATTTGATGCCATTCAGACACGGGAGCATTAGTGACTTCCAACGCTGATATTGGGTAATGGCATGTTAAAAGGATGTTAAACTATGAAAATATAGGCAAAATCAATCCTAATATATTTTACTGTATTGGAGCATCATGTACAAATTGTGATTCAATTCAGAGCCTGCTCTAACACACCTGTCAACCCAAAAAAATTATTGGCTAGTTTAAATGCATTTTACTTCAGCTGGATGATCAAAAGTCTGGAACATTGTTAAATATTTTTAGGAGTACAGTTGATGGCTTTATAGTGGGGTGCCTAATCCTTTTGCTGAAGATCTACCTTCCTGTAAAGTTCAGCTCCAAACCTGATCTAATGCAGGAAGCAGTTAATTACTGTATGATCTTCAGGAGCACTTGATAATTATGGACAGGTGTGTTGGAGCAGGGGCTGGAACTGAACTCTCCAGGAAGATTAATCTCCAGGAAACCCTGACTTACACAAATGTGGACTTTTTAAAAAAAATTATTGTACATTATATCAGTTTATGAATTTAATGGGAATCAAACTCATGACCTTGGTGTTGTAAGTATCATGCTCAACTGTTTGAGCTACAGAAACATGGCACACTCTTAAAGGGACACCAGGAAAGTCTGAGTGTTTTTTCTCTACGAAGCTCCCCCTAGTGTCTGGTAGTAAATGCTTTCAAACACTCTGTCTTAAAAACAAACTGTTGTCCCTCCCCCCTCGCCACGAGCAACCCAGCTGATCAGCTGTCAACCCAGCTGAGCAGAGGAACTGGCTATTTCAAAACCAGTTATGTCTACTGAGGCAAGTAAAGCAATATTTTCTTTCCAACTGATGGCGATTTTTTTTTTTTATTGTGTTGTCATGCATACTAGTATTTTTACTGGGAACGAACGATATGAACGAGGCGAACTACTGCTTTCGTGTTTGTTTGTTTTTGGGAGAGTGGACATGAGCATAAAAAAGTAGTACTGTTTACCTTTGCTTGTCTAAGAAAACATCAGAACGTTTTTTCTAGCTCGATCATGATATGTGCAACATGTTTATTGCCTATTATCAGACGCGTTGACTTAGTGACATAAAATAAAAGTGTAAGTTACACAAATAAAACCGACAGAGGAACGGCCAAACAACTACAGAAATCAAACGTGTTTGCTAATGACAATGCTAACATCAAAGTTATAGTATCTGACTAGTAAGCCCGTAACAGACAGCGATCATAATAAAAACCTTTACAGACAATAGATAACATCCTGAGGTCACAATTACTTGAAATTTAAATATTAAACACAGTTTATTCCAAAGATACTTACAAGTGCAACAGCAGTCAGGTCAGCATTCGTTTTGCAGGCTTCTGTTTCTCTCAGTTCTCGCCATACTGAAAAAGCCGGTCCGATATTTACTCGAGTCTGACATCTTGCTCGGTCAGTATCCCGTTTCCTCTTTCGTTGGTCCTCCGACAAAGATTTCCTAGCTTTCTGCTTCTTTTTTACAGGCTCAGCCATAACTCAGTCTATCGTTGCCCTTTGCTTATAGTAGACATTCTCTGCTTATATCTAGCCGGTGCTTGAATGGGGGCGTGTATGTGTACAGTGCCGTCAAGCAATTCGTTACATCGTGAGACCTGATATCACGCGATACTTCCAAAGTTGCAAGTGAGTTTTTTCCGCTCTCGGGCACCAGGAGGGTGCGAAACCACCACCATTCAACCCGAAATAAGTAATATAACCATTCCACTGACTCCGAAGCTGTTCAGTTAAGGTTAAAAAGTTACCTGGTGTCCCTTTAACCTAGCTTGTTAGGCGGCTAGTTAGCAACTACATTTAATTTAAATTTCCCTATCATCCATGGAAAAGTATTCTGTGTAGTCTAATTTAACTTCATGCACTATGTATTCTGAAACGGACTCCTCTGATGTGAACACATTGACATAGATTTCAGATGCAGTCTAGATTTCTTTTCTTTTCTCTTTTCTGATTTGGTTGGAACTGGTGACAGGATTAAGTGTTTTTACAGAATCTGTATAGAGGGAAGTTTTACAGAACATGTCTGGCAGCCCCTGGCCTTCTCCCTAGAGCCCCACACATCGCTAACACACACACACACACATACCACTCACTAACATGCTCATGAGTGCAGGTGTTTGTTTCTAATTGGCTAGTTAGCTGAGAGACGTGTCTTACCTGACTGCTTACTGCTGATGCGTGTCTCATGGCGATGAAGAGCCGGTGAAGCCTGTCAGAACTCAGGGTCCGACACACACAATTTGAAGTGGCACTTTGTCAGCAATTAGCCTAGATTTAGTGTGCTCATGTTGGTGCTCTGATGGGATTGTTAGGAAATGTCACTAACCTCTATTTTTTTTAGAGCAAGTCGCTGGTTTTCATGGGGTTTCCAGTGGGTGGATTTTACCAATCAGCTGATAATGAAAATATGGAAAGATAAGAAGATAAAATTACATCACTGGAATATGTCAACATGAGAGTGCTCTCTGTTCTTCTCAACAGATTGTGAACTGATGTTTACCAAACCACCAGACTGAGGTATTATCCATTATGCTAAAGCTGAATGATTTTTAAGCTTATCTAATGCTTGTGGACATGGTGGTTAATTTTTGTGAAATGGTTTGTCCACCAGCTGGTGTGTTTGACGTTTCTTAATGGTATATTAATTATTATGTGACATGTATTGTTGTTAGAGGAAGTGGTGGAATAGATCCAGAATGTTAGTTTGACACTTTGCCGTGATGTTCTTGTGACACATCATTTGCTCAAAGAGACAGTGTGTTCTATGTTTATTTTTCACTTGATGTAAATCAGGTGATGTTTCAAAGCCTTATTGTTTTCATCAGCTCCTGAAAACCTTCTGTGGCTGAATATTGAATCCGTATCACTAGATGATATTTGTCTCTTTGATTAGGAGTGTCTTGGTGTTACTGAGGCAGTGGGTCTGTTAGTGCTCTTTACAATTGATTTAATAGACTTTGACGATAGCATGTCAAGCTAATAGCGTGCTACTCTAATAAGCCTAAATTCGCACGCCATTTTAATTATATTGAATCATTATTATCAACACTGTTCAATATGGAATGAGGTGTAGCCCTATTTATTAACATTTTTCTCTCTTTTCTTGGAATCTTGGTTGGATGTTTTCAATATGGGGTTGAATTATTCCGACTGTTTCCAAAAAACAAGACATATTTTTTTTTCTTGCATGTATGCATCATTCAGTCATGAAACACTTCTGAGCAGCTGGTTTTCTTAAAGCCTGTTCGCTTTGGCCAATCGATCTGTTTGTTCTCTGTATGTAACCTATTTATTTCCGTCCCAAACCAGCTCAGTGCAGCATGCCATGGGTATTTTCCTAGCCCTCCACCTTCCCCAGCACCACCTGCCTAAATCTGCTAGGGGGTTCTCCCTACTTTCCTTGAGCAGCTCACATTCTGTTCACCGCATTTATGTGCATGTTTCGGCCTTCACTCATCCAGCGTCATGTTTCGAGTTTGTTTTCTGGTCTAGTGTTTTTGACGTTAATGGTTAACGTAAAAATAGTGTTTCTACGTTAATGGTTTGCTGAAACCAGCTCCCGTGACAGTAGCAGATCTAGTCCACCAAGACTAAGCTTATGCACATTCCATTATATACATAGATATCAGGTAATATCAGACATTTCACATAGGTCACTCAGCATATTTTTTTTTATAAATCTCTTAATTAACTATTGAGTCACTTGTAGAATATAACACCTGGGCATGCGAAAAGAGTAAGAATAAGAATGTTATTTGTTCTTTCACTTTCTGGTCCAGCCCTTGAGTGATTGCATCCTTCACCTTTATGGCAGCGTTTGGGATATTTTACAGGCTACTCAACTGCCCAAGCTAAAGAACCTACAGCTGTTCCCTTTGTGTTTCTGCCACTCATAAAAAGACATGAAATCACCGATTTTATACATTTATACACGACACAAGCTCTTTTCCACAGTCCAGTTACACTCATAAACACAGATGGCCCCTCACTACACTTTTATAATGCAACCCAATCACTTGCACCCGGATGCCAAGAACCACCTCACTCGTGTCCTAAAGACTCTGACAAATGAATGACATTTACAGATAGAGTCTGATCATGCCGTTTGGGTAATTTATAGTACTATATACATTGTTGTAAAATGGATAGCTTTGACTATAAATTTTGATTGGATGAGACTGTTGCAGATAAACGCACACCTGTGACCACATTCTACGTTAATGGTTAATAACTACGTTAATTTCAAGTTATTTTAAAGCATATTAAACAGCCTAAACTAGCAAATTATATTACTTGGCATATTTTAGATTACGTTTTAGAGCGTTACATCAACCAGTTGCCTGTATTATAATTTAGATTGTGTTTTATTTTGAACAAAATTGCCTCTAGGTAGGTTACAGAAGGTTTGCTTCATAGAGTCACACACCTTTAATCCGGGTGCTTTACGACTGTTGCTTGTCAGACTGTACAAACATGATCCCCGGTGTAATCCTTGTAATGATCTCAGTTGTCATTAATGTCAGGCGGTACAACGGTCAAGTTGCGCTAAAAATAGATGCACGCAAGAAGACTTGTCTGGCGTTTTACGTCATCAATCCGTAAAATGTTCAGTTACTGTGATTTACATGCGGGATATAAATTTTGGCTAGCGAACAAAAACAATCTCTAGCGTTAATTTTGATCATGGCTGAAAAAAAAATGTAGACGTGTCACGTGTGTGTTGAGCAAGTGGTGGTTTCCCTTTCAGTCGGTCGCGTTCGACGTTACGTCGACATGCCGACGTAACGTCTTCCGTTCCCTCCTTCAGAGAACGAGAGTTACATACGTTACCGAGACGTTTGTTGTTGTCTCTCTTATTGCGTTATCAGGTTCTGCATTCCTATTGGTATTTGATTTGATGGTTGTCGTAGGTTGACTGAGCCTCAAATCTTCTGACTTCATTAGAGGTCAAATTTGTTCACAATGGTAATTAATCAGCTGTCGGCTAACATGTCAAACTAGCAATCAAAGACTTCAGATTTTGGCCCAGGATCAGAGGAATCTTTTATGATTCACAAAATTTGTCTCAGACGGCCAAATCATGTCCAAAATAAATACAGTGCATCCAGCTTTAACCAAGTTCATTTAAGCATGCTTGCCAGAGCCTCTGCCTCTATTTCACTGCACCTTATGCCGAGTTCACACTGCCCGATTTTCAAAGTAGTCGGGTCACTGTTCTTTTCACACTGCACGACTATCTGGGGTAACATTCAATTGCTGGTGTGTTCACACTGCATCATGGATCGGTGACAGGGGGTTTCACACTGCATGACTTTAAACTACGTTTCACAACCTAACACACGCAAGAAGTGATAAGGAAATAACGCAAGATCACTCGTGCGTGAGACTGAAATTATTAAAATTATAGCATGCAAGAAGATTTGTGATCCAAATTGTCTTTGTGCTGATTGCAGCGAAAGGAGAAAAAACACTTTAAGCAGGAGGAAATGGTTGGGGAGACGAGGGAGCACGGATTGTGTGTTCTGCAAAGAGAGTTGGGGATAAATAAATAATTTTGCAATGTGCTGCTGTTGCTGCTGGTCAAGCAAATGTTTGTGCTTCGTTTCCGTTTGATATAATTGTAAATATATCTATTAAAATACTGATATTCTCCCTGAACTTCCCGCTGTCCTGTTTCTTGCTCTCTCATTGGCTGTAGGTCATCGCCGATGTAGTTTTCAGTCAGAACACATTCACACAGCAGGATTTTGCATGTTAAACATTAACACATTAAAGCATTGGCTACATTCCTGAAAAGGAATGGGAATCATGAGAAGGTTCACAAAATGGTCTTCAGCTTCTGAAGAAAACATTTGAATCAAACGACTCTGGCAGGCTTCACATTGTAGCCCACAAACCATCTATTCCCAAAACGGTTAGCATACATGTTGTTGTAATTAAAATCAGCCTGATTCTGGGGCACCTTCTTGACAGTGCAACTGTTTTTTAGGACAGTTCTTATTGATAGAGCATTAAAGCTCAGGATCTGGAACAATGAACAGAAGGTGGGCTCTATTTTCTTGGTTCTGCTCTGGATGTTACTCACATTAATAATGTTCATGTGCCATGAATTGAGTGTTAAAGGAATCATTTCCCAAAAATGACAATTCTGAGCATGAGTACATGACTATATATCATTGTATGCTTGAATTGTATGGAAAAGAACAACATGCATATGCTGTTAAATATCCCTACCTCTGTGAGAAAATGTTGAAAAAGTTTGTCTTTTTTTCTGAAGTGTAAAAAGAAATATTGGACAGTAACTGTTTTTATCTATCTTTCCATCCCTCCGTATGTTTAGTTAGTTAGTTAATTACTGTAGTTATTTTTTTATTTACATTTAGAGGCATTAATGGAGAGTAAAGGATCAGGAAATCAGTTTCACTTGAACTTGTGTCTCCTTGATGTTTATATTTTTGTATTTTCTGAAGTCTGACAGCACATCACCACAGCAAAATTTCCATATTCCAGATATGATCTGTCAGTGTGTTTTATCTTCTTGGTTCATACATCTGATATGGAAAAGATCATCTCACCCTGAACTGATCATAAGAATATGAGATATGATAGGGGCGCATGGCAAGATGCTCAGGTTTCTGTTGGTGGGAATCCCCCCTTATAAAATCAAGCTGAATTTGATGATGGTGGTCCTTATCAAAACAGTCTTCAACAAAGGACTGCTGAAATCTCGCTGCCTAAAATACAGTCTGCACTTGCCAAGATGGAGTTACAGTACATGTCCACGAGAAATGATGATTCATAAGTATTTTTGACCAGTTTATTAAAAAGAAGTATTTGTTTGTTTGTTAACTGGACTACACTGGCCACACTCTATGCTTGTTATTGCTATCAACTAATGATTATTTCTCATTTCTTTGTCTTTGTATTATTTCAAAGCACCCTGACTCAAATAGTTAACTCACATTTCAGACAAGTTTCCATATCTCTTACAGAGTGGCCATACTGTATTATAGTACTGTGTAGTACATGTATACATATATCTTATATTTACATAGTATCTGCCATAATGTCTGCACTTTACTGGTGCTTATATTCCCAGACTGCTCTACAGCTTGGATAAATTAATCATTTTCTTGTTTACTAATGATCAAAGTATGTGTTCTTTTACAGTTTTTTTGGATTGCTTAAACACGATTTTCAAAACAGGGCCCGTGTTTTCAAAACACTACACACAATTAGCACAACCACACACCCAATTAGCAAAACACTACAGATCCTTTGCATAATTAAACACTCTTGTAAAAACTATACACTTCTGTTTAAAAACTACACTTTGTTACCATATGAAACACACACGTTTCACATTACTATACTCTGTTTGCACGAGTTACACTCTGCTGTGATAAACCTAAAACACTTTTAGCACTTCTACTTCCCTATGATTAGAGTAGGCTACCATCAACAAAGTGCAAATATAATGTAAATTCACCAAACACTACACAAGACCAGTGTTGCAGACTGAAGAAACTCATTTATTTCTCAACACGCCCAAAATGTTGACAAGGAGATTCATAATACTGTAACAAATGTCACTTTACGTATTGTACTGTAAGTTTACTGTTACAGTTTTTCTCGATTGTTTACACACATTTTCTGAAAGCATGCCTCATATTCTCAGAACTCTACACACAAATCCAAAAAAACACACACAATGGGCAAAACCCCTCAATTCTCCTGCAAAATGAAACTTTACATTCAAAACAATGTTATTTCTTCTCAAAATGGTATTTTGTTTTCAAATGACACACACAAACCATCATATGAATAGACATTATTATTATTCAAGAACCAGTTGAACACTGATGTGCTCAATGTAAAACACTATGATGAATGGAAAACACTTCTTCTCCATTCATTATAAGGACTTAGGCCTTTTTTTGTTCAGTGTTACACTTTCTACAGACAGTACATACATAAGTGTGTTGTAAAATATTTGAGAATATTGTTTTTATACTCAGAAAACACAAATACATGGTAACAAATATATTTAATTTTTCCCACAAAAACAATATACACAGTGTACATCCCAACCAACACAAAGTTGTTCATACAGTGGTCTACATACAAAACAACAGAAGAATTTACTGTATACAGTTACAGTAAAAACAAAAAATCCAATGTTGGCATCCATTGCTCCATTGAAGAGCTCACCTGTTGCCCTTTTATGCTAAAGCTCTGATTGCTAATTGTAAAACTGTGTGACGGGTGTTTGCCCATGTGATGAGTCAGTGTGCATATTTGAATGGCAGTGTGTTCCTTGTGAAAACAAGAGATTTTCTGCATGAAAATTGTGCCAAAAGCAGAGAATTGTGTGTAGTGTTTTGAAAAAGGTGTGTTTTAGAACTGCAATCTGAGTGTAAAGCAGGAATTGTGCTTGTAGTTTAGCAGAATTGGTTCAGGGGGTTGGTGAATGAGTTACATGTTGTGGTAATTGTGTCTTAAGTACCAGAATTTGTGTGTAAACAATTGAGAAAAACTGTAAAAAAAAAAAAAAAAAAAAAAAAAAAATAGACATCGTCTCTTCGCCTAGCTGGATCTGGCCAGAGAATTTCATCAACATCGCAGGCAATGTTGTCATTAGCAAGACACCTTGGAAAGAAACGTCTTGAATGACGAATCCATACTTGCATTGCTGCTAGCTCCATCTGGTCACAGGCCTCCTCCATGGCTTGGATGACGGAGATCATATACCTTCCACCGCCATGCCGAGAAAAACTCTTCTATAGGGTTGAGGAATGAAGAGTATGGTGGAAGATATAGGACGGTGAAATGTGGATGTTGCTGAAACCAGTTCTGAACCAGAGCAGAGTGGTGGAAAGACACATTGTCCCAGACAACAATGTATTGCATATGATCGATTTGATTTGCTGCTGTTATGTTGTGCAGTTGGTACAAGAATGTAAGTATGAGTGCTGTGTTGTAAGGGCCCATATGGGCATGGCGGTGGAGGACCCCATTCTGTGTAATGGCTGCACAGAGTGTTATATTACCCCCACGTTGCCCTGGGACATTGACTATAGCCCTGTGGCCAATGATGTTTCTTCCCCTCCTTCGTGTTCTCGTCAGGTGGAACCCAGCCTCATCTACGTAAATGAACTCATGCTGGATCTCCTCTCCATCCATCCGTAAAACTCTCTGAAGAACAGTGTCAGGCAAAATTGTGTAGTTCAGTGTAGATCTAGTATACATATTACAGTACAGTAAAAGATTATGAGACAGTATGCAAGATCACACTGCTAAAGTGAATACATACCTCTGCATAATCATGCCGCAGTCGTTTCACCCTTCGAAAGGCACTCGAAAGGCACTCGATAAATTTGCTTCATTTGAATATGTTTTTTTTAGGATGCGTGCCAGTGTTGATGTTGAGACCTGATGGATATCGTTGAAACTGGCGTGGTTATTGACAATGTTAGCTTGGAGCTGATTGAGTGTTATAGCATTGTTGGCCAAAACCATGTTTACTATCTCCCTCTCTTGCTGTTCTGTGAACATAGGAGGCCTCCCCCCTTGTCGTTCCTGACCCTCAATCCTATGTAGAAAAAAAAGAAAAAAACAGTATACAATAGTACAGTAATTTCACAGGAAAAGGTAACAGAAGTGCTGATAGTGCATAGAATACAGTACTGTAAGCATTTACTGAAACCGTGCAGATGTTTTTGATATGATGATATTTTTACAATACCTATTTTCCAGTCGAAATGTTCTTATCACACTTGCCACTGTGTATCGGCTTAGATTTGGCTGTACTCGCAGTCCAGCCTCCCTCAGCGTCAGGCCGTGGTTGACAACGTGGTCAACCAGTGTTGCGTGGATCTCATTTGTCAGATTCGGTCCTCTTTGAGCACCTTGTCTTCCTCTTCCTCTTCCTATTCCTCTTCCTCTACCTCTTCCTATTCCTCTTCCTCTACCTCTACCTCTACCTCTCTACCTCTACCTCTCTACCTCTACCTCTACCTCTACCTCTCTACCTCTACCTCTACCTCTACCTCTACCTCTACCTCTCTACCTCTACCTCTACCCCTCTACCTCTACCTCTACCTCTACCTCTCTACCTCTACCTCTACCCCTCTACCTCTACCTCTACCTCTACCTCTCTACCTCTACCTCTACCTCTACCTCTACCTCTACCTCTACCTCTACCTCTACCTCTCTACGTCTACCTCTACCCCTCTACCTCTACCTCTACCTCTCTACCTCTACCTCTACCCCTCTACCTCTACCTCTACCTCTACCTCTACCTCTACCTCTCTACCTCTACCTCTACCTCTACCTCTCTACCTCTACCTCTACCCCTCTACCTCTACCTCTACCTCTACCTCTCTACCTCTACCTCTACCTCTACCTCTACCTCTCTACGTCTACCTCTACCTCTACCTCTCTACCTCTACCTCTACCCCTCTACCTCTACCTCTACCTCCAGCATGGCCTCCATCTCTTCCTCTTCCTCTGTTGATTCCTCCTCTGTTGATTCCTCTTCCTCCCCTTCCTCCTCCTCCTTGTCCTCCTCCTCGTTCTCCTCGTTCTCCTCCTCGTCTTACTCTTTCTCTGACTCTTTCCATTGTGCTTGAAGACCGATGAACTCACCTGCTGCTTTTTATAGTGCTTATACACCGGATTGGTGTGTCTACAATTAAGCAAAAAAGTGTTTGCACACCTGATGACTGTGTTGAACCAATTGGTTGGACGGTGCGGTAATTTGACAGTCAGTGCTTTGGTATTGCAAGGAAGTGACTTCATGATAGATTTTTGTGTGTAATGTATGTTAAGTGTGTTTAGTGTTTTGCAAATCACTGTGTGTAGAGTTTTGCAACAAGTGTGAGGTTGACAATGTGCTTATAGTTGTGCAAATATGGGCTGATGTTTTGCTTCTTAAGTGTAAGGTTTTGCTAATAGTGTACTACTTTTAATTTTAGTGTGTAAGAAATCCAAAAAAAAACTGTAAATGATGTATGCTGATTAAGCACGTTTGAGTTTTGTATGCAAATTGTTGATACCTGTGTGTCGTTCAATTAGCTTCATAATTCTGTGCTAGTGAAAAAAAATACAAAAATAATTCAAAGTAAATAAGTAGATTCAGTTCATGTCTTTTTTTAAAATATGGACATTGAATAAGAACATGTTCTCTTTATTTGTTGCGATTAAATTCAGGTGCTTAAAAAGGTTTGATGACAGTCCTGTCAAGAAAAGAAAAAGAAAATGAAAGGCCTGATGTGGTTCACTGCTAAACACTCAATAAGACAAAGTTCAGTAGTCCAGTTCACCTTACTAACCATCACTACACACATTATTCACGCTCTCACTCACAGATTTCTCAGGAAAACATCTGGCTACGTGCCTTTTGCATAGATTTTTTTTGTTCAATTACTGTTTCTTTGCACATCAAACAGAAAAGAAAGAACCAGACTTCTCCACATTCCGGCAGCGTGCCTCACTCCGGACAAACTTCACACACCTTCCTTTCTCCGTTTCCAACCTGTTCTCTCTTTCCACGGCCAGCACTCGGGGAGTCGCACATGAAAGAGCCGCCTATAAAAGAGAGCTAATCTCCCAGTTCTTAAAACACGCTGCGTTTATTTTTACAATCTGCAGCTGCACCTCCCCAGAGCCGCCAGTTACGTGTGCTTGCATGCATGCATGTGTGTGTGTGGAAAGTGTTCTGGAGTTGAAATCGAGAAGAAATGTAAGAACGTATGATGGAGAAAAGAGAAAGAGACCTTTATTGTTCTCCAGAGAGGAATTATATTTTCACATTTTCTCAGGCCTTCACAATATCTGCAGTTTAGACGCTAAAAAGAAAACTCAACGTGCTACTTAAACCAAGCAGCATTTGCAGTGCTAACATTTAAAGAGAAAAAAAATGTTTGAACACTAAACTCTGCTGGGGAAAAAACAGCTTAATCCAGTTTTTGCTGGTTTAACTTGTTTAAGCTGGTTTTGCTAAACTCGCTGGGCCAGGTTAGGTTTTGCCTGGTTTGTTGGTTGGTTGTTCTCCCTGACCAGCTGACAAGTGTTTGTACCTCTCTGAAACTGGAAACATTCCTGAAAAATACAGCGTAAACAGGCTGTCCAGGCTGGTTTATGCTGATCTAGCTGGTGGACCAGCATAGTCATGCTGTTCTGAAGCAAAACTGAGCTGGTGTAGCTGGTCCAACAGTTTCTAATGCTGGGGTGAGTTTCCCGTACAGCGACTTAATTCTGTAACTCTACCATTGGTATGATGCATCGTTGAAGAAATAAACTAGTCACGACTGTTTCCCGAAACTGTACTGTCGCAAATTGGTCATTCAACCACGTTGGTTAATGATGTTACGCACATGGTGGAGTAATAACTTTTTTTTAATGAATCTGTTTGAGATCTAATTAATGCTAGATGTTTTGTTATAAATTATGGACATAGCATCTGAGGACTATTTCTAATTTTTCTAATCTCTTTCGGTAACACTTTAGAATAATGGTCCGTCATTAATAAGTAACTATGCAGGAAGTAATGCAGGACTAATGAGTAGTTCTACATTAACACCTCAGCTACTACTATTAACTAATATGGAAAAATATTAACTAATCAGTAAGTAATATCGAATTTAGGACTAAGATAGTTCCTTATTAGGCAATCAGATTGAGATTGGCATCAAGAACTAATAAGTAATTATGACAACTTATAAAGAATTACTACTTAATTACTAATCACAACATTATCGTGTCTGAGACGTTAGCAATTATCTTTTTTTTACCTTCAACGTGGTCATAAAATATATCACTACTTACTCAAGTGTTACCTAGTCACTCTTCAAGGACTACTTGTGATCTGGACAATTATTTTAAAGTGAAAAAGATGTTATTCACTTTAAAATAATGGTCCAGATCACTAGTAGTTCCTGCATAGTGACTAGGTAACACTTGAGTAAGTAGTGATGTATTTTATGACTATTTTCATAGTAAAAATGATGACTGATTATGTCTCAGACACACGATAATGTTCTTTATAATTTGTCAGTTAGTTAATAGTTATTAATGAAGCTAATCTCATTAAGTAATTATTGATTACCTAATAAGGAATAATCTCCTAAATTGTATATTACTTACTGATTAGTTAAGCTTGTTTCTTTATTAGTTAATAGTAGTAGCTGAAGTGTTAATGTAGAACTACTCATTAGTCCTGCATTACTTCCTGCATAGTTACTTATTAATGACGGACCATTATTCTGAAGAGTTACCTCTCTTTCTTACGTACTAGAGCACGTTCGCACATGCGCACTCTTCAAAAATTACGCTTTAGATTTCTTGACAAACTAAAACTAAACAAACTGAATGTCAGTTTGCTTATTTGTCTCAAGATAAGGATTTATTGAGTCCACATGTCATGCAAACAAGAAACACAGCTTCTAACCACAGCTCGAGAGCTGTCGTTCCAAACCACACAACTTTGCGATGCTGTTTGCGAATGTTCATTGGAACGATGGTTTCGGGAAACACCGACTCGTTGAACTGCTGATAACAACAGAACTTGCGACCATAGTTGGCTAACGATGCTTTCGGGAAACGCAGCCCTCGAGACCAGAAAACCAGCATCCCAGGCCAAACATAACTTATGATGGTGACTAGCAATGCTGGATTTTTCAGCAAGGAAAACAGACCAACTGGCCCTAACAAACCTGGCCCTGCTGGGAGACCAACTAACCACTTCTTCTTTTCAATAGAAAGTCGCTGAAGAAAAGTCTTCTGAGCTGGGACTGTGAATCAGGGTGATTTTTTTTCTTTAAAGACTCATATGTGCAATGAGAGTCAGGGTTGAGCTCTATGGCCCACATTATGAGGTCCCACCCTGAAATGAGGCCTGACCCTTAAACTCTTCTGGGTTGACACCTGCTCAGTCGTCTACTAAACCCTCTGCGGGGTCACCAGGGTTTTCCTGGCCAGGGTTCAGGGACTATAGCAAAAAAAATATGATTCCTCGTAGAACATCTGCGAGAAGATTAAAGTTCATTTGTTGGAGATGAGAAACTCATGGACTGCTCTAAACACTGGTCTACCTCTTCTCCAAAAATGCCTCCAGTATAACATACAAGTAATATTAGTTACAGTATTTCTGAATTGCTAAAACACATTTTTTGAATGTTTCTCTCGCTTTCTCAAAACCTTCCAGACTTCATTCCTCTGTATACATGTGCTGCATTACATTCAACACAGTAAAGATGTACAGTAACTCAATAGTGCTGTATAATCTCTGGACATGATTACTTACTTGTACATATTGATATCGTAGCTCTTTTACCCTCTCAGAATTTCTCTCAAATGGTACTCTGTAGGCTTGTTTGAGACTTATCAGGTTGCGTTTCAGGACACGGTCAATTGTGGAGAGACTCACACTGTTGATTCCTTCAAAGTTCACGTTGTCTTCCTCAACTCGCTGTTGTATTTCACGCAGACGAATTAGATTATTTTGAAGGACCATATTGACAATAATGGTCTCCTGCTGTTGTGAGAACATACCTCTCCTTCCACCGGCATGTGGCAGTCTTTCAATTCTAGCAAATAAAACCTCTTGTTAGAATTGTACAGACAGGCCTAATGCATTGAAATGTCACCAAATATGTACAATACATAAAATACTATTATTTTTAATACTACTATTAGTTTTACTGTAAAACTGCAAGAAAAGGGCCAATTTTTAGAGATATGTTACAGTAATTTACTGAGACGTTCCACAACTGTACATACTGTACTGTAAGTTTGAGGGACCACAAATGATAGAACCTGTTCTCTTCTCTGAATGTCCTGACAATGGAGGCCACAGAGAACCTGCTTATATTTGGCTGAACATGAACTGCTTCCCTCATACTCATTCCATGAACCAGAACATGGTGTATGATTGTTGCTCTAATTTCATTGGAAATGATGGCTCTTGTTCTTCCTCCTCTTGTCTCCTCCTCCTCCTCTGTCTCTTCCTCCTCCTCCTCTGTCTCCTCCTCCTCCTCTGTCTCTTCCTCCTCCTCTGTCTCTTCCTCCTCCTCCTCTGTCTCCTCCTCCTCCTCCTCTGTCTCTTCCTCCTCCTCCTCTGCCTCTTCCTCCTCCTCCTCTGTCTCCTCCTCTGTCTCCTCCTCCTCCTCTTCCTCTGTCTCCTCCTCCTCCTCTGTCTCTTCCTCCTCGTCCTTCTCTGTCTCTTCCTCCTCCTCCTGTCTCCTCCTCCTCCTCCTCCTCTGTCTCTTCCTCCTCCTCCTCCTCCTCCTCCTCCTCTGTCTCCTCCTCCTCCTCCTCCTCTGTCTCCTCCTCCTCCTCCTCCTCCTCCTCCTCTGTCTCTTCCTCCTCCTCCTCCTCCTCCTCCTCTGTCTCCTCCTCCTCCTCCTCTGTCTCCTCCTCCTCCTCCTCTGTCTCTTCCTCCTCCTCCTCTGCCTCTTCCTCCTCCTCCTCTGTCTCCTCCTCTGTCTCCTCCTCCTCCTCTTCCTCTGTCTCCTCCTCCTCCTCTGTCTCTTCCTCCTCGTCCTTCTCTGTCTCTTCCTCCTCCTCCTCTGTCTCTTCCTCCTCCTCCTGTCTCCTCCTCCTCCTCCTCCTCTGTCTCTTCCTCCTCCTCCTCCTCCTCCTCCTCCTCCTCCTCCTCCTCCTCCTCTGTCTCCTCCTCCTCCTCCTCCTCTGTCTCCTTCCACTTCCACTTCCACTTCTACTTCTTCCTTCTCTCCTGCCCTCCATTGTGAAAATCACACATGCCATTTGGATTTGACATGGCTTTATATCCTGATTACTGATTAGGTGCAACACATTACTGATTTGAAACAGGTTTGTTCAATTTTGAGTGCTTGTGTGTTACCGATGACAACAGTGTGTTGCTTGTGTTTCACTTTTGGGGGCTGTGTTGTGCCATTCTGAGTTGAAGTGCACCACAATGCTAAATGTGCTTTGCCAATGACAATGTGTTTACAGTTTTGCACAAAGACTGATTCCGATTTGCTAGTTGTGTTTAACCACATGAGAAGTGTTTAAAGTTCTGCAAACTGTGCGATTCAATCAGTAAAGTGGTTTGTACACTTGCAACTTTGGTTTTGCAAATGGATTTTAGTGTTTTAGCAATTCAGAAATACTGTAACATAAAAAAAAAAATCATTACTAGGCACCTCTGCTTCAAATGTGTGTTCTTTTCAAATTGCGGTTTTATTCAAATGGAGTGGAGACAAAAAGTATTAGATGCGTCATAGATATGTGGGGCACAAAAGTTGTGCTGGTCAAATACATTTGTCCTGTTGTCGGAAGTAGTGCAACTGTGGACAATGACAGAAACAATATAATCTCATTACAGTTTGGAACTGTTTTGTTAAAAATTAGCATGGATTCCCATGATCTCATTTGTACATTTCCCTGCCTTCTGCTCAGACTCAGTGACCGTTGTGTTCATGGTTATGTTTTGTAAGGCTTTGTTCACACTAAAACGTTGTAACACAGTTCGTTGTTGTGGGAAGAAGGAGGCGGGAACCGGCGAACATTAACAACTTTAATAATAAAATAAACAAATACAAAATGAAAGTAAAGACAGCAGCCCTTCACGGATTACTGCTGTCACATACAATAAAACAAACAAAACACAAGTCCAGGCCTGTCCTCTCTCGTTCTTCATTGTTGTCGCTCCTCCTTTTATGCTTCCGCTCCTCCGTGAGAGATACGAGACCGGTGCGTCGCGCAGGTGTCGCTCATTATCAATCACGCCACCGGCCTCGCGCCGCTCTCCCACGGCCCTCAGCCTCGTCCTGCTCGCCACAGACGTCTTCGTTTTAAAACGCATCTTTTTCTCTCTGTTTTGGCCTTCTGTCCACACTGAGACAGCATTTTTATTAAAGCTACACTTGTCATTTTTTAAGTTGATTCTTAGCAAAAAACACTTTGTTCTTTCAAAATGATATGTGCTCATTTATGTGTAATTACTTCCACCAACTAATCAAGTATTCTCATAAGCGTAGAATCTGCCATTCAGAATACATATGAGCGAGTCGCTCGAATGGCGGCAGCCATCTTGCGCCTCCATCTTGAAAATACATTAGCCAAAGAGGGACATACCGGGAAATTCAAGCTTCGCCTTTCGTGCTTTTACACTCTTTGGCACCGTGACGAATGCAAGGGGGAGATTACTCGCGACTGCCGGCAGATTTGAAAGCCTGTTGAAGATGGAGGATCACGCCTATTCTCGAGGACATGTAACAGAGGAAGCGAAAGAGAGAATTAAAACGACAAGGGAACCTGATAGCTGATGTTAGCAATGAAATGGTACCAAAATAACGAAAACATAAAACTATTATTCGTTTTACATAGAGGTCATAACCTACATGTTAACTGACTAAATAACTAAATGCAATTTGTAATAGTTTTCTAAAGTAACCTCATCACTTGAAGGAACTCTCATGGACGAAGTCGACCTGGAAGCCATGTTAATCTTGGAATAATACGGCCACCGTAGGAGTTAAAACGCCCTCGGAATGGGAGGGGCTAGAAAGTAATATTCAGTTGGTAGTCATAAACAATTTCTCCGCTAGATGGGAGAAAATCCTACACAGTGTAGTTTTAACGAAAACGAAGCTTTCTGAAAACGCTCTCCAAAGTGGATAAATTTGAAAACGCCATTTTCGCACTGCAGTGCGGACTGTCAAAACGGAGGTATTTAAAAACGATGATGTAAGTTCAGTCATGTGACGTATATTGTACCAATAGATATTCATGTTTATACCGGTATTGTGCCTGTTATGAGCTATTCACTTTCACACTGTTGCTAATATATGTTACTTTGCACACTCTTCATATCACAGTCCTGCAAAGATGACACAAAATTCACTCACATCTGCGGCAAAAACATGAGCAGTTTTAGCATTTTAGACCAAACATAATGGAGAGTGAGTGTGACCTAGTGAATGCTGAGATATTTTGCTAAATAAAATGATCCTGCCAGAAGAATTGCGTGATAACTTTATAATTTATTTTTCCATCTGTATCATCTCAGTGAGCTTTTGTGAGGTTTTACTCATGCGCTGTAAGGTGAATTTAGCGTTTTCCAACGTTTCAGTGTGGATGAGAAACTTTTGGAAAACGCCTGAAAACACTAGTGTCGAGAATGTTTTTAAACGAAAATGGCGTTTTCAAATGTATCCAGATTAATGTAGGCGTAGCCTAGGAATCTTTCTTTTTTATTTGAAATTGTCATATAGAAAAATAGTTACACTTTCCCGTGAAATCGGGTTTTCAGAAATAGAACGGGCATCAGGCAACACTTTATTTTACGGTAACATAGTTACATGTTACTGCATGTACTTACTACAGTAATAACAGTACATTATGCATAATTACAGCTAACCCTAAACCAAATCCTAACCGTAACTCTATAGTAAGTACATTAATATTACTCAGTACTTATTTGTGAGTAGAATGTAACTACGTCACCTGAAAGGTGCAGTCTGTAAGAATGACAGCTAGTGGTCGAAATAGGTACTGCAGTCCAAATTCAAAATATCGGAGATCGGACAGTTTTAGGACACACAACAGGAACAAGAGCAATTGACAATAAAAACTGGTAAATTGGCAACGTGCAGTATTGCACAGACCAAAGTAAAATAACTGGCTGTAGAAAAGAGTATGTGAACTCAGCATGTTTCCCAAATATCTGCAAACATATTATGGTATTTGAATGCTTTAGTAGAGTGAAAAAGTTACATACAGCACCTTTAAAATAAAGTGTAACCCGGGCAAGATTCTCCTCAAATTGTTGCCCTGATAGTAGTAAATCGAAAATTTTATCACAGTAGAAGACATTTTACATTATTGCATTATATGCTTACATACTTGACACGCTTGAGAACACAACGATATGATATTTGGATGGAGTGTGCTTCAGATTTTATCATTGAGAAGGCAAGGGACACCTCTCCTTTTA
Organism: Abramis brama; assembly: GCF_963993115.1. Classification (NCBI taxonomy): domain Eukaryota; kingdom Metazoa; phylum Chordata; class Actinopteri; order Cypriniformes; family Leuciscidae; genus Abramis; species Abramis brama. The sequence continues at coordinate 6,217,342 of NC_139984.1, read as the reverse complement.
TCTGTCCTGAATTTGTTCTCTAGTATTTTCTCATTTCAACTCCCACCATCTCTTTATTCTTCCATCCTAGTCCCACAGTTCTTTAATGCTCTGAGGAATGACAGATGTAGTCTGATTATCTGTGCATTTGCATGTGTACTGCACTAAACTTTTCAGGATTCAGTTTGTGAGAGATTCTTTGTGCATGAAGGAAAACAAGTAGCCTACTTGAGTTGAGGATGCATATGCTGGATTTGATGTGAGTGTGATTAATGTGTGTTGCCCAGTATGAAGTGTCTGGATTCTTTTATCAGGAGTTCAGTAAGGCAGGTCGAGTCTTTAGCACATGTCTACGGTTCTCTAGAGCAGATAACACAACCATCACATTGTTGTCACGGTCACAGATAAAACACTTCACACATCATACATCACCATTACCCACCATGCCCTGGGAATGGAAGCGTGTGATTATTAGAGTCACCTGTGTTAGTACCTATATGCACAGTTTGATATGTTTGTAGGTTTGTATTTGCTTCATAGTTAATGTGTCTGCCAAACCTAGCTGTACTCAGCTGACAAATTGACTGAAAAATGTCCTCAAGACTTACCTAGAAATTTTTACCTACCAATTCTAAAAAGTTTCTTTTAGCTTTAGGTTTGGGGTAGGGTTTGGCAATGCTTTTTAAGCTATTTGCTAGGTTGTGTCAGATTTTTACATGGCAAACAGACAAAAAATGCCATACCCTTACATTAAAGGAGAGACTTAGCAGATAGTTTGAAAAGCAATGTGTGCATGCAGTAGTAGATGATACTATCCACCAAAACAAGTACTTGCTTACTTACTTAAAACAAGCAATAATCTTTAATTAAATTTATCAAACTGAAAATAATCTCTCTCTTCTTTTGCTCTGCTCACCTCTTCACTTTCTTGTTCAATGTACCGTGTTGGGTAAATCGTCCACTAAGATTCTGAGATTACCAATAGGACCACACATGCACACGCACACACACACACACACACACACACACACACACACACACACACACACGCACACGCACGCACGCACGCACGCACGCACGCACGCACACACACACACACACACACACACACACACACACACACACACTTCAAGTGCATTGTATTGAGGAAACTTAAGTAAAGTTCAAGTATATTTTCCAATTATGTAGTAAGTGTACTTTGATTTTAGTACACTTACTATATATTTGGAAAATATACTTGAACTTTACTTAAGTTTCCTCAATACAATGCACTTGAAGTATACGTGTGTGTGTGTGTGTGTGTGTGTGTGTGTGTGTGTGTGTGTGTATTGAAATAGTACACTTACTTTACAAGTATTCTATTTCAATACTTCTTGGGACTAAATTGTCCCACTTTTTAATTTATAAAAGTATACTTTTAAGGGTACTTTAAGTATAATGGTAGCAGACTTTGGGTACGCAACTAGTTTGCATCTAAGTTTTTCCTTTTCCCTTGCAAATACAGTGTTAACTACACTGCAAGTGAAGTACAGTTTTCTGTTAATTTACTAGCTATACCCCTAGCTCTCTTTTTAGTTTACGAAAGTACACTTTGTAGTGTACTCTCAGTAAACTACTTGTTTAATCATTTTAATACTGAAAGTGTAGTTGTACGCTTTCTGAACATCATGATCTTAATATCGTACTTACAGTTTATTCACACTATGGAAGAGTTGTCAATAAAATCAGCCAAATGTTTATCTGGTTCTTTGTGGGCTAATAGCACACAGGTCCACCCTATTAACTCCAAGCTATTCCTCCCCAAAGCTGACTTGTTACTCTAAACATAAACACGTAAGTTTATCAGAAAGTATGTAAAACATATGCTGGAGTACTACCTAAAAGAAGCCAATGTGTGTGAAAAAAAGTGTTTAATAGGCTAAAAAAGGAGTGAACAACTATAAGCCAAGTATACTTAGAATATTACATTATACTTTTCTAAAGTATATCTTGATTAAAGATTAAGTAAAAGCATCGGCCATATATACTTCACTAAAAATACCATATGGATTGGCCAGCTTTATTTCTGGGTGAACCTCACAGCTATACAGGTCTTTTCAGCAGGTCCTACACAGGAACACATGTTGGCATGTGTTTTCAAAGACTATTGACTCTCCATTGGACAGCGAATCTAGTGCTCCCCACTTTTCAAACACAATTAGGCCTGATCCATACACACCACGAATGGCCCAATCCATCCCATCCATGGTCCAATGTGCTTCTCATCTAGAACCAGCACAAATCTCATTTCTGTCCTTAAGACCTCCAGAAACCCCCTCGCTCTCACGCAAACATATTAGGGACCATGAACTGTGGTTGTTGTTGATGAGTGTTTGTTTGCAGAGCTCAGTGTCCCTTTATCAAGCACACAAGGGGTTTGGTTTAATAGTTGCATTTGGAAAATAAGCCGCCATTAAATCCAATGACGACCATTTAAGCAGCGCTAGCTATTAGCATGTGTGTTTTCTGCGAGTGGTAGCACTTGTCCACACAAACAAGTGCTTGAACAAACAGCTTGTCAGGTTTCTCTCGTCCTCTGCATTCTCCCCTCCATTGCTTCTTGAACACCGTTGAGACTTTGGCAGAGATTGCAACCACCTGTTCCTGTAGCCCTTTTAACCTTCCTACCCTATTCCCTGCATCTCCCCATGCAACACTTTTTGTAATTCTGGACGAAATTAATTTATATGTTTCGATAATTGTCCCTAATTGTTTCTTTGAAGGAAGCCGAGGCGTTCGGGACATCTGGCCGACACATGTCCTGCATCCATGCAGCGGGCCGTGCTTTCAAACGCTTATGAGAGGGCAACTTTGTACCCAGCGGGAAATTTGTTCTCTACCGGCCTATGGGGCAAATCAGCGCCGAGCAGGGTTGATCTCTTTGAGTTGAGATGGTGACATTTTGACCCTAGTTAGATGATAAACATTGCATGAAACCGTGGCCCCCTCAGATCTACTGCGTGCTGCCGTTTGAGCCCCAATGAGGAACGAGGGTTCTGGGATAACTCAACCTGCTGACCCCGATGGTTAAAGCAAGGCGCTAATACCCTCATTGGGAATGGTGGAGGATCTCCACAGGGAATAGGTGTCCTCCACTCCGTTCTTTTCAAACACAGTTAGGCCTGATCCATGCAAACACAACACGCATGGCCCAATCCATCTTGTCCACATGGTCCTGGTCTGTAGTTCTGGGATAACTCAACCTGTTGACACTGATGGAGAAAATAAGGAGATAATAGTGAAGTTTCTCTGTTTGGAATGTATGTCTGGACCTGCAGTGCAAGCTAAAGGAATGTACAGAAGCTCTCTGGATTTTCCCGTGTGATTATACATTCCTCATGAGAACTGCAACTGACATTCAAACAAGCATTTTTATAAGATCTGGCTCACGCACACCAATAAATAGTGAGAACTGCATCGCTATAAGGCAAAACAAGCGTCTACACGCAAAACATTGTCAGTGTTAGTCAGAATTATTTACTTTAACATATAATTATGTGTGTACACCCCAAACCTGCCTACTGTTCACACACATTTACGACTACACACATGATCCAGGGACCGCTACACATCATTCACTGAATCTGAATGCAAAAATAAATAAATATGAAGAGCTAGAGAAACACAGACGCACATTGGCCTCCTTTTCTGCTCTCTGACATAAGCTCACAGGCTAATAAAACACTCACTCACAGGTTTGCTTTCTCTGCTGCTGTGTGTGAGTGATGTCTCACTACATTTTGAGTGGCTGTCAGTCACTGGGTTATTTATCCTTCACTGATTCCCGCTCACCATCTGGGAATTCCACTATTATTTTATTTCCTGCAACACCTGCAGTGTTCCATCCTCTCCTCTTATCTCCCAGTCTCTCTCTTTTCCTATTTCCCCCATCTAAATGATTTCAGACCTCAGTAATTAATGGAGAGATGAAAACAGGTCGATGCATTGATGGATAAAAGGACAGATAGATGGAAGGATGGACGAATGGATGGATATTGGATAGATGAATAGAAAGATGGATAGACAGATGGATGGTCATAGAGATGAATGGATAGATGGAATTTGAATGGATGGGGGATGTTAGACAGATGGGTGGATGAATGTTGGATGGATGGACAAATGTTCGAACGGATGGATGAATGGATAGACAGTTGACTTTTGGATGCTTGGATTGATTGATTGATTGATGGATGGATGGATGGATGGATGGATGGATGGATGGATGGATGGATGGATGGATGGATGGGTGATTGGATGGATGGATGGATGGATGGATGGATTGACGCTCAGATAGATGGATGAATGGAAGAATGGATGGATGTTGGTTTAATGGATAGATGGATAGATGTGGATGGATACATAGATTGACTGAAGATGACTGGTGGATGGATAAATGGAGTGATTGATAGATGGAGGGACGTATGGATGGATAGATAACTTTTGGATGGTTGGATTGATGGATGTTGGATGGATGGCTAGATGTATGAATGGGTGATTGGATGAATGTTGGATGGATGGACAGAAAGACTGACGGACGGATGGCTGGTGGATGGATAAATGTAGTGGAGGATAGATTGATATTGGATATGAATGGAAAGATGGATAGACAAATGGATGGTCAGAGAGATGGATGGATAGATGGAAGTTGGATGGATGGTGGATGTTAGACAGATGGGTGGATGAATGTTTGATGGATGGATGGATGGATGGATGGATGGATGGATGGATGGATGGATGGATGGATGGATGACTTTTGGATGGTTGGATTGAAGGATGGCTGGATGGATGGATGGATGGATGGATAGATGGGTGAAGGGCAAACCTCTCTCTCCTCTAAACCTCAGATAAGTTCATGAATTCAGTTCCTTTTCTCTTCTCAATATGTTTCTAATGAAACTCTATCTGCCTCACTAAACAGAATTAAGATTACACCTCAAACCTGACAGTGTGTGTTGTGTGTGTGTGTGTGTGTGTGTGTGTGTGTGTGTGTGAGAGAGTGTGTACTTATGTAAGTAAAAACACTTTTTATCTAAAGCACAACCCCAAACAACCCTGCTCTCTGTCCATCTCTGACTCCAAACAGGTGGGTGAATGAAAGCCAGAACTTTACAGAAGATCTCTCGAGTTACCAGTTGTTTTTAAAAATGCGATGACGTCAACATAAATTACAGTTAGGAGACACAGGACTCTCAGAGTGAGGCATCATGGGTACGTGGGGCTACCGGAGCAACTGCGGCCCTTTGAAGATGAGAAAGTATTTAAAAAATCTGTTAAACGAACAGTAACCCTGAACAAATGTTCTCCCCAGTGTTCAGTGCTGATGACTTACTGAGGGCTCGGGGTGCACATAAAAAGAAGCAAAAGAAAAAAGCGTGAAGCAATACATTCATTGTCTGCTTATAAATTATGACTTTTCAGCGGACTGGAGAGGAAGCCCCATAACTTCATTTGAAACATGCTTTAGTTACTGTTGAAAATAACATTCACAGTGAGAAAGAAAATAAGGGTTTCGTGGAAATGAAACATCTTCTGTCACTATTATAAATCACAGAAATGTTTCCTTTTTTGCTCAAGAACGGAAATGTACGGTACCGCATTAATGTTGCCCCTGCCAACGCAAATACAACATAAACGTAAAATTAACACAATCTAAAACCTACATGATGACTGTAGCGTAACCCATAACACTGAGGCAAAACAGCAACTGAAGCATGTCAGATTCTGCTTTCCTTAGCACTCGGAAAGAAAAACAACAAATATGATCACTTCAATATCTCACTTGTTTCTCCTAGACGACAATAAGACAATGGAGAGCAAATTGAATCACATGCGAGTTCCAGAAGAGATGCTCAGATTTGGCCAGATTCCAAAGTCTACAATAAAAAGATTTTAATATGAACACAAACATTTCTTCTCAAATTCTTCCAAGAGTTTCTGTCCATGTTAATTTTATAGCTCCATACTATTACTGTGTGTCAACAATTGATTAATTTGTGTTTATTTGTATTTCCCCCAATTGGATTTTAAAAGAAACATCAGAGACAATGTTAATACTTCAAAGAAACATACGTGAGATTTCAATGAAGTCCCCTGAGCAAAGAAAGAGCAACTTCTGAGCCATAATATTTCCTCTGGGTAAACAAGAAAACAGTTTTATTGAGCTGCAGATGGATTTAGCGTGTGTGAGAGCGAGTGAATGTTTGTGTATGCGTGTGTAGTGAGATTCTATCACACTAAACACCGCATGGCTCAATGGAGCAGTTCACAGAGAAGATGAGCGGGTGATGAAGGAGAAGTTTGAAGAAGTTCCTATGTTTGAAAAAGAGATATATACAGGCGACCCACATACACATAAAACATACACAGATATGCATACACAGATCTCCCCTCTCTCTCTCTCTCTCTCTCTCTCTCTCTCTCTCTGGAATGTCAGGCTATATACTAGTTTTGAAAGAATGTAGTATGCAGAATGAATGGAGTGGACAGTATGCATTTTTTTTATGTGTTTGAGGCGGTGTGTTCCTCAGAGTTCGCTCCTGGGTCCTATTAAGTTCTCCCTTTCTTTCAGTATTTTCATTTTCTCAGACATGCAGCCACTTTTTTTATCACTTGCTATAACTCTGCATTATCAAATATCCTACTGCATTTGCCAAAATGTTCAGTATACAACAGAGCACAATGCATGACATACTGTATCCCACATTGAAATGTGATCACTTGATCTTCCATTTGAAGTGCAATAAGGTTTTCAAATTTCATATTGATGTGTTTAAGTTTTAATAATATTTATATTTAATAATAAAATTGTACATTTTAATTATTATTATTATTATTTATTTATTTTTTTAAATCTTTCTATTTATTTTATTGTGAGGAATTTTAGAACTTCATTTTGATTTTTGTGTATTTGCAAGGAAACATTTATTTATTTATTTTTAGGTAATATTATTTTATTTTTAAGCTGTATACAATTTTAGTAGATATTAACCATATATTCACTGTTTACACATAATTTGATTATAAATGCCAACTATTTTTGTTTTTAATTCAAATGTTACTGGATTCATTATTCATTATGAATGATATTTTGGTTGGCTTACAATAAGAAATAAAATAAATAATAATCAAATGAAGTAACTATTGTGATACTATATACACTTTACAGTTATCTTGAATTAAAAACCCATACTTTGCAGTATGCAGTAAGCAGTATGCTAGTACTTAGTTCCTAACAAAGTCTCTGTCTTCCATATGCATGCAGACTTATGTCAGGTTCCAATCTGAGCAGTGACTAATGAGAACAGTGATAAAAAGAAGATAAAACCCAGAAGAGATGAAAGAGGACAATAAAATGTTCAACAAAGATTCTTTTATTCAGCCTTAGTGATTCACATAATGCTTCATCCTGCTGATTTCCCAGCATTCCCAGCAGTTACAAACCACAGAATGAACCTGAGATTTACACACTCATTGTCATCTTTGTCCCAGTGGACAGAGTCTCTTTCAGCCCGATGTCCTGATGCGGCCCAGATCCAGCCTGAAATCACACTGATGTGGTTGTGTCAGATGCCGAAAGGGTTTTTTATCAGGTTGGGTTGTAAGTGTGTGAGAGATGCGGTCTTCTATGAGTCATGGTGGAGGCCCTGTGATGAGTTAACCTAACCAGGGGTTGGTTTGACTCGGAGTGTTTGAGACTGCATACTTCATATTGTAACCATTACTGTATACAGTACAAAGCTTCAGACAGCCCAAACACTGCAAAGCTGAATATATAAAATATATATTTGTTCTGTATTCTGACAACTTGAACTGAAACGTTTTATCACCACATGCTCAACAGGAGAAGAGAAGCATTGAGAGATGTTTCCGCTCGTTCAGAATCACCTGTCCCTCCATGTGTTTGAGCAGATGTACGTTATAAAGCAAGCTGTTTACTGTAGGTAAAGAGACCGCATCCTTGTATGCGTATGTGTGAGTGTGTTTGGCTCAGCTTGAGCAGTGTAACCTTGAGACACAGACAGTTCTAGCCACACACACAATAGAAAATGAGAAATGTGTGTGTGTGTGCGTAAACTCTGATGGCCACATGAGTTGTGGTTTCCTGTCTGACAGATATGTGTTGTGGTATATTAGTGCAGCACCAAGTATGCACTGACACCAAGGCCATTGATTTTGTCGAATGAGTGTGTGTATCCAAATGCATGTGTGTGGTCCAGCAGGTTCAGTGTGACTAATTGAGGGGTCTCAGACAAGTACTCTGTTTCCCCCCTTTTCAGAAACACACATGTACACATACACTAGAGGGTATTATCTTTGAATCCATCCGTCAACGTTACGCAGAGTTATAGCAACAAGGAGTGACACTCCTTGTCTGTGTGAGAAAATAAAAACAGACAGAAAGGAGAATTTAAAGGGACCCAGGAGCGAACCCTGGGGAACACATTGCCTCAAACACAGAAAATGAGAATAAATGTCACCTATTCAGATTTTACATTCTGTGATTGTACAAATGTGTCTCAGCCACAGCAATATGATTAAAGACACCAATATTCAAAATGTTTAAATAATAATGAAAATTAACAAATAATCTGTATGTTTGGATTGGGTAGACAACCGCATCTACCTCTTACCTTGCCATAAAGATTGTATGGTGGCCAGACGTGGCTTTTTTTACGGAGAAGTCTCTCCTTTATCACAACCAGCTCTCACACAACAAAACCCTTTTGTTTTTGACAAAACGTTCCCTGTTTCATGGGATAAATGGCTTTAATTAGTCAGATCCATTCGGTTTGAGTTTTTTAGATGGGCATCACATCTTGAAAGGTGAAAGGTTTTTGTCTTTGTTTGTTTGTGAGTCTGGGAAATAAGATGATGCCACTCAGACATCATTCTGTATTAGAAAACTTCTCCAATAAAGGGAAATTCCCTGTCCTGTATTATTATAATAATAAAAATAATAATAAAAATTAATTGTCTCCAAGCATTTTAACATCTATAATACATTTATAAAAATGGGAAATTCTACTTTGCATTTTATGTTCTTAATACATTTGGAATTGATGTGTACTATTTTTTTTTAATTATTACAAAAAAAAATAAAAAAAATAATCACCACCATCCCCAATACTATTACTAATACAATTATAGGGAACAATAGAGGTTTCCATAAGAGATTACATTTGGTTATGAAGGAAATCAGAAACATTTCTGCCAGAACAGCTGTTGTCACCTTGTTACACTTTTGATGTTCCTGGTCAAAAACTAGCTTAGAAATATCTCATTATATACTATATTATCACCCAATATTGGATTCAATCTTTTTGTCAACTTGTTCTCTTTCAATTAGGACTGGTTTTATATTTCTATTTGCATCTAATTAATCGTAGGCCTCATTTATCTGAGAGTAGGCATCTAATTCTTAATTCTAAAAAAAGCATTATTTATGAATAATTTTCACAATATTAAATAAAATATGAAAAAAAAAAAAAAAAAAAAATTGCACTGTTGATCACACTAGTCTACTTTAATGTTTCACCAGGAAGTTTGTTTTGAAAAACGTTTATTTTGTACAAAATGGCACAGAGTTACACTTGTGTTCCACTGGGCCATTGAGGGCCATTGAAAGTGAATGGGAGAGACTGAAAATAAGAGTCAAATTTAGTTTTCAGGAGCATGTTCATTATGTTTATGTACACATATGTGCATGTGTGCTTGCAAACATCGAGCCCTTGGACCTGTGCATGTGTGGATACATGCATACACACACTACCCAAACACACACACACGTTAAAACACACAAACTATTTTGAGTATTACACACATTCTTTTTCACAGAGAGAAACTTGATCCTACCCTGAACTGCATATAATATCCATTCATCCATCTGACATTCATACACACACACAAACACACCCACAGACAGAGACACGTATGCGTGTGATGTTCTTCATCAGATCATTGATCAAGATACTAGTGAGGAGGAGGCAATGCAGGATGAATCTCAGAAGAAAAACTACCTTGCCTCATAGGTGGGGATGAAGACCAGGACAAAGTTCCATCTTTCGACCAGAATGTAACCGTCAGCTGGGCCCTCGTCATCAGAAGACTGCTGCTCTTCATCAGAAGACTGCTGCTCATCAGTTGATTAAGGTCTCTGGTCTCAAGGTCTTCTGATACATCTTCTAATGCTCCTTCACTGTAAGATTCATTCTGCATCGCCTCCTCTTCACTAGTGTCTCGATCAATGATCTGATGAAGAACATCATGCACAGAGAGCTTCTTCGCCATTGTGCTGCTACAAAATAAATGACAAACAAGGCACTGTGAAGCATGTGTCTGTGCTATAACATCTATATTTGTATATTTTAGTCCCTAAAGAAAATGTCATAATATTTTGTCTGAAAACTGTGATGAAACAAAGAACATGAAAGAAAGATTCTTTTGAAACAGGGTCACTGCGGACTAAATCCAGTTTGCGCATACGTGTCTGTGTGTGTGTGTGAATGTCAGATGGATGAATGGATATTAGATGCAGTTCAGGGTAGGATCAAGTTTCTCTCCGTGAAAAAGAATGTGTGTAATACTCAAAATAGTTTGTGTGTTTTAACGTGTGTGTATGTGTGTGTGTGTTTGGGTAGCGTGTGTATGCATGTATCCACCTCAAGGGCTCGATGTTTGCAAGCACACATGCACATATGTGAGTAAGTAATTGAAAAAAAAAGTAATTGGCATCACATATCAGTGACACACAATATCAATCCACCACAGCACACATTATACCAAAATAATCCCAAAACATGCTTTTTATGAAAGCTTTTCTTTGTCAAAAGTGTCCATAATCAAGGAAAGAAAATAAATCATAATCCCACATACATTTAAATGTAACTTTTCTGTGTAGATTTAATTCTATTTATTCTCATATAATTTCCAGTATCATTTTTACCCTTCTTAAATACATGCCCTCCATTCATTCTCCAATTGGAAAATGGACAAAAAATTTTTATTCCGTTCATATGCACTGCTCTTTTCTTTCACTGAAACGCAATTCACATAATTCCCTGTGTGTTTTTCTGTCAACATTCATCCGTAGAGCGAGGACAGCCCGGTGTGTGAAAGGCTATACGTTTGTGCACGTGTGTGTGTGAAGTGCGGACAGGTTTGTGGTGGAGTGCTAATATACTTTGTGATGTTTTGTGATGTGTGTGCTGACAGACCTGAAGGTTTTGCACCATACGCTGTGCTGATGTGTCTATTTCTCCCTTTTGCCTTTACCGGAGTCATATTATAAATTCAATCAACATGTTTCTATCATTCTCCCCCATTTGGCTGTTTTTTTGGAATTCCCATTTGACATTTTTAAACACTCTCTCTCTCGTCTTCCCTTATTGTGGGGGGACGTTATGAAATGTGTTTGTAGGTTTAGGATAAACCGCCCTGCGTTCACTGGAGACGTACCAAGAGAGTGGAATTAAATTGTTGCTCTTTGTAGTTGGAATCCCCTCAGACCGGGAATGTCGGGCTCTCCAGCAACCACTAATAATCCTCAGAGCGGCGGGCTGGCCGCGTGTTCCCCGTGGGCTTCCTGATGAGGGTACGCGGGACAGAGCTCCAATACGCCATGTTTTCTTTTGCAGAAGGATGAAAGTATGGAATTCCGACTCTGGGATTATGTGTTTGGCCTGGCAACCCAAGTCATGAGAGATAAAACATGAAAAATTCAAGTAACTTACTCAAATCTGCCTAGTTCATAAAAGACGGTAATCAAGCTTCCACCTCTTTATGAGAAGAAAATGGATCTGAGTGAGAAAAATTCACAAATTTCCCCGATAGTTGGCTAGACTTGGAGGCACTGTAAAATCACACAGCCATAGGAAAACGTCAGGATAAATGTTTGCTTTGGCTTGACGTAGAGCCATGGAGAAAATGCCTTAAGAATGGTTTGGATGAAGGACACTAGCAGTGTGTGTTCTTGATGTCTCTGCTGATGTAATTGTCTTAGCAGACATGTTTGAAGCAATGTTTTTGTTTGGGAAGATCTGAGGAGTAGAAAGTTGATGAGGAGACCTGAGAACTATAGCTTTCATTCAGCTATTATTATGTCTGACCACACACACACACACACACACACACACATCTCTTTAGCTCCGCCCACTTCCCATAATCACTACGAATTATGTATGTAATCGAGACGATATCTTTACGCTCTCAAAATACTGAAATGTGTGCATATATATGCTTATTTTGCCAACAACTTTATATATATATATATATATATATATATATATATATATATATATATATATATATATATATATATATATATATTATATTGCAAAATGTTTAAATGAGTAGTCCTCCTGGTTCTTGGCTTATAACACTTTAACAAAGACTCATTAAAAAAAAAAAAAAAAAATCCCTATGGGAAAAATTATTGGGAAAACAAAAAGTACTTTTGGGACCAGCGACACTAATGGACTCAATTGTGGCGAGTCGCTAGCCTATACTGTTCATCTTCAGTATCACAAGGCCAGCACTCCCATTGGTAGTCACCAAATGTCATCACTGCTCATTTGCATAAAACAACCTCTGGTGAAGTTCTCATTGAAGTTCTGAAGTTCTTTTTTAATTTGATTTATTAGACAGTAACAAAAATAAATGCATAACAAGATGCCATCACAGTGACATTACACATTTATCAGAACTGTCGAGGATAACACAAGAAAGTTACAAACTTATTTCCATTGAGGTCCTCGTTATGAGTCCTGTGGGTCGGGAATCTAAGGAAAAGAGCGTGTTTAATGTGTGTTTGCATGGAAAAACAGGGAGCGGTACCAAGTCATCAGTCCTTATTAAAAAAATAATTACTTTCAGTCACTTTGTCAATGAAAATATTTACTGAATGTTGCTCTCTGCTTTTACTTATCAAAAAAATGTAATATTGGTTGTACATACATTTACAGTAACTAATAAATTACATATATTTTCTGTTGTAAAAACACTGTAACATACAGTAGAAGACATGTGGCTTATTGATTTTGTAAATCAATATGATAAAACGAATAAAAGTAACCAAATTAACTAACATCAGTGTGATTATTATTTCTCTTTTAGATCAGTAAATCAAAAGTGACAGATTAAAAAAAGTTTCTGAAACAACATTTTTTAGAAAATATTTTTTTTTTTAAAAATAGCAATACTTTATCCAATTAACCACTGTAAAATGACACTTATCGGATTCAAAATGGTAGAAAGAAAGAACAATGTCATTTAGACCAATATTTAATAAATTAATAAAATTGTTATAAATTAAAGTAAACAAATAAACTAACAATTAATCTAGATGAACGTCCTCTCTCCTTTTGATCAGCAAACACAAAAGGGACAATGATAGATACAAGAAGGTTTCTAAAAGAGAAATGATATTTTTCTTAAAAATATTGATAATTTTGCTGAATTGTTAAACTTGTAAATAGACACTTGATTTTAAAATGGCAGCAAGAGCAATGTGATAAAAAACAAACGCTAAATCAATAATTAAATTGGTTAATAATAATATTCACTTATTCTGCCAAGTAATATAGTTCATAGTATATAGTTTTATAACATTATAGTTGCTTTAGTAACATGGCTCATCCAATCAGATGTTAGGCGTAACTATCTGTTTTATAATAGTAGAATAAGCACTGTGAACCTCACACACATTCTGTCTGCTAAATGAGCCTGTCATTGTTTATCCCGCCACTAGGGGCTTCGGCTCTCAGGTTAAAGCAAAATTCCCTTCTCCCCTCTTTTATTTCAACTAATGTCCCCTCTCTTGATTTATCGCCTCCTTTTCTCTTCCTCGCTGTGGTTGTGGGCCTGGGTTTCCCTTCTTGGTACCGCTCCCTGTTTTTCCATGCAAACACACATTAAACGCGCTCTTTTCCTTAGATTCCCGACCCACAGGACTCGATGTGGACAGCCATACTTCACATTCCGAGGGTTTAGGAAGGCATCCCACACTACCTGTTACTGTGGTGACGGCGGTCCCGTCTGACTGGACGGGTTGTGTGGTGAGAGGTTAATGATACTCCTGAAGTCAGGGTGGAGACCAGTGTCACCATCCACACACACACACGGGGAACAGGAAACCAGCAGACTCATAAAGAGAATAATTAGAAACTTATATATATATATATATATACACACACACACTGTGATACTGGTTCTCCATCACCGCTGATAAAATAAAAAATTCCAGGACGCTCTTGCAGTCTGCGGTCATGCGTGTGCGAGTGTATTCGGATGCCAGCGTGGGTTGACACGGAGCGGGATGTTCCTGTGGGGGCTGCCGTGGTAACTCCCTTTTCCCGAGGGAATGCAGCCAGGATTGGGGCGTCAGTGTAGGCATTTTGGGAATGATGAGGAGACGGGGAGAGATAAACAGAGGACGCAAGATAGAGACGAAACCCACAGTTTGGAACGGATGCTGCAGATACTGATTCAGAAGCCACTTCAAAAACCCACAGAGGACGTTCTCACACACACATGCCCTCCCGGCTACGCAGATGATGCCGAGTAAATCACTTGTGTGTGTACAAAACTCTGTGATTGAGGACAAATTGAAATGTAGAAAGGGTGTGAGAGAATTGGTTCTTGCTCTGAAGTGGTTTGGAAATGGTAAACGGTCTTCGTCTGAGTGCAACAGGTTCACTGTCGTTCTCACACCACGACCGTCCCGGTCCTAGAGAGACAGACTTTTGACTTCTGACTTGAAGTCTGGTCAACTTTGCACTTATTTAGGCCGAGAAATGCCCGCTTGAATAGGAAACGTTCATCTGAACAACATTTGAAACAGCCTGAAACTACTCAAGTTTTTTTGGGCTGCAAATTCTGAAATGAAGTAGCAAACAATTGCTCAGCAGTCTCCGGTAATCATTGTACAGACATAGCCGAAGAAACCAAAGCTTCCTGCAATTGTAGATCAATCCTGCTCAATGGTCAGGAGGAATTTTGCACCACTCCTCTAAACAAAACTGTTCCAGCTCTGCAATATTCTTGGGATGTCTGGTGTGAATTGCTCTCTTGAGGTCATGCCAAACCATCTCAATCAGGTTGAGGTCAGGACTCTGGGCTGCTATAGGAGGAGTGCTTTCTTCTGTTGAAGCTATTGCTGAATTTCCCCTGTGCTTTGGGTAATGGTCTTCTTGTATCTACTCAATGTCTGTTGAGCTGAGACAAATCACCTTACGTTCTCCATCAAAATGTCCGGATAAACATGGGAATTAATTTTCTGTCAATGATAGCAAGCTTTCCAGGTTCTGAGGCAGCAAAGCAACCTAAACTATGATGGTTCCTCCACCATACTTCACGCTTGGGATGAGGTTTTGATGTTGGTGTGTTTCCAGAATTCTCAGCTTTAATTTCATCTGTCCACCGGATATTTTCCCAGTAGTATTTTCCCACCTGGTGGAACATCCAGCTCTTTTGTCAATTTAGATGTGCAGTAATGTGTTTCTAGACAGCAATGGCTTCATGCAAGGATTTCCTCTGATGAACACTGTTCTTGTTTAGTGTTTTACATAATGTAGATGTCACTGTTCACGTTGAGTCTTGTCACAGACTCGGGGACATTTGGACTTGGTCTGGAATTGGACTCGACCCTCTTCTGGTATCAGTCTTGGCTCGGGCACAACCTACTCATGTTTCGACTCAAATTGAGCTCGTCTCGACTACAACACTGGTGGATGTTACTAGAAGTGTTACCATGATCCAGATGTTTTCTAAAAATCTTTAGTTGGCACTTATGATTTTTTTATGCTAGAAAAAAGTGAGAAACAAGTGAGGAGGAAAGAGGATAGAAAGTAGAAATAAACTGAAAAAAAGAAAGGAACAGAGGAGAAAACGAGACACGAGAGATGTAGGATTGTGTGCAAAGAATATTTGTAATATTTCAGCCTATAGTTTGATTAACTCTTACACTCCTGGCCCAGAAAAGTGAGAAGATATGATTTGAAAAGAGAGCATATATATATATAATGACTGAGATAAAGACCATTTCGAGTTCGACACTTTTTATCCAACAAGAAATCACTCCCACTTGCTTAAAGAAAATTAGTCTGTACCTAAAATGAAAGACCAATAATCTGGAAATCAAAGAAGACTTAATACTTAAGTTCTTAAGCTCAGTCTGAATTAAACAGCTCAGAAGTTTAATATTCAACCTGAGTTAAAAGACTTGTCACCAGTTCACACCCAGGATGATAACGATAAAGATATAGCCACACCACAACTATAACGATAACGGCACAGAGAAACAATATCGTCGGAATAACTTTCAGAACGATTTTTATTTTCCAGCTGATGAACGACAAAAACATTGACAGCCAATCAGAATCCATCCTGCTTTAAAGAGCTCCAGCATTTAAAGAGGCAGACAACAAAACAGAACGATACTGTCCGCTGGTGTGGACACTAATATAGTTATTTTAGTTATTGTTCTTGGTGTGAACGGGCCTTAACTGATGACTCTAGAATTTAATGTGAAAACGTCTGAGATAGAAAGACAGACTGAAACAGACAGATTTCTACAACTGCTTCAGTATTTGGCCTCATTAAAATGTCATGTTTCTGGAGTAACATCTTTTGTTGGTCATTCCAATAAACCAATGAGAGCCCTCTGATTTTAGAGAAAAGAATATTGACGCAGTCATGGAAAAGAGGCCAACTTGGCATGCAAATCTTGCAAATGGAGCTTGAGGAAAGTAGTTTTAAGTTTTAGCACCATGTCGTCTTGATCAGCCATTTCATGTTGCAATTTTGTTGGCTAGTCAGTAGACGTACAGTAGATCGTAGCATCAAACACATTATGAGATGATCATGATAAATCTACGACACTGTCAGAAAATGATCGCAGACAAAATTTGGTCTCAAGACCAATGACCGTCTTTGATCCTCTCTCACTGTACAGCGTAGAGCCACAGCCACAGAAATCAACACGATTGCTCAATTTTCATCTGGGACGGCCCAAAATCATACAGTGTGTACCGGGCATAAGGGGTAAAAGTGTTGTTCCTAGAGATCAGAAGTAGAATTTGTGCATTTAGCTATGGATCTCAGACTTAATGAGTAATTACTTTTCTGTCCAAAGCCACACGGAGGCTTTAATTATGCTCCAACCAATGCTTACCAGCTTTAGAAAACAATCATCAACCAAGCATGTCTAATCAAGTATCAAAGCACATCCGATTCCTCAGACACCAACCGTTTCCAAGATCCAAATGTTTATAATTAACTAAAGCCAATGTGATCAAGGGAGAAGCACTGTCGACTGTATCCCATAGAGCACTGCAACATGTATCCTGCAGATGGACAGGACAGGACGGAAAAATGAGTATTTACCTAAAATCCCAAAAAACAGACCGACCAGATTAGTGATATCAACGATTCAATCGTTCATTCATCCAAATGAAATCCAAACTTTCCAACTTAAAAGTCGCAAGATTTTAATCTGACAATCAAACACAAACCTTATGTGAACCTGAATGCTGAAAATATAAAATGACAAATATTGAATAATACAGTTAAACGCAAACAACATTTGAGATCAACAAACTTTACTCTCAACAAGGTTGTAGAAAATTGGCACATCATGTTCTTTGGTCACGCGACATCGTTCAACAATTGTGAGAAATCTGAAACGACTGATGTTGACATACAAACGGACAAACATCTATTGAAAAAGGATCAATATGATGGATATACTTTGTTCATGAAGCTCTATACAATTGCACATTTTCATGCTTCCCTCCAATCTAAATCTGATTTGCAGTCATGATTAAATGTCATTTAATCACACTGATCAGTCTTGTGATGATGTGTCAGAAGGAAATGAACTGGTTCTGTACATGTAGATAGGGCAGATCATTGGAATGAGTGTGGCCACTCAAATATACCCTTGTGTGTTGTATACCTCTGTATACGTGGTTTTATACGGCTTGTGTGAATATGTGTATATGTATAGGTGTAGTGTATGATTGTCTATCCCTCTGTCTCTCCGTGGACGTTCTCCATATGGACTTTGAGGTAGTCGTTGCGGGTGAACTTCTTGTGGCACAGGGAGCATTCAGCCATGGGTCTGTTGGGATTATGGGTCAGTTTGTGTCTGATCAACATCTTCTTCAAACTAAAGGACAGGTCACACACCTAGAAACACACAAACACAACCTTTAAGAAAACATGATGTTGTTAATATCTTTATCCCAGTTTGAAGTCAACATGAAATTGATTCTTGGAGAGTAAATAGAGATTTTCTTTAAACGTTCTTGGTCTTGCCGTCCAGGATTCATCGGTGCACGTTCTAAAGAAAATTAATGTGTTTTTTTTGCTGAATTTTTCATTAAAAATGGTCTGACATTACGTCCCTCAGGCTCATGTGGGTATTGGATAATATTGAATGTGAAAAATGTCTGGCTACATTATGGTATGTAACACCCACTCTTTACTATCTAATACATTCAAAATGCATAAAATCAATTCTCCCCTACAATTTTGTTTGTTTGTTTGTTTTTTCTCATTGAATAACCGGTTTCAAAAATGTTACTATTTAAACTCGCCATGGACTGTTTATACTATGGTCAGTTATTTTTCTAAGCCATCCATTCATTTTCCAAACCGCTTGCCGGTATGGTCAATTATTTTTAAGCGACTTACAATTTTCATCTGGCAGACAAATTAGTTTAAAAAAAATAACATAGCA
This sequence comes from Abramis brama, assembly GCF_963993115.1. NCBI lineage: Eukaryota > Metazoa > Chordata > Actinopteri > Cypriniformes > Leuciscidae > Abramis > Abramis brama. Next base: position 6,198,588 of record NC_139984.1, on the reverse strand, counting down.
CTTTGCAGTTTGATGTGGGTGAAATGATGAAGCAGTTCTGACTGGCTAGTTATTTCTACAACGATGCATTTTATTATGGTGGTTAAGTAATGAGTTACGTTGTTGTATGGGAAACGCACCCCAGAACACCTTAGAAACCATCCAGAAACCAACTTGCAACATGCTAAAGAAACACTTTAGCCACTGCATAAGCAATGGCCTGGCAAACCTACATTGTGGCTGTGACCTTTGTAGACTTTTTTCCAGGACAGGACATAATAAATTAGTCTAGTAGCCATAAGTGGATCTACGTTACATAACCCATAAAAAAAGACCCATAAGAGGAAGGTTTTTATTTTGGAATTGATATTTAGTGAAGCAGCGCTTGTTTACAGACTTCATTCTGTAATGTTTTGTGTGTTAGTATGACTTCATGCCCTGTGACCGCAGAGAGGATGTGAAAGCAACACTCAATACATCAGACCAGACACACAAACAACCAATAACTGAATGAATAAAAACACAACCAAAGAACTGCGAGCCAGGGTGAAATCTTCTAACTATGCCATATGTTATTGGTTGAGACCCTAACACACACACACACACACACACACGGACCATTGGAAACAATGCTGCCAACAAAACAGACACTCAAAAACAGCCAGTTAGCAAACTGAAGCCAAACCGAGCAGTAAATCATATTTAGTTAAATCCTGCAGTCAAAGCAGCGGCCTGGTGCCATGATACACACACATACACACACACACAAATCCATTTCACATGATTAATCGACTTTATCTCCTCAAGAACACTCAATATTCTTTATCTCCATGAAGAGACAGTGAGAGATATTGCAGCTGTCACTTTCTTCATAAAATGAATGTATTTTTTTTATTTAAACAGCATGAAAATACATTTACCGCCTTGATAGACGAATTATTAGTCTCAGTCTCTCACATGAACTGCAGATATTAATGGCTGTGGGCACAGGATGTCAGGATGTCTGTATGCTGGCCATGTGGCGGTAGAAATGTGTAAACCGCTAGAGATTCTGCTAAACCTCCATGGCAAGAAAACTATAGAATACTCTGGAAATCTGAATCGCAGTCTTTGTAGATTTCAGTTAGAAGTAAATATTTGAAATGAGGAAGTAATTGACTGGATTTGTATCATGTTATTAGTAATATTGTGAAATATTATTACAATTTAAAATAGCTATTTTCTATGTGAATATATTGTAAAATGTAATTTATTCCTGTGAAGCTGAATTTTCAGCGTCATTACTCCAGTCTTCAGTGTCACATGATCCTCCAGAAATCTTTATGTTATGAATAGAAAGTTCAAAAGAACAGCAGTTATTTGAAATAGAAATCTTTTGTAGCATTATAAATGTCAATTACTGTCACTTTTGATCAATTTAATGCATACTTGCTGAATAAAAGTAAAAGTAATAAAAAAATCCTACTAACCCCAAACTTTTAAATGGTAGTGTATAATTTATAAATCATTTTGGGTTTTCAGATAAAAATAACTACACTGTAATATATTTTTCCTGTGACATGGAATGAAATTAATCAAACTGTCATACAAGATTTTGTTCATACAGCCCATCTCGTATGCAAATCTCCACAGATATATATATTGCTTGCATTTTCATTGTCATGAACAGTGTTAAAAATCCATGTTTCTCAATGATAGATCCTAGTGATGACGTATAGATGGAGAAGAGCAGTGGTCCAAGCACTGAGCCCTGAGGCACCCCGGTATCTAGATGTTGCGACTTAGGCCTCGTTTACACTGTCAGTGAAATGTGCCCAATTCCGATTTTTTGCTCATGTGACACAGATCCGATGTGTTCTATGACAGTGTAAACAGGAAAAAAATGCATGCATTCGGATATTTCGAGATCGGTTTCAGGCCTCATTCATATGTGGAAATAAATCGGATATGTGCCAATGCGACTGTCATGTAAACAGGCAGATCGGATTGTCTGAGGCATTAGGCAACGTCTCTGCGGTTTAATGACGAGAGAACCCCCAACGCGCTTCTGCAAAGGGACGGATGGCCCGACGAAACGTTGTGTCGTCGTTGGAGAGGAATGTGGACAAACGTTGACACAACAAAATGTCGGACCCACTGCTCCTCGTTAAAGCCAATATTTAAACACAATATGCTCCCACCAGTCCTGAGATCTCTCTCACACACAATAACTGAATCATATGTGCAATGGTGGCTCTTTTCGTCCTCCTTCGCCTCAAAATCATGGTGATGTTTGGCGAACTTCGCATAAATCGCAGAGCTAGCATCAAGCATATTTCGCGTCCGTCCATCTGTGCAAGAGAATTTAACCCTTTAAGCATGCACAATGTTTCAGATAGTATGGCAAGTGTAAACACATGAATCGGATATGGGTCACAGTTGAAAGAACGTGTAAACGGATGGTCAAAAAAATCGGATAAAGGTAACAAATCAGAATTGGCCATCAAGACCTGCAGTGTAAACGAGGCCTTAGACACCTCACCCCTCCACTACACCCTGATGGACCTACCTGAGAGGTAAGACCTGAACCATTGGAGTGCGGTTCCTGAGATGCCCATCGTCTTTAGGTATATAGATATATATTGCTTGCATTGTCATGAACAGTGTTAAAAACCTAAAGTTTTTTTGCCAACTTCAGTCAGCTTCTGGCCAACACTTGCATTCATTTCAGGGGTCTCGGAGCATGAGTTCTGGCACGTGTGTGTGAACGCTCTAAACAAACCCAGACCCTCTCAGATGTCCACAGCACACGCAGTGTGGTTCACTTGTAAAGATCTTTGTGAACACAACACGCTCAAGTTTCACTTTACTGTCACATTTATTTAATTCCATTACACAACAGCTATTGCAGGACACCATACAACAAAAATAATAAAAAAATAAGCACAAATACACTGGAATGCAGTTTAGGGAAAGAGAAATGTTCATGCTGTAGTGAGCATAAAGAACAAGCAAACACCCAAAGCATCGACAAGTGCTAGAACCCCAGTGTCCTTATATTTTAATGAGAACAAGCTTGTTTAAATACATTCTGTGTGATTTATGTATGACAAGTTTGAATGGTCCTTTACTTCAAAGTTGTAACTATTTAAGTCCAACTGAAACACTGTATCGACTAATCAGAAGTCAGGACTTGATCTATCTCTTCTGATAAAGAAGTGTGCTTAAATGTATCGAAAGTGCACTTTTTAAGTGTACTCCAAATCTTAAAAGTATAGTTAAAAAACTGTACTTACAGATAATAATATTAATAAACTACTAAAGTGTACTTAAAGAGTTTCTTAACCCACTTTTTTAAAAAGTGCCCTTCTCAATAATGTCAAATTAAAAGTTCAGAACGATGATCAAAACATAAATGGAGTAGACAGATGTATTTTTCACAAGGGATTCTGTTTTTGTGTGTATGGAAACCCAGCAGAATAACAACATCAAAGCCAATAAAGTTCCTTTAGAGCAGAAGTGCCGTGATAAACGCTAAAGTGTTTCAAAATGTTCAAATCATCGTTTTGACATTTCACAAAATAACACCACAAAGATCCTTTTCTTTAACTTCAACAGGAGCCGTGAAAGACAGACATGACCACCCCACAAACCACTTCAAAAGCAGTCAAACACTCAGAGAAAGTGAGTCAATAAATAAATTCGGAGTATAGATGGTTTCTGGCACATTGCACTTCAAAAATTCTGCGCATGAAAGAAGTGCCGGAATAATTTGCCACCATTAATGGAAGTCATTCTAACAACCATCATCAGAGCGCCAGATTTCAGACCAAATCAGTCCAGGCTCAAAAGACTTGTCACGTCAAATGCGGAGAGAAAAAACGAGGAAACAGCCAATTTCATTCTCTTATGGTCTTTAAAACAGTCAAAACTTAGACAGACATGCTTGCAGCTTGCCACTAAAATCAAATAAATACACGGGGGATGTTTCTCATTTACATCGGTGAAATGTACGTGAAGAGACCGCTCTGTGTGTGAGAGAGAGAGTGTGTGTGTGTGTGTGTTTAGATTCCTCAAGAGTCTCCTGCAGAGTGTGTTCACTGTTGGCAAAGCGTTTCAGACTGAGAAGAAACTGCTTTTATCTATATATCGGTTTCTGATTCACGCATTGCCTAAAAGAGAACAATAATAAAGCATTAAATTGTAAGTCTACAGTTGAAGAATAGTAACAGCACACTTCTCCTCAACAAGCGAATGATGAGCAAACAATCATTCCCGTCTGTAGCACAGTCAAATCATGCAGCTTTTTGAGGTCAGGTGAGCTAATTCTACTGTAAGTGATCATATTTACAATTTTCATCTGATAGATGTAATAAAAAAAAGAGCAAAAACTTAGCACTGTGACAAAAACAACAACAACAACAATTTAGAACACCTTAGTAACTGCATAGCAACACCCTGGCAACCAGCCAAAACACCCTGGAATCATGGTGGCAAGTTTTGCACTGGGCACTAATGCGATGCACTATAGTGCTAATATTTAAAAAATTAAACACTGATATTAATATTAAACATACGATGGTAAAACTTTACAATAAGCTCCCATTAGTTAATGTTATGTGCATTAACTGACATTGACTAGTACATTTGTTACAGTAGGCCTATGGAATCGTAGACTATCGATTCCAATTATTTTTGAATGCATTGCGATTCTCTCTCGATTCGATTCTGAGTTTAGTTTTTAACAGCAGATGGCACTGCGTGCTTTAGAAACAGACGTACTCTGCTGGCTTCCAATACCTCTTTAGCGCTCTTCTTCGTGAGCATTTGAGTATGTGGTCAAAACTAGCCTAGAGCGCCATCTGCTGTTAAAAAACTAAGCTCAGAATCGATGCATTCCGGAAAAATTGGAATTGATCCACGAATCGCAATGCATCGATTTATTGTCCCAGCCCTACTTTTATGTTTCCCATCCAATAACATCGTAAAAATCTGATCGACACTCCAGCCAAGTAGGTGGCAGTATTGCACCTTAATGCTGACTACCAAATGTCAAAAAAACTGAAAAATGAAGACGATGCAGTGAGTAGCTGAAGAGCAGAGCACTGAAGAGGGGCTTCTGAAGTAATAAGAGTGGTGCAGGTATGACGTCACTTTGTAAGCCAATCGGCACTTAGCATCACGCTGGTTCCTTCGAGAAAAAACCCAATAGGATTTTCAAATAGGCTTTTGGGTTACCGCTAAAAACAAGCTCTGTGATCAACAAAAGTTTATGATACTTGCATGTTTTGTCCATCAAGATAATTATCACAGATGAACACAACTTTGATGAATTTTGAAGCCTAATTAAATCATCATAAGTAAAAAGCTAAAGGCTATAAACAAACCACACCACAGTCCCACGAATTCAACGTCACCATCACTAAGCTTCCCACAACTCATTCAGTTCTTATCTAAAAACATTTTCCCAGAATGTTTGAGTTAGAATAGTTTATAAGAGCACAATTATAAGCATAATGAGGCTGTAAAAGCGGACTGGGTTTACATGTTCAGCGTGATGACGTTTAATCTCCTCTATGGTCTCTGTAGTCCCATTAGCCACTTGTTAGCAACCGGCTTTTTCAAGATACGTAACAGCTTCAAACACATCACGAGTGGGGTAATACTGATGTATTTTACGTCGTAGAATAAAACGTGAAAGTGTCTTGAGCTTGTGTTCCCCACAGACCTTATTTTAGTCATTCAACCAAAACCCCATTCAAAAAACACATTGACTTGGGGACGATAGAACCAGAAGTGTTAAAATGCTAACTCGTTTCCACGTTTTGGCCTACAAAGTGTGTCATACCTGCACCACTCTATGAAATGATGAAGTAATGCAAAGACCAACAACTGATGAACCTCAGTTTTGATGGAAATAACATCACAACATTTATTTCTATTAAGAGGTGCATCAATTTTTGGTCAAGATCTTGTCTAGACAATGCAAGAGTCCAGCACTCTGTAAAGTCTCCTCCAGCACATCCCACAGACTTTCAATGAGTTTAAGATCTTGACTCAAGATGTGCCAATTCATGTGTGAAAATGATTCTTCATGCTCCTCCCAACCATTCTTACAGAGTTTGAGCCTGATGAATCTTGACATCGTCATCCTGGAATATGGCCATGATGTGTCTTCCTACATGGTTGTTTAAGAAATGATAAGCTACACACTCCATCAATTAGGGTTAGAAGAACTGTTGCCAAACATATAACATGATAGAAACATAATAATCACTGCAATAATGATCCAATCATAGACTCATAAGCGTTTGTTTTTGGCCGGTCAGTGTATTTTATCATTAAAATCCATTTTCACATTCATCTTGACTGAGAAGGCAGGATAGTCCGGGTGAGCGGGCGACGCCTGACCCTGGTGTAGCTTCTACTGCCACACAATATCATGTCAGAGGAGATAACAGGCGGAAGAGAGAAACTCAAAAAACCTAGTTCACCAGTGTGGGACTTATTTGGATCCTAGTGAATAAAGCTCAATAAGATCAGTGGTCAGTTGCATAAATGCTTAGATTAGATCATCTAATATTTTCTTCAAGATTGGTCACATATTTTTTTAACTCCGTTACATTAAAAGGTATTGGTCTTTTGATTTAAATCTAAAAGTAAGACTGATTAGCCCTAACTAACTGCTAGTTGGTCAGACTAGTTCTAAAGACTCGATCTTAAGAAGATTATCAGTGCAGATTTTAGGTCCGTTCCTCACACAACCCCACCATAAGACTTAGGAAGACTTGGAACTTGATTAATCTGAACCACTTTTAAGGTGCTTGTTTGTGGAGCCTCTTTGAATCTTGAAAGCTACAGTCTTCATTTATTGTAATTGCATGGAAAAAAGTGGCATGTACTTTATTCAAAATGTCTCCTTTCATTCAGGAAGGACATGAGGGTGAGTAAATGATGAATGAATCATTTGGCTGGACTGAGAAACAGAGGACAGTGTGCATGTGTCCCAAGAAGGTCACCGTGATTTTGCCAAGTCAGACGTGTTCCTGGATCATCGTATTTTGGAACATTCCTGTCTGAAAGTTTAGTCCTAACCCAATCCCTACCTCTAAACCTAACCCTACCTATAACTTATCCCTAAAATCAGAGGGAAATGGTAGGTGAATAACACTGATGTGGAAGCACATAACCCTGGTTCTAAGCCTAAACTAGACATAAACTGTAAACGTGTCCCTCAAATCTGATTGGTTGATTGGAATGTTGTTCCAGGATCTACAAAGATGTGGATCCAGGAACATGTTGCACTTGGTGAAATCACGTTCGCCATCCTAAGAAACCGAGACAATGACGCAGAATGGACACAAACGTCTTTTCAGGGACAGACCCATGATAAGAGGAGCTCACAACTGGTGTGTTTTGGAGTGAGGCCGGTCTGATTGTGTGTGTCTAAAGGAGCTGAAAGGTCAGAGATGGGTCAGTTTGTGCAGGGCGGTTTCGTCCTTGTGTCCGCCTGGCAGAACGTCCTTCCACTGCGGCTTTAACACCACAGTAACACCCTCACACACACACACACACACACACACACACAGATGCAGACAGACAGCTTGGGTTTATGTGGGGCGTTCTGCTTCGTGGTCTGATGCGCGTCACGGTGCTGATTATGTGGACTCAGCGTGGGCCGCGGGGTTAAACTCAAGCCCGGCTTTAGCTCTTCCAGCGGTCTTAGACTGAACCCCGCTGAACGTCACACATTACCCACAAGCCACTGCTCTCTCTCAGCTCTTCCACTGGGATGTGGCTGCGGTGTGTCGAGAGCGGTTGTGTGATAGTCAGCCAGAATCAGACATAAAAAGAGCCTGTGTTTGTGTGTCAGAATGCAACATTATGCAATGTGGTTTGCGTGTGTAACTCACGTCGCACTGGAAGGGCTTCTCTCCGGTGTGTGTGCGCATGTGTTCATCCAGACCGCGCTTCTGACTGAAGGCCTTGTTGCACTCGCTGCATTTATACGGCTTCTCCTGGAAGAGAGAGAACGGGAACAGACAGAAATACTGCTTATTGTGTGATTATAAGATGAGAGCAAATGTCGTAATTACCAGTGGGGAAACTTGTCAATTAAAGAATCATGGCAAAAGTGAAATAATAGTTCATAACTAAAGGTGATGTGCATAATTGTTGAATTGCTTAATTTAATATGTAGAGACAGCTTTAATTAATTTGTATGTTGATTTTCCAGAAAACTGCAGTATTTCTTGACCAGACAGACAGACAGACAGACAGACAGACAGACAGACAGACAGACAGACAGACAGCAACACTGACTCTAAGGATTATATATAAAAATTATATATAAATATCGTGACCACAAATTTAGATTTCCTTCTTATTAACTTATTTATTCATTTTCTGCTTTTAGTTAAATCGTGGCTATGTTGTACTAATTGGTTCCCTCATTTTAATTTAGTTAAATCGTGTCCATAAACAAATGAATGAATCATGGGAACGAATAAGTACAACGTAGCTATGATTATTTACCTTAAATGGGGGAACTAATTAATAAATCGTGGGGACAAATTTTTCATGGCCACATTTTCAGTTTTTTCTTCCGTACATGACATGCAGAGAAAAACACACACACATAGAAATACAAACACACACTCTCACTCATTTGCACACAAACACATGCACTCTCACAAACACGCACACATACACGCAGACACACACTCACTCACTCGCACATTCATACACATGCACACACACTCACACACACGCACTCTTGCACACACACACACACACACACTCACTCGCACACACTCACACACTCGTGCACGCACACATACACGCAGACACACAATATACACTCGCACACACACACACAAGTACACACATGCATGCACAGACACACTCACACACACTTGCGCACATACACACACTTGCGCACATACTCACACATACACACACACACACACACACACACACACACACAAAGATATAGAAAAAGATATAACGATATTAAAACAAACTAATTAAACGTGCAAGTAGTGGGAACAAATTCTTAATTTGTGGCCACAATATCTTTTTCTTTTTCGCATGTCATGTGCGGGGCTCTGTAGCTTTCTGATTTTGTCTGCAAGTGAAAATGTAAAAGCATATGAAACTGGCCTACGTATCAAACTCGTTCCTCCGAATAGGGCGTTCGATATTACGACATTTCACACATTCAAGTCGTAAACATAACATGCAAGTAGTCTAAACAAAATAATTATACTGGGACCAATAACATTTGATGTAGGATTTGATTACTTTGCAAGTACATTTCACAAATAATTACATAAATTTTTAAGTAGAAATACAAATAGTGTTTTCTTGTAAAACATACTCCAATAATCTCTTTTCTATTTACAACTTTGAAGAATTGTTTTTACAGTGTAAATACAACTGAATTGAAAATGAAAAAAAATTAATAAAAAATAAATAAATATATATATATATTTATATTATTAGAGAGAGAGAGAGAGAGAGAGAGAGAGAGAGAGAGACATACTATTACGGACTATTTCAGACTCCACCTGAAGGACTCAAAACAGGCAGGTGTCTCTTTGAGGAGGAATGGACACTCCTGATGTAGGACTTTCCTACAGTTAGTGTGTTTTTCAGGAGACTAATGAAGAGCTGATACATTCAGAGAGAGAGAATAATCCCTCAGGCATGAACATACATCTGTATGTTTACAGAAACTAGAGATCGCCATTACACACACACACACACTGAAGATGGACTGGGATAAACAAATGAAGTGCCTTTCATGTGTTACACACCTGGAACTCATTTCACATGGACACACGCATACATTTACTTATATAACAGACTAAAACACACAGCACTCCTGTCACACCACAAACACATACACACATACCGAATAAAACACACCTGGACATAATAATACTCTTTTGATGTCCTTTTTTTTCACGATTTACCCATTGTGTGAGTGTGTGTGTGTGTGTGTGTCCTGGTAAACCCTATGCTATGGGGACAGAATTTCCCCACAAGGACATTTTTGTTCCCATGTGGGAAACAGCTTATAAATCATACAGAGTGATATTGTTTGAAAATGTACAAAATGCAGAAGGTTTTCTGTTAGGTTAGTGTGTGTGTGTGTGTGTGTGTGTGTGTGTGTGTGTGATGGGTAGGTTTAGGGGTAGGGTTAATGTAAGGGGAGAGAATATACAGTTTGTACAGTATAAAAACCATTGTGTCTATAAAACATGGAAACCCAACGTGTGTGTGTGTGTGTGTGTGTGTGTTGAGCAGCGTGGTGAACATGCACACATTGATAGTCCACTCACACCTCCGACACCCAGCTATCACGGGAATGGGTGTTCACAGGAAGAGAGGATCCTGGGAAATGGAGCAGGGCGAGGTGTGGTCACACCACACAGGATACGCAAGGTGCCGAGGATCAAGTGTGTGAGTGTGTTTGTCAGAGCGAGACGTAATCAATATGGGCCTGGGCCAGAGTGGACACGTGTGTTTGAGTAAGAGAGGCGAAAAGATTGAGTGTAAGATGAGAGTTTTGGCGATTCTAGAGTATAACACATCCAGCGTGTTGCTGTGAGGCTCCCTCGCTGAATCAGGTCAGCAGTAAAACCGTCAGCTGGGACCATCAGCAACACGACCCCCACACAAATATGCAAAGGTCAACAGTCACAGACTATGACATACGTACATTAGGACAGATGGGCAATAGTGGACGGCCCATAATGCTTTGCAGCTTTGTTAGTCTACTAGAGCAGGCGAACAAGAACAAGCCCGCAATAAACTGAAACAAATCCAAATGTTTTATGCTGAAAACGAGACCAAAATATCACTAACCGGGAACCGCACATGCTCACTTTAAAGGATTAGTTCACCTCAAAATGAAAATTTCCTGATAATTTACTCACCCAATGCAATGCCATCCAAGATGTTCATGTCTTTTTTTCTTTAGTGGAAAATAAATTAAGTATTTTGAAAGTATTTTAAGTATTGTGACCTTTCCAACGTGATGACGCAATGCGTGGCGCGTCGCAGACCAGCACAAGACGAACAATTGTGGTTAAAAAGTATATTATTTTTTATTTTTTTTGAAAATGACCAATCGTTTCGCTAGATAAGACCCCATTCCTCAGCTGGGATCGTGCAGAGCCCTTTGAAACGACATTGATTTGAACTTCAACATTCTGGTTGCCATTGAAGTCCATTGTGTGGAGAAAAATCCTGAAATGTTTTCCTCAAAAAACTTAATTTCTTTTCCACTGAAGAAAGAAAGACATGGACATCTTGGATGGCATTGGGGTGAGTAAATTATCTGGAAATTTTCATTTTGAGGTGAACTAATCCTTCAAAGGAACACTACATCGTTTTTTTCATATTAAACTATGTTATTCCCCTAACTAAGATGAGTTGATACATACCTCTCTCGTCTCAGTGCGTGCACTCAATCGCTCTGGCGCGCGACGACACTTTGATAGCACTTAGCTTAGCCCAGTTCATTCATTAGGATCCAAACAGAGATGAAGCTCGTCTTAGTTAAGGGAATAACATAGTTTAATATGAAAAAATGGTGGAGTGTTCCCTAAAAGTCCCCATGAAATGAAAATTTAAGTTTTTTGTCTTTTAGTATGAATATGTTAGGCCTAAGGCTATCTATAAGCTAGTGCGCTCCAAAACAATGACAAAATTCGCATTTGGAAGATATACACAAAACTTACAGTCTCTCACTTCCGTTCAATGATTTGTCATGTCTCTGGGCTGATCTGTCCGTCCTTCCCGGTCTCTGTTGTGTGTTTGTGTTTGTTTGGAGCATGTGGGTTCGTTTTGACAGTTCAACATGTGCTTCACTGTCATTGCAGTGTCTCGTCCCGCCCCCTTGTTATCCCATTCATTACCTCGTTATTGTTTGACTCACCTCACCTGATCCAGTATCAGTTAATTCCTTCTATCTCCTATTTAGTCTCCTCGTGTGTGTGTTGTCTTGTGCCAGATCGTTGTTTGAGCTATGTGTGAGTGATAGTTCCAGTCACTTTGTCTTGTGTTCTACCGTGTTGGATCTTTGCCAGTTTTTTGTTCCATTTTTTGAGTTTTATTTTCTCTACCTCCTCCTGATTTTCCCTGTCTCCTGTCGTGGATTGCCTTTTCCTCTGCCCTGCTTCACGTGCTCCCTGAGAGCCGCCAGCCTCCCGGCTCTTCAGCCTGTCTCTCTGTGCTACACTGCTTTGTTCTGGCTCTTCAGACGTTGCGTCAATCTACTGAGGACGCTACTCTGGAAGTTCCTCTGAAATTGTTCAGTTTGTTTTGAGTTCCTGTCTGGATTATTGACAGGCTTTTGTATTTCCTATTTCGAAGAGAAATAAACCTTTTATTTAGTGATGGCAAAATGAGGCTTCCTGAACCACTGAGACCTCGCAGCCCATTGCTTCAGCCGAAGGTTCATTACTCGAAGCTTCATTCAGCATTGCTCACTAGTGACACCTAGCTACTGTGCTCTCATCAGGTTTTCTGTCCAATCAAATACTCTCTAGAATCTGAAGCTCCGCCCCTTACATTATAAATAGCTGTGGTCGAAATTGGTCACTTGTTCTACAATTACTATTTTCTACACAGTGAATGGCACATAGTGCACTATATAGGGGATGGGGAACAATTCAGACAGTGCAAATATGCTTTCCATTGGGCGAATGAAGTCTGGTATCACGTTAATTTAATGTTTTGATTCACTGGTTCAAAGCTTATAAAAAATAAACATTTGGTAACACTTTAGTTTAGGGTCCAATTCTCTTGCTTATTAGCATGCACATAACTAGGAATATATTGTTTATTAGTACTTATAAAGCACATATTAATGTCTTATTGACATCTGCATGACCATATTCAACATCCCTTAATCCACCCAATACCTAAACTTAACAACTACCTTACTAACTATTAATAAGCAGTAATTAGGAGTTTATTGAGGCAAAAGTCATGGTTAATATTGAGAATTGGACCCTAAACTAAAGTGTGACCAAACTTTTTTTTTTTAATCCCTACAAGAAAAAGGCTGCTGAAAACATGGGAATCTGGCACAGCATATAATGAACCTCATTTGCATAGAAAGTCATGTTTGTTAAGAAAAAAACTGGCAATGACTTTTGAGTACACGAGGTGCATCGCTCTAGAGTGACGACAAAACCCGGAAGAGTAATTCGCCAGTGGTTTCCTCGAGATTCTCCAATTGTTTTAGTTTTTTTCATTTTATGAGTGAAATAAGGTCTGTGGTAAATATACGGTTTGCTCTACAGCATTAATGTGAATTTTGAAGCTATTATGTTTTTTTTTTAATAAAAAACGTATGTTTTTAACAAGTAACTAGGTAAGACAGTTTGGAGTATGTACAGTTTACGTTGTAGAACAAAATCGACAAGTACGAAATCGTATAGAAGTATCGTTAAGTTATGTTTACCACAAGCTTTGTTTTACTCATAAATTGAAAAACCCCATTATAAAACCCCATAGGAAAATCTTGAAGGATCTTGAAATCTTCCAGGTTTTGATGTCACGACTGCAGCCCTCTATTCCAACACAAGTATTTGTGTGATACAGGCCTAAATGGAAAGAAAGACCTGTCACTTAAGAGGATTAGCACAGTTCTGTCACTGCTTGTTCTCATTACCGCATCACGATTGCTTTGTTTTCATACGATGTCTTAATGGCTGTGTTTCTGTGCTGTGTCAGTCCACAGCTCATATGTTATGCTGCAGAATTACAGGATCACGGTCCATATTTGGCAAAGCGCTCTAATGATGTGCTGCGTCTGCTCTGCTTTCTTAGGTTTTCCTGGATTAACACTGATGTTGCCACTCTGTCTGTGTTATAAATCTGAGAGACACTGCTATTCTCAATAACTGGGGTAAAGATGGGAGAAATGATACAGTTCTTTCAGGAAATGATGTCATAAACATCCATGCCATCCATCATCAGATTTAGAACCATCATTCCAAAAATGATTTAGCTATATAGCAGATTCTATTCAAAGCGTTTCTTAGCTTCCACTATGAAATTTCTCCACCCAATCTTTGGTAGGTTCATTTACATAATAATTTGAAAATCGAGTTGGTGTGTGCAAACGTGTTTGGTTACAGGTAAATGTTAACAGCCATACCGACTCAAATCCCTGCTGTGTTGATGATATTACAACCTCTGCGAACATTACATAGTTTCAGAGGCTGTCATGGCCTTGGCACTGACCAATGAACTCTTTCTCACTTTCAATTCACATTGAAGAACTCACATACTGACAATTGTGCCACTTTTTCTTCACGCTGATGTGCCAAAATTGTGCTATAATATGTGAGACATTTCAGAACCAAATGTCTATTGATCACCCCTCATCCTTATTTTGGATCATCAGCATTTGGCTTTTACAGTAATAACAGGGATGTAAATATTTCAAAAACTCACATCTGTTAAATAAGTGGTGTAATGTGGGCTTAATCATGTGTCTGTTGCTGCTTTTATGTCATGCACCTGGACATGTCTGGAAACACACGCACGCACACACAGACACACACACACACACACACACACACAGATCAGGTGTTTATGTAGTAGCCTTTTCAGGCAGATGTTGAAGTAAGTGTATTGCTTGTGTTTTGTTCTGTGGTGAGGAGATGTTTCCTAATGACCCACTGCTGTGAACGTTAAAAATATCCACTGTTAAACACAACTTCAAAACTTGATTTTAACACAAGGATATAAAGATAAATTCACTATAGTTCCCTAGTATAATATCATATAATATCTTTGTGTATATAGTTTTGTTTAGTATATATTCTTAGTATAAAGTTTAAAAAAAAAAAACTCTCCACTTCAGTGCCACGTTATGGACTCTTTCTTTGCTATTGTTTGGTTTTCTTTAGTTCCTGTTTCCCTGCTCTGTTTAGTTTTGGTTTCCCTGGTTACTGATTATGTCCTTATTTGTTTCTATGGTTACTTATGAATTGCACCTGTCTCTCATTATGTTCGCCTTATATAGTATCCCTGTTATGTTCAATCCCTTATGGGTTTTTGTTTATGATTTGTGTGGTTACCGTTAATCCCTGCTTGACCTCCTGTGTTCCTCCTCAGTATTTTGGATGATAATAAAGACTGTCTACTTGAATCTTCGTCTTTGTGTGCACTTACCACAGGCCACATTCACAAAATAATTTTTAAGGAATCCATTAATTATTATTATTTAGTTTATTAAAATATACTTAAAAAATCAATATAAATATATTGCTATTGAAATAGCAGGGGTTCCCAAACTCTTTTGTCAGCTAAACCCCTTAGTAGTAGTAGTAGTATGTTTTATCTCAAATTATTACTGTTGTAAATTAAAAAAATACTGTAAAATAATATATATATATATATATATATATATATATATATATATATATATATATATATATACAGTGAGGAAAATAAGTATTTGAACACCCTGCTATTTTGCAAGTTCTCCCACTTGGAAATCATGGAGGGGTCTGAAATTGTCATCGTAGGTGCATGTCCACTGTGAGAGACATAATCTAAATAAAAAAATCCAGAAATCACAATGTATGATTTTTTAACTATTTATTTGTATGATACAGCTGCAAATAAGTATTTGAACACCTGAGAAAATCAATGTTAATATTTGGTACAGTAGCCTTTGTTTGCAATTACAGAGGTCAAACGTTTCCTGTAGTTTTTCACCAGGTTTGCACACACTGCAGGAGGGATTTTGGCCCACTCCTCCACACAGATCTTCTCTAGATCAGTCAGGTTTCTGGGCTGTCGCTGAGAAACACGGAGTTTGAGCTCCCTCCAAAGATTCTCTATTGGGTTTAGGTCTGGAGACTGGCTAGGCCACGCCAGAACCTTGATATGCTTCTTACAGAGCCACTCCTTGGTTATCCTGGCTGTGTGCTTCGGGTCATTGTCATGTTGGAAGACCCAGCCTCGACCCATCTTCAATGCTCTAACTGAGGGAAGGAGGTTGTTCCCCAAAATCTCGCAATACATGGCCCCGGTCATCCTCTCCTTAATACAGTGCAGTTGCCCTGTCCCATGTGCAGAAAAACACCCCCAAAGCATGATGCTACCACCCCCATGCTTCACAGTAGGGATGGTGTTCTTGGGATGGTACTCATCATTCTTCTTCCTCCAAACACGTTTAGTGGAATTATGACCAAAAAGTTCTATTTTGGTCTCATCTGACGACATGACTTTCTCCCATGACTCCTCTGGATCATCCAAATGGTCATTGGCAAACTTAAGGCGGGCCTTGACATGTGCTGGTTTAAGCAGGGGAACCTTCCGTGCCATGCATGATTTCAAACCATGACGTCTTAGTGTATTACCAACAGTAACCTTGGAAACGGTGGTCCCAGCTCTTTTCAGGTCATTAACCAGCTCCTCCCGTGTAGTTCTGGGCTGATTTCTCACCTTTCTTAGGATCATTGAGACCCCACGAGGTGAGATCTTGCATGGAGCCCCAGTCCGAGGGAGATTGACAGTCATGTTTAGCTTCTTCCATTTTCTAATGATTGCTCCAACAGTGGACCTTTTTTCACCAAGCTGCTTGGCAATTTCCCCGTAGCCCTTTCCAGCCTTGTGGAGGTGTACAATTTTGTCTCTAGTGTCTTTGGACAGCTCTTTGGTCTTGGCCATGTTAGTAGTTGGATTCTTACTGATTGTATGGGGTGGACAGGTGTCTTTATGCAGCTAACGACCTCAAACAGGTGCATCTAATTTAGGATAATAAATGGAGTGGAGGTGGACATTTTAAAGGCAGACTAACAGGTCTTTGAGGGTCAGAATTCTAGCTGATAGACAGGTGTTCAAATAATTATCTGCAGCTGTATCATACAAATAAATAGTTAAAAAATCATATATTGTGATTTCTGGATTTTTTTTTTTTAGATTATGTCTCTCACAGTGGACATGCACCTACGATGACAGTTTCAGACCCCTCCATGATTTCCAAATGGGAGAACTTGCAAAATAGCAGGGTGTTCAAATACTTATTTTCCTCACTGTATATATATATATATATATATATATTTGATAATTATAGTAATGAAATCTGCTGCAATGCTTAACTCTGAAACGCTGCGCATCTGACTATATAAATATTTATTTAAATTGCCTTTTATTTGATAATCACACTATATTGCGAATATCATGCAGCCAAGTTTATTTATTTTAATTTTACATTATCAATTATTAGTTTTTCATCAACACACAAACCTCATGCAGATCCCTCATGAAACCCTGTACTGTATTATTAATACTACTGTACTGTAAAAAAAAAAAGATTATTTAATATACTACTACTACTACTACTACTAATAATAATAATAATAATAATAATAATAACAATAATTTTATTTTACAGAACAACAGTAAAATTACAATACTAATATTTATGGCTATCTTAATTTCTTTGCTTTCAAAAGTTAAACCATAGCGCTTTTATTTTGAAGGAAAACCACAGGGAGACATTACAGCTTCTCTATTGGTTTTAAACAACAGGTTTTAAACAAATTAAATGATTCTCAAAATGAATTTGGGAAGATGGTTACCACATTTGTCACATTATAAGTGACCCAAACTGATTAGATTCGAGACACTGAAAACACCAGATTGTGAGACAAAGTGCTGTGCTTCACAACTCAAATTGCATGTTTTTTTGAGCTAAGAAGATCTTTCACGTACATGCACAAGCAGAGGAATGCAAAGGCAATGGACAAATCAGTGAAAGAGAGATGGAGAAGTGGATGTACATTGGTAAGTAAATGTGTGCATGTATGTGTGTAGTCTTACCCGAGTGTGTGTACGTATGTGCATTTTAAGGCCGTCGTTCTTGCTGAAGGCCTTGTCACAGTATGGGCACTGATACGGTCGCTCACCTGAAGACAGACAAACAACAGACTTTCAAAAAACAGCTCACTGATAGACATCCAAACACATCTGCTTAATGTGTACAAACAAATAAATCATTATTAGGAAGAAAATAGGACACATATTTTACTTCACACTGATATATAATATAACAGCAAAATGTTATAAGAGCATCAAAGAGTCAATTCTACATCCTTCAGGAACTACTCTACCATGTGACCAAATTTCAAGATATTACAATTTCAAAGCACTTTGGCGCAGACATGGTGCTGTTAACAAGACACCGTTGACTGCTACTGATGACAATAAGGAGATGGGGCGGCACTAGTCGCGTTTCCATTACTCTTCAAATTGCGAATTGAAAATTGAAAATATGCCCCCCAAAAAAAGTTTTTTCGCATTTACAGATCACCTGGCATTCGTAAAAGTCAATCATTCTTTAAAGAAGGTACGGTATGTTTGAACAGAAGATCAGACGGAGTTCTTTGATAAACTCATAAAGTATTACAGGAATACTGGATTCTAAACAACAAAGAAATGCCACAATTGATCAAGAGCTTGAAGCAGAAGGAGGGAGAAACACCTCATATTTGCTGCTCACAAGTATAAGGGGCTTTCCTCGCCATTAATGTTGGATAACACGCCTATGTCTCCTTCCATCAAAAATAATGGCTAGTGGTGGCTGAGATATACGTAAACCCATAGATATCATATATAAACGCTAGATGTCTTATGGCGCAGTCACTTCCGGCATCACCGTTCGGCCATCTTACCACAGTGAAGCTGTGAAATAGGTGAGTGATCAGCACGCACACAAATCCTCATATCTCGCTGAAATATTGACGGATTTACAAACGGTTTGGTTTCTTACAAACGTTATTAACGTGGCTATAATTCCGAATGCTTGAACATGTATGTTATAATTATTCCTATGTATGCAGTGTATGTATGTAGTGTCATAACTACATCTCTGACGTTTATAACAAACCAAACCGTTTGAAAATCGGTAGAAAATTTAGCAAGTTATGGTTATTTAAAAGTATATGCACCATTAAACGAGTGAGCGAGCACACTGTGGCAAGATGGCCGCCACGTGCGGACGTCGACCTCCATTGGCCAGCAGCGCGCACGAGACATCTAGCCTTTATATATGATATCTATGCGTAAACCTACCAGCATCTGTGCCACGATTTTTGGAAGGACTTATCGCAAGAGTATAAAATGACGTTTAGTCGCAGAACATTGGTTAATGGAAACGCCGTCATTTCGCAATTTTTTTTTTTATCGACATATAGAAAATATCGCAAAAGTTTTGTGCAAATCTGTAATGGAAACGCTGCTAGTCACTCGTTCCGTCATACTACTGCATAACATCTGACCCTTACATCTAAGCCAGTGTTGGTATAAAGACACTTGAACTGGAGAAGATGTCCATGTCGAAAAAGGCGGGGCTGCAGAGCCACACCTACCTATGACATCATCATCATCATGGACCAATGGTGGTTCGAAGGTGTTTAACAGCTGGAGCTTTGGCAAGTGGTTTTGAACTTCCAAAACGAACTCCAAACGAATTTCATTGTGGCCTGATTTTTTTTCTTTTTGTGAAATGACATCACACCAGTTTGTTCGTAAATTTCGCTTGAAGTATATTGGTGACTTAATTCAGTTACTTGGATGCTAGAATACGTTTCCAAAAGTAAGACTCGTAAACAAAGACCATGACGTGGCAGTGGCATGATTCTTTTTGGGGTATTTTTTAGTAACACAGTCAGTTACGTCATTGTTCAAGTCAGTTGGTTTTAACAGAACTCCACAGATCTCCATCTGAGGAAGAGTGCCAACTGTCTAATTGGTGATCAAGGCACATTACGGCATCACGATCACTCTTAACGTTCTGCACCACTGGAATCAAAGCTTGGAAAACAAACTGGAATCTTCTGCCTTTTTGGATTGAGAATGTTTTGATGCCAGGCATAATTCGGGTTTGGAACGGGAAACTTGGCACAGAACTTCGGAATCTGCATAATATTAAGGGCTCCAATATGTTGTGGTATTCAGTGCAGAATGTGTATTGTGCACAGAACCAGCTAAATAAAACACATTTGATGACTTACTTTGAGGGTATAAATGCTGCATCTTAAGGCTGAATAACTTTTGTAAAAATGTGTTCCACATATTTGATTGCAAATACCTTTTTTAGCCCAAGATCAAGCTGCATATTGACATTTCAATCAGATATATATTTATGCAAACAGAGTAGGCTTTAATCTTTATGAATGCAAACATATATAAGCAATTTGGTCCAAAGAGGGTCTAGATATATGCTGCCTGATCTCTGACTACATAAAGTCTGGAATAATGTGTCCACAAGGAATTTAAAATATAAAACAGGATTTCCAAATCAATACTTCATGTGTCTTTAGATTACCGGTCTTCCTCTCCAGAAATGTAAAACCAAACACACAGGGTTTTTGTGTCTCTATCTCCACCATCTTGAACCGCAGAGACCTGAAGTGGGAGGAGCCGGTTAGGCCACGCCCCTCAGCGGATCAAAGAGGTGCTGAGCTGAATGGGAGAGATGCTATCGGAGCGCGCTCGGTATCACCACAAAGGAGGAGTGACAAGCTGTCAATCAGAGAGCGGACCAACACGTGGGTCTGCTTAAGATAAAGCTGATCCAGGTTGCAGATAGCAGAGCAGTTATGATTGCCGCTCTGCAATCCTGCAGTGTGAGGTAACAAACACTGCTTCGCTGGAAGCCCAATTTAGTAGTTTAGCCAAAAAAAATACTACTAATTAACATAATATCAAAATTGCATTGCAATGTGAATTCTATAAGTATTACACATTACTATAATTTATTACAATAACCTCTGGTTTCACAAACAAGGCATAGGGCGATCTCCAATCTCTGTGTGTGAGTGATGTCTGTGCGCTTCAATGAAAGCAGGCATTAATATAGAACATGATTAAACTGACTGGAACTACCTGTGCATTAAACAGTTTTAATGCACATCTTCCAGCCAATCAGAATCAAGCATTCAGACAGAAACATAATATAAATAAAAAATAATTTATCCGTGTTACAAATTAATTTTATTTTCTGGTTTTCTTCAAATAAGTCAAGAAGGCCTTATTTGACTGAGTTTTACCTAATGAATGCCTAAGTACCACTTGAAAAGGCGCAGAAAGTCTTACATCAACAACAATGCAGCCATTCCACACAATTCCACTGATTTTTGCCACATAGTCAGTGCAGAAAAAGCAATAAAACGCACAGATAATTTCTTATGAGTGTAATTACAACATGGACACTACAATGTAAAGTGTGATCAGGCAGTGGCATACTTTAAATAATGTGGTTAAATTCGCAATAAATGAAAATGGGACATCTCTCCATAGATTAAGGCCTGTTTCACACGGGTGTCTGCAGCATGTGTGTGCTGTAAGTGACGTGTAATTCATTTCAGTGCACATATTAACAGGCTAGAGTAGTCTGCACTCATAAGGCATAGCAGAAACAGGGGCTAAACTGCAAATGAGTTTCAGTGCTGAAAGCTATTTACAGTGAGTCACATGCTGAACTGAATAAATAAAAAAATGCAATGTAAAAATGCAATACAAATCTCTTTACTGACACAATCTTTTGTAATACATGCTGTTCTGAAGCAACCCATCTGTCTATTACCATTTGTATATTGGATCCTAATGTATCCAAATTAGATTTCATGGTAATCAAGTTAGCAAAACTTCTGAATGGCCCACTCCTGATGTTAAAACTGTTACCCTGGGAGAAATAATAATAATATTTGAAACAATTTTCACTAAATTTTCACAATTATTACAAAGAATTGGCAAGTAACACATTGAATTAAACATGACATTTTTATGTAGAAAGACTAAAATTGTATTTTCTTGTAGAACGTACTCTAAAAATCTTTGTTTTATTTACAATTTTGAAAATTGCAGATTATTAGTGTTGTAACCCAAATATAAATTATTTTTCTTTATACAGCCACAGGTACAGGCTGCAATATTTGACTTGACAGAAAAAGAAAAAGAAACTTTCCGTAGAAGTAGAAACTTTACGCCAATGCCCCCTATAGTGGCACTTATAATGAAGTAGAGAACGTAATGCATATACTGTGCATTATATTGTGTTGTCTGATGGATTTATTTTTAAAATCAGGACTATGTGACGTACAAAATAGGCTTTGCATGATGTCAGCAAAAAGATTTCCCCACATAAGACACAGAGTTAGAGATAAAAGTTTAGCTCATTGGCACAGTTTCAGTCGCTCTGGCATGTTGTGTAGGAATTATTTAGAGAGTTTCGGAAAAGACGTAAAATATCAGGCTCACATAACCGTGAGATCCAGCTGTCACTAGCAGGAAGCAGAGAGAAGCCCAGGCACGTGAAACAAAGCTCTATTCTCATTACAGGCCTTTCTGGGCTAATGAAATAAGGGTTTTCTGGATGGAGAATGGCTCCCTTTGGAATAGGTAATGCGTCTGGCAATTGGGGCAGCCCCACAGAGAAACGTGAAATGGCAAAACATAACTTAATAAGACACTGCCTTCAGAGAGATGCCAATTGCTGTGTTCCTGTGTGTGTCCTGATTGCGCAACAATCCAGTTTCTAATTCGCTTTCTTGTCAATGCAATCTCTTGAGGGAATATTTGTTGGATCAAGAAAAAGAAAACGTACGTAGATTAATTAGATAAACGAAGAGATTGGCGAGGGAAAATGTATGCTGCCCTTTGAATAATAAGGTTAATTAGCTCAGCTTCAGGGGGAATGCACATGTAAGATGTTCATTAAACATGAGACCGCTCTCCAAACGAGTCTGCCGAGGCTTTACAAATGATCCGTTATGGTGCTTATTTGATGGTGACAAGCTTCCCTTGTACACCTCCAAAATATGGATGTAATGCACAGTGTAAAAACCAATGCGAGCCACTTAGCATAGTTCTTCTTTACGTGAAAAAAACCCTGCGCCTTCCACATACTCCAAAGCAACTTCCTCCTGGAGCCACCGACCCTCATCTATAAGACCAGCTGCATGTGCTCATGACTGCTTTTAGGACAACATGGAAAATAAACAACCTTATACAACTCTATACAGGTGAAACTCGAAAATTTTGAATATCGTGCAAAAGTTCATTTATTTCAGCAATTCAACTTAAAATGTGAAACTAATATATTATATAGGCTCATTACATGCAAAGTGAGATATTTCAAGCCTTTATTTGTTATAATTTTGTTATGCATGTTATTTTCTATATAATATATTAGTTTAACCTTTTAAGTTGAATTACTGAAATAAATTAACTTTTGCACGATATTCTAATTTTTCGAGTTTCGCCTGTACATGATGACGTTTTTTGTATGTGCATCTTGAAACCAGTCTTCACCAGCTGCATCTTAAAACCACATATCACATCCCCAACTATCTCTCGAGATTCAGTGGTTTCCTCCTGTATTTCGGTGTGTATTTCTGACATCAGGAAACGTCCTCACCCTGTAAAAGCTATTTATAACCATTGCGTCCATTGCATTTGTCTTGCATGGTTTGACGCTAATTTGCAACTTTCATTGACAATGTCGGTGTCGGTTTACAGGTCAGGATGTTGACAAACATGAAAATGTCCTTCGCAGATGTGCTTGAGTACACCAAGAGGAATCCATCATGTATGTAACAAGTAGGGTATTGGGTTAGAGCTTATCTTAGCCTGAAGGACCTCTGTAGAAGACATTAGAAGAGGGATCCAACAAGACAGGGTTCAGCCCCGGACCCTGGGTCAAGGGATTTGAGCATCTGTCAGGTCTGTAAAACAGGGATTAGCTCAGGACAAAAAGAGCCTGTGCTTTCATAAGCAGATGGTATTGAGGAGGACCGTTCCTGGCTGAAGTTCTGCCGCTTCTTCCAACAGTCTGACGGACTATTGTCTTATAATAGGAGTCTCCAATATGCGGAGACATATCAAATACATCATGGCGCATTCCCTTTAGGATATTGGTCTACACCGAGAGCAGCACTTAGCTCCACACAACAGTATACATGGGTGTTCGTACAAAAAAAAAAGTGTTTTAAAGAAGACACACCTCAAAAACACCTTAACTTTGCTTTATAGTTGTTTTTGAACGTAAGAACACATCATGGGTTGCGTTTCACCTACAACGACACAACTCTCTGCTTAACTACTGTAGTACGATGCACTGTTGAAATCAACTAGCTAGTTACGTCTGTTTCCCGAAACCATATTGTCGCAAATTGGTCGTTCAACCACGTTGTTTGATGATGTCACGAACTTGGTGGAGTTATAACTTCTTTTAATGAATCGTCTGAGATCAAATTAATACTAGACTTTAAATAAATTGCTATAAATTACGGGCATGGCATCTGAGGACTGTTTCTCATTTTTCTCAGTTATTTTGTTTATTTCCAGATTCAATCATAGGCTCGTTCTTACGTACTAGAGCACGTTCACACATGCGCACTCTTCAAAAACGACGCTTTAAATCTTTTGACAAACTAAAAGACGTAAATGACATTTGTATGTTTTCTAAATAAATGATACAGATTGTTCTGAATGTCAGCTTGCTTATTTAGCTCAAGATAAGGATTTATTGAGTCCACATGTCATGCAAACAAGAAACTCGGCTTCTAACCACAGCTCGAGAGCTGTCGTTCCAAACACACAACTTTGAAATGCTTTTTGCTAATGTTCATTGGAACTATGTTTTCGGGAAACACCGACTCGTTGAACTGCTGATAACAACAGAACTTGCGACCATAGTTGGCTAACGATGCTTTTGGGAAACGCACCCCTGTGTGAATGGTCCCTAAGAGTGTGTTGTCTTGATAGTTGTTGGATTTAGTACTAAAAGTAAAAGTCTTCTAGTAGAAATAGGAGCCACACCGATATTACAATTCTAGACGATAACGATAAGATGCTAATTATTTTCATGTTATGGCAGATGACAGACAAATGGCTAATATTAAAATTCTATTTAAAACTATTTTGCCAAAAACTAAAATAAATTGCTTTAAATGCTACAAGTGAAAGACATCCCGACATGTAAATGTAAAGTATAAAAAAGAAATTCATTTTGAGATTTGATAAAGATTAAATGTAACATTGATCACTAGATGATGGCAAAGTGAGTCTACTCACATAAATTGGGTAAATTAGAATGCACAATTATATATATATATATATATATATATATATATATATATATATATATATACACACACACACACAGATATGAACTCTCTACTATTGGTCAATAACCAATACAGTACAGATGTTTAATATATATATATATATATATATATATATATATATATATATATATTACACATTCTTACTTTGAAGGGAAATATTATTAAGAGATATATTTCACCCAAACATGAAAATCCTGAACTCAATATACTCCAGCTCATGTCATTGAAAAACTGTATGCCTTGTATATTTTTCTGACCATGCATTGGAAGTTAAGGGGCTCCAATTTTGATTGTTTCCCAACATTCTTCAAAATATCTTGTTCTGCTGAAATTAATACAGGTTTGGAGTGGCATGGCCTCTTTTGCCTTGGGCCGATAAGTATCCACACAGTAACAGGTTAAAAAACGACTCATAACACTGTAGTGTAGTGGTGGCATATGCAAACATAACTCGCTTCAAAACATAACTTCTTCCAAAACTGTGAAAATCGACTCGTTATTTTGATTTATCTAGTGGATCACTATCTGAGACCTAGTGTGCGGAAAGGGGGCTAACTGATTTAGCATGTGTTGTAATGCGACACCGTCTTTGTGTGACCCGAATGTCTCTGCTCTCTTTCCAGATCCCCGGCGGTCCCCTGTGGCCCCAGACACCCCCGTCTGCTAATCGATCCGTTTGGCACCCCCCTCATGTGAGAGTGTGTGTGTGTGTGTGAGTGTCTGGTGAACAGATGGTTGTCCCTGTCACATGCCGAGCATTGTGCTGGTGTTATGGGGAGATCTTTGTAGCTCAGGGCCTTCAGTATGAAAGACATTAGGCCTGTCCATCACACACTCCATCCTGGCTTCCTTTTTTCATTCCAACATCCAAAACAGACTCACCCATGCAAGTTAACACATTCACACACACACACACACAGTAAATGTAGGCTTGAATGCCGCCGGGTACGGACCAGCAGACTGGAATGGTGCAGTAATACAATATTGATCGGTTCTGACCGATAAGTGATTGACTTTGATCAGTCACAGACACACCCAATCACTTCATACTTGACCTGGTGATTACTGACAGACCTTCACAACTAATGCTGCTGCCGCCACACATGCTTAAACGTTACCATGTACAACTGTGTTCAGTACACGTATGCAAACTTACACACACTGCCGCCCAGAATGGTTGACTAGTCAGTGAATAGTGACTTTTTTTAGTGAGAGGTGCTTTAAATTAAATTAAAAGGCAAACTATGTAAGCTTTTTGGATTCAAATATCCAAAAACCACAAGAAAAATTTTATATATTTTGTTGAGTTGTGTACTTACATTATCCCAGATGTTTCTAAGAATGTTTAAATCCAAAGAAATAAGCAGTTTTAACCAGGACACGGACCGCCGATCAATGTCACTGAATAGTGACTTTTTTAGTGAGGTGCTTTAAATGAAATTAAGTGTTTTGATTTATTGGTGAATGTTTTCACGTGCTGACAGTCTAAAGGAATGTTCACAACACGAATGTACGGCGCAAAAATTTGAACCAGTTTGGACAAGCAATTTGTCTTTTTGGCCCAATATGGGAAAAAATGGCAAACATTGGGAATTAAGATGCAAAGTCACTCTCTGACAGTAGGTGGCGCTTATGGAACAATTTGTCGTGATGTATATCAAAAAACACCAAACAACACAAATAACAGTGGCCCTGTCCCAAATGGCCATTGCGTGCATTTGTCCGTTAAAGGATTAATTCACTTCAGAATTAAAATTTCCTGATAATTTACTCACCCCTATGTCATTAAAAATGTCTTTCTTTCTTCAGTCGAAAAGAATTTAAGGTTTTTGAGGAAAACATTCCCAGATTTTTCTTCATATAGTGACTTCAACGGGTATCAACGGGTTGAAAGTCCAAATTGTAGTTTCAATGCAGCTTCAAAGGCTCTACACCAGGGTTCCTCAAACTCGGTCCTGGAGGGCCACTGTCCTGCACAGTTTAGCTCCAACACTGATCAAACACACCTGAGCAAGCTAATCAATGTCTTCAGGATCACTAGAAACTCACAGCTAGGTATATAACCAGTGTAATCCTATGAGAAGAAAAGATTTCAATTATTAAATAAATAAATTAAATATATCTCACTTTACGTTTGTGGTGGGTTTCGAGATTGACCATTATTTTTCCTTGCATGAAAAACTTTGGGAGTCCCTAATTTAAACAACCCTCCAACTAATCAACGTTGAAAAAGCTTAGCTATGCATAGTCCAACTCCCAAAGCTGTCATCAGACCAATCAACAGTGGCAGCTACAGTAACTGAGGAAAAATATTTCCCAAACACATCTTGAATCTGAATTCATTCAAGTGGAAAAAGCTGTTCTGTTGTTTGGATCCAGTAGTAGGCAGTTCAGTAGAGATGTTTATATCGCACACATACTTAGTTTTACTAGACACGATGGGTTTCACTTTCCAGATGTGGATGGACAGTGTGTGTGTGTGTGTGATTGTCTAAGTGAGCACTCTTAGACTACTGTGAGGACACAGACTCCTGCAGTGAGAACATCCCAAAGAATTACCCATCACTACACACACACACACACACGCGTGCCTCGGCTTCCTTTAGATACATGTGCAGAACTTCCTACAGCTGTTCCATAACATTTCATTCTGCTATCCTTACACATCTGAGCACCATAAACATGCCACTCCAGCCCTGAGATAATACGGCTTCATCTCCTCAAGGTTTAATTGTTGTGTGAAATCACTTATCGGATGGAAATCAAGTAAAACCCCGTCTTAAATCAAGCGGAAACCTTTTGGCTTTGGATCGATATAAAGTCTGGATAGCTTATTCTGGATAAGAACCGCCCACTGCAGTATAATCTATACATCTCATTGTATATAGATATTCAGTATATTTGATTTAGTGTCTTTTAGTTTGTCAGGAGAATAAAAAGATGTATAAGAAATGTATAAATGTGAACCCTGGAGTATGACATAAGAGGAAAGCCGCGATTGAATCAGATCTGTAAAAAAAAACAAAAAAAATAAAATAAAAAAAAACAACAGAGAACAAAAAAACGGGAGTAGTCCACAGTTTCCATGTTCGTTATTTAAAGAAATAATCTGATATTAACTCAATTACGAACCAATTAACTGGCAGAAGTCATTGCTTTACCACCTGCATGATGCCATTAACGACAGTTCTACTGTTGAACCAATGTGGTTTGAACGACGGATCTGCGAAAAATTTAACCAGCTACTCACGACTGATAACATAATTTACATACATAACCTAATTTCTCCAACAATGCATCCCACTATGGCAGTTAAGCAGATAGTTGTTGTTGTACATTACATTCATCCCAGTTTGTTTTGTTTTTAACTCTTTCCCCACCAGCATTTTTTGTTAAAAAGTTGCCAGCCACTGCAAGCATTTTTGATAATTTTCACAAAATGTTCATGTCCCCCAGAATATTTTGTTGTATGAATATCTGAACATGCAATCTATCTATCTATCTATCTATCTATCTATCTATCTATCTATCTATCTATCTATCTATCTCTCTCTCTCTATATATATATATATAAGAAAGAACAGAGCCTCTGCTTTTTAACAAAAAATGCATTATTTTTTTTTATCAACACTTGGATGTGGGTGTGAGTTTAATTTAAAAAAAGAAACATTTTGAGCACATTTTGTTGAAGACTACATCCAGATTGGATTCAGACCGATGATAAAAACACAGATGGAGTCCATCAACACCCCTAAAGCTTCACAGTCCTGTAGCTCGTCCTGGGTTGACGTTTCATTCAGTAACATTAGGCAGTTTTGATTTATATGCTGTTTAAAGTTGATGATCGCGATGAAGCTTACATATGTTATCGCTTGTTACTGCTTCTTCTTCACCTGTGTTTTGATCAGGAGATTCGGTACTCTTTCAGAGGATGTGTAATAGCGCCCCCTACCGTATAACAGTGAAACACACAGAAAGACAGAAATGTTTGTCAATGGCGGGGAAACGTTGTCTCATAAATGACAGAAATCTCTGTCAATGGCGGGGAAAGAGTTGAGTGTTATTTAGGGGTGTGTTTATCATAAACAGTTGATATCACAATAACACACGTTGCAAAACAAATCAAAAGTAAAGCATGCATGTGCAGACTGCACAACACTGAAGAAATGATCAGAAACTGTGTATAAACAGTCAGAATTTCCACCCGTCCAGAAGTAATAAGCACTGACTACTTTATGGACACACAATATGTCTGACAACGTGAAAGAAGAATTTTGTGTGACTAAAGCCATAGTAACATAGAAAGATTTCACGCAATGAACCTCGCAAACCCTGACAAATCCAGGGATCCGTTCACTCTGAGAAACGCTCGTTCTGAGACCAGTATCCTGTAAACATATCTTTATTTTCCAGTGGGCTGATTAAAAGCTGTGCACGGTGCACCCCGATCCCCGGAAATCACGGAAAGCCAACCCATTAAATTGGAATCAGACGGGATTTTGAGAAAGCTATTGTCATTATTGTGTGTAACATCCATCAAGCGTTCAGTGAGCGGTCCATGGGCGCCTGAGGCTCAGACTAGTGGAACGCCACACTCCTGCTGTTTTACATGGATTGTAATACCTTATTTGTGCAGTACCTCCCTGATCCTGTTCTCTAATACAGAAGGGCATGATACAGATTTTTGGTAGAAAAGAAATGTGGATAAGGAATATTGCTAGTACACTAGTCAAGTTGGCCTGTATAGTTGCTCTGATGTAGGTTCATGTCCACCAGACACTGAACATTTCTTCTGTGTATTACAAGTATATTGTTCATAGTCCGACAGAACTTGCCTAGAGATGGTGACCAGTAGAGAGAGTACAGTGATACAATTTGCTGTCTCAGGGAATCCATGAAAAGCTTACAAGATTGTACCTATAGAATTTTCAAAGTTAATGTGTTAACGTTACATGTTAAAGCTGCAGTGCAATCGATTTTGCCAAAACTGCACGTTACTCGGAAAGGAACATTGTTCTGGTGAGTACGTGAGTTGGGCTTTGGCTCAGAAAAGAAAAATATGATGCTGTAAGGTGCAGATATCATTTTATCAGAGCAAATTACAGTAACGATGCCAAAAATATCTCCCTTTTAAAAGAAAAGACATAACGTAAAAAATAAACAAATACCTGTTCATAACATAGAAGAGACAAATATCTGTGTAACAACGTCTTTCTTCCACTTTTGCTCAGCCTCTGACTCACTGAAAGCTGTATAAAAATATATAAATGATAAACAAAGTAAATAAAAATGAATGAACAGAAACAAGTTTAGGTGGAAGTGCTAAAAGTACTTAAAAAAACTGGAAAATGGGAATAAATAAAAACTAAAACAAAAAATTCAAATAAAAAAATAAAATAAATAGTAATATAAAAAACAAAAACTCATAAAAATGACAAAACCAGAAAAAAATGACTAAATTAAATTTGAAAAATGAATGCTGAAAATATAACTAATTCAAAATATCAATCAAAAACTATAATAGTATAAAATACTATTAAAATAACAGTGTTTGATTACACTATTTTAAGGTGACAGTTGCATTGTTTAGGGTTAGTTTGGTTTAGGGTTAGTTGTAATTATGCATCATTTACTGTTATTAGTATAGTAAGTCCATGTAGTAATGTATAACTACATCACCTTAAAATAAAGTGTTACCCAGTGTTTTGTACTAGATCTTCAACCATTGTAAACCTACCAGATTAGATAATATTAGTACTAAATCTGCTAGAGTTTGTCTAGTGAAAAACCATCAAAATATGGCATGCTACATTCAAGACAAACAACATTAACCACACAGCGGCAGCCAGAAAGTAGGTGGAAAACCAAACCAAACAGGATGCAAGACAGACGAAGGACTTTTCTAGTTAATGTCAGAGAAGCGTGTTCAGCTCATGGCTAATGTGTCGTGTCACTTTCACCAACGACCATCAATAGCATGAGCACTGACCTCATGGCTGAACTACTTTCACTGATGAGGGCACTAGACTAATGTGGCTTGATCTGTCCTGAGGGCAAACGCATAGGCTTTTCCACACATGCACACCTTGTACATTGTGGCTGTACAATGAGTCTTTTCAGTTTCACGTAAATGAGATGTAAAACCGGGGCAACTTTAGCTTCTCCCAGACCTTGACACTTCACATGATGTCATTCAGCCCTTCACATTCCATAAGTGTTTCCTTCAGGTCCTCCTGCATTCCTCCTGCCAACGGCACCGCGCTAACCCAGCGGGGTGTGCAAACTAAGACACGCATACATGCAGACAGAACATCCATTCACGCCGGGGACCTTGGATCTGTTTGGATGGTGTTTTTAGCTCGACCTTTAAAGAGAAACACCCATTCCATCTTAAATCAGCCCTGTCTCCATCGACTTTGAACTTCTGTTCTGTATTTGGCAATCTTTAAGGCCGTGACGCACCAAGCCGATGGCCGGCCCAGCATTAAGCGTCTGTAGGCCTAGTTTCTGTGGTGGGTTTGGCACCGGTGGGACTAGTCGGATTACTATCGCCATCTTATCGTCCGATTGAGCAAGTTGAAGTGCCGACGGTGAGAGAGATCACTCTGGGGTGTGTTTCCCAAAAGCATCGTTAGCCAACTATGGTCGCAAGTTCTGTTGTTATCAGCAGTTCAACGAGTCAGTGTTTCCCGAAAACATAGTTCTAACGAACATTCGCAAACAGCATCGCAAAGTTGTGTGTTTGCAACGACAGCTCTCGAGCTGTGGTTAGAAGCTGAGTTTCTTACAGGTATATCCTTCAATACATCCTTATCTTGAGCCAAATAAGCAAGCTGACATTCAGTACAATCTGCATCTTTTATTTAGAAAACATACAAATGTAATTTACATCTTTTAGTTTGTCAAGAGATTTAAAGCGTCGACCAACTTGCGACAGTATGGTTTCAGGAAACAGTCGTGACTAGCTTGATTTCTTCAACGATGCATCGTACTACTTTTTTACAACAAAAATGAACCATCACTGAACTTACTTAAGCAGGACTGTGATGCTGTTTTCTTCTGGAAACAAACTTTGTTGTATTATTTTCCTGTTATCTCTGTAAAGCTGCTTTGATACAATCTGTCTTGTAAAAAGCACTATATAAGTAAAGGTGACTTGACTTGACTATGGTAGTTAAGTTACGTCGTTGTATGGGAAACGCACCCCTGATTTAGCTTAGCGAAGCAATGCACAAAAGGAAAAATAAAAGTGATTAAAGCAAGCAAATGGCAAAGTCAAGACAGCAAACATAGAAGGATCTTCTCATATTTTCATATCCACAGTGCTAGCTTTTTTTCTGGTTTCTATTTTTGAATGCAGATTACAGATTACAGCCACCCTACCCACCGAATTCAGTTCTCTGTGCCTGAAAGGTCAAATACTGACACAGGTGTCAGAGTTGACTATCATGTGGAGTATCTCACGTAAATACAGTGGGTTGTGGCTTAAGGGCGTGTGTCCATCAAAGTGTTTTTTCACGCGGCTAGCATATTTTTTCTATTGTTTTCAATGGGAGCGCCACATTTTTAAAACGGCATGAGCGTAACGAGGCACTGAACGTCTTTTTCACGCTGAAGCGCTGAGCGCTCTGCGTTTTTTACTGGTCACCGAGAGTTGAAGAATGTTCAACTTTGGGTAAAACACAGCGCTCATCACTGTCACTTTTTACCCAACCGTCCAATCACAGTGGAGGAGGGGCGGGACTAATACCACACCAACCAACCGCCACATTCTGCTTGTACAACGTCAACAGAGGACAACAACAAGCACAATAACGGAACAAAGTCATTTAAAACAAGAGCCAGAGAAAATACATTACATTGTATCAACATTTTAATATAGAATCAACACAGAAACAAAATATGTGTGAAATGAGATACTAGTAACACTTTCGCGGATATTCCGTATCACAACAAGCAAAGTGTCTCAACTGAAAAAAAACGTTCTCAAGCGCCCACAGCTAGGCGTTTTCAGCTGGCTAAAACGCTTTGGTGGACACACGGCTCAAGTGAACATAAACAGCTCGGTGAAAACCGGATATGTGTCAGTATTTTAGATCCTAGGTCTTAAAGTGACAGCAGCCTAAAATACCTGTCTGTGTCATTAATGTTAATCAAACAACAAAAAATGTTAAGTAAATGTATACATGTTAAATAAACCCACTGTACCTGAAAAAAAAACATAGCTTATGTAATTTGTAACTATCATATTTGTCCTATTGTTTGTAATTTGCTTCTTTGTTCTTTTTTATGTAACGAAAGTAAAATAACAACCAAGTTGAAAATTTGGGGAACTTTTTCGCCCTCACGTGAAACACTCGATCATGCGGATTATTATTTATTATTATTCATTCCAAACCTGTATGATGTTATTTTATTTCTCTAGAATGCAGAATTGAATAGAATTTTACAACTTTGATGGAGGGGAAGATTAACCAGTGAACAAATTATAGACTATTGTTCACAAAAAAAACTATTACATGTCTTCAGAAGACTTGGAATATAGTGCACAAGTCATATGGACTTCTTCTATGGTACATTTATGGTGCTTATACATTAAATCATTCATTCAGCTGTTCAGCGGTATACAGTTGTGACGTTATGAAATGGAAATTAGGTGAGGTTATGTTTTTAAAGGTAGTTTTTGTACACCGCTCTGGCTAACAAGTGGAATCCCATGTGGCGCCTGAGGATGACATCATCAACACGTTGAGCTCAGTATAACTCACGCCAGTCTGACATTTGGAGAATAATGCAAACCCCCCGGTCAAATCCAAATCCCCGCATTACCAAATAAACAGCCTTGATCACACGTATAGTGCATTCAGCTTTGTCTGCAAAAGCTGTGTTGTCACCACAGAAATGAAAAGGAGTTAAAATCACAGCTTTGTGGATGTTAATGTGTGGGTGGAATGAAAGTTGTGTGTTTAGCTGAGCTTAAATGCGGATTTGAGAAACAGATGGTTGGGTTTATGATTAGGTTTAGATGTTTTAATTAGGTATGATTTCATTTATAGGAAGTACTGGTTTGAGTTTAACTTTGGCAAAAGATTTCGAATCAAGCTTCTAATCAAGCAGGTTAACCAAACAAACAATCATGAGATTAACCCTTTGAACCAGCGGAGAGACTGTCAGCGCTGGGTTTTAACCCCGTCGGGCAGAGGTGAGCTGGGGGAAGGACAGAGGAAGACACAACTGCTACAGAAATCGCTTGCCCTGCTAAATCCATTGCTGATTGCTCCAGTGGTTTTGATCTTTCAACACATATAAGCTTATGGAGACCTAAACCACAGGGAATTCACCTTACCCAACTGAAGTTCTGGTTTGGTGTGTGGTTATTAGCAAAATATTGTGTGATGTGTTGAATAATCATGATATAAATCACAATAAGGTTGGCTGCAATATAAAAACTAAGTCATCTTCATGTTTTCATTTGCAAATATGAGAGGGTTCATAGAGTTGTTATAATAGCATCTCTGACACATCAGTAGCAAAAGTGAAAAGCGGCCCAGAGATGAAAAAGTGAAAGTGCAGTTAGTATCGCTGAAACTGTTTTAATGACTCTATTCAAAATTCTGATCACATTTAATACTTTTTCAGATATTAAAATGTTGTAGTAAATATATTTTGTATACGGTAGTAACATATAGTAATATATAGTAATATATATATATATATATATATATATATATATATATATATATATATATATATATATATATATATATATATATATATATGTAGAAACTAGCGATATATTGAAGTATTCAAGTCAGTTAAATTTCGACGAGCATCTTACCCTTGTGAAAATAACGACACTTCAGAATATGTTTAAAAAGTACTTATTACAAGACTTGCACACTTTAAAAGAAAATATAAGTGCAAAAATAATGTAATGATTTCAGACACTTAATTGCATGATATTTACTATTAAATTAAAATATATTATTGTTTAAATTTATATTAAATGTAAATAGCTGAACTTAAAAGTGTTTTTGACCCACGTAAGTAGGACTTTAGTACATCTTTATTTGTAATTTTATAATCATATCTATTGTCTTTGAAATATGGTTAAAGTGTACTGCTGAATAACCTGACAAGCATTTATGGTAAACTAAAATAAACAAACATATTTGTAGTTACACATTTGTAATGTTGAAGGTACAATTTAGCACATTTAAAATTCATTACTTTAAATCTAATATCAAGTAAAATTATAATCAAGCACTTCTCATGTGCTTTAGTAATTTAGTAAACATCAAAATAAGTGTACTTCTTTAAAGCACAACAAAATATCAAAGCATGATTTAAAATTAATGAAAGATTACTCTAAGCCATGGGTCACCAAACTAAGGCCCGCGGGCCGACTCAGGCCCGCCACCCCCTTTTGACTGGCCCCCCAGCCCCTCTGCCCCCCACTACTTGAACCGGCCCTATGAGGCAATCCCCAAAAGTCGTCATGGCCTTTTATATAAATATAAATAAAACTTGCGTGCAAATTAATTTATGCAATGCAGAACTACTGTTAGATACGTGGGTTCTTTAGGGACACCTAATCTGTAGCTCCGCCTTAGCTCTGAAGCAGGCTGCGATGTAAAGATTACAATGCTGGAATATGTTGAGAGAGAGGTGTGGGCGCGATCAAAAAGTCGCAAAGTGTTTACTTATATTTGTGTGTGTGTGTGTGTGTGTGAGGCGCGGGCGCGGGCGCGATCGAACAGTGGAAACATAAAAACATACTCCGTCATTTTGTTTATACAGGACATCATTCAAACTGCAAAGTGTTTAAGTTACTGTTAATTAAAATTAAGGAAAATATATATATAATCTGAAATGTAGCAAATTAATTTTCAATTCATTCAGGTAAAATTACCAAACATATCTCAAGGTCTTTTTGTCTTTTTATTGATTTAATTAATAAACTAATTATATAAAACTATTGTCAGTGAACTACAAATAAACTGGTTCTATGCCTTTACTTTATTAATAAAACTTATTTTAAAAAAATACAAGGCTTAAGACATTTATTTTCCTTTGGTGGAACAGCCTGAGACATGCACAAGCCTTCTGCATTTTTGTTTTGCTTTTCCCTCCATTGTACCGAACTCGTACCGATGATGTCTGAACCGAGGTATGAACCGAACCGTGACTTCTGTGTACCGTTCCACCCCTAATAGAGAGTGCAGAGTTTTCAAAGAACAGTGGACCAACGATTATTTTTAAAGTGAAGAATAACTTTAATTAAAACAAAGTGTGAAGACTTGATTACTACTTTTGCAAACCACTAGTAAAGATAAACAAATATGTGCCAGGAATCAAGTGTTGATATAGTAGTGTGGATATAGTAGTGGGGATGGCTGTGCCAGGCTAGTAATCTCTACTACACAATGAGGCCTGCTGGTGGTCATTTTGGTCTGGGTCATACAATTCTATGTTATATAGCTGAGCCGGCCCCCCCATCACAGTCAGGAACGATAATGTGGCCCCCAGAGAAAAAAGTTTGGTGACCCCTGCTCTAAGCACACTTAAGTGACCATTTTTTCATTAAAATATCTGCAAGTATAGTTTTTTAAAACATATATACTTTTAAGATTTGAAGTGCACTACAAGTGCACATTTAATACAATTAAGTGCACTTATTTTTCACAAGAGAAGTAATGCTCTAAGTAGTGCTCTTGAAGTAATGCATTCAAGTATTTTGCAGATTTTATGCTCATTGACATTACATTGAATGACATGCCATTACACTGGCGTCAAGACCAGGTACAAAGATGCTAAACTGATGTTTATGAGCATGTCTTTTTAAAAGAAGAAGAGCCTATAATACAAGTCCAGTTGAAAGAAAGGAAAGTGGGATTTACAGGCAGCAGAGGTCAGGGGTCACAATGCTGGATGCCTACAAAGAGCGTTCTTTTCTTTCAGGCGCATCACTCGCTCTCACCATGTCTACTGCAGTCCAACACACACACACACACACACACATTTACTCCACTGGGCATGTTTTGGCCTTGTGTGTATGTGTATAAATGTGTGGGGAAAGGGTCAGAAAACAAGTGTGTGTGTGTGTGTGTGTGTGTGTGTGTGTGTGTGTGTGTGTTGTAGTCTGTTGTTATGGCAGCACACTGGAATGCTGAGCTCTCCACTATAAAGGCTCTTTAATGAACATGCTGTCTGTCACCATGTCCATGCTGAGATGTTCACACAGAGAAAGACAGAGAGCGAGATGCCAAATGCAATCTATGTGCTGTTGTTGGTGGCATACTATATACGTTTCTATATCATTTCATTTTAACTCTAAGGGCCAAATTTACTAAACAGTGCAAATTAGCGTGAGAGTGCAATCCCGAGTGATCTACTGACGACACGCAAATTAAAGAACACAGACGCGACCGGATCATTTCCATAATGACCAACACAATCTACCAAGAGCAGCAAATTAGCATCTGGTTTAAGACATGCTTGTTTTGGGCGGTAAAAAATGGTGCAAATACCAGTAAATTGACCAGCGCAAACCTTAGTATATCATGTTGTGATTAATTTAAAGGGGACCAATTATGCATAGTTTTACAAGGTGTAAAATAAGTCTCTGATGTCCCCAGAGTGTGTATTTGAAGTCAAAATACCCCACAAATAATTGTTATAGCATGTTAAAATTGCTTCTTTTTGGGGGTGAGCAAAAACATGCCGCTTTTGTGTGTGTGTCCCTTTAAATGTAAATGAGCTGGTGCTCCCGGCCCCCTTTCAAGAAGAGGGCGGAGCTTCAAGAGCTCATGCTCCAGCACACCAGCAACAACAAAACAGGATAATCTCACGCACTGAGAATCTCAGAAACTGTCAGTAATTGATGAATTTATGTAATTGATGTCGAGTTAACCATCTTCAAGTCAGCGATCAGCATGTTCTGTCATAATCTATAAATCTCTGTACAGGTGCTTGTGTGGAAACTGTTGTAAAATGCCTACAGAGCCAGAGAATATATGCTGCATGGAGATAGAACAGGTATAGTTTAGTTGCTTTTATGACATTGATATGCTTTTATGACATGCTATTGCATTTGTGTTACACACTGTATTGTAATAAAGGTGAAAATATGGATATGACTGCTTGAGAAGACTCCCAAATGTATGATTGACCATCCTGGACTGGAGCCAGTTTGCTGGCTTATAATGATTGGCACAAACGTATAAGACTTAAGCGATTTTGTTAGGGACATTTCCTTCAAAAATGAAATTTAAGCAGAATGTCCTCAGTGACTCAGATGGCAGACTCTTATGTGCATTGGTACATCCCGAAACACAACACTTCTTAATCCCTTTTTGGCAAAGACATCATACAACTACAGAAATGGCGGACTCTGCGCTTCTCACTCAGGTCTCAGGTCACAGTCTCTATGCTAATAAGGCAGATCGGCTCATTTGAAGAGACTGCTTTTGATTCATGGAAATTATAAAAAAAAATAAAAAAAATGAGTGAGTGAGTGGATGTTTACCATTATAGGCTGGTTGTTCTCATACACTGCGGACACACATTGGTGTTCAAACACCTTATAAAAGTGAATTTTGCATAATAGGTACCCTTTAAATACTCTCCTCCCATAAATTGTGCATCATAAAAGGGAAACTCCTACAAATGCATCTAAAGTATCAAGTATCTAAAGATAAGCCATGGCAAGAAAAATTAGCCAACTTCTGAAAATAGATAAATAAGCTCAGGGTTATTGGAAGATCAGCATGGAGTGTAAGTTCGGCTGGTGAGGAGGACTGACCCGTGTGGCTGCGGATGTGCACTCTCAGAGTGCCGTTACTGGCAAACTTCTGGCCGCAGTACGGACAGATCTTCTCCTTCTCTCCTGTATGTGTCTAAAAGGGACGAGAAACACAGCAAAACAGATTATTAACATTTGAGAACGATCCTCTAACCCACAGGTGTCAAACTCAGTTCCTGGAGGGCCACAGCCCTACACAGTTTTGTTCCAACCCTGCTTCAACACACACACACCTGCAGTTTTCAAATAAGCCTGAAGGACTTGATTAACTGATCAGGTGTGTTTAATTAGGGTTGAAGCTAAACTCTGCAGGGCTGTGGCCCTCCAGGAACTGAGTTTGACACCCCTGCTCTAACCTATCTATATTTGATGAACTGAAGTGATCTGAACTGATCCAGTCTGATGTGATTCAAACTCAGCTGACCTGAACTAAGGTGACCTGAATGAATTTGAACTGATCTGAACTGATGTGTTTTGAACTGAGCTGATGTGATCAGAACTTTTACGAACTGAAATGAAATGATCTAAACTGAACAGAGGTCGTCTGACCTGAAGTGAAATGAACTGAAGTAAGGTGATTTGGAAATGAGGTGATCTGAACTGATCCGAACTGATCTGAACTGAGGGGATCTGGTCTGAACTGAAGTAATCCAAACTGGTGTGTACTGAAATTAAATGATCTGAACTGAAGTGATCCAAAGTGAGGTGATCTAAACTGAAGTGATCGGATCTGTTCTGAACTGACTTGATATGAACTGAAGTGAGTTGAAACAAAGCGTTTTAAACAAACGCCGAACAGAGGAGAGCCTGTGACTCGCAGCAGAGCCCATAATAAAACCAGAATCAACACTGGTTTGGCTTTGCAGAGATGGCGAGAACTGAGGGATTTGGAAAACTAGCAGTTATTTATTTTATTTTATGGATTGCATGAAAGTGAATTAAAAACAAATGAACAGGAGCAAACGTTTCAGCACATTGCTATCTTCAGTGCTTCAGTGCAAGAACTGAGGGATTTGAAATGTTGTAAAAGCGACAGAGATGATGGTGTTTTTATTACTCAATTATATTGTATTTTATTATATAACGTATTTTATTGAACTGATAATTTGCCATATGTAGCTCTCTAACAGAGTTCACTGTAAACCAGCAGATCCAAAGCACAACCAAAACAACGTTCTCCCGCAAAATGCATGCAGTTGTGTTTGTTTTTGTTTTTATAACTGCAAGAGGGCCAAAAGTTACATAGTGTACCTTTCAGAAGAGCTTTATATGTGTGTGTGCTGGACTTGCCGTCTCTTCTTTACGCATCTACTATTAATCACATTTCTCCGATTGAAGTTTGGTTATGGCATTTGAAGAGTTGCTGAGCGTTCTAGGTCAGCCAGAGGTGAACCATGTTGCACGGTCGTAGTTTGCAAGGCCGAGATGGCGACTTGAGTTTCAGATCTGAGAGCAGATATTTCACCTCTGATAGTTGCGGCATCTCTTCAGTGTGTGTCAATCGTATGACAAATTTCAACTTTGGTAGCTCGTAGATCCGAACGTAGCAAGTCAATGGCTTCCAGGACTGTAGCATCTGCCAACCGTTGCGAACATCATCGCCAGGAGAGGTCGGTGTGACAGGGCCTGCCTCCTTCTGCTTTTTGCAGATTGTGTCTTCGAGCTCGCTTTCATCTTGTAGTGTAAACGAAACTTCAGCTAATCAAATCCAAGGATGCATAAGGATCTTTATGTAGAAATTATTGTTAAAAAGGTCAATTTAATAATAATTGTACAGGAGCAGCAGGGGAGTGCGACCTACCGACCCATAGCTCACTAGCGCATTAAACACATTTCTTACCTATGAAACGCATATCACAACATAACAAAGCGACCTGAATTAGTATATGTTAACTTGAACTCTTCCACTTTAAAACGAATCGCAAGTACTGACATTTAGGATTTTTTTCTCATGCAAAGCTACTCTATGGCTTTCAAAGTCCTGAAATAAATGAGAACACGTTTTGAGGCTATTATCATTTATTCTCCCTCATGTCATCGCAAACCTGAAGGTTAGTAAATGATAATGCAATTTTCATTTCCGGGTGGATTATCCTTTTAACAGCCATGGTCACTATAAATGAGGTGTGGAGACCATGTGAAGACTGGTGAGCATTTCATATTTGAAAAGAAAGTCATACCAGTTTAGAATGACATTAACAAAAAAAATGTAAAATTATGACATAATTTTAATATTTGGGTAGACTATTCCATCAATCACTTATGTAAACCTCAGAGCCTGTGTGTTCTCATGCAGATCTTTGCTCATAGCGATGACATGAGCGCTATTGTTAAAGTTGAAGGAAAACTATGAATCATATCATTTTTAGGCTGTATTCCCATAAAGCTGATGTAAACAAGGCTTATCTCACAGTGCTGGAGGGAATATCTGCACCAGCTCCTCCACCTCCTGGTATTTTCTCCATCTCTTTATCTTTTCCCTTTTCCTACTCACTTCCTGTCCCGCCTCATATCTCTCCCCTCGCATCTCCACTTCCTCACCTCCATCCCTTCCTCTCCTCTCCCTCTTTCTTGAACCCCCCTCTTTCTCACTCAATCATAAAGTGTGGAAAGACAGTTTAAAATACCATTACTCTTTCTGTCTAATCCCTTAAAATGCTCCCTGTGATGTCGTATAAAAACCTGTACACACACGCGCGGGCGCTCACACATGTCCACCAGATGCGTCTGTGTACCATTAGTTTGGGGATTGTTTGTGTCACGGAGCAGGACACGGCATTTAACATTTTGTAAGATACTCAAACAGTCCATTTTATGACTGAAATATACCTGATTATTACACAGCTTCTTGCAATATTTGATTCTGTTTGGTCAATCGTGGTTTCGTATAACGACACTAAACTGTATAATTGATGTATTATATACAATACTAGTTTCATATCTTTCTTGTGCTCTTCTCACATACACAGTAATAATAATAATAATACATTAAAATTAAGTAAACAAAATTAAAATTAATATTTTTATTCATTCTCAACTTTAAAATTGTCCATTTTTTTAACAAATTCAAACAATAGATGTCGTTTTGGCGCTGACGGATCGCTGTAGCGCCTCATTTCAAGCGTGTGATCCGATCATCTCTTACTCTTTACTACTAGTTACTGCAAGAAATAAACATGCATGAATATCAGAAGGAATGTTGAAAGATATATTACAACTTACTGAAATTAATTCTGTCTTATGTAATCGCTCAATCAGTGTTTCAACCGTGGAAAGACGTCAATAAAACAGCTTGTAGGCTATACAATGTCACTTAACCATAGATTTACCTAAAAAAAAAGCTATTCAATTTCCATAAACTCATTAGTTA
This sequence comes from Abramis brama, assembly GCF_963993115.1. Lineage (NCBI taxonomy): Eukaryota > Metazoa > Chordata > Actinopteri > Cypriniformes > Leuciscidae > Abramis > Abramis brama. The sequence continues at coordinate 6,156,284 of NC_139984.1, read as the reverse complement.
GCTAAAAAATAAGAGCATTTCGCCAAATATATGCACTGTACTACATATTTATTCTATTTTTACTTAACATGTTAGTGATGTTTTTTCATTATTTAATATATGTTTGAATAAATGTGTCATGAAAACAAGTTAATACAATTTATTGTGGTTTAAATGTTTATATTTCACCAACAAACTGGAGTAAAAACAATTCTGTTATTAAAAAGTTGATATAAAAACAGCCTTATGTGCAATTTAACTCAGTTTTAGCTATTTGAGTGTTGATTATTAAATAAGTTTGAATAATTAATTTATAATTAATTTATTTTTTATGTTCGATTTCAGTACATTCTGAATTTTCGTTTTCAGCCCATCATTTTAATTTCGGTGCATCAACAATATAACTTCATGCCAGTGTCCCGACCACGCTTTTTGGGGATTATTTTGCGATAATGACCAGCTGACTGCATATTATTGCTTATGTAACCGTATTATACAAACACTCACATCTTAGGTAGTGAGAACGATCACATTCACTCACTCACACATACGTAATCCTATAATAATACAGTAAAGATTCAGTTGTCACACACTCCATCAGGATAAAACAGCTTTTTGCTTAAAATGTCAAGAAAAGAAAACCCAGAATCCCTCTATCATGACTGTGTGTGTGTGTGTGTGTGTGTGTGTGTGTGTGTGTGTGTGTGTGTGTGTGTGTGTGTGTGTGTGTGTGTGTGTGTGTGTGTGTTAACATACAACATCACTTCTAAATCTTTCACTGCAACTAAGGACTGAAAAAATAAATAAAAATAAAGGACTATTTTTTACCTATGCTAAAACTTGTTCTCCATCCATGTGGTCTTAGTTATGCTAGCACAAAAATCATTACAGACAGCCTCAAAGAAAGTGATAATTGTTTGAAAGATTATGAAAACGGACAGGTTTTTTTCCCGCTTTGGAATAATGTGCAGTGATGAATCGTGCACAATAAGGGACATTCATTCAAAACGGTCAATTTTGATTTCACGATCGCAATAAGTACTCTTTAAGAGTTTCATATCAGTGATAGTGTATCTGGCATGCAGCTGGGCTTCTGTTCTCTGCACACTGTCAGAAAGTAAATGAATATGGTAAAGGTTCTTTACTCTTGTGCCAACAGTAGGTCACATTTCAGACACAATGTCAAATTCAGCCCATGCCATCTCAACTGCTTTAAAACTATAGTGGAGTTTGGTGTCACTGTGCTACTGTTCATGTTAAGTGGTTTACCTGAAGTATAAATCTGAGATGAAATTGAATATGAAGTTGATGGTATGTGAATACAATCATCCTCTGTGTAGATGGAGCAATAAATCATGATAGAGCTGTGGTACACTATGATAGGAGGGAATGTGCAGGATATAAGATGATTATGGAATTGAGTTTCACCGTGTGTGAGGAAACACACATTGGAAATGTTACCGTGCTGAAATACATGGGAGCTAAATTCAAAAAAATAATAAAAGTTTTAAAAATAACTAAACTAAAAGTGCTCTTATTAGAAAACAGAGATCATAACTGCATATTAAAACTGCAATTCCATTTTAGTTCAATGAAACTGGGTAAGTTTCACAAAATATGTCATATATATGTCATAAGACTGAAGTGGAGGCATCTTGATCACTCTTTTGTGATATTGGCCGTCTGTACATTATCATGCTTATAACACAGCTACTTACAAAATAAAAAAAAACAAATGGACATTAATTATTGATTTGAGTTATTGTATTATATGTGAGAAGTCAGCGCAGATTGATAAAATAAAAATAAAAACAGCAGTTATGTAGGAAATAGGTGTTATTTGACCGCAGGATGTAAGGACTGACCAATCAGAATCTCAGGATTAAAAATAATTATATATATAATGGATCTTATCTTGAGCACAACATGCACTAACCACTGCACCGGTTTTTAAGTCAAAAGTGTTTACCCTCTCCATCATCACATATGTGAGCATGTAAACTCATGACCAGACCAAGACTGGATCTAAAGTGATTTAAAGTCCCCCTGTAGTCAATTGTATCCCTTAAAACTCATCTTTGATCACCAAAATCACATATTTAAACTTTTTTTTTCCTTGAAAATTTTTTCTTCACGTCTTAAAATAACTTGAATGTAACTCGACACCCTTGCCTCATTTAGTATACGCGGTTCTATGAATATGCAAATGAGCCCCGCCTCCACTCACTCACTCAGCTCAGAGATCCACTGTCTTTGGTTCACTGCAGTTTTAAGGAGAAAATACTCAGCAATGGTGTCGACTTATGAATTTACACATGTTTTGTCTTAAAGCATATTAAAAACACCACACAGACATATAAACTACATTAAAAGCTTGATTTTCACCACAGGGGGACTTCAAGAGTTGTAAAGTGTGTTACACAGAGCTGAGAGTATTAAGACGTGCTCACATTAGACAAATTTCATGGGGAAAAAACAAAGATTAATTGTCTATCGTCCGCAGGGTTGAAAATATCGATTTTGATGAACCGATATCGATTCTTAAATCCCAAGAATTGTTCTTTTGGTCTATGCTGTTGATGTGTGAATAACCATAATTTTGTTAGTCAGCTAGAAAAAAATAACTATAGAGGAGAATTTTGCAAAATATATGCATTAAATTTTTACTCAATCTGTTAAGACTGATAAGATCTTAGATTATTTTGAGCTTTAGTACATTGTGTCTGTGATTATGAATTCACCTTCTTGTGGCTCTTGAGCACAGACGGCGTGACGAAGGCCTTCTCACACAGGTCACACTTGTACTTCTTGTGGCCATCGTGTACGACCTGAATGTGCACGTTGAGTGTGTCCTTACGCTTGAAGGTGGCGTCACACTGGTCGCACTTAAACGTTCTCTCACCTTGGACAGAGAAGAGCAGAAGATTTCAGTCAAGACTCCCTGTGACACGCTAAACTTCAGAAAAATGTTGACAGCCATTGTTCCACATTTAAAAGCGCGCCATTCAATCGAAGCTTTGCAGGAACTCGCTTTGTATCCGAATCCACTTTGCTGCCCTCCGAGTCAAAATTGTCCCATTATCCTTTTATGAGCCACTTTTTCCTTTCGAAAAAAGGACGCCAGCCAGTTATCCAGTTGTTTTGGAAGATGGGAGGGTATAAATAGAAAGGATAAAAGATCAGGTAGAGAAAGCTAGGAACTGTTCACCTCAGAGGAGGTCACAATCCTTTTCAGAAGATGGCACTCTGTTCATCTTCCAAAGCTTTCTTCTAATCCCACAAAATCGTAAGCGACGCCAAGAAACGTAAATATGTGCTGTGAAAGCAGGCTCTTCTGCTCAAACAATGGCTTTCTGTAACAAACACGTAGAGTCGGTGCCAAAACTCTAGTTCTGGTCTTTAAATGGCTGAATGGAGTCCAACACGTCACCACATCTAATCACCAGCAGAACAGAGTGAATGCTGGGTTATAAAAACCTGGACTATGAACAATGTCTTTAAATGAATGGGCACGGGATGGCTGTCATCACATAACATGCTAATCTTCCTGCGTTTCCGTACCAGTGAATCTCTTCATTCATAAGGTGGTTTTGTTGGCATCTGGACGCATGTCAGAGCCCATAAAGTTAAGTGCTGCGTTCTTGAAAGAAACCGGGTATGATGACGTACTGTAACTCCATCTTTGATCACGCATGATGGGAATTTACATGTAAGCTGGTCTTGTCAGGCCAGCAACTGGATGGAGTGACAATCCACAATCGCTGTACTGTAAGAGATTGCTGGTGTGTTCATAATTTCAAAACAAAACTCCACATGCAAGATATCATTTCAGATCTTTGATGACATGGGGAATTCTGGGAAAGGTGATGGAGGTATTTGCGCTCCTTGGACTGAAAGACTAATATGTGTCCTTTGCTCAAAGCAGATTCGACCACCAACAGCATTCTGCATCAAAACATGTTGAGTAGTTGGTCCAAAATCACTTCGTAATTTGTGTTTTGTCACTTTGTGCAGCATTTCGCTTCAGTGAAAAATCATTTAGGAGTTTGAGTCAGCATTCATTTTACTTCTATAATGTGAAACTATATTCAAAAGAACTAAATTCTAAGACTTTTTGCATCCATTGTTTAGAATGTGAGGCAGAGTCAGATCTAAGAGAGAGTTTGCAGTGAATTGTGGTTTTGGATTTACACCGCAGTTACTTCGCCCCGCTGATAGTCATTAATATGGCAGGTGAGCAGAACAGTCATGTGACTGAAACACATGAATGTAATGTTCACATACATTACGGTTCAAATGTGCTGTAAGGGCTCGGAAAGACTTTTTATGTTTTTGAAAGAAGTCTCCTCTGCTCACAAAAGCTGTATTTGTTTGATCAAAAATATAGTAAAAACAGTAATATTGTGCAATATTATTACAATATATATATATATATATATATATATATATATAAAACGTTTTCTATGTGGATATATTGTAAAATGTAATTTATGCCTGTGATCAAAGCTGAATTTTCAGCATCATTACTCCAGTCGTCAGTGTCACATGATCCTTCAGAAATCAGTCTAATATGATGATTTGATGATCAAGAAACATTTCTGATCATTATCAATGTTGAATTTTTTTGTGGAAACCATGATACATTTTTTCAGAAAACTTTGATACATAGAAAGTTCAAAAGAACAGCATTTACTTGAACTAAAAATCTGTATTTACAGTCACTTTCAATCAATTTAATGCATCCTTGCTAAATAAACATCTTAATTTCATTGAATAGAAAATCTTACGAACCCCAAACCTTTGAACGGTAGTGTATATGTGATATAAGCTAAACAATTTAATTATAGCAATTGCAATGCACACATGGAAAATAATATTTTTAACATGCATTAATTACTCAATATTTGCTAAACATATTTGGAAACAGAAATGGTGAATTATTATATTTTGGAAGTGTTAATTGCTCAGGTCAAGCACAATGCCAATAATAGCAAAATATTGGTTGATTTGTCCATAGCTTCTGCAACGTAAATATTGAACTTTGAAAAAAAAGTGTAAAAGACACTACGCCAAAAGACCCAGATAAAGATCTAAACTACACACACAGACATACACAAACAAATACACTCAAACACACACAAACACAAAGGAGGGTGTTTGTGAAATATTTGTGGAGGACTTACTCCACTGAGCCACTCGGGCCTTTTAAAACGAAAATGTGTGTTTAATAGATGGTCACAAAAACAGCTTTATTTCATAACCAAATATTGACACAGATGGATCAGATTATGTCACAGTGGGCCATAAGTGATCACACACACACACACACAGTAAATACAGCAGAGCAACACTTTGTTTCTCTCTGTGCAAGTCCTCTCCACCAGATACATACAAGAGTTTTAGCCGTATGTGTGTGTGTGTGTGTCTCTCTGGGGAGGACAGCAGGAAATTCCTCTAGCTCAATAATCTCAGTGTGATCAGTCTAGACTGGGCAGAGCAGAGCCGAGACCCATCCTGGCTCCACGAGCCCCTGCACCCGCAGACACACAGCCCAGGGTTCAGGGGGTGCTGGGGTACACAGACACAGAGCACTCGTGTTGCACGCGTGGAACACACACTTACTGTTGTGAATGAGGAGGTGGCGCTGTAAAGAGAACGGGGTGCGGAATAGGGCCTTACACTCTTCACACTGGAAAGGCCTCTCCTCCGAATGTGTCTACAGACAGAAAAGCAGGCCAGAGAACCGATTTAGGAGATTAAGGGGTCAAAAACAACATAAAACGCAATTCATAATGTGTTTAATTTACATAATGTGAAGTGTCTGGACTTGGTGGAGGATTAAGCAAATTAAAAATATCCCTTAGATTTGAAGGTGGAATCTAAGGGATTGAGAGTGGACTGACTGACTTGGGCTTGAACCACCCAGAACACCCTAGAAAACACAAACACACTGGGAAAAAGCAGTGTGTGTCCATGAAAAATAAAAAAAGAGTGGGTCCTATTGTGCCATTTTACGAAGTCTTGATTTAGTTGTTGGGGTGTACTAAAATATGTTTTCATGCTTGATTGTTCAAAAAACACATTATTTTTCACATATTGTACATTATTACAGCTCCTCTCTCGCCAGTCTGGCTCGAACACTGCGATTTCGATGAAGCCCCGCCTTCGGAAATACGAAATGTGCTGTGATTGGTCAGCTGGCCCAGTGTGTTGTGATTGGCAGCTCTTAGCATGTGTTCGGGAAATGTCCCGAATGTTACATTTGCCTAAGTCAGATCAGCACAAAAGTCTTTGCAAATCAGCCCCAAAATTATTACATTTTATCTAAGTTTTCATTTATTACTAATTAGATTCATTTATTAAGAAAGTAAATGATGCCTTATTATCAATCTAGATCTGAATGTTGATTTCTGTGCTCTTTTCTCTATTTCACACACTCTGTTGGGAGCTGTGTGGGGTTTTGGGCTTCATGTTATCTGCGCGGTGTAAAGGTCAGGGGTCGCGTGGGGTCATTACAGGTCAGGGTTAGGCTGAAGGGTTTGATTAGGCTCCACAGTGGCTGATTGGGCTCCAGATTTCCGTTAAGATAAGATGCCAGAAGTTTATTTGACCAAAAATCTGTCAGATCAATCTATCGGTCTCTCCAACCATCTGTCTTTCCAGTTTAATTCTGCCTCTCTGCCCCACTTTAAACTGGAACATCAGAAACACAGGGTGCAGGCCTCTCAAGACATCAGGAATAAACACATAGGCTGATCAGCACCTTTTTATGGTTTTTGTAGACGTTGCGGTGAGCGAACTCCTTCCAGCACACCTTACACTTGTAGGGTTTATCTTCACTGTGGATGATCTTATGAGCCGTGGCCTGATCCAGACGCTTGAAACTCCGACTGCAGATATCACAGGTGTACGGGCGCTTTTCTACAAACACAAAGAGAATGCAAAGCCAACAGCATCTTCGTAAACAATGTTTTACTCATGTGTTGGTTGTATATTATTTGTATGTATGTGAGTGCATGGTCTTCACCAGAGTGTGAGATCATGTGTCGCTTCAACTGATTCACGGAAATGAACTTTTTATCACAGGCCGTACAGTCAAAGACCTCATGAACCTGGAAATACACCAACATTATAACATGTAAATACTGTAAATACAAAAATAAATCATTCAGAACAATACTTGCAGGTCTTTAAAGGAGATTTCATGCAAATAAATTAAATCAATTTCTCATCTCATGCCACTTCAAACCTGTATGGCCTGTATATTTTGAAGACTTTTGGTAGACAATTTTGGTTACCATTTACTTCCACTCACGGACAAAACAAAAAAATCTCTAAATATCTTCTGTTTCAAAGAGGAAAGTCATACAGGTTTGAAACCTCATGAGGGCCCTTTAAGGGCTAAAAAAAAAAAAAAAAAAAACCTTTCAATTGCTGAACTTTCAGTGTCACAAATTGCGTTTAGTAACCACAAAGTAAAACACACTGACAGACCAGACCAGAATCGAACGCTCAGCGTATGACCGTAATGACCAGAACACATCTGAAGTCTTTTAATGGACCATTGAGGGTGATTGCTGAACTCTTGGGTGGGATTTAGTTGCCTGTTCTTAGTGTGTGACCTTGAAAATATCCTCAACCCAACTCACAGAGGACAACACACACACACACGCACACACACACACACACACACACACACACACACACACACACACACAGATGGAAATGTAATTAAACTTCTGAGCGGTTTTGAATAGCTCCTCTGCTAAATACAATTTTGCTCAATGGGAAGAGTTCTTCGGCTGAAAAATGTTCACATTTCAGTCTGTCTGAACAGAGTCAGTTTTCTCACAGGGAATCAGGAGGTACAAATTACAGTGAACTCTAGCCAGTCAGTTTCTGTTGAAAATTACAAACAGTCAATAATAAAACTGTCAAATTTTCTCCGCTACTTCATCCAATACGATGAAAACAAGACGCCACATGTGTCACAGTACTTGATGTAAATCCAGAGTTGAGGTACTTTGAAACACTATCTTTGCGAACTACAAGCTACTAATAATTTAAAGTACATAAACTACAGTCAGTTGCTCTTTTGAAAAAGTAATTGCATTACATAGTATTCGTACAGTATTTATTTCTCCCAGCAACTTCAAGTGTGACCATTATGGTTTAAATGAATTGAAATATAGATCATAAAAATATAACTGATTCAAAAAACATTTGTTACACTATAAGACGTAAACCTGACTAATGAAAACTACTGAGTGACAACTCAAATTAACTGAATGATTTGTTTAACTAGTTCATTCAAACAAGCTGTATGAATAACCTGATTCAATGAAATGAACTTGAGTAAGAAAGCATTCTGGGAGTTCTCGTTTCACTCAGCTCTAAAGCTGCAACAGAATGCAACATAAAAAAACAAACAAATGTACTGTCTTCATACGCTTTATGTGTTCCTGGACAAGATTTAATGTTTACTGTCAAAAAATTAGCCACAACTATAAATCTGAGGGATTTTTCCAGTGGTATTTTATTGCTCTTCAACAAGGCTTTTGCAGCAATGCCTCCCTATAATTCCGTTTTGTTCAATTTTAAGGTCAAGTCTAGTACATGTAATGCTCAAAAATCGTCTCTGTGAGAACCTATAAAGACTCTAGAGGGCGTATACAGGGTGGGGTAAGCTGTATCACAAAATGCAGACGTCCACTAGATTAATTTACATATTTGTAAAGGTATAGTTCACCCAAAAATGACATTTCTGTCATTGTTTACTTGCCCTAAAATCACTCCAGGCCTATAAGTCATTTGATCATCTTAAATGTCTTGTTCACACCTGGTATTAAGATGAGTTTTGGTCGATCGGATCACAAGTAGACGAGGGAGATACATATCCATTTACACCTGTGTTTTAATCCGTCTCTTTTGTCCACTTTCCATCACTACTGTCCTGATTTTTTCGAGGGGAGGGTCTATGGGCGGGTAAATGGATGGGCTTTTTCAGATCTTTCGATCTAATGGACGAAATAAGCTCACGTAATTTACACATGAACGTGACCGGAGACATACGGAGAGAGCAGCAGCTTTAGTTTCTGTGATACAGTGCAGTGATTGGATTAAAAGAGTTAATTCTGATGAATAATGCGTAGAAAAGCTCAGACACTGATGACGTAGACACGTGCTCTCCAGCCACAGCAGCCAATCACCACTCCGGATTAACGCACCTCACTTTTCATGACGTTTGCTTAACTTAGCTTTTTCAACCGGAAGAACGAAATGGATACAAAAAAATAAATAAATAAACACTTTTCCCTTAATAATTCCCTTCTAAATTATTATAAATATTAATTCCCTTAGTAATCCATATGAACTGAGCAGTTTAGTCCAAGTCTTCTGAAGAGACACAGTAGCTTTATATGATGACCTGCCTAATTTAGACTTTATGTCAAATGTTTGGTTTAATGGATTTCAATGGAGGGACAGAAATCTCTCAGGTATTATTAAAAATATCTGCATTCGTGTTTTGAAGATGAATGGAAGTCTTGTGGATTTGGAACGACATGAGAGTGAATAAATGATGACAAAATGTTCAAGTTTTAGCCAAATTAACCCTTTAAGTAAAAACTGGCCCATCTCCTCAGTGAATATATCTGCTTTTGTATGGTCATTTAATGTGAAATGTCATGATCACTGAGCTGAAACTCTTGAAACTCTCTTCTCTTATCTCTTCTCCTATACGCTCTGCTCTCAATTCATATCTCTAACAGCTTAGTTTTCTGTGAAACGCTTGGCACTTGTAATCTTCTCATGCCAGTTTACGAACATATAGAGAAATTGTCTGCATGTGGAGGAGACTCTAAAGAAAGCCATTGAGCTTCCACCCTCACAGAGCAAATCATATTTGCAGGCTTTCCAAATGGCATTGCTGGTACGAATGAACTGCAGTCAGATGGACATGGTCTGGTGCAAAAAGGAAGGTTGGACATCTAATATTTAGACAAAGATGGAGAGAGATGGAGAGCCAGGAAAAAGGTCTGTGACCAAATTGCATGTTTGTATAACGGGCAGCCTAGGAAATCAAGTAAGGCCACAGAGATTTAAACTTCATTCTGCTGAAATTAAACTTAAATTCATCATGCAGTGGGGGAGTATTTCTTAGACCTACATAATGCCAAAATTCTTCCATCAATGAGTTCAGAAAAGTACATGCATCAGTTGTGCATAAATAACCTAACATTTTAAAAGATTAGCTTCTCCCTAAACTTTCTTTTAGCTGGACAGACTTTCTTTCCATACATTATAAACAGCAACATCCACACTCTTTTTGCTAATGTAGAGAGATTAACAAACCCTACGAGTCACATTCCCAGTGAACTGCTCTCCAAAAGCAAATGCAATGAGTTTGTTTCCATTAGCCACCATGTCTGATTTTGAAGCAATTGATGGTAAAATCTTGGAAGAAACTGTACAGAATCTTAAAACATCAGCCTGCTCCCTTGAAACACTTCCCACATGTTTTTTTCAAAAGTGTGTTTAAGAAGCAGATCTCCTAGAAGTGGTCAATGCCTCACTTCTTTCTGAGACTTTTCCAGAGTCCCTGAAAACCACAGTTGTTAAACTTCTCCTGAAAAAGAGCAATCTGGATAACACCGTTTTGAGCAACTACAGACCAAAGTCAAATCTTCCTTTCATAGGCAAGATGGTCAAAAAAGTGTTTTTTTTTCAATGAGCAAAGTCCTAAGATAAAAAGGATATTTGAACAACTTTTAATCTGGTTTCCGACTGCATCATATACGCTTTGTACACAGTAGATGAGGGAGACATATTCCCGTTTACACCTGGTGTTTTAATCCGTCTCTTTTGTCCACTTTCAACCATTTCTGTCCTGATTTCTTCGAGCGTAGGGTCTATGGGTGGGTAAATGTTTGGGCTTTTTCAGATCTTTCGATCTAATGGTCTTTCGAGCGCATTCGACCACATGAGCGTTTAAACTACAAAAGCAATCCGGTCGAATGCGCTTTCTACTACCTCTGGAAGTGGTGGAAAGTGGACAAGCTCAAAAAGTTTTAGACCCCGTCGCCAAAACACATCTAAATACCATGTTTAAACAGGGCCATAGTACAGAGACAGCGCTCGTCAAGATATTAAATGACACCTAAATAAAGATACAGGCCAATTAGACACCGTCGATCACAGCATACTTCTTGGCTGAAAAACTGGGTAGGTCTTTCTGAGATGGTCCTCAAATGGTTCAAGTCATACTTAGAAAGGAGAGGTTACAATGTGAACATAGGTGACCATAAGTCTAAGTGGAGTCCCACAAGGCTCAATTCTTGCACCACTCCTGTGCAACATGTATATGGTCTCACTGACCCAGATGATCAGAAAGATCTAAATTACTTACCACAGTTATGCAGATGACACTCAGATCTACCAAGCCCTACCGACCTAACGAATACCCTGTGTTAATTCATTGATGAAATTAACAGTTGGATGTGCCAAAACTTTTTTCAGTTAAGCAAAGACAAAACTGAAGTCATTGCGCTTGGAAACAAAGATGAAATTCTCGAGATGAACGCATACCTTGACTTTTGGGGTCAAAAAAACTAAAAATCAAGTCAGGAATCTTGGTGTGATTTTGGAGTTAGACCTTAGTTTCAGTAGCGATGACAAAGCAATAATTTTAATATTATCAATAATATTATCATCTCAAAATTTTTTTGAGATGTCCTTTCTCTGGCCCTGTCTCAATTTTGGCCCTGGATTGTTTTATTTCTAGTCAAGAATCAGAGAAACTTGTTCATGCTTGACAGCTGCAGCTCATACAGGACACTGCTGCCAGGAGTCTGAGCAGAACCAGAAAATCTGAACATTTCACACCAGTCATCAGGTTTTCACTCTGACTTCCAGTTACAATTACGTGTTTATAAATCACTGGCCTTGGACCTCACTACATTGAAGATATGCTCACTGAATATTGAACTGATAACAGATCACTCAGAACATCAGGATCAAGACAGTTAGAAATACCTAGGGTTCACTCAAAGCAAGGTTTCCGCTTTTAGCTCTTAAGCCACCCGTAACTGAACCAGCTTCCAGAAGAGATCAGATGTGCTCCACATGCTCTACTGTAGTCACATTCAAATCCAGACTATATCTATCTTGTTATCCTTCTCTTTTTTTTCTTTTTTTTTCTTTCTTTTTTTTTTAGAACTGTTTTAATACATTTTAAATCAATTTTTGCTTTTATTGTTATTTTTATTTATTATGTCTTGCCTTGCGATATAGAATAAATGTATAAATGTTTGACTAACTGGATAGATGTAAATCTCAATTCAACATACTACAACTGCAGTGTACCACTAATGAATATTCTAAATATTATAACATAACTTTAATTCATTTGAATGTATTTTTTGTTTAAGAGCAAGCAAATGTCGAATAAAACAAAAGAACATAGAAGCGCCAAACAGGTTGGGTTTAACACTACCTGTGGGACAAATTTTACAGAAACATTAGCATTTCCTCTCTAGAGTAACCGACCGCTGCCGTACAATCAGAAACACACAACAGAGCGGCAAACGCAGATGATGCTCTTGCAGGTTGAAGCCAAATCCGGACAGCTGTGACTGGAAAGGCTCTCTCTCAGAACGGCTGCACTGATAACTGCTGATGAGTGAACGCTGACAGGAGGAAGTGCCTGTTTTACGTCAAGTTTAGGCAAAGAGAGTGACGATAGCATTCTCCAGGCCAAAACAGAAAGGGATGTTGGTTTGGTGGAGCAGTGGAAGCTTGGGATGCATTCCAATTGTAAGAACATTAAAACTGCATTGTGGTTCTTCACCTACATCCTTCAGTCAGAAACTCAAATTACCTTCATTTGTCCCTCTCAACTCACTCTGCCAAGGTTTAAGTTGCGGTTTCATTGAAAAGCATCTAAAAAGTGGTATATATTTTGAAAAGGAAGCCCACATACCCAAACCATGAATATTCCCAAGAGAAAATGAACCAGGAACAGTGAAAAGAAGCTCAGAATTCTGACTTTTGTGGTGATTTTGGAGATAGTGATGATGATGATGAAGTCATCTATTTGTTTGAAGCTATTTGTCTGATATTTCTCAGGTCTTTTTGCAGAAGGAACCCTGACGCCAACAGGAAGGCTGGGCAGTCTGGTCTCCCAGCTCTTAAATTTCACAAGGGCCACAGGGATGAGCTTGTGAAACAAAAGACGACCTTTCTGTACACACTCACACCAGTGGAAAACCTTACAACATCCACATGAAGCCCACCTCCTACTGAGAGACAGAGAGATGGACGGCACACAAGAGCGAACCAGAGTCTAAGACGGCCAAATTTCATTTTTTTATTTTATTTCCTAGCTTTTCAAAAACAATGAAACTGATGAGGAGAACATTATGTATATGGATCATACAGCAGCCAAAGAAATAGAAAAAGAGGAAGTCGAAAACACAAGCGAGACATGAGAGATGGACAAATAGAGGCCTTGTCCTAAATGGCACACTTGACATGGATTTATCATCTAGTGACCTTCATTTGTGACTGTAAGATGTCCCATTTGTCATTTTAGTATGCTGTTTTAGTCATATTTAAGTGTGAATATAATATTGATTAGAATAATTGTATTTTTGTGATTATGCAGTTTCAGTGACAGATGTTGTTTGTGTATATGTATAGTAACATTTGGTGTCACATGTATATTTGGCAGACATGTTCACAAGTCCCTAAAGGCTAAGTCCTAGTCAAGTCTCAAGTCTTTGGGTCCAAATCCTAGTCAAGTCTCAAGTCTTTGGGTCCAAGTCCTAGTCAAGTCTCAAGTCTTTGGGTCCAAGTCCTAGTCAAGTCTCAAGTCTTTGGGTCCAAATCCTAGTCAAGTCTCAAGTCTTTGGGTCCAAGTCCTAGTCAAGTCTCAAGTCTTTGGGTCCAAGTCCTAGTCAAGTCTCAAGTCTTTGGGTCCAAATCCTAGTCAAGTCTCAAGTCTTTGGGTCCAAGTCCTAGTCAAGTCTCAAGTCTTTGGGTCCAAGTCCTAGTCAAGTCTCAAGTCTCAAGTCTTTGGGTCCAAGTCCTAGTCAAGTCTCAATCTTTGGGTCCAAGTCCTAGTCAAGTCTCAATCTTTGGGTCCAAGTCCTAGTCAAGTCTCAAGTCTTTGGGTCCAAGTCAAGTCTCAAGTCTTTGGGTCCAGGTCCAAGTCCTACTCAAGTCTCAAGTCTTTGGATCCAAGTCCTAGTCAAGTCTCAATCTTTGGGTCCAAGTCAAGTCTCATGTCTTTGGGTCCAAGTCCTAGTCAAGTCTCAATCTTTGGGTCCAAGTCCTAGTCAAGTCTTAAGTCTTTTGGGTCCAGGTCTAAGTCAAGTCTCAAGTATTTGAGGTCCAAGTCAAGACTCAAGTCTTTGGGTCCAATTCCAAGTCAAGTCTTACATCTTTGGGTCCAAGTCCTAGTCAAGTCTCAAGTCTTTGGGTCCAAATCCTAGTCAAGTCTCAAGTATTTGGGTCAAAGTCAAGATTAATTTCTTTGGGTCCATTTCCAAGTCACGTCTCAAGTCTTTGTTCTATTTATTTATTTATTTTTTTGCAATAGTTTTATCAGCTAGTTATTGTAATTAACAGCTTTTTAAAACATTTAAACTGATTTCTGCTTCAAAAGCACAACAAATTATTACTTAAATCATTAATATTTTATTCACAACAGAAAACTATTACTTTCAATCTATATAACATTATACATTTTGTTCTCTTCACCACGAGAAAAAAAAGGCAGGGAATTGCCTGGTGCTAATTGTTTTCAGCACTATATTTTTGAGCATGTTTGTTCCATTACCATATTTGCATAATTCCTTTAGTGAATCAGATGCTAGAAGCATGAACTCAAAGTATGGAGACCTGCAAGGGCTGAGGGTGCCATTTGAGACAGGGCCAGAGAAAGGACATATGGATAGATGGCATGACAGAGGAGAAAGATTAAAGACAAAATAGATGAGCGAAAGGTAAGAAATATGAAGAGATGGATTGGATGAACGATAAGAGGAGATTTATGGAGGTGTGATCTGACCTTGCGGTGCTCCTGCAGGTTGAGTGAGGATGAGCACTTCTTACTACAGATGGTGCATACCAACTTCCTGCGAGCACTCCCTACACACACACACACACAGATCATACATCACATCAGCGGTAGATCCTAATGGCATGAGGAGATGCTAATGGAGACACTGCATCAGTTCAAACAGTCTTTCAAATAAACATCAGGAAGCCCTTAAATAAATCAGTTCCTGGTTCAGCATGAAGTACACAACCAAGAAAAAAGGAAAAACAACTATATTTAACAGGGGTGAAAGGTCAGCTAAAATGTATTTCCAGTAGGGAAGTAAGTGGATACGAGATCCGTCAATAACAGTTCTTAAAGCACTGGTATTTTAAAAGGCTTTAAAATGCCATCTTCTACCCTTTGTAGCACTGTATTCTGTTATAAATCCACTTTAACGTCAGTAAAGGTTTCTTGCAGTAAAAGCAGTCGTAATTTAGGGTTTATTACACGACAATGATGGAAGAAAATGGAAAAGTTCTTCCTTTGTGTTTTTGAGAACGATCCCCATTCACACAGATCCGTGAAAGCAACTAAAAACGCTGTATTCTGCTGTCAGGCCAGTAGTTGGCGATGTCACTTTGTAAAGAAACACTACGCACCTGCGCACTTATGCATTCTTCTACGTATGAAAAAGTTTGTTTATACGGAGACGATACCAGTATTAACTTAAAAAAATGTGCACTTTGAAACCCGTTTTCAAATGTTTGCATTTTCAGGCACCCAAAACGCAGTTGTCGTGTAAATGAACGGCCAAAGGGCATAAGACGTTTTCAGTTTTTTGTTGTTGTGTAAATGCCTACTTAGTTATTATTAGTACATATTTAGTTATTTTCCACCCTCTCAATGATCCGTTTACTCTTTTTTTTTTTTGGTACTGTATCTTTAAAATTTCAATATGTAAATGATCTCTCTTGTGATTGGTTAATTTCAGCATACTGGCAAGCTGTTAAAATTTAATAAGTGTTGCTATGTAACTGTGGCCTACCACATGTTAATGAGGTAATGACTGTGATTTCATAACTAACCATAATGATTTCTGAGCGAGCTGTTTTTGTGTACAAGTGTTAAGGCGCAGTCACATTATCGAAATTAGGTGAAATTTTGCGAGCAAAGGTCTGTTATACATGAAACACTGCTTATTCAAAGGTCATTTTCAAACTAAGCAGCATTATATTGTTCAGCATGGCAAATTTGCATCTTAAAACTTGAATATGGCGCAAAATCTGCATGGGTAAATTCCAGACTGCATGGATTCCTATTGAAATAACTGCATTTTGCCCAAGGAATTTTGCCCATAAATTATAATTACTGATTATGTGCTTTATTTAACGTTAAAATAATATAATGTAAGTTTAAATATCATTTTGCATGAACCTTATAGCCGTACTGAAAGCAACAATGGATAATTCACCTCAGATCTTCAAAATATATTAAAGAAAACAAATATTTAAACTGTGAACTCAGTGTGAAAAAACAAGTGTATTCTCTGACAAAGATTGTTTCAGTCACTCAGTATTTATTTAAAAAAATGTAAATATGTATGAATTTGATTATGTGCTTATCTATTTGGTTGCAAGTGCAGTGCGCTTGTGGAGACTCCGCCCACACGCTCTTCTGATTGGCTGTGGCTCGTCTGGTTAGGACACAGTGTTACTCGTGGTTTTGAGGATATTTTAACATCCAGAGTGATTCATCATCTTCTTGAGTTGGCTTTGATGTGAGCGTCAGAAACAGGTAAAATAAAGTGTCTAGAGTATCTGTGCAGTGCGAAAAGAATAGTAAAGTGGTGTCCGTAAACTAAATATGAGTTGTTGGCATGCAAAGCAGGGTTGTTTAATAAATAAAAAAAATGTAATACTGAAAACTTGACGCAGTGAGGGCACTATCCCATCCCTCAGTGCATTTGAGGAACTGATTCAGAGCCAATATCTACAGCCCAGAATGCAATGAACAATGGAGAAGACTAGTGAGAGAGTTTGCATTGTCAGTGTTTCCGTCTACATACAGTAATACACCAAACCTTTATTTCAAAACAGCAAAAAACTCCTGCTTTCCATATCAACTTTAAATGCTCTTATTATAGCAAAACACGCACAATCATTTATGTGCCTACAAGCACTTCCACAAGCACGCAGTAAATCGTTCAGCTTTACACAGTTTGGATTCATTTGCAAATGACTGATTGACTTGCATGTGGCCAAACTGTCCAATTATAATTACTGACAATAATATTGAAAACATTCTGAATCATGCTTTCATCGGCCGATTAGAGGTCTTTGACTAATTTCCTCAGTTGTCTGCGCTTCTGGCTGAGAGTCTGGTGAAAAGATGAGTGCAGAGAGGGAGGGAGCGCTTAACGTTTATCTGACAGACAGAGGGGATGAAGAGCGGATCAGAAACCAGGAGATTAATGAAGATGTTAAACAGCCGCTGATTAGACTCTCATTACAGACGGGTAATTTCACACTCGCCTCACTCCCGTCTCGCGTGTGTGTGTGTGTGACCAACCTGTGTGGACGTTGCCTTTGTGTTTCTTCAGGGCGTCTTTACTTTTAAATCTTTTCCCACAGCTCTCCGACTTACAGATGAACCGACCGTCTCCTTTACACGCCTCTTTATGCTGCTCAAAACTGTCACACACAAACAGAATTTTTGTTCAAAGTCAACATAAAACACTGTCTCCAACCAACTGTAATGCTCCTGTAATTCCAGGTCAAACAGAATATGCAATGCAAAAATATACGGATGGTGAAAAGTGAGCACTGTGCATTAGAACGGATGTGTCTGATTGCTACATCAGCCGGTTTGGTACGGTAAGGCGACTCCAGATTGGTGTACCTGGACTCTGAACAGAAAGTGCTGTGACACAGGACACACTGATGAACTTTTGAAGGGTCTTCTGATGAAGCTGAGCTCTCTGTACAGTGAAGAACACTACCAATAAACAGGATATCAGCATTACCACACATGAGACGCTGTGTATACGGTGAGTGTGAGTGTGTGTGTGGTACTGACTGGCGCTGCAGGGCCTGTTTGACAGGAAACTCTTTTCCGCAGGAGCGACATTTAAACTCTTTGTCCTCTGTACTTCCTCTCTGATGAAAGCTCTGAAGATGCTCCGCTAACATGTCTTCACTGGGGAAGTTGTTCTCACACAGCAGACATGGGTAATCTTCATTCTTAATCACCAGCTCTGCGCACACACACACACACACAGATCTATGAACTACTGCTCGACTGACGTGAGTTTTACAATGGCAGATAATGCTAGCATTCTTGGATTAAGAACAATATTAAGCCTTTTTTCAGTTTGAACCCATTTTGTCACATTGTCATATAATAAATCTATCCTTTTTTCTTACAAATAATGTTTCAATGTCTGATTTTAGAAAGTCTAGACTAGAAAAATTCAAGTAATCTTTATTCTATCTAAATGATGACTGATTATGTTTGATTAACCCAATAAAAAGTCTACTTCATCTTTATCATACTTGGCTGAAAAACCAAAAGTAAACAAGAATCAAATTACTATTATACTAAATCCTTTATTAAAAACTATATTAAAATCCATTTCAGACACACTGAACACACACCGGTTTCTGTGCTGAGGTGTTGGCTCTCTTTACTGCTCTCCTCTTCCTCTTTGATGTCCTGATCTTCCTCCAGGTCCTCCTCTTCCTCCTCCATGTCACTGTCCAGGTAACCAATCAGAAGCTCCGTATCTGTCGCAATGTCATCAACAGCCAGATAGAAGATGTTTTCTCCATCCTGTTAAAAGAAACAGTGTCAGCTACTTCATTCAGCAAGAATATGATATTTTTATTTAAAAAAAAATGTGTTCTTTTGAAATTTCTATTCATCAAAGAAACCTGATAAAAATGTATCACAGTTTCCATAAAGATATGAATCAGCACAACAATGTTTTCAACATTGATAATAATCAGAAATGTTTCTTGAGCAGCAAATCAGCATTTTATGTCCCCATGAAACAATTTTTTACATTAAATTTTAATAAACTTTCATGCCAAATGGTTTTTCATGCATAGATGTAATTAACACAAAAACTTAAACCCAATTAACACAAATTCATAATGGTTAGTACCTAAGAATTGAAGCACTTGACAGACAAACTCCCACGTCCCCAATCATGTGTTCTCAACTTCACTTTGAAGTTACTTATTCTCTTTGACATGAAATACTATTTATTTTGATTGTGATTGAACTTTTTTTTGTAAAATTATTAAATTAGTTTATGTCCCTCAAACTCCAGTCCACCCAATTGCCCTTTAAAATCTTAAGCATTTTCCCTAAATCTGACTAGACTAAAAAATAATTGAGTTTTAAAAATGTTTTCAACAAACCTGCTCAGTCCAAAATCCACCAAACCGTAGGAATGACCTAACTAACATAAAAATCAGCTCTTGGTATTAGACAAATTTCTATATCAGAATCGTTGACAAAACTTTTGAATTTTTAAATTGTTGATAATTACTGGATATGGTTTTTATTTTTATTTTTTTACTGAAACACTGAAAAAGAAAGACTTTCCATTTGTCGGCGTCAATCCTTGAAGTTAAGTGTCTCCAGTCATAAGTTATAAACGCCAAATGATTTGGCTTTCTGGTCCCTGTGTGCTCAGAAATTATGACTTTTCCATAACTTTTAACATTGTTGTATTAATTTCCAGGCTTCTGAAATCACCTTATTTTCCCAGGTTTTCCATGACCATAGGAAACCCGTGCGAGTGAACGCCTACACTTTATTAACTTGAGTTAAAGCAGTCAGCAAAGTTTTGTCCGGTTCAATTTCAATATATAAAAGCACTACTAGCATAAATTGTGTAAATATATCAAATGTGTCTTATTACAAAGGGAATAAACTGAATTAGACGTTGAAAAGCAAAGATCCAGGTGTCGTCTGACACTGAACAGACAACATAACAGAGAACCGCTGGGAGGAGCAATCAAACATTCACACGAGGGGAAGCGTAAGATCAACAGTGCATCCTGATTAAGGTCAAAGGGCAAACACTTCAACCTCTGTTTAATGGCTTTATCAGACCTTCATTTCCTAAAAGGTCATGCAGAAATAAGCACAGTTGCTGTACATTATGTTCAAACCGGAGCCGGAGATTTATCCACAGGGAGATGCTGAGAGAAGTGTCATGTGTGATGAAACGCAGACTCAGTTCTCTTGATTTGGTTGTAATGGCCATCAGATCGTCAACGTCTCAAACTCACCAGAGACCGCAACTGGCAAAAAATTATTCACAAGCACTGTGATGCTTTCGCAAATGATTCTTCATCCATCTATGCAAAAAAAAAAAAGAATCATGATAAAAAATGTTAATGTAAAATTTTATTAAAATTATTACCGGTAATAATTTAGTTAAAGCTGCAGTCCGTAACTTTTTTGGGTTAAAAATTATCCAAAATATTTTTTTGAGCAAGTACATAACCAGCCAGTGTTCAAAACTCTGTGCTTGCCGTAGCTCGATTCAAAACGGTAAGCTTGTAATAATGCTTTTAACTCCAGTGGTACTGGTGGATTTCTGCGGGAAATTTTAGCATGTCTTTGCGTCATTACGTCACATCTGTCCACATAAGTCTCGGCTAGTAGGATATGAGTGTGAGGATGTTGGGTGGAGATTTATAGCCTTTTCTCGCAGCACTTGATATAATTAAACGTATCACTTTGATGGCGGATCCAGAAAGGTTCAAACGACAATAACCAGTGGCAACTGGAGATTCACCCGAACAAACGCGAAAGACTTTGGAGTGGCTTCAGAAAAATAGAGACTGCAACCGGCCCATGCGAAAACAAGGATAAATATCGGAAGGGCATTAAATGTAGTCAGATTTCCCTTGATATTTTTACATATAAGAAGACATTGTACTATAAAAATATCCTCAAAACTTCATTTGTTAGTCGAAAAACAGCTTTTAAAGGGGTGGTTCAGGATTT
Organism: Abramis brama; assembly: GCF_963993115.1. NCBI lineage: Eukaryota > Metazoa > Chordata > Actinopteri > Cypriniformes > Leuciscidae > Abramis > Abramis brama. The sequence goes on along the minus strand of NC_139984.1, from coordinate 6,135,238 downwards.
TGGACATCGGACCTCATTTCCAAGTTAGCCTGGGTGTTATTTATCAGTGGAGACAGTTTTCAACATTTTTCATCCAGTCCTTCCAGTTGCATAGTTTGCCGGTGCTAGGCTAGCGCGAGTCAACGGTATCTGCTAGCCTGCCATTAAAAACAGTTTTACCCACTCCACAGTACACCAAAAGCAAATAAATTATAACGCCAGACTATCGATGTAAATGTCTGTTGAGAGAATAATGTTAGAAATAAAACTACCCTTTTATCGCATTGTAATAGTTATACTTTGTTCCCTGTATTTATTAGCACAGTCTACAGCAGCGGCGGAGTGATATTAAGTTACCTAGGCAACCGCTAGCTAGACGTCCCGACTGTAGTGCGCTTCTGTGTTTACTTTTCGGCGCAGTACTACTAACCGGAGCAAAGTAAAATTCCGCCGCTGCTGAGAAACTAGTTCCTGTAAATGTAATGCGATCATTGAGATGCAAGAGTAGTTTGATTTCTAACATTATTCTCTCAACAGACATTTACATCGATAGTCTGGCGTTATAATTTATTTGCTTTTGGTGTACTGTGGAGTGGGTAAAACTGTTTTTAATGACAGGCTAGCAGATACCGTTGACTCGCGCTAGCTTAGCACCGGCAAACTATGCAACTGGAAGGACTGGATGAAAAATGTTGAAAACTGTCTCCACTGATAAATAACACCCAGGCTAACTTGGAAATGAGGTCCGATGTCCAAAATTCTCAACCGCCCCTTTAACTTCCAAGCGGCCAAAACAACTCGCTTCAGATGACGTCATAATAATTTATGAAGAAATTTCTAAAATGGCAGCAATCATGATTGTTTTTCATGATTATCATTTTTGAGCAAAATAACCGTAATTATCAGTGTAACCATTATCATGCAACCCTAGCAACACGTCTAACATGCAGAATCACACCGCACATTTCCATACTATATTTGTAGCGATCAGTTTTATAGTGTTTGCTATAGGTCTAAACATTCTTCACGTGTTGAGATGAGTTGTGAAATTATTGTTCCATCATGGCATTATTCCCATAATTGCGACTGAATTATGAGGTGCTAAGGCGCATTAACACAGACTGTGATTAGGTCATAGGAGATTGCCAGGTCACCAAACTATTGATAGACACTCAACTGCGTATCCAACTCATGTCACCTCAAATGTTTATGCCTACATGTGTACGCCCACATTGCGCACGTGTGTGTGTGTATGTGTTATTCATCTAAGGCTCATTGCACTTCTCTTATCTCCGCACTCTTTGGTGTTTTCAGATCTCTGGCACTGTGAACGCACATCACCACCACTAGACATAACAAACAACTCACTCCATCTCATCCCCTCCGCTGTCTGCATCTGTTTCAAAGCCTTATGCAAAGCTGCTGTCACTCTCTGTGGCTCTGGTCCAAAACCTAATGAGTGCCCTACGTAGACAGCATTTTCAGGAATCATAGGTGTGCTCCTAATGCGAAGGCGTTGCAAAAGGCAAGCAGTTATGTTAAGTTATACAGTTTTAAGGCTGCAGTGCATCGTTTGTGATAAGATGATAAGAATGTAAGAACTGATCGCAAGAACTGATAAGAATGTAAATGTGGACCTTGAAATGCAATGTAAGTCACTTTGGATAAAAGCGTCTGCCAAATGCATAAATGTAAATGTAATGTGTTCCTTACTGAAAAGGAAATCATAGTGGGAAAAAAATCCCTCTAAAATGTCAGAAGTGAGAGAAATGACAAAAATATAGAGAAAAAATGATTCAATCTAATTTTTTTTAATCAATGCTACAAAATCATGTGACAAACTTGAACTCGTTGCAAAATCTCCGGGAATCTTTCATCTTTGCAAAAAAATTCATAATCATGAAATCTGCGTGGGGAAATCGTCTCAGGTTATGACTGTAACCATGGTTCCCTGAGAAGGGAACGAGACGCTGTGTCCAATGACCAACGCTAAGGGTAACACCTCGCCATGACTGCGTCTGAACCACATGTGCAACTATTCCAATTCTATATAAATACTATATAAATAATTCCAATTCTATATAAATATATATATATATATATATTTATATAGAATTGGAATTCTGTGACGTATATATATATATATATCTATATAAATCTATATTAGGAGCTATAAAGGATACCTGAAAGTTCAGGAGGAGACAGCGGAGCGTCCAACAGGAATGATTTATCTTTCTCCTTAACGCCAGAGAGGTTCAACCGAATCCTTGGTGGCCCGAAGAGACAGATCTGGGGCCCGACGCAGTTCTTTAACTGGTCAGGCCCAACCCCCTCACCTTCATCCAGGTCCCTCAGCAGGTCAGCCTGGTGTGCCTGAAGAACTCAAGACCTACTGCCATTTAAGCTTTGCCCACCAAAGATAACGTTGTTCTTCATGGTTTGGTCAGCAAGGTCGGGGCCATGAGGGTCAGTGCAGCTACGGGGGAGAGATAGCTAGCCAGCGTCTCTTCAGCCCTGGGCATCGTCCCATCCCCGTGCTCCCTCATCCCCACGACCGAAGAATAGTTAGAAATTGTGGGGCTGGAGATGTGAGCCGAGAATGGTTTATTCCAGGACCTTGACACCTCAGTAGCCGCGTTTCCAATGGGCCGTGCTGGGCTAAAAGCCTCGGGCCCAAAATATGCTGCGTTTCCACTGTCGGGCCAGAAGCTCCACAGCGCTTCACTAAAACGCGCCTCTCTGGAACAACGTCAAATAAAAACCTGCTTTGTTGTACTATGATCAGCTGTTCGGCCGAGCTTTCAATGTTGTTATGGAAAGGTCGGTTGGTTTTTGTCACATGACCTGCGGTATTCTGAAAAGTTGATGCGCGCCTGGAAAATCAGACGCCTACATTTGAAATAACGAATTTGCACGCGCAAAAAAAACGCGATATGTGAACGGCCCCAAAGTCAGGAATCGATAAGCGGAATCGAAATGCGTGCGTCTTATCGAATCCCCGGTTTTTGGAAATTTGTTACCGGTTCTAAAATGGAACCGGTTCTCGATACCCAAACCCTACAGAGCGGGCTTCCGGATCCCGAGTGAAAGCACTGGAGCCCGCAGGTGAGAGCTGAGAAAGGGACGGGCCCGTCCTGTTCAAGCTTCCTTGCGAGCTCCATCTGCGACCCCCATGATGCGCGAGCCTGACCGCTCTCATCAAAGAGCGGAAGCCGATCACAGTGAGCACAGTCAGCGCCCCCTCGAGAGATAACAGTCCTCGCTCTGCTCCCAGGCAGCTCACAGAGATCTGAATTGCTTATTTACCATTTTATAAAGCTAAAATAGATCAATATAGCCGTACAGGACAAACGAACACCAAATAAGACAGAAGCTAACGCTGCTTATAGCTTCCACAGTACGCCATAGTGTCGTCATTGGATGCAACGTGGAGTTCCCTAGAAAGAAAACTTTCCTCACGCAAAATTCACAATGCATGGGGAAATCACAAATTCTTCGTGGGGAAATCTTTTGCACTCAAACGAAATACCCAGTGTGGATTCCTATTGAAGTGATTACATCAAATGATTTATGAGTAGAGCCTTAGTTACACTGGCATACTTTGATGCACAAACTGTTTGTCTGTGTAGAGTTTTCCAAACTCAAATAAAGCACACAGCAACAGTGTGTCTTTGAGAGAGAGAGAGTCTGTGGTTATCAGCCTGTGGCATCTTGTCATACCTGAATGGCGGCCAGGTTCTTCTGCTCCTGTGAAGGGGCTTGATGAACGAAGCGAAGCCAGTTAGCATGACGAGGGCTACTGGCGTCCAGGATATACAGCACGTCACCTTTATTCCCTCGAACCTGCAGACGCACACAGATTCAAAGGTTACACACAGGTTAACTCACATTATTAGATCATTTTATAGGCCACGCCAAAGGGATTTCAATCCCTCCAACAGACAAAAAATGCCTGAAACGCCTTGATTGTAGTATTTCTGTGACGTAGCTACTTCACTATGTAACACATTTGCATAACTCCCGCCCACTGGCTGCTTTGGTCCGCCCACAAAAAAACTGTTGGGTAAGTGATTTTGGTGAGACGCTGTAAAGGCTTCCAATACTGACGGAATATATATATATATATATATAATACAGTATATCTGGAACATTGCTCACTTCCCACAGACATGCTCTTTGCCCAAATCTGACGAATACCTATATTTCACTGTTTATGGATACAAATTATTATTTTGAGCCATTTCTCAGTCTTAGTCTTAGGTAAACGCTGGCTAATAGTGACTTATTCTGACTGATCTTGAAAGGTAAATTCCCTGAAATTGCCTGCATCATAACACACGAGCAGCATGAAAGAGCGGCACAGTGAAAGATTGCACACTAACATGATATATCATAATAATTATATGCACAAGTGTGTAATTTAAGAGTTAGGCTCACTATACTTTAGGCAGAAAAGTGTCATCAGGGCAGGCAGATCAGTAAATCACAGCTCTAATGTGGCTGAACACGACCTGATCTTCACTATAATTAAAACTTTAATGCAGCTGAAAATAAACTCAAATCTTTTAAGAGCAGATATTTGATGGGATATTAGATACGCCGTGCACTGGGAGACGCGTCTCGCTCCCGTAGCTCTGTCTGGCCTGGGAGAGTCAGTGTGAGTTGAGTTCATGCTGGCATGTCTCGTCCAATGAATCGTTGCCTGGAGACGAGCAATGATGCGTCTGTCTGAACAACAGGGGCAACAACTTCTCCAAGATGGTTAAAATTCAGTCAGACCTCAACGATCTCTGTTTGCAAAGACAAACGCCACTTGATTTGAATAAATCTCTACCCAAAGTATTAAACTTTGGTGTGTAACGCATCTCGCACTGTTTGCGTCAATCCCTCAAATCATGTGACATGTTGATGAGAGGTGGTTTTTGTTTGGTGAACAATAAAATGGGTGAAAAAGTCCCATTCACTTGAAACAAATGAGAGAATTTAGGCCAATAATTGTATGCCTTAAAACTCATCTTTGATCACCAAAATTACATATTTAAGCGTTTTTTTCCTTGCAAAAAAAATCGTCATGCCTTAAAATATCTTGAATGTAACTCGACACCCTTGCCTCATTTAGTATACGTGGTTCTATGGATATGCAAATGAGCCCCGCCTCCACTCACTCACACGTTGATCTGATTGGTTACAAGGTAGTTTGTGACATCAGAAACACCAGCGATTTCAAAGCGTGTTTTTGAGACTGTCTTTGGTTCACTGCAGTTTTAAGGAGTAAATACTCAGCAATGGTGTCGACTTATGAATTTACAAATGGTTTGTCTTAAAGCACATTAAAAACACCACATAGACATATAAACAACATTAATTTCTTCTGTTGTCTTTGAAATATGGTTAAAGTGTACTGTTGAATGTACTGACAAGCATTTATGGTAAACTAAAATATACTTTAATGTCATAAATATTAAAAACATGCATGTCATGTTTTAAAATATATTTGTGATTACACATTTATAATGATGAAGTTGCAATTTAGTACATTTCAAATATATTCTCTTTAAATGTAATATTGAATAACACACTACAGTTATAATCAAGTAGTTAACATGTGCTTCAGTATGTTAGTTAACACATCAAAATTCTTCTTAAAGCATGACAAGTGCACATTCAATATAATTAAGCACACTTCTTTTTCACAAGGGCAAGGAAATCACAGAGACAGAACACTAGCTACAACCTAGAAAACCATACGTCAACACATTTAAAACCAGTTAAGACACCTCAGCAATTGAATATCTCCCTCTGAACAACCACTCCCAACAGCCTAGCATAGTCGCGGGTTTTGTAAGCGCAAACACTCACTTACTCTTCAGAAAAACATAAATGTTGTACAGTCATAAAACAGCCAAGAAATAAACTAGCATCTAGTATTGTAAAGACGTTTTATCAGATATGAGTTACCTTTGAAGTGCTCCCAAGTGACACAAAAACAAAAATCTTTGTGGCGACACATAGCAAATGTATTGTGGGTAAAGCGATGGGATCATTGTTGAGTCTAGTCACCCACCTCCCACATCAGTCGTGGATCCATGCTTTCATCCAAGTCACTCAGCATCCGCTTTTCACCTGCAAACGGGCCGAATTTCTCACCCTGTGGGGAAAAAGAGGAAGTTTGTGTGCGAGTGTGTTGTAGGATTGGGCTTTGATGCCACAGTTTCTGGAGTGCCTGTGTGGGATCTGAACATGATCAAGGTTGATTCTCAACTCACAGAGGCTTATTCAGAGACTTCACACATTTAGGGTGTATCACACTTGTAGTTCGGTTCGCTTGGTTTGCTTAGTCCTCCTGATCCGCTTAATGTTCACATTGGCATTTTTATCACCGAAACTTAAGGCATATGGATGTGTTCACGGCCTGATTGGTCTGCTTCTATAATGTATATTTTGTGACGGAACTTACCGAACATCAAAACAATGCTGTGTTCTGGGCTAAATGCGCTCGTTGTATGTGTGTAGCTTCATATGATGGTATTTTGATCAGCTGAGAACTCGTGAAGAGCTTATAAACGGTTAAATGAGACAAAACAGCGTCAGGAATCCCTCCGTCACACAAATGAAGATCTGCAGTGAGGAGACGCGGTTCTGATCCTGCACTGAACTGTGATGGGAAACATCACGAACAGGTATGCTGGAGCATTTTAGGGTCACATCTTGTGACATCATGTCCTGTTTTTGGTTCGTTTACATGTCTTTGGTCAGTGTTGTGGACCAAACCGCACCAGAGTTTGTTTGGAAGTGGACTGAGACTCATCTTTTCAGCATCTCGGTCCGCTTGTTTGGTGGCGCCAGGGTTCAGATGGCAGCGTTCACACTTATTCAAATGAACCGCACTAACAGAGCAACCTGGTATTAAGATGAGTTTTGGTCGATCGGATCACAAGTGGACGAGGGAGACACATTCCTGTTTACACCTGGTGTTTTAATCGTCTCTTTTGTCCACTTTCAACCACTTCTGTCCTGATTTTTAGAGCGGAGGGTCTATGGGCGGGTAAATGGATGCGATTTTTCAGATCTTTCCATCTAATGGACAAAATAAGCTTGTGCAATTTACACATGGACACGACCAGAGACACGGAAAAACACACAGAAAGCATCATCTTTAGTTTCTGCTCTGACAGACGCAAGACCAGCCGAACGCTGTGAGTGTGTGTTAGAGATCAGGAATGATGAGAGAACATTGTGCTTGGTATGTTTTTTGTCTTCAAACCAAACTTGAGTCTCCAGCCGACAGTTTAAACCCTGTCTGTCTAGAGCTCTTCTCATAATGTCACGCATTAGTTCAGGAGACGGAGAGAAGACGGTCTTTTGTGTCTGTCTGAACACATTCGACCACATGAGCGTTCACATTACGAAAGGAATCCGGTTGAATGCGTTTTTGACTACCTCTGGAAGTGGTGAAAAGTGGACAAGTTTAAAAAATTTTAGACCCTTTTTACACCTATAAAATCACCTTGTGATCCGATCCGATCGACCAAAACGGGCGTTTCACACCAATAGATTGTTTGTTTTGTTCCGAAACAGGGAATTGATTTGTTGCAATGTTGCATTTTCTTCTTGGTTCGGCTCGCTTTCACAAGGCAACCTTTCAAAGCGTACCAAAATGTGATCACGCAAGTCACGTGTGAGTAACTGTCCTCTTATTGGTCAGTTTCCTCTGCGTCATGGCTTTATTTGTAACTGTCAAGACACACGCGAACACTAGACGAATGTTATAATGCAGCTAGAGCAGGAATCAAGTCTTCAAAGGGACAGCATTCTCACACAGGGAAGCGCAATTACACAACATTTAAGATGAAGACACTCTTTTGGTTTTCAACTGTGATAACTAATGTGCTCACTCCAAGGGTGTAGATTTGGTTTGAACATTGGGGGGGTTGAAGCTTGGGTCTGCATATTTATCAATATTGGGGGGGTTGTAATGCATAGATTTAAATATTGGGGGGGTTATCTCCCCCCCAACCCCCCCACAAATTACGCCCCTGGCTCACTCACAGAATCAGACACTTCTGCTTTCTATACAGTACATTTATAATACCATCTGGTTCATTGGTCTGTTGGGTCGGATTGCTTTCACACCTCAAGCGAACTCAGAGTGGTGCGGATCCGAACGCGATTGCCGTGTTCACACATGCCTAAACACATGCTCAGGTGTGAAAGCACCCTTTAATATCAGGTGTAAACCGGGTCTGAGTCCTCAGGCACGTCTCAGAACATGCTATATTACACAAAAATCTTTTGTTGTGCTTTAAAGAAGTACACTTATTTTGATATGTTGACTTACACATGTAAAGTAATTGATTATAATTATACCTGTAGGGTGTTGTTTGATATTACATTAAAGTTGTAATATTTTTAAGTACACATTTGTGATGAAGTTGCAATTTAAAACATTTAAATTAAACCACATACAAGTTTAAATGTATGTGATAGATAGATAGATAGATAGATAGATAGATAGATAGATAGATAGATAGATAGATAGATAGATAGATATTATTTTGTCGGGGTGAAATATTGAGCAGAACATGTTTTTGCAGGTTATGTGATGTTCACACACTTTATCTTGTAAACTGAAGAGGGTAAAACTCCTGCTGCAGATGTAGAGCCCTTACAAACAATTACCACAGTAAATATATATATATGTATTGTTTTTGCTGAAAAGTCATATAAGTTTATATCAAATCTTTTTCAAACAGTGTAAAAAAAAAACTCTTTCTGGCATTTGTTTCATTTACTTTTAGTGACAGCGGGGGCTTATATCACATAAACCGCAGATGTACTGTCATAACAACAATAACTGTAGTAACTTCATGGCGGAAACGGAGGCTGGCATGGTGAATTTTTGGCGGAAACTATGGTTACCATGGTGATTGTTTGTAAGGGACGTGGCAGCCCACGTAAGCGCACACAAACACACACAGAGGAATGCAACTACAACCAGGCGTTTATACTTTATACACTATGAGGAAAGTGAAAATAGTAATAAAAGAAGTCTTTCTCCAGAAGTTACTACAGAACCCATACTTTATCTTTCATGCGGAGAGTTTGTTTTATGCACGAACCTTCTTGACTGCCCTGGCAGTGTAAAGCCCCATCCCGTCCTGAACTTTAGAGGACTTCAGCACGAATCTGTCCGGCACGTACATGCCCAACATTCTCATCACTTCAGAAAGACGCCTTTCTTCCAAACAAAACACATGAAACGCGCTCGGAAACACGGGTTATGGGCTGGTTTGATATTCTCTGCAGGCTGTGTTTGTAAATCTCAATCCAGGCTGGTCTTCCATGTTACTGTCTGTACATGAGAGCGACACTGCGTTCCGATTGGCTGTTGGCCTTACAGGGAATGCGTTTCTGCGCTCTGATTGGTGGAAAGTTTAAGAAGGTCCATGTTAGTGTCAGTCACAGAGTGAGTTTCTGCGATCTGATTGGTGGAAAGTTTGTTACCGCGAGCTACATATTTTACTTTCCCGGGAAAAATCACCACATCATCCTAAATAAACTAAATATAACTAAAATCACGAATACTACAAATAATGTTAACACTTTACTATAAGGTCCATTAGTTAATGTATTAATTAACATGAACTAACAATGATCAATACATATGTTACTGTATCATTGTTAACGTTAGTTAATAAAAATACAGCTGTTCATTGTTTGTTCAAGTTAGTTCACAGTACATTAACTTATGTTAACAAATACAACCTTTGATTTTAATAATGTATAAGTAAATGTTGAAATTAATATTAACTAAGATTAATAAATGCTGTAGAAGTATTGATTATTCTTAGTTCATGTTAACTAAGGTAGTTAACTAATGTTAACTAATGAACCTTATTGTAAAGTGTTACCCAAATAATAATAATATCAACAACAATAATGGTGTTGCTACTACAAATAATAATAATAAAATACTTGATGTGCATTGTGCAATAATACATTAATTTTGGGGTTTAGGTTTGTTGGGGACATCCAATCCTTATGACAAGGAGAGCCTCTGAATTTAAGCGATAGTCCAGATTTAAACATATAACAGCATTAAATTAAATTAACATTACCCTTTTACTGACGTTATATTTACATCTAACATCCAAACAGAGCTAATGCACCTCAGCATGAACATTAGCCTCTGGTCTGACTGTGTGGCCATGCTTCATGTACACATTGTGTTTTCTTTAATTGATTTTCAAAGCCATTTGATTTAATGCTCTATAAACAAGGTGGTCGCACAATCAGCCACAGTAATGGAGGATGGATGTGCATAGGAGTCTGTGTTTGTGTGTCACGTGTTTAGATGCTGTTTACTGGCCCTTCATCAGTACCTGCCAACCCACATCTGTTTAAAACAGGTTTCTGCAGAAAGCAACTAAGGAAAATGGGCATACAAACAGCAATGGATGATCAGGCATGTAGATGAGAGAGGACACAATATCACACGGGGCTTTTAAGGCCAGGCCCATTAGACTAAACCCAATGACTCTGGGTAATTTGTACAGTCACTTAGTACATGTTATGCTGTCTGTACAATCGTGAGTTGTGTGTGTATTAAATATCCAGTCATATCCACAACCACTTTAGTCAAGTAGGCTACATACAGTACATGAATTTCAACCTTCTGCATGATAAGTAATGAAAACCAATGGAGTTTGCTGTCATTAACATGAAGAGTCTCAAAACATCTCTTTTTGTGGTTGATGGAGAAATTAAAGGATGGAAAAAACTACACGACTTTAAATTCCAAACAAATAAAATATAAATAAAAAAACAGGCATTCACTTTCCGACTTTGTGAATGGTTACAGTGAGAAACTGAGCATCATAAGCTAAATGATTGAGGATCACACACTGCAGACTTTCAAGCTGTTCTGACAACAACAAACTCATGCAGAAACATGTGGCTCTTTGCTAGGGGACGCATGACAATTGAAAACAATATGTGTTCTACAATCGGCTAAAAATATCAAACTAATTCCTCTGATTGGATGGATTCATAGTCTGAAGCTAAAAAAATATGTGTCCATCATACACTACGTGATTTTCTGTCAAGTTTGCCAACTCCAGCTGCCCAATATCTGAAGACTGATTTTTGGCAACTATAGCATCGACAAAATTGTTGTGTAGTTTATTCCATTTAGTTATTTTGGTTTGGAACAAAATGAAAATGAGTAAATTATGACAGAATTTTTATTTTTGGCTAGTTCTTTTAATATGTCACAGATGTGTGTTCACTCATTTTATTGCAATTGTTTAGTTCAACAGGGTCATCTGACAGCTGTTGCCCTAGGAAGTCCATAATTTCATGCAATTTCAGTTTCATCCGTTTGAATGCATTTTAAAGGCAGTTGATCTATGGGAATATAAAGAAATACTTGAGTTATACATTGCTTAGAATATGGTTAGAATATTGTATTTGATGGCTACTTTGAAATGGGGAACCATCAATGGGGATACATGATTTTTGCCATCATAACGGTGTAGTTACTGCATCTGCCAGCAGGGGAGACAGAAACCAGTCAGTTTCTGAGCAGCTGTTCGTAAGAAAGTTCTTTAGCAAGCATGTTTATTTGAGACTTTTGTAAACTGGCATAAACATGAAATCCTTCTCTAGTCGTGTAACCATGAAAAAATAACCACCAAAGACTTTTGTTTGTTCAATGTGAAGGAGAGCAGAGCTTTAGAAGTATTTTTTCAATGAATTTCTATTTGTTGTTGTTTTTTAGAAAATCAGTGAAATAGACAATACAAGACATTTTTTAAAGTGCCCCATTATGCTTTTTCGAATACCTTTCATGCAGTGTGTAATACATGCAGCTGTTTGAGAATGGAAAAGGTCTACAAATTTTCAAAGATCAAAGTCCACAACAAATAAAATTATTGTCTCCTAAAAGAAATAATCAATTCTGAACTCTTGAAACGAGTCGTCAGCAATTCTTGCCTCACTTCCTGTTACAAATTTGCATAATGCCAGCCTATGGACTTCGCTGTCCGCGAACAACGTCTACTTTTACCCTCAAACACTGTAGTTGTAGCTGAGACTGGAAGAGTTTGGTTCGTGTTGTCAACATGTAAAGAAGAAGCTGTTTTCAGCGCTGTGAATTCATTTTGCATGAACTTGAAAAAAAGAGAACTTGAGCTGGAATTGATACAGAAAACCCGACATCCTTCATATCACTGTGTATCAAGAGCTGAGGAAGATCCGAAGTTAAAATTCAGATATGGTAATAGGCGTTTGGTTTCCAACATGCACTGTAAGCGGTTGTCACAACAGACTGGACCACCTGACCAATCACAGCAGAGTTGACAATCACAACAGACTGGGTCATCTGACCAATCAGAGCAGAGTAGACCAATCACAACAGACTGGGCCATCTGACCAATCAGAGCAGAGTAGACCAATCACAACAGACTGAGCCATCTGACCAATCAGAGCAGAGTAGACCAATCACAACAGACTGGGCCATCTGACCAATCAGAGCAGAGTAGACCAATCACAACAGACTGGGCCATCTGACCAATCAGAGCAGAGTAGACCAATCACAACAGACTGAGCCATCTGACCAATCAGAGCAGAGTAGACCAATCACAACAGACTGAGCCATCTGACCAATCAGAGCAGAGTAGACCAATCACAACAGACTGTCACTGGACCATCCGACCAATCAGAGCAGAGTAGACCAATCACAACATGGCTTTCAGTCCGTCTTGTATGTCTGAGATATGATAAATTAACTTTTAGATATACATATTCATCTTATTTTCTTTTGGGAAAAGAGAACAAAAATAATGACTACATTTATATGTGCACCCAGAATGTGATTATTAAGGTCTTAATTGCAGTAAGATGTTTACATGACACGAGCAGAAGTTTCGCATTATGAATAGTCTTGCTTGTAAAACATCCACAGTGTTTAAACCAAATTTATTATATAGTTTACTCCACTTTCTCACGCTGCAAACCATGCAGCTTTGATATATTTATTTTGGAACTTTCTCCCACTTTTGGATGGATATGAATGGAAGTGAATGGAACACAGAGTCGAATATGAAGGGCCATATATAAGTCCCGCTCAACTTCCTATTTCAATAGGAAATACGTCAACAAGGGGAAGAAAACTGTGCTTTTCCGACCATTTCATGGAGTCTTTGAAAGGCTACTGAATACATGTGTTGAAGAGTAGTTGTGAGAGTGATCTCTGTGTGGCCCGTCTTTTTCGATCCCCTGACCCCCAGTGACCTCCGGGACCCTGCCGACCCCTGTTGTCAGTGTGCCTGCAGTGAGGACTGTGAGGAAGGAGAGTTGCGACGATTAGGACTCAGTGACCCTTGACCTGACCCTACACACACACACTTGAGCATCAACTTTTACTCTCTCTCTCAGCTAGAGTCACTGATCACAGACTAATTCTGACCACACACACAAAACCCACACAAACACACACACATATGAACTAAGGAAGGGAACTAAAAGTCTAAAATGCTGTGATGAACACAGTTTTCTTATTTGTGTTGACATATATCCTTTTGAAACATTAGAGGCAGGATGTCAAAAACCTTGTCTTTTTTTGTAAATAGCCAATAGCCGTTAGTTTATAACATAGCTCAGCAAAATCATGACTTCCTACCGCTAGTCAATGACAGGTGGTTTGGGGGAGGGACATTCTTACAGAGTATTTGATTGGACAAAAAAAAAAAAAAAACATTGATTTTACACCCATTGATTCATTCAAAGCAATTAATATTTGAGTCTGTTTTCCCAGAATCGTTGAGTAAAGATGATGCATTTACATCAGATACTATATAAATGGCTTTTGACTCAATCCTTGACTAATTTGATAATAAATACATATTATATGAAATGTTTGAACTCATATTGAGACATTTGACTTGGTACACACCCTGTAAAGCTCAAGTCTCTAGCTCCATTGTCTCTAGCTAAGGCGAGTGTGTGATGTTATTAAGATCTCTTCTCAAACTTTAAAGGAGACCATTGTGACCCTTATTCATCCATGCACATCATTTCAATCAAACACAATACATGCATAAAGATTAATGTGTTGGCATTGAAGACAAATTTAAACTAGTAACCCTTAATATTCTGAAATTAATAATTTAAATATTAAAATGTAAGTCTGACTGAAACACTTTTCCAAAAATGCTATTTGAAAAGGATTTCAAACCACATATGAATTTTGCTTGAAAATCACATGATGTGTGATGTGTGTTTTTTTGCCGTTCACACTTGCTAAATCTGATTGGGTTTCAAACGGATTTGCCCAAAAAATCAGATTTGGACTGACAATCTGAGCCAGGCTTAACACTGTCCGTGAACTATTCGAGTTGATGTAATTCTGCATCTCTTTCTGACTCAAGAACCCACAGATTGAGGCTGGAACCAGATCCCAATAGAAGTACAGACCAAAAAAGAGTTCTCCCTTTCTCTCTCACTCCTCAGGGTCTCTATTTCTTTGCGCAAATATTTTCTCTGCGAACAAACCTCATTTTGGCAGTCCACACAACCGCCTTCAGGGAGGATTTTCCCCAGCGTTTTACCATATTTCAGAAACACTTCTGAAAACTTGATACTGAGAGATCTCTTCAAACTTGAGGTGTCTCCATCATCCAAACCTCACTCCAAACCAACCCTTAGTCTCTCCAACGTCCCAATGAATGCTATTTCTGGCCTGTCCTGCACTGCTGACATTACTATACACACTGTGTTTTACTTTGTCAAGCCCCCGCTGGTTCTTGAGGGCCACCAGGATGGGAAGCGTTGATAGAGAGAGAGAATGAAAGGGTGGGTAGAGAAATAGTCCTGAGAGACAGAGAGATTACAGTGAAGATAAAGCGTGAGAAAATGACTGCCACTAACAACAGACATCTGATGAAGGACAATACAGACACCAGACCACCCTTTATGAGGGTGTAACAAAACTCTGTCTCCATTTTACTAATTTTTACTCCCTTAATGCAGACGGAGACAATAATACCTAATATAAACTATTAAAAACAGAGATTGTTCAATGGCTCTTGGGTTCAGAAACTAACCCTATTCCTGTCCAGAGCTATGCAGTTATTGAGGTGCTACTAGTCCTTGATGTTTCATTAGGTTCTTCAGATCACTGTGGTTTCTGGGTTCTTCAAAAATGCTTTGACTGCATTCACTGTCAGGAAAAAAAGGGAAAATTGTACCCAACAGCTTGTCACTGGGCAGTACCCTTACAAGGACACATTTGTACCTAATATACCCCTAAAAAGTGCATTTTAGGACCTTGGAGTAGTACCATGCCCTTAAGGTACTACTATAAGCTTTTTACAGGTAAATAAGGTATACAAAGATATCACTTTAAGGGTATTGGCCTAGTGACGAGCTGTTGTACCTCTAAAGGAAACATTTTTGCACATTTCTTTTCCGAGAGAGTATAGAGGAGAATAACGAGAAGAGAATGGTTCTCCTGTGAGATCACAGCAGCCAGTTGCATAAACATAGCCACTATGTGAGGACTGTGCCTTAAGAACTAGTCTGACCACCCTGATGAAAAACCCAGCATTGCTGGTCACCAGCATAAGGTGTGTTTTGCATGCTGGGATCAGAATGGGATGCTGGTTAGCTTAGTTTTGCTTGAGAACAGCATGACTTTGCTGGTCCACCAACATAAAACAGTTTTGACCAACATGGAATTAATGCCGGTTTATGCTGGATTATTCAGCAGGGCAACTATCAGTTAGTCAAGTGGTAATCATCAGTCTTACTTTTTGGATTCAAATTAGACTGATTTACTTTATGTAACTGACATAAAAAAGTTATGACTGCAGTCTTAAAGAAAAAAAACGACGTGACAAACTAAGTAGAAAGAGTCTAAGTAGTTTATGCAACCGACTACAGGGTACAAACCCCTTTTTGCTAATTGGAAACTTTACTTTTAGATGGCATACATATAAATTCTTGACTTTTCTTGAAGGACTGTTAATGAAACTTATACACCAAGTCTACATTGTTAAACATATCATCAAAATTGTCCATGTGACTGTATAAGTCTTCTAAAACAGTGTAACTTGAGGAATACGCAAATTCAAGCAAATTCCTTTCCACCACAGCTCTTAAATGTCATTCTCATTTTCGTGTACCACTTACCACGTCATATTTAGTCACATGGCATATGGAAACCAATGGTGTTTTGAATCATTGGCAACAGATCTGACACAAAATGTGGCAGTAAATCAATGAAATACATTCTAAATGTTCTGGATCTCAATCGACTTACCTTAAAAAGATTATTTATGATGCCCAGAAATCAAGACCTTGGGAAGCGTTTTGTGAAATATCCACCAAACCAGCAGTATTTGTTGTTCCCCCCATTTTTGCCATGATGATGAACCACATTGGACCACACTTTAGAGGGAGTTTTTGATCCTTGTGAAGAGGTCTTTAGGTACAGATGGTCTGACCTTAGATGAACTGCCAGGACTGCGGTTTGTGAGATCCTTTGATAGTATCAGCATTTCTGTCTTACGCACACCATCACTGGATGTTGAGCGGATATGTGTGTGTTTGTGTGAGTTATTTCAGACTCTTCTTCACAAACTATCTTCAAAAGTGTCACTGAGCTCTAAGGAACTGAGACGCAAGCTATAGATGCATGCACACAGACACACGCATGCCAAAGATCAGATAAGAACAAAGTTCAACGCTAAAAGCTGAAACCCATCACTCTGAGTCATGGCTTTCATTATATATTTATTTCATTCACTGTTTTCTCTGGCTTTATATCTCTCACTCTTCCCCATAACAACCACATCTCTCTCCTTTTATAGTCCCCAAGGAGCAGGCGGCCAGCACCAGACCGTTTATTCTGTGTATTTGAGGATTTTCTTCTTTTACAACACCAATGTGAACTGCTTTTACAGAGAGAAGACCTGTTTTGATAGCGCTGTTATCATCTTACTCTGAGTGAGTGTTGGCGGACAACTTCAGCAACTGTGGCTCATAAGAATTCCAGAATAGAGGATACAACAAGGTAAATGGAGTGAGTGTGTGTGTAAAGACTGAGTGGGAGGGAAAGCTACAAAAGTTCAAAAGATAAACATAAGCTCTTTTCCAAAGTCTAATGAGCGGCCGAACTTGATGGAGTGCAACCAATGCCAAGGCGCAGTACAGTTATGCTGCTTTTGAAGACACCTGTTTATCAGCACACCACATATCCTTTGAGAAATAAAGCAATCACAGAAAAGCATTGCGAAACACTTGCTGTGAAAAAAAAAGACATCCAGTTTAATGGCACAGTCATTTGTAGTTCGCAAGATGAAGTATGTACAGCGAATGTTTAGTATATGTACAATATGCGCAATGCACCGACCACACGTTTGCATCTGCCTTGAAATAAGCTAACTAAAAACTTTTAAATAAAAATGACATTGATTGTGAGTTGAGTCTCTGGTGAATAGTTTATGTGAGAGTGTCTCCCATGTGCTTCACTATTTGTGTAACGCACAGTGTTGCTGCCAATGTAGTGTTCTAGTTCAGCCACTTATGAGGGTTTATTTCAGATTTCTACCTTAGAAGGCAAGTGGCTAGACTGTAGTGACTGTTCACTAGGGTTTGGAAAAGAAAAGAAAAGAAAAGAAAAGAAAAGAAAAGAAAAGAAAAGAAAAGAAAAGAAAAGAAAAGAAAAGAAAAGAAAAGAAAAGAAAATGTGAATGCTTTGGCCACCTCTTCTTTTGATTGACTTGGGATCCAGGGAATTTTGGTTTTATTAAAAACACATTCAGTCTCCAACTGACCCTCTTTCTGTGAGCTTTGCACACACACACACACACACACACACACACACACACACACTGCTGACGTTCTCATTAGCCTCTCTGTAAAGGGCTATCCATGGCATTCCCAAACCATTGCCTCAAGCATTCCCAAACCATTCCCACACCATTCCCAATGGTCTTCCTCATTATTGCAGGGCAGAAATGAGGCTAATTTAAGCCAGCCAAGGTTCTGCCATGTCTGTAGTGATTGACAGGCTGTGAAGGGAGCTCAAACCAAGCTCCTCGGTAAAGGCACTAGACTGACAGTGAGAAGTATGATTATGGTTTGAGCATCATGTACAAATTCTCCTCTATATTTGTGTGTCCACGTGTTTGTGAAGGAGAAAGAGAAACAGTAATAATGGGAAACTGTTCTTATTGTGTAAATATGCATATCTGAGTTGACAAAATAATTGTATTAGTTTAAATTAAGTTGTTTATTAGTGAAGTTCACACTATTTTGCATACTTTACAAACCTGGTGATTATATAAAATAATCAAGTAAACTAGTGGCTAATATTTTGAATAGCACTGTGGGATCAAATATTCCCCACAAAAGTCTGTCCGAAATCAGTTTCTTGAGGGAATATGTGCTCTGTTGTAAACTAACGTTTACTCTATGTATGCATGACATGCATTGCTATGAGTTACATAGATTGTAATATTTTTATATATATATATATAGCATTATACATAGATGCCTCATTAGTGTCGGTTTCTATTGGCTGCTATACGTATGTGTCCGCCATATTGGAGTGGTCAAATCCGATCCGTGAACATTCGAGACCAAGTTAAATGAGCTTCTGCAACCTAGTTATTCACATGTATGAATATCTATATCTGCAATATACATCAGCAAATGATTTTCACAACATTTCGCTTGTCATTAATGTTATAATTCTGCATAAGGATATTGCAGATTGAGTTGTACATAAAAACACAAACCAACACATTCTCACCTCTGAAAGGTTATCCTCTATCCATCTGTAATTTATAGCTCGGTGGTTTTTACAACATTAGGCTGAAAATTCGATGAAAATGCATTGATTTGTTAGTGTGAGTGATGAACAGCTTCATGTTAACAGTTCCAAGATGGCGGAAGCTTCGACGTGTCTGGAGCGGCCAAATGTGACATCTACAGTATGTAACATCTATGATGAGTAGCAGAACATACATCTTACTTCATAGCAGAACATACATCTCATTCATGTGGGTATTTTCCAGCATGTATATAATACTGGCAGAGAAACACAGAACCACTGGGATTACAGATGTCTATATTTAGTGTTTTATGTACATGAATATTGGCAGAGAAAATCTGTACATGTGACAAAGAGATGAGACACATTTACACACACCAGATTCACAAACTGAGATTATACACACAAATTGACAGTGGGGAAACAACGTTGACTTTTATATAGATTTAAAACACATTTTTACCACTAATAATTGTTGTCAATAACAAAAAATAACAGTTAAAAAAATAAAACATTAAGAAGTATGAAATAATTTAAAAAAGTCTTCTAAACCATGTTTTAATACAGGGCAGGAGAGCGGAGAGGAGGAGTCATGGAGCTACCTCTGCGATGGCTGGCGTAATGAACCAACAAATAGAACGTAGACATAAGGCAGACAAATGGTGCATGCAGTGGCTAAAAGAGAACTGCAACTCCTCCAAACTCCCATTTCCATGGCATTGAGGATGCAGTACAGGGACTCTTTGCATTGCAACAGCGATGGCACCCCCTGAGAACAAACCTTCAGGTGCCTAAGGTCGATTGAGAGCGCCTGACTCGACTCGACTCGGTAATGTAAACATAAATACAGAGGTTGATATCTCACTCTACAGGCAGTTCAGTAACTGCGACACATGCAGCATTAGCATTAGCATTGTGCGCAAGTAGTCAGTCTGCAAAACTCTCCTTAGTAGAATATCACTTCGAGTTAAATAAACTTCTTTTTTCTCATTATATATATAATATATTTACTTCTGTGCAGAGTCTGTGCTTCGGAGTCTCTTTTTTTAACAGTACTTCCTTGTTTTCACCAGTTTACTCTGGTACTTGACTGAGTGCCCACTGTGTCCCACCACATAAACATCCAGGAGGTAGCTCTTTCCCGCCTCGAGGCCCGTTATGGTCTCTGTGGTGACGGCTTTCTGCAGGTTGGCGCTGTGGAAGTACTTGCAAAGCACTTTCTCAGGCTTGCGACGGCTCTCTGGTCCAGCACACTGGTTCTGCTCTCGGCGCCGATGCTCTTCGCCGTAACTTTCTGAAACCTCACGTTTGTAAACACAGTACTTGTTGCGCTCCTGTGTGCCAAGCCAAGCCACGGTGACGGAAGAACAGGTACGCAACTTATCGAAAGCCTTGATACGGGTATCCTCAGGAAGCGCAGGGAAAGGTTGCTTTCCTCCGGCACGTGTGCTAGCCAGTACTTTCAAGGTGGAGGCGCCCTTGCGGGACCCCCGCAGACGGATCAGGTACTTGGCTTTGGGCTTTCCGCGGAGCTGGAACTGACGGACGCCCTCCACATTCTGAGAGAGGACAAGCTTCCCATCACGCCGCACCTGAACTTGCACTGCATCCAGACAGGCATGCACAAAGAGCGTGACGCGCTGGTGAGAGGAGACCGGTGCAAAACGAAGGAATTTGCTGCCTTTTCTCTTAATGAAGACGTCAGTTACTTTCCCATCCTTGAGCTCCACCGTCTTCTGCTTGGCCTCTTCCTTGGTGCGGGCAAAAGTGCCCACGTAGGCAGTACTCATGTTGGTGCCTGTGTTGACAGCGAACACATCAAAGTAAAATTGCGTGTCTGGCTTTAGGTCTGTCACGGTAAAAATATTCTTGTTGCCTATGCAGATTTTCTGTATGTCTGCCACTTTTGGCTTGGGGATATATGTGCGACTCATCTTGTTGCTCAGAGCTCTGTTGGTGGTGAGGGAACGATCTTTATTGAAATCATTCTCAGATGGGATGAAACCAAAATGAGCAAAGTCAAAGGGGCTGAAGTCCCGGCCGGGTTTTGGAGCAATCATGAAGGCATCATCCAAGCTCATCTTGGCCTCTGCTGCACATAAGCTCTTGAAGTTGTGCTCTTTGTTAATAACCACACAGTACTGGATCGGCTGGCCCAGTACGGAGCCAGTAGGAGTGGGCTTCCAGGCTAGTGTGACAGTAGTGCGACCCAGCGCGGTAACATCAACCCTGGGGTCGTAAGGCAGTTCAGGGTATGGCTGGTCGGACTCGGGAGTTGTGGTTGAGTAAATCTTGAAGTTGCTGTCCTTTTCGGTGGAGATGATTTCTATCTGGTACAAGCCTGAAGGGGAGCTGGTAGAGATGAATGACTCAACATCATTTCCTTTGTAGGTAAAGAGTTCGGTTCCCTCATTGGCCGTGACCTGCTGTTTCTGCTGTTCCAGAGGTTCTGGCTCACCTGAGACACAAAAAGACACAAACATTCACAAAATTAGACCTTGGGAAACAAGCACAGAAAATCAAGAAATGGTGGGGAAATTAGTCTCCCTCACAGAACAAACCACAAACATAAAAAACATGGCCCATTTTGTTGGGGTACAAAGGCATGGCGCTATTTGGAGATGCACATTTTGACTTGTTTAAATCACACACAAACACAAGCCACATAAACTATCAAACAAATGGATGTGCACACTTAAGCTCTCTCTGAACATCAATCACTGGGACATTTAACGTTAACTGCCACATAATGACGCATTTCCCTCACCACTCCAAATCCTCTCATCTAGTTGTTTACTTTCCACTTCCTCCCCACACCCCAATTATCACCACTGGAAAAAAGAAGCAGCAATTTCCATCTTAACAGAAAGAGCATCGTTTAATGTGTTAGTCCAGGTGAGGTCACTGGGAGCTACCTGATGTGACGGACAGTTAGCCACTCGTCTGCTGCCGGCTGTGTTTTGTATCCAAACAACCCTGCACATCAGAGGGTGACTTTCACTTTACTTTCCCCGGGAACTCTAAGCTACACAGAGATGCCACTGTTCCTTGAGTTCCTTTCCAAGCCCTCTCCGTTCAGCTGGGCGAGAAAACATAATATTATGTTTGTAAACCAGAGAGCTAAATGAACACGAGTTACACTCAAAGACCAGCTCCCAGTGGATATATTCCGCAAACATGGGAAAAGACTTGTGTATAAGTGTATATTTACAGTGACTGCTGTACTGTAAAAAATAAAACGCTTCCACGTCCTTGTTTGCATTTCATTTATAATGTAGTGTATTGCACAGAAGTTGCTCTGTTGTAGCTCAGGAAACTAAACCGAGTTCTCAATTATGTTTTAATGTCAACTTTGTCTCAGATGTATCTCCTGAAATTCCTTAGGGGGAAAAACTGAGACAATAGTTGACATTCATTAAGGATTCATGCAGCTCAAACAGTGAAGCATGCTACTGGCATGGGTTCGATTCCCAGTCAATGCAAGGGCTGATAGATATGTATACTTTGAATGCCATGTCAGTTGCTTTGGATCAAAGCATATGCCAAATGCGCAAGTCAGTGTTTAGAGATGTAAAATCTGTGGATAACACAGTTCAAGAAATTGTTGAGATCTATTCAGAAACTCTCAGGAAAAAAAAAAATCTGTGAATCAGGATATTAAAGACCAAGGAAAACGCATATAGGTGGTCTCAAAAAGACAGACTGCCATTGCCATGATTTTATTTATTCACTTCAAGTGTCCATTTCCTTTCTGTTTGATCTAAGTCTTGAAACAAATGAGATGAAGTGATCTTTTTTGAAATGTTCTTTCTTATGGTGTGTGTATGTGTATTTGTTTTATTGCAACTGTGAATGAGTGAATGGGTACATGAGTGAGGAAATGAGTCTATTGAGGATATCATCAACTGTGATAGATTTGTTTTTCAGGATCTCCCAATCACAGCCACGTCACGCCATCGGCTAAGCAAGACGATCATTACACGTTGTGTTTTGTAAAAAAAACAAAAAAACAAATCCTTTGCTTAAAACCCAAAGGTACAGCAGTGAATGTTGGGGGTCTCTGCATTTCATCAGCCAGGACAACCATACTGGGCCACAAACCACGAGATAGAGGAAAACCCAGGGCCTGGGAGTCATTACTGCACAAAAAGTCAGAGATGATCACAGAAGCTTATCGTCTCACAGGGAGACACTTGTGTCTTTATGTGAGCTCACACATGGACATGTTCTGCATACACGCTTCTGACACGGCGGCTTCTGCCTCGTTCCGGTCCTATACATTAGGTTTCACAGATGCACTATAACTGAAACAGTTACGCTGCTCCATGTGTCTGGAATGAAATACAAGGGTGTTTTGTGGAACTTTATTGATTTCTTTTTTAGGATACTGTCCAGATGAAAAAAGAGAGATGTAGAGAGAGGGTGATGGGGGGGGGGGAAAGAAACTAGAAAAGTACCAGGAGGGAGAGCAAAAGAGGTGGGAGTACAGCTGAGAGAGAGAGAGAACGAGAGTGCAAGCGAGAATCTTGCTTTGAAGAAATGTGCCGGTCACAACCTTTTTTTTCTTTTGAGTTGATGGGAACAGTGAGAGGAATCCTACGGCTGTGATTGAAAGCATGTCTAGGTCACATTACACTAAAAAAAAGTTATATTTTATATTAAGAAAATGAAGCCTAATTTTATGATAATTACAATTTGTTTCATTATTTGCTTAACAAAATGTTTTTGCCATATTTTCACCATGAGTAAGCACATGCAGGGATGACGTCAAAACCCAAAGGAAAATCTTGAAGGAATCAGCGGCAAATTAGTCCTCCGGGTTTTGACATCATCCCTGCATGTGCTTACTCATGGTGAAAACAAAGCAAAAACGTTTATAGGGCATGAATATAGAGATAGGGATAGCTGCAGGTTCGGAGTATTGGGAATGCCAAAGGTAGGGGCGTTCCAAAAGTTGCACAATGCTACAACAGAAACTAACCCCTTACCCTTCATAATCTTGCACCCAGCTACATTTATGACCTCCTATCAGGATATGTTCCTACACGCTCCTTCCGCTCTTCCTCGACTGGCCTTCTTGTCACCCCCAAATTCCGCCTCTCCATCATGGGAGCCAGGGCCTTCAGTTGCGCTGCTCCAAGACTTTGGAATGCCCTCCCCTCCCACATTCGACTAGCCTGGTAATACCAAACTCTGCTACTTCGCTTTGCTTTGTAGACAGAGTCTGGCATGGCTCAATTGAAAAGCGTTTTCTTTCTCGCGGGGGGGGCGCTTGTCTGAAGTTTAAAATCATTGGTTACCCATAAGCCAATCACATGACGTTTGGTTATGGCGTGTGTTATGCGCATGCTCAGCCGCATCTAACTTCCACTGTAAACACATGTATGATGCAAAAACAAAACCATCGAGCGAAATACCGGAGTAAACATGGCTGTGAACGCAGGGGCGTAGTTTGTGGGGGGGTTAGGGGGGTTATCTCCCCCCCAATATTTCAATCTATGCATTACAACCCCCCCAATATTTATACCATGATCACAATATCAGGAGGCATACCCAAACTTCAACCCCCCCAATGTTCAAACCAAATCTACGCCCTTGTGTGAACGACTTTTGCAGATTATGTGAAGTAAATCTACGCATCCATGGTACAATCAGCATCTACGTCACGGCTCTCAGCCCGCCCTCTGTTCGTTGATTGGCCCGGCCGTCCGAAGGCCGCTGGAAAACTGAAAGATAGGCTGCTATCTCAGACTGAGTACAGAAGCGAAATGAAATTGAGCGGAAGTAGGAAGTCTGACGTAGTCAGGCTAACATTCGACAGGCAGACACAGTCAATTCATTTAAAAAATTGTTAAAGACCTATCTCTTTAAGAAAGCTTTTAATCTTTAAAACATTTTAGTTCTACATCGCCATAGTAACTCTTCTGACACTCTTTTATAGTGCTTTCTTCTGGCCTTCTTAGCACTTTTCTGATTTGTCTTATTTGTAACATGTATTAGCCTACTATGAATTTAAATATTTTTTTAATTTCTTTCCTTCTTTTATGTCCTCCGAAACATGTAAGATGTCCTTGGGTATTTAGAAAGGCGTCGGCCAAATAAAATGTATTATTATTATTATTATTACCCTACCCCACACCTTAACAGGGAGTTTTCGAGACCACTTCAGAAGACCTTTCGGCACGCCCACTACCTTTCAGCATGCCTATTACTCCGACCTGCAGATACCCACACTTGTAAATATAGGGCCCTATTTTAACGATCTGAAACGCAAGTATCAAGCGCGAAACGCAAGTAACTTTGTGGGCGGATCTCAGGCGCTGTTGCTATTATACCGGCGGGATAAATGACTCTTGCGCCCGACGCAAATCTAAAATGGGTTGGTCTGAAGTAGCTTCATTATTCATAGGTGTGGTTTGGGCGTAACGTGAAATAAACCAATCAGAGCATCATCTCACATTACCTTTAAGAGCAGGCGCGCTTGTTCCATGGCGGATTGCTATTATAACGGCGGATTTGCCAGACGCACACCAGGAGCGGTTCACAGCCGAGGAGACCGACGTTCTCGTCAGGGCCGTAAAACACAGAGAATTGACATTGTATGGGGATGGAGAAACACACCCAAATTAGCTTCGGTTAAACAGGCGTATAATAATTTGGGTAAATGTGTAAGCTAGATTTATGCCTATTTTTTCACATCTTCATGGACACCACAATGATTTCCCTCGTGTGTTAATATTTTTCCTTGTAATAATGTATGGTTTTCTAAAAATGAAAACTGCTGCTTCTGTGTAGATGAGAGAATCAAAGTGTATGCGCGTTGTGCACACGCTACATTGATTATGGCCAAGCATGCGCCCTTAAATAGCATATGAATAACATGCGCAACGCGCCACTGACTTTAGACTAGGTTTTTCCTGGTCTGTGGCGGAATTGTTTTCTAAACCTGCAAAATAGCATCAGGGAGCGTTTGCGCCGGAACACGCCTCCTCTTTGCGCTGCACCGCCCCCGGGAGCGCAGATGCATTT
The DNA here is from genome assembly GCF_963993115.1 of Abramis brama. Taxonomy (NCBI): domain Eukaryota; kingdom Metazoa; phylum Chordata; class Actinopteri; order Cypriniformes; family Leuciscidae; genus Abramis; species Abramis brama. Next base: position 6,109,392 of record NC_139984.1, on the reverse strand, counting down.
CCTAGTTTACCGACGTGCGTCTGTGGAGGGAAAAGTCCGCTGTGCGTGGGTGCAAAATAGGAATGATACATACGTCGGTGTACAAAGTCAATTGCGCTGGGTGCAAGATAGGGCCCATAGACTTAATTTTCTTTAAGTAAATATTTTATTGTTTATATAGTTTGGTCATGAAACTCCAGAGTGTGCAGCCTGACAGGTCCTTTACATGCAATCCTCAAGCAATCACATCATTACCACATGCATCTGCTGATCCTGCAGCCAATGAGATCGCTTTCTCAGTATTTAAATATTCTGGTTCCTTGTTTGCTGTAGGCTAGTCCTGCTATCAGAGTTCCTCTGTACCCCTCCACCTCCCCAGCTCCACCTGCCTAGATCTGCTACAGGATTTATGTCTGTCTATTTACAGTATGCAGCAGAAGCATAACTTACATGCAGTCTGTGTATATATTAGCAGTAGCAGTATTTTTTTTTTTTTTGTCTTTTCATTTTGGGATCACCTGGACATTCTTGAAAGGTTTTGTGAGATTCTCCCCTATATTTCCCAATACACGATTTTTCTCTTTTTCATTCTTGCTCTCTAGTGAGTCGGCAGACATCAGATGCAGGCCATTAGCACACCAGATGCGGTCACACAGGACCCAAATTCACACGTGCTTACCAACACACACTGATGCAGAAGAGTACACTAACAGGACTAATGATTGACCACGCTGGAAAACACTGACCCACACTGGACACGCTCCACAGTACTTCACAGAAAACACATATTTACCTGAAGCCGCGCTGCTTTGCTATTTCTGTAGAAAACTTTCCAAGGGGGCATCTATAGGACACTCTTTTTTTTTTCTTTTTTTTTTTTGGTTAAATCTGAAAACTTGCAAACACTAATACCCTGTTACAAAACATAGTGAGCTGCCTTGCTGTCTATTCCGTACATAGGAAGCATCTTAACTGAAATGTAACCTCATAATAGATATATAGTGCTCCTCAAACGAGGCATACAGGAGACTCAACTCAACTTTTTTTGAGTATATTTTAGACATTTCCCTTCTCCTCATCTTTTGTCACAGTGCATTGTGGGATGCCTTTCTCTGTAAAGGCTAGAATTATCATTTTTAGGACAGCCTTAACACTGGGAGATTAAAAAGCTGCCTATGGAAGTTGCGCACTAGGTTTCGGGACAGAGCCAGGATATTTCCTATCAATGCACTTAGTAGTTCTTATTTTACAGTTTTTTCTTTTAATCCTTTCAGTTTATCTTATATATATTAGTTGAAAGGAATTCCTAATCCTCAATGATTGAAATGATTCCTAATTTAGGAATGACTTCTTTCCTAATCAGGTTCAATCCTATGGAGATAAATGGAAGGAGATACCACTGCCTACTTTAATCCTTAAGCTGTATTGAATGGCTATGGGAGACGCTCTCTTGTTCCACAGATCTAAGGCCAGTTTTTCTAATAATAGTTTAGAGCGTTTACATGGAAAACAAGTCTTAAATTACTGCAGAGTTGCAACATCGATTGGGAGATTTAATTCGGATACCTGATCCTTCCCCACTGCGGTCCTCTGGGAGCTCCTGCAACGTCAATCTCCACTCAAGAGGAGCATCGCAAGGTGTCACCGTCACCAGCAGAGGAGTGTTGTCTTCCTCCACCACAAAATAATACCTGCGAATGCGAGGAAAGTTAGCGTGCACTCCAAAAAGGACAACAAACATAGGAATTATGCAGGAAATTAAACATGACTCATTGTATGTTGTAGCAGATGTGCTCTTTGTTTGGACTAAATCGGTTTTGATGATTGTGTGAAAACCAGCCATTCATTTATATTTTCAGGTTTTAGGTGCACTTTTAGCATAAAATGACATAAAAAGGCATACAACAATACTTTCTATATCAGACCTTGAAAAAGAACACAACTCCCTAAGTATAAGACTTCCATTTCAGCAAGGTTATTCATAATGGTGTTGCTGATTTAGCCCGTCTGATTGCAGTTATGTTTAGTCTTTAAAAGTACTCGAGATATATTAAAACCCGTCCCAAGACACAATGTACTGAAATTAGAACTAGCTGGCCTTTCAGAGACCGCTACCGAATTAGGACCATATTCCCCAAACACAACGTTGCTACACTGGCTTTGCTGTCTCAACACATTTCCACTGTCTTTGTTAGCGTTTTTAGCACTGTGTTGCCACTGAATTAGTGTGCTTTTGACAATGCATTGCACATGGGAGATGTCTTATAAAAAGCACACCAAACACAGCTAGTGTATTTCAGCTGTTAACTATTTATAATGCCATTTTCGGAGTGCCTACCCTTTTTATTTTTTCCAAAATATAACTGTATCATGCAATTATTATAAACATTTCAATAAAAATGAGTTCCATGACCACATTATACTGTATTATGTTGAGTTTTATGAACGGTATCCATTTCACTTTTATGGCTGATCATAACAATACGTTTTGGTGAATTGGTACGAATTTGTATGATATCATGCATTCATTTTCATTCGATCTGCTTTCGCCTCGATGATGTTTACATTTAGGCGTGGAACAACATGTTTCCATACAAGTCACATCGTACGAACTGAAACAAAATCGGCATCTTTGTAAATAGTTACATTTTCTCATTATTGGGTTGGTCCATTCATAGCAAATAAAAACTTTTAAACTGTAATATAATATTAAAGCAATCTACAGTCGTTCAGACCCTATGTGAGCAGAAACACCTTACAACTCCATGTTCTGCGAAATAATTATGACAGATGTATGGTAGACTTCAATGTAATCAGCTATATTTGAGAACACTGCAATTCATTAGCAGGACACGACATTGACAGAATCACTGGCATGGACATCAAATGGAAAACTGGGAGATTCGTTATTACTATAAAGTGTTTTTAAATTGCGAATAGCTCAGCATATGACCATCTGTGGTATGTACGTTCTGATTAATTCATCCAGGATCCTCAGCAGAAATAACCCTGTAGTCTTTTTCTAAGACCTCGCATGTGGTACAGTTTGATAGACGTGGTGAACATAGTTGATATTCTTCCATTTGAGTCCACCTGCTACTCAAAACACACACACACACACACACACACACACACACACACACACACACACACACACACACACACACACACACACACACACACACACACACACACAGCATCTTTCCAGCATCTTTCCAGCATCTTATTCATAATGCATGTCTTGCCCTCATCTAATGCACTTTAGCTATAATAGATTCCATATTTCTTCTTCCCACACATAAAGACATATCCATAAATGCACATGATCATACAAAACCCTCCCGTCCAAGGATGTTCAAACATAGAAATGTGGGGCATATGGGGACATCCAGAATAAAACCAAATATGGATTTTAATAGTTAAATTATTTTGAATATATATATATCATTTTTTTATATATCTTTTTTTTTTTATTAAAAATATATAGTTTCATATAGTTTACAGTCATGAAACTCTAGCGGACCCAGGCTGTTCGGTCCTTTACATGCAATATGCAAGCAATCACATCGTTACAGCATGGCACAAGCTGATTGGCCTCTGCTATTCCTGCAGCCAATGATATTTCTCGCTTAACATTATAAGCGAGAAATATGTATTTCTCGCATTACATAGTCTGGTTCATTGTTTGCAGTATCAGATTAACTCTGAACCCCTCCTCCTCCCCAGCTCCACCTGCCTAGATCTGCTACAGGATTAATGTATGTCTACGTATGCAGCAGCAGCGTATCTTACATGCTCACAGCAGCGTGTTTATGTATCTATTACCAGTCCAAGTTAAGGGTTATGATTGTGTTAATCTATCGTAATTTAGTAATTATACTTTATTTTATAGAATTGCGAATTGCTAAGTGAAAGTGGGTGTGTGTATGTCTGTTTCATATGTGTGATGTATGATCCCACCTTTTCGGTGTATCCCTGAACAGGTATCCACTGATCTCGGCCCCATCTGGCATGACAGAAGAGTCATGAAACAGAGCTTTATCCCTGATCTGCATCTGAAAGAGGCCTTCATCACGCGTGGGCAGTTTCTGTCCCATCACCCCCAAGACCAGCAACACCAAACCATAACATCCACACATCCACGCCATCCTAAAGAGAGAGAGAGAGAGAGAGAGAGAGAGAGAGAGAGAGAGAGAGAGAGAGAGAGAGAGAGAGAGAGAGAGAGAGATTGAACAAGAGAATGGGATTTCATGACCAGTTTTCTTTCCTTTTTTTACACCAAGAAGGATAATTGTAAGAATAATTATATTACGTGTCCACAGTCCACACCAATGCTTGATAATGTTCTGCTTATAATAAGTGCAGAGTGGAGTCTGATTTACTGTCAACTCAGTCAAGAATATTTCTATCGTTCATGGGCTGTGAAAAAAAAAATCATTTTGCAAGTGATTTCAACAATATTGTTCCTTTGTGACGATCTCGTAACAGCTTTGGTGTGACTTCACCATTCTCATAGAATTAAAACAATTATTAAAACTTTATAATTATCGTTATAGTCGTTCTTGGTGTGAATGTTACATCACATTGGCCTCCAGGTACATCACAGCCACTTAACATGATTTGCTACTTGGGGGAGGGGCATACTAGAGATCATTTGATTGGACAAAAATCTGTGTAGTGCAGGATGAGTCATCAACATTTTTGCACTGTTTTCTTAAAAGATAACAACTTTTTAAATATGCTGAAATGTAATCTGCAGAAAGTGAATTTTGTATTTTAGGAGTGCACTAATCATATAGTTGACTGCAAAGCTAACACACTGGAACTAAAAGCAATTAAACCCACATTTTATTTAATGTAGTCTGTCAAATCTATACAGTGTATCTGTGATGGAGGAGATTATGGACAGTTTAACCATCGGTAGCAGTCAACGACTATTTAAAAACTCTAATGGAGGACATTATAAAATCATTTTAAGATGTTTTTCTTCTAAAAGAACATCAAATTCTTCTTAACATTTTGTTAAATGACTGGATAGCACCATCACACTACAAGAAGCGAATCAAACTACAGCCGATTTGGGATGAAGAATTCAAATGAATGTCTTTACTGACCACCTTTGAAGTTCTGGTGCTTTTGTAACCCACAGCTGGGTAAAAGACGGGTATGCAGTGGTTGATACTGCACGCAAACAACATTCAAACAACTCATGAGAACATCCAGGCACTCAGAGACACTCACAGACGCTTACATCTGCTGTGTGTGTGCTCAGTGAAAACACACACACACACTCCCTCACTAATCACTGTTTGAATGCCAGTGTCCGAGCTCACAGTACAAAATATCCATGTCTGGTTAGTGTTAAACACCTGCTTATAACTATTCACAGATTGTCTTTCTCAGAGATCTGCTGCATCTGTCCTGTGCATTGTTCATTTTTAAGCGACATTACAGCATGATTTTCTTTTAATTTACACTTTACAAGACTTTAGAAGAAAACTATACATACATTTTTGGTTTTGAAAGGTCTCTTCATTGCTCACCCAGGCTGAATTTATTTGTTCCAAAATAAAGTTATACAGTAATATTATGAAATATTATTACAGTTTAAAATAACAGTTTTCTATTGTAATATATGTTAAAATGTAATTTATTTATGTAACGCAAAGCTGAATTTTCAGCATCATTACTCCAGTCTTCAGTGTCACATGATCCTTCAGAAATCATTCTAATATGATGATTTGATGCTCAAGAAACATTTCTGATTATTATCAATGTGATGCTTCATATTTTTGTGGGAACAATGATTTTTCAGAGTTCTTTGATGAATAGAAAGTTCAAAAGAACAGCATTTATTTGAAATAAAAATATTTTGTAACATTAAAAACATATTTTCTGTCATTTTTTATCAATGTAATGCATCCTTGCTGAATAAAAAGTATTAATTTCTGGAAAACGTAGAGTATACATCAGTAATAAGAATAGCTCACACTCAGTCTGCTCACAAGTAGTCCTTAACTAGGTTAGGCTGTGCCAGACTGGGTTTCGTTGTGCTGGGGTGGGTAAAGCCGCACAAATCTGGGCTACACTGTCAGAAATAGGGGTACATTAGGAGACCATTTCTGTCCCCCAAGGTACAATCTACACTAACGTACATCATAGGGCTTATTATTGGACCTCAAGGTACATATATGTACCTTTTTGAGGGTCAAAAAGCATTAAAAGGTACATATATGTACCGTGTCCTTTAAAGGTTAAGGTACAATATTGTATCCTTGAGGGTACAGCCCCACTGACAAGCCATTGTACCCCTAAAGGTACAATTATGTACTTTATTTTCTGAGCGTGTAACTGGACTAAGTTTCTGCATGCTGTGTTGGGTAGAGTTAGGAAGAGCTGAACTTGGTTCAACTGTGATTGGCTGAGTCTGGCTACTACAGTCTAGGCTGGATTTGGCTTTGCCCGGATCACATGATATCCTCTTTCTATTGATTTGGTGTCATTGATTGGAGCTGAAGGCAAAGGCCAATCGCCCCTGATATAATCAGGCTAATGATGGCAGGTTAGAGTGATACTCCACTGTCATTAACAGCAAGTGAGTGCTTGTCCTCTTAATGACCTCTCCAGGAATCCCTCCCCTCCTGCTGCCTTTATTCCCGCTTTTCTTGACCTCTTTCACTCCCTCTTTATTTGCCAGTCTCAAATAGTACTGTCTTTCTCTTCCACCACTTTCATCCATTGTTTTTTCTTTACATGCCTTCCGCTTGCCTTTTCTTTTAAAGTTGCACATCCCCAACCCCCCCCCCACCCCCCCCCACCCCCTCGTTTACACTTGGGCTTTTCACTTTGGTCAATCACAAAATCTACTTAACTGCATTTGCACACAAAGCACTGCTTTTATCATGCATTACATTTCCTCTTTTCCATCTCTCACAATAAGAGTACTGCTTTCTCTTGGGCTGTGATTGTGTAATAGGATATTCTCACACAGAAAAGAGATGCTCTCTCTTAAAGGCTCATCTAAATATTTATATGGGGATTATGCTGGATAATTTATAAGACTCTTTTGGGATGCTTTTGGTGTCTGACATTTTGGTTCATTTGGCTGTGGTAAAACTGTGGTGCGCACCAGTGTGAAATTCGGTATGTTTCGTAACTGGTATTAAGGTAATTCATCTTAACTAACAGTTATGAACTGCTATTAATGATACACAAGAATATCTTCTACTCCACATCACTGATCTAACATAACATCTACTCGTAGAAATCCAGTTCAGGCTTGCAGAAAATAAGTATGTGTTCATTGAAGAGCTTTGAAATGATATAGGAAAACAAATTAGCTAAAAGTGTAAATGGTCATTGTCTGGAACTGGAAAGCTCTTGTATGATACCGGACATCATGATAGTTGGGTAGGAATCGTAATGTTATATCTGTTTGGATGTGGATGTAGAACATTGCCTTGAACTCCAGTCTTTAGCCAAGAGAAGAAAGCAAAGCAACACAGGAACATGGATTTCCGATTTGCCAGGTTTGGATGCAGTTGTTTCCCAGAGAAGAAAGGGTTTTCTTTCTAAAATAAAACTTCAAAACAAAGCCCCATCTGGAACAAATAAAAGCTAATGTTTAACTACAGCTGAGTAGAATGTCTGATCGTAATTTGGGGGAAGATAATTTGAAGGCAGAGTCAGCCGCAATCGTGTCAACTTTGTTTTGCTGCTTTTTTTTTTTTCCTACATTCATTTGTTTTTACCAAACTTTTTTTTTGTGACAGGAACGGGTTTCTTTGGGTCCTGGATCACTTATGGACCGTGTACAAATCTTAGATGTGTGATGAATTGGACCATGAAGTGGTTTCGGGAGAGAGTGCGTTGTGGGAAGGTCGTAGAGTCAAGTTCATAATGTTAAACAGCTTAAACCCTTTGAACAGAACGAGCTGTAATGTTTGAATTATCATACTAAAATGCTCCTAATCACTTCACATGCAAGTAAAAGACAACAAATTTAAATGTAATGGTGCTATTTAAACAGTTTACTCTTTAACTTTGAGTAATTTACCTCATTTTAACTTCGCTGATTATCGTTCTATGATCTAAAGAGTCATTAAAGATAATTCTGCAATACAAATGCATTATAAGAGTCTTGTGTCAGGTGTTTCAGAAACATCTGGCTGCATTCCACTCTGGATAACACAATTTCCTTTCATTTCGATTTTTCTAATTATCTCTCTGGAGACAGAAATGTCATTCTCTTCAAAATATGTGTATCCAAATCAGATAAAAGAACCATTCATCAAGAGGCTTTATGCAACAACAGCAAAGTCTGACAGATTGATCAACAATTAGGAGCAGATAATTCTATCAGCCTGTTGTTAAATGGTTCAATCAGTCAGATAATAGACTGATTAATTGCCACAGGAAGTGTTAACATGCAATTCACTAAGGTAAGACAGGCTCAGCCGGGGTAACAACACACACACAAGCACACACAGATGAGTAGCACATGTACTATGCATGAAAAGCAGCCTGACAGGGTGAAAACGCACATCGCACCAGCGCAGCTTCCACCTGTCAATCAAACTGCAACGGTCCAGGCCACAAACAGCGGAGAGCCATCATTATCGCACTAACCTGTGTGGGGCTGTCACTTCTTTCTCACTTTCTCACTTTTTAAACATGCAGGTTTAAACTGCAGGTTTACACACACACACACACACACACACACACATACATGCTGCTTCCATACAGCCTCTCCACCCTATAGAGCTCAGTGTTACATATGTGAACTTTCTCCACCATCGCCTTCATTTCCACCGAGATAAGGGAAACATTTCAGATTCTGTTTCACCAGAGGCACGACACCCTGAAACTGGAGAATGGGTGAGTTTCCCTCAGCTTCTGTCAGCGCTTCCCGAAACCTCTGAACAGACATTTGCTGTGAGTTTTGTCCCCTGGGCTCCTCATGGAGTTGGAAAGCTAAAGAAGGGGGGAAAGAAACCAACCTCAACAGCAGAAAACAATGGGGACAATGTTGGATTTTGTAGGGCAGTTTTGTTCTGACAACCATCTATTCTAACAATCCCGGCATCCTGCTGCACTAATAAGAATTTTTATGGCTCACTCATATATGATATTCACAAACACGACTCAAAACCACATTCAATACAATTCGCCACTTATACCCTTATATAGGGCACTATTTGAGGGGACAGTCATTTGTAGTTGTGTCCGAAACCATAGCGCAGTGTTTCCTAACCCTGTTGCTGGAGGCACACCAACAGTAAACATTTTAGATGTCTCCCTTATCTCACCCATCCATTTCAGGTCTCGGAGTCTTTTCTAATGAGCTGATGAGTTGTTTCAGGTGAGTTTGATTAGGAAGAGTCAGTGAAAATGTGCACTATTGGTATGCCTCCAGGATCAGGGTTGGGAAACACTGCTCTAGTCGACATTATTGACTGCACTCATTTGGCCCCAAAATACAATGGATGTACTCAGCAGCAAGCCACTAGAAAACTATGAGAGTCGCACCGAATGAATTCCTGTGTCTCGCCAGAAGATCGCGTCCACAGCACTTCCGGTGCACTCAGTGTCCGAATACACTCGTTTACATTCACTCGTTCAGTGGACTATTTTAGGGGAGCAATGTAGGGCAGTGGTTTTCAGTCCTGGGAACTATTTTGTATGTCTCTCTTATTTGTCTCACCTGATTCAGATCTTCAGAGCTCCATGAACTGAACTGAGTGTGTCAGATAAGAGAGACATACAAAATGTGCAAAGCAGTGGGTCCCCAGGACCAGGACTGAAAACCACTAATATAGGGAATAGTGAATGAGGGTATGGGGGTGATTTCAGATACACCCACAGCCAAGTGTGTTGGGACAGGTTGGATCTAAACCCTGGAAAACATTAGCCCTTCAGGAGTAGGATTTGACAAACACAGCAGTGTCAGCTGTGTCTCAATTCCCTAATTTTGTGGTATTTGGCTTGTATTGATAAGTGAATGACTGTACAAGTGAACAGCCACTATGTTTTTCTCACCTTAAATATTATGATTTCTTAGAAATTAGACTTTAAAGCTGAGGTGCTTGACATGTACTTTGACTGTATCTTTATGCCAATCCTGAGCTGCACTGGTGCTCTTGGACAGCCAAATGGCACAATGACTAATTGTTAGAGGCTGGTTTTGAGAGCTGAGGTCCAGCACTCCACAGTGGACACTTGGCTGTCCGCTGCTTGTTTACTTTGGCAAGGGCCCAGGACAGCGTTTGTTGAGTAAAATCATTGAAGATATATGTGCATTTGAGGAACATTTGAGAGTGTCTGAACGTGCATACCGGCCACACACAGAGAAGCCGTGGAGTGTAATGTCTCTAAGTGATTGTGAGATCACATTAATAAAGTCAAAGCCACTCGAGAGTGTCCAGACTGGGATGTCCCGCTCAAATTATCCTCACATTAGTTCTTATCTGAGGAGTCCCAATTAGCACAGCGTTCGGGAATGTTCATCGGCAGCTGAGCTGAGGGTGTAGGGGCCACTTTCTCCAAGAGCCACACAAACAGACCATTGAATGGGAAGGCCCCTGACTGATGCTCACTTCATAGCTGTCTTTGTAAGATGAAGTTGAGATCTCATAGATATTCACAGACTCAAGGGACAATTTGTCCTTCTCACTCCACCCATACGAGCATATTGAAGGAAGTGCACAAACAGGCATGCTGGGAAATAAAGAAGCCACTGCCGTTTATTCATCATCTACCTACCGAGAACGAAAATAATCTTATGTGAGCAGCGTTGTTTGCGTGTTTCGCACTGAATGAACCATCTCAAACTGAATTTGAGCTCAGAAGCTTTAGGAACAAACAGATATGGAAATGAAAGACCAGGGGGTCAGAAAAAGTTCGAAAAGCTGCGATTAAATCCCTGGTTCTCCTCAACAGGACATGACACACAGTCACGTGAGACCCCACAAAGACCAGCGTGAGGACGACTGTATCTCCGCATCGGACTGTCACTCCGTCGGACACACAAATGGCTATTGCAACAGTGGCGGAATTCTTTCACGGCCAGAGTTTTCATATGCAAATAAGGGTTTAGATACGCTATGCAACACAGACCTTCCCGTTCTTAGACTTTTGTTCCTGTTTCATTCTTTCCGAGAGAGGATGGGAGGCAGTGCAGCTTGGCCTCGCCACTAAATACAGTTATTCAAATTCCCTCATTCTGAGTCTGCCTTTCATTACGTCTCCCAGCCCAGAGAAAAGTATCACTCTCACCAGGAACCACATCAGGTAGCCAGCAATCCACTTCATAGTTGTTTGTGTCTGATAGGAGACTAATCCTTGAAATCCCATCGGAGAGATTAAAAAATCCACACAGTTTATTATTCAAATTCAAAAAGAAAAGGATGCAAATGGGACCGAAATTTCACTGCGTGCCGCAGATGGGAAGCTGATGTGAAATTTAAATGTCATACCTTCTCATCTTTAAAGAGATTTTTTTTATTTATTATTCTTATACAACAATTATTTATGCAGTTTTTATATGCTTACATTAATACACAGAGCATTTGCCCTTTTAAAATTAATTTGATACACTGCAGGGCCATTTAATAAACTGCAAAACAGCTCAAATGTGATTCAAATGGTGCAAAACTTAATTATGATGTAATTTGTGAGATTTTGATTTATGTTGTCAGGCCGTCAGCTCTGCATGCATGCCAACTTGAACATTTAAAATAAATATTCCTGAGGTGTATTTAATTGCATGCAACAAATTGTCTCCTGAACAATGTACATTGGGGATTTTGGGGAAGAAAATGTATAGACTAGACCTCTTGAAACTTAAATTTAGCACATTCACTTTCTCTTATTCATTCATAAACTGTAAACCTAACCTAAATCCTTGATACTGAAAAATAAACTTGATGTAATTGTGAACTGATCTTCTCATTATTTAAACCAAAAATAAATGCAGACTTATGTAATAAGTTGTTCCTGTCAAACCATTAGTCTGAACAGAAAAGCACAGTTCATTCGTGCATCAGCAGTGCAGATATGAGCCAAAATTTCGCATCTTGCAGGTGTTTTTATGCGTTAAGGTTTGGATAAGTTCCTAACAGGCAGATATTAAAAGAAAAACTCCCTATATGCCTTCCCTTCGGCGGAGACAGGAGCATTTAACACTATGAAAGACTGAATAACAGACGCACAATTGAGAGGGCGAGGACGAGTTGTGATGAATTGCGTCTGGCGGATGGGAGCGCATGGGAACTGCGTCTCCAACACAATGTCCAAAAACTCCCATCCCAAAGAGCACCTCTGATATCCAGACGAACATTAAAAGAGCCTGCGAGCTGGGGCTTGATGCAGAGGTGTTTGAAATCTTTCACTTCCAGGAGTTCGGAGACCGCAAAAGCCCCGTCGCTCTTGTTCTGGCAGAAGGTTCAAAGAGCGCGGGGAGTCCCGCTCCGTTTCCCCGTGACTGCACAAGTGTTTCAACTCTTTCATGAGGCTTGGAAGCATTTGGGAAATGCAAAGGCAGGTAGACTACATCTGAGCAATTTCTCAAAAACAGTGCAATTGATCCTTAGGGATTTTAAACGCATCTTCTCCTTGCTATGCACGAGAAACTAAACCCTAAACAGTCATGAAAACATCTCAATTTTATGTGAAGTTCCTTACCTTGTTCTTTTGGGTAAAATCACTCCAGAGCGTATCAAGTGTCTTGATAGCAAGGCTGTTTCTGATGTCTTCCAGCAGCGCAAACTTGTGTGAGATGGAAACACAAGGAGTTTTTGGGAGAAAGTGTGGTAAAGTTGTCCCTGCTAGATTCCTGCAGTCGGATCTCGAGCGGAGTTTCTCTCGTCCCAAAGTTAGTCTCTTGTCCTGGTGGGTATCCTGAGTTGTTCTCCTGCTGTTCTCCTCTGTAGAGACTGGGAGTGAAGTGAGAGTCGGACTGCTGTGAAGTGTCTCTCTCTGAAGACCAGCCCACTCATCTGACACAGCGCACAAACACACTGTCCTACACGAGTCAACAGTCAACAAACTTCGGTGGCGTGCGTTGCCAAAGCCTGGAGTTAGAAATCCCAAAATATAGAGGAATACTTTTTTTAAAGGTATATTTTAAATCAACTTTACATAATGATTCTGAATATAAAGCTAAACATAATCAAAGTACAAAACTGAGAATGCAAAATAACTTTGTACTGTAAAAAATAGCTTTATATTTATAAATCATAAATGCAGTTGTAAATCCTGAATATATAACACTGCATAATACAGTTAACATTTAAAAAAGGCTATGATCTAAATCATAAAGATGTAAGTATATATTCAAATATATAGTGATATCTATAAATAGATGCAACTCTGAATATACAATTTTATAGTTTAGGGTCCAATTCTCACTATTACTACTAGCTTATTTGCATGCATATTAATAGGATATTGGCTGTTTATTACATTAATGCCTTATTCTGCATGGCCATATTCTACATCCCTTAATCCTATCCAATACCTAAACTTAACAACTACCTTACTAACTATTAATAAGCAGTAATTAGGAGTTTATTTAGACAAAGCTCGTAATAGTTAATTTATAGTGAGAATTGAACCCAAATCTAAAGTGTGACCATAATTTTAAATCCAAAAAGATATCTGAATATAAAGCTATAAATCCGAAAATATAGTCTAAATGTAAATATATACATACAAATAACTCTGATAAATATGTATAAATCCTAATATATTTATTTGTAAATCTGAATATAGTTTATTTACAGGTGAACATCCGAATATATTTATGAACACACTTGAATGCATGACTTTACAGAACTCAAATGAACAGCAAAACTTTAAAAATGGTTTAAAAATGCGGATTGACTTTTGAAAGCATGCTGTAATTTGCTAAAGCCTCCTGACAATAAGCTAACAATGGTAGTGTAAACTGCAGCCTGTGCAGAAAAAGTAGCAAAATATAGCATAACAAAATTGTCGTGATTTAGGTATTATGCATCAAATCCTAGTGAGCTGCCTTACAGCATTTCTGGACGTCAAATCTTTGATCAAAGTACTACAGGAATGTGAAAAAAAATTCTGATCATAATTCAAACCAGTCCTAATGACATAAGAATCTTCAAACTTCAATAAACTGAAACTCCTATTTGTTTTTTGCTTACACTTTATTTCGATAGTCCACTTCAGACTTTCTAACGTTGCAACTACATGCCAACTAACTCTCATTAGAGTATTAGTACACTGTTAGGTTTAGGGTTCAGGTTAGTGGAATAAGTTGACATGTACGTCACTTATAGTCAGTAGAAGGTCTGCTGAGGAGCATCACAATAAAGTGTTAGCAGATATTAAGCAGACAGTCTATTGATATTCTAATGACTGACAATAGTCATTGAGTTACAGAGTGGACCATCAAAATAAAGTGTTACCTTTTTTTCTCTTTAACAAAAAACGTTTAAGCACTTTAAGATTGCGTCCAAACATTTGAAAGCTCTCATGCGGCTCAAAAATGCTGTGCACAATAGGTAACTCACTAAACTGAGTCAGGTTTGATGTGTTATTCTTTCTGCAGACACATGATAGTTTAGGGCATCTGTCTCTCATCCTGCAGGTAGGCACACAACTCCTGAAGACTTCATCAAAAGAGCGTGTCACGCTGAAAAAAAGTCCCACGATGCTTCCCGATCCTCTTTTTGTGCTTGCAGTATTTGCATACTTGAATAGCTTGTGATTACCGACACACACGCAATTGTGTGGTTTGTTTGAAGAGCACAGGCATGGTTTGTTTCCTTTTCTCTGGCTGTTTACAGCGGGCCATTCTCTCCATTGCTGTCTCGATGACCCGCATCTATTGGAGGTGTGAAGGGGAGGTTTTAACCAGGGGAAGTAAATATTTTTGAAAGATAACAGCAGCTTGAACAAATGCTCTGAGTGATGAATGGTCATTTATGACTGAATGGGGGTCTGAGGGCTTCAATCACATGGGATGAAAGCTTTAAAACTTGTCTCTTAATGTTCCTTAAATTAGATCAGGGGCAATCATTGCAGGAGTGACTTGTAAGTCAGGTTTTATTTGCATACAGTGTGAAAACGAACTCTGTTAAGATTGTTTTCAAAAGATAATCTTTGACTTGAGGACCAGCGAGGCTGTTAGTGAGAGTAAGAGCAATATCACCATCTAGTGGTTTGAGACCTTTGTGATTGTTGATAATGACTTTGTACAGGGTGTGTGTGTATTTACTATATATACTATATTTAGGCTACTTTACATGTGCTTTAGTATGTTAGACAACACATCAACAGAAGTTATTTAATGCATGACAAAACATTATTAAAACATAATGATTTAAAATGTACCTTAAAGTGAAACTAACTTGACATTTTACTGAGTGCACTCTTTTTAAAGTGTGTTATGCCAGAAGTGTGTTATTTAGTCATGGAAGTGTGCTCTTTTTCAGTATGTGGCCTTTTATTTCATTATATCTGCTGTTTTATAAATACTTTAAGATTTAAAGCACACAAGTGAACATTCAATACAATTAAGCACACTTCTATTTCACAAGGGCATGTTTTGTTTGGGGTTAAACTGGAATTGACAACAATGACCTTTCCGAAAATGTAGATATTTAAATACACATTTAGGCTGTGTCCTAAAGCTTAGGGGGCTGTCCTCGCTGTCTCATCTATCAGGCAATGACTTTGTAGGCATGAAGGTCCCTCGCGACAGACTGAGACAGCGTAACGGTTTAATGATCTACAGCAAAATAGAGAGAGCTTTGGTTTGGTGAAAACTTAGCAAATATTGAATTACTACAATAGGAATTTCTTGCTAGAAATGACATCAAAAGTGTGTAGAATATAGGTAAAAAAAATGGAGATTAGAGCAATTTTCAGGCACCATCTTTATTTTTTAGCTCAACGTCACAGAAAGGAAAGCACAGGATTGTGGGATATCATAGGCAGTGAAGGATACATCTGCTGCCTTTCAAAATCGATCAGATTAAGGTGACAGGAAGTGACACGATCACTGAATTGCGATTGCCTTGTTGCCTTCCTATATCTGTATCCTGCATGCGGAGGCAGCATTTCTCAGCTTTCTAATTATTAGCTTAACTTTATTAGCTACACCTGTTCAACTGCTCGTTAACGAAAATATCTAATCAGCTAATCACATGGCAGCATCTCAGTGCATTTAGGCATGTAGACATGTGTTACGTCTCAATCCGCCTACTTATACACCCTAAAACTATGTACTCTTTTTGTGAAGAATACTTTTGGTAACACTTTATTTCGATAGTCCACTTACTAAACATTCTACTTACTATAAATAACTTTGCAGCCACATGTCAACTAACTGTCATTAGAGTATTAGTAGACTGTCTGCTTAACATTTGCTAACACTTTATTTTGTTGGTCCCCCAACATATATTCTACTGACTATAAGTAACTTGTTGACTACAAGTCAACTTATTCTACTAACCCGAACCCTAACACCTAACCCTAACAGTCTACTGACAGGCTACTAATACTCTAATGAGAGTTAGTTGACATGTAGTTGCAAAGTTACTCATAGTTAGTAGAATGTCTAATGTGGACCATCAAAATAAAGTGTAACCATACTTTTGAGAATGTGTATACACTGTGGGACATACAATCACATCATAAAATAGTGTCTTTAACGGTTGCTCTCTGTTGCTTAGTTACACGCATCCTGTCACCATAAGCTAGCCTGTCAATCATCTTGTCACAGTCAACATCGCAGTCACGGGTCTTTCATGTGGAAAACTCTTCTCATGTTAATGCATAACAAGACATTTAAAAGTTAATGGCCAAACGGATCTTTATAGAAGTTCACATTGTTGTTGCAGATGAAATATAAATTTATCAACTTAAATGCTGATTATTAGTCACTCAAACCTCTTTATCCAAACCTCTCTACTTAACCGTCGGTCGCCATGTTTTGTAGTTTTCTAACACTTTATACTTGTGTTTGTAGTTCTGAACCAAATCCTCCTCCAAAGCGCACTGGGTTGTGAGCAATATTAGCTGTTATAGTGAGCACGGATCCACACTTCGAAAATCTACCGGAAGTAGTAGATCATCCGGGGTCTTCTGGCATACTCTTTTCAACAAACTGTGGGATGAGACTTTGGGACACTTTTTTAAATCTCACATACTATTTAGGATGGATAGTATGGACATTGGGGCGCAGGATCAGTCAAGACGATCTGCTGAAGTTCAAACTGAGCATCAGAATGGGGAAGAAAAGTGATTTAAGTGACTTTGAACGTGGCATGGTTGTTGGTATTTCAGAAAACTGCTGATCTACTGGGACTTTCTCTCACAACCATCTCTAGGGTTTACAGAGAATGGTCAGAAAAAGAGAAAGTATCCAGTGAGTGTCAGTTCTGTGGGAGAAAATGCCTTGTTGATGTCAGAGGTCAGAGGAGAATGACCAGACTGGTTTGAGCTGATAGAAAGGCAACAGTAACTCAAATAAGCACTTGTTACAACCGAGATCTGCAGAAGATCATCTCTGAACGATCAACACATCAAGCCTTGAATCAGACGGGCTACAAGACACACACCTGTGCCACTCCTGTCAGCTAAGAGCAGGAAACTGAGGCTACAATTTGCACGAGCTCACCAAAACTGGACAGCAGAAGACTGTAAAACTGTTGCCTGACTCTCGATTTCTGCTGCAACGTTCAGATGGTCGGGTCAGAATTTGGCGTAAACACCATGAAAGCATGAATCCCTCCTGCCTTGTATCAGCTGTTCAGACTCCTGCTGGTGGTGCAATGGTGTTTGTGATATTTTTTGGCACACTTTGGGCCTCTTAGTACCAACTTAGCATTGTTTAAATGTTACAGTCATTTCCTTTGTTACTAAAACACAACACAGTTCAATGCGTAATTCAAAATACGGGTAAAACACCGGTGAAAAATCTATGCAGAAAGTCTTCACACTGTGCCCTGTTTTAACTTTCTTAAGAGTGTAAAGAAAAAAATGAAGTCACATTGACATGATATTTTAACTTAAAAAAATGTTGAGCTTTCAAAAAGGCCTCTGCGTATTTCAGATTCTGAACAGACCATGAAGATGAATCTTCATCTTTATCCCATTAATCTCCATGTGAAGGCATGTATTGTATCTACTGATAACCATTAAACCAGATCAATCTGTGTAGGACTCTAGGAGTCTTTCATGTCACAGTAGTGATATCGGCTCTCCTGTGGAGATATGAGCGTCCTGTAGGAAGACACTGCGGATCTCAGCAGTAAGTGGTAGAAGCTTTTCATGGCGCAAAATCGATATGCGAGATGCTGGAGACAGAAAACAGAGACATGTTGAAGAGAGTGTTATAACACACACACAGTATTATCGTGAAGCTCTTCTCTCTAGCCATGGAATGCTGGTCTTGAATGAGATGTCACACACACACACACACACACACACACACACATTCTAGTCATTAACCTCATAGACACTTTCACCATGACAACAAGTCCTTCAGTAAACAGTTCAGGATGTTTACGGTTTCCTCTTCCTGTTCTGGCCAACACAATGCATGACCTTTGACCTCACCCTCCCTGGCTTTTACTTACCACCCGCATTGAGGTTGTTAACTACCTAAACTGTTTGTGCTGTGGAAATGAATAATACCTGAAATTATGAGTTGTTGAGGAGAGTGTTATGCATAAACTGATGGAAACACATTTGCTGAATACATTTTTTAAAAAGTCATATGATTTTGCCTCAACAAATCAAGTTGTTTTTGCAGTATCCAGATTTTTCACAAGTTTTATTCACAACTTGAATTTAAACATATATATATAGTAACTTGGGCCAGTAAGTATCAACTAGCAACCCTCCACAACCCCTTAGCAACCACATAGCAATATGCTAAAAATCAATGTAAGCATGCTAGCATTTCAACACAACTTCTGCTCACGTATTTGAAGGCTGCTATTGGATCATTTAGGGTAACCGTCAAATTATGTTACCACTCATAACTTTATGGAGAGCTTATGACATACTATCTACGTTCTGCCTTAAGACAAATGGTGCAACCAAATAAAGTACGGAGTTAGTTACAAACTAGCTAGTAGTTACTAAGCATCTAGTGTGGACTTAATAGCATTCGAATGGCTGGTGCAACCCTGGAGGACCCCCTACACTGGACATTTTGGATGTCTCTCTTATCTAACACACATATCTTAGGTCTTGGGGTCTTTACTAATGAGCTGATGAGTTGAATCAGGTGTGTTTGATTAGGAAGCATCTAAACTGTGCAGTACTGGGATCCTCAGGACCAGGGTTGGGAAACACTGCACTAGAGCAATAGCTTATGCTGGGTACACACTACAAGATATTCGGCTTGATTTTGGACCGATTTCTCCCCTTTCGACAATCCTAGGTAAAGTCTGATTATCGTGATGGTTCTACAGATTATCTTATCAGATTTTCCTGTGGTGTGAGGTGTGTATAAGAGTGACTGAATCGGCTCGGAAGAACGTCGGTGCCCCTATGATCTCGAATCAGAAAATCAGAAATTCTGTTGTGTGGGGGGAACCCCGAGGACAAACGAGCGCACGCTCCGGAGATTATCACGTGAAGCGAAACAATACCCAATCAGAAAGTGAGCTGATGGAAGACTCCAGCTCACGCTGTAACATATAAAGTATATGTTACAGCGTCACACCGTCTCCACAACTTCATCAAAGAACAACTTCCAGTTTAGTGGGCAGGGCATATATGGCGTCTAGTCGTGCCAGTGCATCCTTGCATGCTATGGCCATCATGCAGGCTTACCAGGCAGACTTGCTTAGGGATGTGACGACCTCTGCTGTTGGTTTTGGAAATTGCTGTTTGGTACCTTTGCCCACTAATTACCTCAATTGGCAGTCAACTGGAAACACCAGTGACCGTGCCTTAGGCGCTTCTTAAAAAAGATCACCAACTGAGCCAGGAGAGGGGGCTTTGCTTTTGGACTTGGCTTGCGTTGTATTTTGTAACCTTTTGCATTTACTAATTGCATTTACATTTGCATGTACCTTGTTTTTGTTGCTTCCCTTGAGCCAAGGAGCGTAACAGGGACCTTGATGAGGGCAAGGGGGTCAGGCCTCACGATATTAAAGAGCTACGCCAGGCCACAGTCTGTCTCTCCGTGCCACCAAGAGATGGCCCAAGCCATCGGCCGCTCCATCGCAGTGCTGGTAGCAATGGAGAGGCATTTATGGTTGAACCTCTCTGGCATCAGTGGGAGGGATCAAACATTTCTCCGCTGTCGCCTTCTGGCCTCTTTGGTGATGCTCTAAATTCGTTCTTTGAGAGGTTTCAGGAGGCGAAATTTCAATCAGCAGTGTTTAAGAGGTTCATCCCTCGCTGCTCTAGATCCCATGCTTCCAGCCTTCTGCTCCTCATATCGTCAAAGGCAGAAGCAAGTGCCTCCACGAAGCCCTCAGGAAATCAATGTTGTATCTCAGCCGCATCAGGGCTCAGGGCACATTGGTTTTCAGAGAACTCAAACTGCAGTGTCTGCCCGAAGTCGATGAAATGACGGTTCGACATCGAGATGTCCATCTTGTTCAAATAAGACGCTTGGGCCTGAGGCTTAATGCCTAGAAGAACGTGCTACTCCCTCTTCAGAAAACGATGTTTTAGATTTGGTTACAATGCAGGCACGTTTGTCTCGCACTCGTATCGAGTCTATCCTGATGACAATAACCACGATCAAGCTTGGCCAAGCATTATTATCAAACTTTTCAAAGATTACTGGGGCTCATGGCAGTCCAACATAATTCCCTTTGACCTGCTGTACGTGAGACCTTTTGTCCTTTTGGCTGTACATTTTCAACCACTGAATATTTTCTTTCAACTTCTATTTCTCTAATCAGCTATTTTATATAGAGACCTCTTGTTAGAAAATAAGATTTTTTAGAAGGTTTAAAAATATATATGATAATAATAATAATAATAAATGTTCCCTTTTTATTTAACATTTAGTATTATTGTTTTAATTTGAAAATATTTCAATACATTTTATAGTTGTAATAAAAAAAAGTTTTTTTATGAGGTATACAATGCATATTTGGTAAATGAAAACTATGAAGAGAACAGAATTACATTTAAAATGGGTTTCTTGTCTATTTTCATGAACTTCCCGTTAAAGCCCCTACTCCTGGATTTATCCTAATACAGATACAGATACAAATCATTTTGAGATTGTTGCAGACACAGATACAAATATTGGCTCTGCTGCACACCCCTAGTGGCGAGCTTTATTTCTGAAAAGCTCTACTCACAGTTTCTTCAGAAAATGTTACAAATGTTTGCCTTTATCCGTGTTTCTTTGAGACTCATAAGTTACTCATAAGCAGAGAGACATGATTATATACATTAACAGAAATGCATCGCTCTCCTCTTTGTTGATATACATGGACTGTTTCTAAAATTACCTTTTCTCTCCACTGGCTCTCTCCTAAAAGGAAGAGAAGGAAAAGAGGCAGAATTTGAATTAAAGTGGAAGAAGAAGCCTCGATTGGATCCAGATGCCACGATGGCGTATTCACGTCATTATCCAATCAGAGCAGAGTTTGATCTTATTATCCAATCAGACAGTTGCGTGTCTGATGTCTGATCTCTGCAGGGAGCACCGATTCGAAACATGAATGAAGGTCCTGGTCTCTGTGACTCATTAAGTGAAAACACACACACATATGCAAAGTGTTATTGCTCCAATGTGTGTGGTAATGGCAAAGCTGAATCTATCTCTATACGTGGCCTTGCTCCCTATAAATATAGCCGCCCGCAAACATCAATCATCAGGGTCCAAGCACCAATGACTCAAATCGATGATTAGGTGATACAATTGATTCACTTTCCTGCAAAGTCAAAAGTCACAAAAATGCATGATTGTTTCAAAAGAGACATTTGACTTCTAAATAAATAAAAGCATGTAAATTGGTTGCAAAATATTAGACCGAAAAATTACAGCCCCTCATCTGTCATTTACATAAATGGCTGATTACATAGAGAGGAAACCCAAGGTCTAGCTAGGACCAAGGAACAGGAAAGGAGCACACAACGTTTTAATGAATTTATTATTGATTATTGAAAAAATTACAACACCTTCAGAAAAAAAAGAAGAAAAAAAACACATATAAATGTAAAAATATCCGCTAGCAACATGTATAGAAGTGCCTCACAGTGTGAATTATAAAAAACATGAGAGGCCTAGTTCCTCATTAAGACCATTAGGTTCCACTGTGTTAAGAGTGAAAATCCAGAACGCCTCTCTTTGTAGTAGGGACTTGACTATATCGCCGCCTCGTTGGGAGGGTAGAATTCTTTCAATACCCCAAAATTTTAAGGACGCATTAGAGCCATGATTAGCTTGTACATAGTGTCTCGCAATTGCATACACCTGAGTGCTTGTATATGATTGATTAATTGATGTACCACACCCATCTAGGCCTGTGGCCAATGATTTGAACTTTAATGCTTTAAAATCTGTACATCGTTGCCATTGATTGTTTGACTCTGAAGAAGACGCATGGGCGTCGAAACGTTAGTCATTATTTATCAATAATAAATTAATTAAAACGTTGTGTGCTCCGGTCCTGTTCGTTGGTCCTAGCTAGACCTTGGGTTTCCTCTCTTGAATTTTGTGTCCTGCTCCGTGAGCACCAACCAGGCTGAAGCGCAAGTGACTTCCTTCTATGGCTGATTACATAGATTTTGCTGCCATGAGGATCATATTGCACGATCAAAGATTGAGCAGAGATTGACATGACTTGTCATGTATGTCAAGTTCTTTTAAGTTTGGTCTTTGCATTCAGCAGATGTAGGTCTATTAGTTAAAATGGTTTATCCACCTTATTTTTTCAACATGGAAGTAAGCTGTTTTCTGTGAATGTGTGAGACTTCCGATTCATAAGCCGCAGCTAGAAGAATAACAAAGTGCAGGAAATGGCTTGTAGAGCTAAAAATACCTGGAAGTGAATGACACTATAAGCCAGACACATTCAAATTTACAAATATTTAAGGTTGATATTTTTGCAACACTTATTTAAACTCTTTTTAGAACGTTTTGTCATGAGGGTCTTGAGATGATGATTCTCAAACTTTCTGCAAATCTGACCAACAGTCTAGGAGGAGAGTGACTTATGGTCTCTGATTCCCAGAGATAGGGACTTATAGGGCAGAAGAAAATTCAGGCATGTCTGGCAACCAATGGTGAATGAAATTAAATGAATTCCCTTGCATTTTGTTATTGAATGTGAAGCTATTGAACCTTCTACACACCTGAACCTGATTTCACTAAGTGCAACATGTTCCTGTATCAACATATTTGTAGATCCTGGAACAACATTCCAATCAACCAATCAGATCTGAGGGCCAAGTTTACAGCTGATGTCAAGTTTTGGCTTACAACCAGGGTTAAGTGCTTCTATATCAGTGTTATTCACCTATCATTTCCCTCTGATTTTAGGGTTAACTTATGGGTAGGGTTAGGTTTAGGGGTAGGGATTGGGTTAGGACTAAATTTTCAGACAGGAATGTTGTTCCAGGATCAACAAATCTGTTGATCCAAGAAAATGTGTTAAGGCCAATTCACACCATGCCGACAGACGGGAATAAACACTTTGTTGGGTTTTGTCGGATCAGTGTGTTACCCCTGATGTTGGCGTTTGTCGGTGTCTGTCGGAGCTTGTTTTCACAGATTGAACATGTTGAATCGGCTCTTGTTGGGTCATGAAATGTCTGAGAAGTGATGTTCTGTAATCTGGTGATTGTACGCGTTGGTCCGTTGATCTGTCGCTTTGGTGTGAATTGAATCACGGTGACCTTGACATAAATGGCTGATCATTTACAAATGGCTGTAACCCTCCTGTTGTTCATGTCCCCCAAGTAAAATTCACAAGAAATAGGCCAATTAGTCATTATGGGCCACACCGCAAAATTTATAAGCCCATATATGTTAAATGAAGCTCACTTTTTGTCAGGAGTGTCTCAATATGGTGCGTACTAAATTTTGAACAAAATGGTTATTTTTCACTTAGATATATTGAGAGTATTTAACGAATAATTGAGACGTTGCATTGGGAGCTCGGCTTTATGCTTTAAAATGCTGACTGAAGTTCATCAGGTTCACGGGTGTCTGGAACTGGAACTCTGTTTTTAAAGAACTTTGTGTTTTCTGTGTGTTTTTTTTTCTCTCTCCCAAAAACAGATGTGTGTGAAAAGGCCTAACACACTACAATCAACTGAACATCGGCTATACACACACATCTGCACTTCTGTAGAACAGAGTAAACATCTTTTACATGTAGCCAGTGACGGTTTACAGATTGTAAACAAAAGGAAACTGTGCCCATGGGAAAAGCTTTGAGAATTATACATTTAAACACTTGCCATACTGTATAAAGTTATATTGTCACAACATTTGAAATAATTGTTACAACAAATGAAAGAAGTGTTCATGTCTGTGTTTTCAAAGTGCAAACGATTTCCGTCTGTAATATAGGACACTACAGCAGGATAGCAAAGATTGTTCCCAGGGTACAAAATAGAGATGTTCATTATTGATGTGGCTGACAGAGTTTGGGCATGTTTTTAATGTAAGTGTATGCCTAAAATGTTGCGAGCACATAATTTGAACAACAACCTCTTCTGCTGTTGATTTGTGTTGTTTAGAATAAGAGGAAGAACATATGGGCCACTTTTACCTGTTAATCAGAACATGATGCAACATGATTAATACCAGGTTTGTGTTGAGTTACTAGTTTGACTGCTTTCAGAACAAACTCAGCGGCTGCGTCCAGTTGTGGGAAAATGCTCCCTCCACAGGCGGCATACAGAGGTAGGAATCCATTGATTGTGTCACTTCCTGTCTGCTGAGAAAAACATGTTAAAAACATAATGTTGAAGCTGATGATGAATATGCAATGAAAAGTTCAGTTATTAATAAATTACAAAATGCTATGAGTGCATATCTTCCCCCACTTCACACTGTATGAGTCGTTTCATGTGCCATGTCCAATAAACATATTTTGAATTTTATATCTGATTGAATTTTTATTATATATAGTCAGCCCATGTATTATAGTTAAACTCAGAGCAGCTGCCACTCTATACTATGGCTTATGAATCAATGAAGTGTTTTGTGGGTTCCTGCTGGCACTCAAAGCACGCTGGCATTTCTATTTCAGATGTGGACAGTCCTAGTCTCTTCACTCATCTATTCTGATGGCTGCGGTCACAGCCCAACACCACTGACCCACACAACCAGCAAACTCTGGCTCATTGCTGTTTCAGATGTGTAGGTCATGCTGTAGAGGCTCATTATAACATGTGTGCAAAGTAAAGCTGAACTGTAAAAAAAAATCACAGCTTCTGGTTTGGACAGGACAGTGATGCTAAATATACATTTTGAGAGCAGCAATAAAACTGGATTGAGTTCAAATGTATACGCATGAGGGATACCATAGAAGAGTGATTTGCATTTAAGATAAAATTAAGATAAATACAAGGTGAGCTGCAAAATATAGCAAATAGGGCAAATTCATATTCTGGCAAGTTCATTTACTAAATATCTAATTCTAAATGGCAGTGTTGATTAGGTCAAAAATAATGAAGGTCATGTTATGATTTTGTATGGAAACTTGTATGTAGCAGTTTTTTTTTTTTTTTTTTTTAAGATGCAGTGGGGTCCAAAAGTCTAAATTAAATGCAAGTAAAATGCAAGGGAAAGGCTAAATTAAAATTAACATGAAGTTTGTTCGAGACCTGATGATTATGCTATTCAGCATAATTTCATAATCCCAATGGAAGCAAGAAAATGCAACTTTTTGTGCATAAGAGTTAGCATGCTCAGTGTCACAAATTTGCTTGTTTGATTAGTGAACTAGAGCCTAATCTTCTTCATTTTATGTCATATATTTAATAATAAAAAAGGGACATGCCCAAAATCCTAAACACTAAACACGGTAACTTTATAATAAGGTTCATTAGTTAATATTGATGTATTTACTAACATGAACTAACAATGAGCAGTACATTTGTTACAGTATTTATTAATCTTTGTTAATGTTAGTTAATAAAAATCCATCTGTTCATTGTTTGTTCAAGTTAGTTCACAGTGCATTAACTAATGTTACCAAATACAACCTTTGATTTTAATAATCTATCAGTAAATGTGGAAATTAATATTAACTATTAATTAATGCTGTAGAAGTATTGTTCATGCTTAGTTCATGTAACTAAGGTAGTTAACTAATTAAAATTATTGTAAAGTGTTACCCATTAAGCTTTCAATTGTCTTAACCACAAATTAGATCAGGAAATTAGCAAAATTTAAGCAAATGCACAACATATGCTGTCTCAGAAAAACATCAAAGACAGAATTAAGTTTTTGGCAGGAGATGGCAAATTGTGTGTGAAATGATGAATCATAATGAAACACGAGTTGCTGTCTTCGAAAATCTGGCGAGAAATATAACAAATGCATCTCTACCACAGCGGAGCATTGAGGAAGAGGAGTCATTGTCAAGTCAAGTCATCTTTATTTATATAGCGCTTTTTACAATACAGATTGTATCAAAGCAGCTTCACAGTGAAAACATGAAAATAATACAACAAAGTTTGTTTCTAGAACAAAATTGCGTCATCGTCCACCTTAAGTAAGGCAGATCAATACTATTGTTGAATATTAAATGTCCTCAACTAAGCAAGCCATAAGCCAAGGCAACAGTGGCAAGGAACCAAAACTCCATCAGTGACAGAATAGAGAAGAAAACCTTGGGAGAACCCAGGCTCAGTCGGGGGCCAGTTCTACACTGTAAAAAATGATCGTAATTTTAACGGTAAAAGACTGTAAAAACGCTATATACGGTAAATAACTGTGATAGATCTAATGGTACATTTAATGTAATTTTACTGTAAAATACTGTTAAATTGACAGTTTTTGAAAGTGAAAAAGAACAACTCATTGTATAATTTACAGTGAAAAACCGTAAATTGACATTCACACAATTCCCTGTGTGACACTTCACATTTGATGTATTTTTGTTGAAATAACTGTTTCTTCATAGTTTTCTTTGTTTTTTTCTAATCAGTTATGTACATTAGGGTTTTATGTTACATTTAATGTTGTTCAATTAATGTTTATTGCATTTTTAAAATTTCATGTGTGTTACCGTGATGGTGTTTAATGTTTGTGTGAATGACACTGTGCAGCTTCTATAGTATTAACTTTCTTGTGGAAGAGCTGCCTGTGATGAGCTTTGATTGATCATGTGACTCTCATCACTGCTGTGATTGGTGGTTATCAGTGTATTATGGTACAAAACAGATATTAATACTTCAATAGGATGGTAAATTCACATTATATCAGATAATAAAATACGGTTTATTACTGTAAATTTTAAGTTAAGCATGTAAAACCAATAACGGGTTGCTACCGTATTTTTGACGGTAAAGTTCTGGCAACCACAGCTGCCGTTTTTTTACCGTAAAAATCACGGTTAAATTTTTTACAGTGTAGCCCTTGTTAACTTCATGACACTGAAAGTAGATGCATGCTGAAGTGGATAGCAATAAGCTGCATATTGATGATACATTTTGCATTAGCCTCTCCCACACAAACATGCACAATAATGTGTTTACACAATTTGAAAATATATTCATTTGAATCCATGTTTAACGGGTGGGTCGACTGAAACACGGGAGACGTGGTTTGCAAAGAAATACAATACTGTCAAAGAAGTTTGGATTTAAAGACATGTTGCAGTCTGTCCCACATAGGGGAACCGAGTCTCCTCGGCACATTTATGATCGTTAAATTGCATTTATGAGCATGATTGCAGATGCTGCGCATGAACATTCGCAAAACACCACTGTCTCAAGGCAAGCAGTTCTCAGTAGCCTCCTGAAACTTACAGCAAGTCTGCAGAAAAGCTGAGTGATCGTTAATTCGCTGGATACAGTAGCTCACGTAATCAGCATTAAAATACCTTTTCTCGAAAACACTCTCTAATTAATGATTGCTTTATTATTGTTCTCTGACAGTGTCAAATCTTATCAAAGACTATAAATACATAAAAGGCTACTTAATTTATTTTATCCAGCAGCAAAATATTGTATTCTTTTATATTTTGCAAAGCCTTAAAAATGTTTATGCAAATCGCAGAGTGTGCTCTTGGTTCATTGTGTTTGACTGTGATTCATTACAAACATAACTATATTTCCGATTTTATGTACCTTTTCTTAAAAAAAAAAAAACAGTTGTTCGTCATTTTTGGCAAACTAGGGTGTGGCCTGTGTCCAACACACCACAGTCCTAACTCCAAGTGTTTAGTTGGGGTGAACTGCCAGCTTTGCCAAAGTTTCCCACTTCCCAAGGTATGCACTGCGCAGTGCGCTCTTTGTCCATTGCTAATTGTCCCGCACATAGTTCAGCACCACAACTTCCCTTCCCTGAGCTGAAATGGCAGCTTTTCCCTAATTGTGAAGACGGATACAGGTTTCCTGGATGTAGACTACAACAGACTGTGCCATGGGCACATAACTGGTCAGTCCCACCCAGAGTGCTGCACCAGAGCTAGGAACCATTACGACAAAAAGGCCAAGTCACCATAGATTTTGTATTTTAAAATAATTATATCTGGGTATTAGTTGCACTTTGTCATTTGAACATGTGTTTGACTTTGTTTCATTACAAACATAACTATATTTCAGATTTAATAGGCCTCAGCCCCTGCCTCGACAGAATGTCTGCTCCTATATTTTGGTACCCCGGCATATACACTGCCCTCAGGGAGAGTCTCTTCCCTAGGGACCACAGGAGGATCTGGTGCGCCAGTTTGCATAGTGGACGTGAGCCCAAACCCCCCTGGTGATTTATGTAAGAGACCACCGATGTGTTGTCTGACCGGACAAGCACATGATGACCCCTCAGATCTGGGAGGAAGTGTCTCAACGCATTGAAGACCGCCATCACCTGCAGGCATTTTATGTGTCACGAACGATGATGACTCCTCCAGAGACCCTGAGCGGCTCCCCAGCCTGTGAGAGAAGCATCTGTCGAGAGCGCAACTCGATGGCAAAGAGCTCCTAACACTCGAGCCTGGGATAGGAACCAAGGTTTCCTCCATATGACCAAGGAGCGGAGACACCGCCGCGTGATCTTCATCGTACGAAGTCCTGAGCCACCACTGCAAGGGTCTCATGCACAGCAGGCCAAAGGGCATCACATTGGACGCCGCTGCCATGAGGCCCAACAGTCTCTGAAACTGTTTCACAGTGCGTGACTGGCCTAGCCTTAACTCTTTCATGGCTGAGAGGATCGAGGTGACACGAGCGGGCGATAAGACGGCTCGCATCGTGACCGAATGACGTCATCTCGATGCCGAACCGCCAACTGCTCCGACTCCGCTAGAATCAGCCAGTCGTCGATATAGTTCAGAATGCGTATGTGTAGGCATGGAAGTATGCGTCTTTTAGATCTATCGTGAGAAACCAATCCTCGGATATGATTTGAGTTTCCTGACTACACGATTCAACTGATTCAGATCTAGTATAGGACACAACCCCCCATCCTTTTTCGGAACAGTGAAGTAACGGCTGTAAAAACCCGATTCTCTTTCGGAGAAAAAATGGAAAAACTCACCTATAGTAAGTGTTGTATTCATCATGAAATTGGGCCGCACAGGCCTGGGGACAAAGGGAAAATGGTGATATACAGTGGTTCAAATGCTGTAAATGAATCAAATTATTATTTTGAATCAACTTCTAAATGCTTAGAGTTCAAATGGTGAAATTTATGACTAAGACAGGTTTAAAATTGATATTGTTCAGCATTTTAAGGCAGTAAGATCATGATATTTACTGGGGACACAAAAGGCACCGAATCCCAGGAATCAATTGCAAAAAAAAAAAAAAACTCAATAAAACAGTTTTAAAAGTTGTGAGTTTCTTAAAATTACTTCCATCAGAGTGACATCTATTAGTAAAGACAAGGACATTGACAGCTCAGATTACTGACACTACTGCCCACAGCAAGACTATATTATTCATAGTGCAAATAGTGTTGATACTAAATATATTATATTATTTTATACTCTGATCTATTTTTATTATTAATGGCTTTCTGTTTTAAGTAGTTTTTAAATTACACTTAGATAACATTCACGGTTAAATCACGATTAAACATAAACAGTTAAATTGTCTTGAATAAAAAAAAAAAAAAGGCATATTTACTGCAGATTT
This sequence comes from Abramis brama, assembly GCF_963993115.1. Taxonomy (NCBI): domain Eukaryota; kingdom Metazoa; phylum Chordata; class Actinopteri; order Cypriniformes; family Leuciscidae; genus Abramis; species Abramis brama. Next base: position 6,079,128 of record NC_139984.1, on the reverse strand, counting down.
TGGACAATGTCCATCTAGTATAGACTAATGGATTTTGAATGTTGTAGTGATCGGTTTTCACAAGTAGAGGGAGACAAAACACAATTGTTCTTCAGCTCCAATGACCTTTTAAATAGTAAAAGGATTCAAGGTTAAATAGTAATGAAAAAATATTCAAACATATTATTATGTTAAAATAATTAATATTATTATTATTTTCTATGGAAACTGATAAACTGAGCCACATCAGGGCACCACTAATTACTTCTTAATGGACTGGAAAAGTAATTAATATATGGTCAAATTACATTTTTAGAAATTAAAACTGTTCTGCGGATTCTAATGTTATTAAATACTCAGATGTGTTAAAATTATATTTATCATAATGTTCATGGAATTTATGGTGTAAAAGAAACGTGTGTGTGTCCCCTTACACTAACCCTACCCCTAAAATTACCCATCACACACAACTTTCTGCATTTTTACATTTTCAAACAACATCTCTTAGTATGTTTGTATGCTGTTTTCCTCATGGGGAGCAAAAGTGTCCAAACAAGGTCAAAAATTTCAAATATTGCCATCTTTGTGGGGATATTTTGTCCCCATAATAGGATTTATCAGGACACACACACACACACAGACAGACAGACAGACAGACAGACAGACAGACAGACAGACAGACAGACAGACAGACACACACACACACACACACACACACACACACACACACACACACACACACACACACACACACACACACACACACACATACTGGTTTATGTGGATTAGCCAGACTTTTTCTCCAAACAGGCCCGGTGGTGGTTTAGATGGACTACCCTTTCCTGAGGTCCTAGAGCTATGAGAATTCGATTAAAACACTCAAAAAAAATTGAAAAAAATTCAGGACACTTTAGACTTCAGATACACCCTTCAGAGCATGATACACACCACCCTAAACCTATTGTGGTTTATAGAGACATTTCTCTTTTTGAAGAATATGTGACTTATAAGGACCAAAACAAACATTATTGGGACTTTAAAGGGACAATGACGTCACTTGCTCATTAACATAAATACACTAACATAAATACACATTAACCTGACACCACCAAGCATTAATGGGACTTGAATTATTATTTCATTGCACAACTCTAACATCACCATTGTTAGTTGGTGACACTGACTAACAGCCAGATAACAGCCTGTAAGAGCTAAACAATAGATTGTCACACAACACCAGTGCCATGACAATGAGAATTGAGCAAAAAAGTAAAGTCAACTTTATTTATATAGCACTTTTCACATTACAGATTGTATCAAAGCAGCTTCACAGTATTCAATTAAAATAATCCATCAATGTTTGTTTCTAGTGTAAAACGTCCACGTTTGGTAATGCTGATCAATAGAATTGTTGATTGATTAATTAAATTAAATTAAGTTTATTTAATCAAATAAGTTATTCTTACCCAACTTCAAAATACCCATGGTTGCTCATAACAAAAAATAAATAAAATATAAAAAAAACTAAAAACTGTTTAACAGTTTGCTTTTGTGACTTTGGACTTTTGGGTCTTAAGCTTATTCGCCGTATCCCCCAGAGTTAGATGAGTCCACACACACCCTTCTCATCTCGGTGTGTGCCGTAACTCTGTCTGACGCACCCACCGCTAGCCTAGCTTAGCACAAAGACTGGAGGTAAACGGCTCCAGCTAGCATACTGCTCCCAATAAGTGACAAAATAACGCCAACATTTTCCTATTGACATGTTGTGATGTGTATAGTCACAGCATGTACAAATAACAAGGTCACATGAGACATGGACATCTTCTAACCGTATACATACTGGGAACTATATTCTCAGAAGACGAAGCACTGCTACTTGGGCGGAGGGATTTGCTCGCAGGACCTGAGAAGCCCGTGGTGAGGAGCAGAGAGTTCGCTCAGAGGGTTGCGCTAATCACTCCAGCCAGCAGTGCTTCGCCTTCTATATAGTAAAATCTATGAGAATATAGTTCCCAGTATGTATATGGTTAGAAGACGGCTGTGTATCATGTGACCTTGTTATTCGTACACACAGTGACTATACAAATCACAACATGTAAATAGGAGAATGTTGGCGTTATTCTGTCACTTATTGGGAGCAGTATGCTAGCTGGAGCCGTTTACCTCCAGCGTTTGTGCTAAGCTAGGCTAGCGGTGGGTGCGTCAGACAGAGTTACAGGCCGCACGGAGATGAGAAGGGTGTGTGTGGACTTATCTAACTCTGGGGGATACGGTGAATAAGCTAAAGTCCCAAAAGGTTGGCGTGTTCCTTTAACACAAACATAGAAACACCACCACAATTGTCAGTGTATTTAAATCTTTTTTTTTCTGACTGCCTCTGTGCAGCTATTCCTCTATTTCGTACAAAGTCCCTTATATTTTGCACTGTTCTTTGTGCCAACACGGGGTCTTCCACCAGTTTGCAGTGACTGCGTTCAGTTTTGGTGGCCAGTTTTCCCATGCTTATATGACCTTTGAACTGTCGCATTACTGCGGCGACCTCAGCCTTAGACCACACTTTCTTCGCCACTCATCTGGATCCATGTTCCTCATCAGCATAATTCCCTGGAAGATAGGCAAACAAAAAAAGAATATAAATCACAAACAAAATGTGTTGTCCAGTTGAAGCCATCAAAACATGAGTTCAGTTAATGCCACAGTTGACAAGAAATTGCAGTTTACTTTTCTTAATTCACTCTGGGTATCAGTTGGTGTCTCACTCGATGTGATTTCACCAACTTTATTAACCCACATTAGAGTGTGGACAATATGGAGTGTATTTTTAGAATGTCTTTGCTGTTCATCTATTTATGTGGCCAAACCTTTTGCTATTTGAATTAATTCGTAACTAAATTAACAGTAAGTAATACTACAATTAGTAACATGTCTTAAGTAATTTTGGCATTGTACTTCAACACACTGTATTTTAAATGAAACCAAGACTATGGGGTTTAAGGTCTGATTCTCAGTTTAAATCTGATTTCATAAGGTTAGCTAAATAGTGTTGGAACTTGGTCTGAAAGTTTAGTCTTGAAATTGAAACTGTACGTAACAATCAGCTTAATACTACTTTTAACCTCTTAATCTTCCAGATTTTGTGGCATGTTGTGTCTCAGTCATCCAGACCAATTTATTTTTAGTCTTTTAACCAACTTGCCAAAAAGAGAATTAATAGAACGTACTCATGGGCAATCAAGAGAACATGTGAAGAGAAGGAGGTAACTTTACTTTTATCTCAAATTCAGTATACATTTCCTGATAATAAAGTAAGTGTATATGCTCCCTTGCAGACAAGATGTCTTGTACAAATGCAGTACAGTTAAATTTAGGGCTATTTATTCATATCTCTTTCTTTAAGATTACTCTTGCATTTTGATAGTTGAAAACATCACAAAGACGTGCATAATAATCCTTCTGTTAAAGGGATACTTCACTGTTTTTTCATATTAAACTGTTATTCCCTTAACTAAGACGAGTTGATACATACCTCTCTCGTCTCAGTGCGTGCACTCAATCGCTCTGGCACGCGGCGGCACTTTGATAGCACTTAGCTTAGCCCAGTTCATTCATTAGGGACCAAACAGAGATGAAGCTAGAAGCGACCAAACACCTCCACGTTTTCCCTATTTAAATACAGTAAGTCGAGTAGTTACACAACCAAGTATGGTGACACAAAATAAAACGTGGCGCTTTTCTAAGCGGGTAAAAAGGATACCTATAATGTATGGCGGAATAGCACTTGGGACTCAATAGCACTTCGACTCGGCGCAGTAAAAAGTCACACTTGAAAAATCCTCTCCCTCTCACTTCTGTCAGTAGAACCAACGTGACTTTTTACTGCGCGAGTCGAAGTGCTATTCCGCCATACATTATAGTTATCCTTTTTACCCGCTTAGAAAAGCGCCACGTTTTATTTTGTGTCACCATACTTGGTCGTGTAACTGTATTTAAATAGGGAAAATGTGGAGGTGTTTGGTCGCTTCTAGCTTCATTTCTGTTTGGTCCCTAATGAATGAACTGGGCTAAGCTAAGTGCTATCAAACTGTCGCCGCGCGCCAGAGCGATTAAGTGCACGCACTGAGACGAGAGAGGTATGCATCAACTCATCTTAGTTAAGGGAATAATGGTTTAATATGAAAAAATGGTGAAGTATCCCTTTAACCCTCTGGAGTCTGAGGGGTTTTTGGGGTCCTTGAGATGTTCTGACATGCCCTGACATTTGTGCTTTTTTCAGTTGCTTATAAACATATTAATGGCAAAGGTGTAAATTCACTCTATTTAGCACAAACAGGGCTACCATAATATGTGAACAACTTGCATGTACATGTTTGTATTTTTGATAGAATAATGTTTATGCATGGTTTTTTAAAAAACAAAAAACTAAAGTTTCTGAAATAAGGCCATAAAACACATTCTAAATATATGTAAATAAGACTTTTGACTAATGGATGTCGTTGCCTAGAATTTTTTCTTCAAAAATATGTGAAAATCATCCTGCCTAATCATTCACATAACACAATACATTGATTTAAATCTTGTAAAACACTTTTTGTTTGGAAAGGCCATATGCGGGTGGGCGTGATTCACACCTGAGTCAATGGGGCCCGCATAATGAGGCTGCATACGTAATGAGCCTTTCATTCAGGTGTGTGACTGAGCCACAAGAATGCAAGGACAATATATAACTGGTTTGTTGTTTTTTCCACAAATTTTGCTTGCAAATTGTACAATATCCAAGGTAAACATTTCTAGTAATTGTGCAGTTAATTGTTCTCATACTGTATTTTCAGATTTGGAATATATTCTCTTCCCAAATGTGTCACTAATAAAGCATAATAAAATTATTTAAAGATAAGGCTTATAATGACCTTTTAAGATTTTGTTTACATCTATCCTTATATATATATATATATATATATATATATATATATATATATATATATATATATATATATATATTTTTTTTTTTTTTTAAGGTTATACAATTACAACAACATTTAAAATTGTAACAATATTTCCAGTGTAATCTTTCTTTGTATTCGCGATTCATATTAAAACAGTATTTTTGCCAGCTGTAGTAGCTCCACAACAGCGCGCATCTGTGCGTTCATTCATTCATAGTAACGCGATTCATATTAAAACAGTATTTTTGCCAGCTGTAGGCTAGTAGCTCCACAACAGCACGCATCTTTGCGTTCATTCATTCATAGTAACGCGATTCATATTAAAACAGTATTTTTGCCAGCTGTAGTAGCTCCACAACAGCGCGCATCTGTGCGTTCATTCATTCATAGTAACGCGATTCATATTAAAACAGTATTTTTGCCAGCTGTAGTAGCTCCACAACAGCGCGCATCTGTGCGTTCATTCATTCATAGTAACGCGATTCATATTAAAACAGTATTTTTGCCAGCTGTAGTAGCTCCACAACAGCACGCATCTTTGCGTTCATTCATTCCGATTAGAACAAAGCAAACAGAACTGACCTAATTCCTCAGCGGGATCCGTTTGCTCCTCGAAATGATACTTCCAGAACTTCTGAGGTAAATTTTTGCAGGATTATTATCAAGACAGTATTATTCCTCACAGCATCCTAAAGTACATAAGTCTGAAAGTGAACTCGCGGTGTGTGTTATCCAGCTGATGGGCGTTTTACAGGTTTGTTTGGATCGGCTCACATTTGCGTTTGAATAGCGCGCGCTCTCCGTGGGCGGAGCACATTAAAACTTAATTAGCTGAGATGAGAACGACTGACACCTCTCTCTTTGCATACATATTACATAAACTGTGAATATTTGTTTTTTATAAAAATTACTTCGTTTAAAAGAAGATAATTCAAGCTTCATGCCTGTATGTCTGAATGGCTGTTTGACTGAGTATTCGCTGAGTTTTGGTTCATTTTCGGACGCGTTTCAGAATGGACTACACTGACAGAGAGGAGGCAGAACTCGCTTCGTGTTTATTTTTCTTTATTTGGCAAAAAGCACAACACTTTGTTTTTATTGTGAGTATACACAAAAATAATACACATTTAACAGAATCGATTGATGTATGAAACTTGTTTTGTAAAATCAAAGTCAAAAGAGTATTTTGGGTCTCAATTCAACTCATAAGGAAAAAAGCGAGCAGATCACGCCGGCGTGATCTCCGACCTCTGAGGGTTAAGGGAGTTGGGCAAAGTAAGAATTTCATTGTAGGGTATAAACCAGTGTGTTTCTTCTGTGCATAGACAATAAACCTCTTGAATCTGAATCTTACCTTCAGAGGGAGGTACACTCACTTACTGTGGACAACACAAATGACACTGATCCTGTTGAAAACATAATTTAACAAGTTACTTTTGTCACAGGAAAAAATACATTTTATCAGCAGAGACTATGAATTGAGTTAACATACCAAAGTCTCCCATGTCATGGTCTTGCTCTGTGGTTGTAGAGTCAATATCCATAGGCTCCACAGTTCCAAGCTCTGATGCGGTGAGATCTGTGTTGCTGTCATCAGATTCACTCCCACTGTCTTCAGCATCACTTAACGCAATCTCATCTGGAAAATGGCATTAGTAAAACTCAGAGGTGGAAAGAGTACTTGAAAACCATACTTGAGTAAAAAGACAGATACCTTGCAGCATAAATTACTCGATTACAAGTCACCAATACCAATACGAGTAAAAGTGATTAACAATACTTTAGTATTACTTATACTAAATCTAGGCTCAAAGATGCACTAGTCCTTGACACCTGAGACAGGCAGGTGAAAATAAGAAACAATTGATTTGTAAAATGAGAAGTCATGTTTATTTTCTAAAATCTAAATAAAACTGAACACCTCAATAGTCTAATAAATCAGGGTCGACACAACAGCCTCTTAAAGGGATTGTTCACCCAAAAATGAAAATTCTGTCTTCATGTAGTCAACCTCAAGTTGTTCCAAACCTGTATACATTTCTTTGTTCTGCTGTACACAAAGATAGATATTTTGTAACCAAGTAGATTTTGCCAGCCATTGACTAGTACAGCAGAACAAAGACAAGTTTGGAACAACTTGAGGGTGAGTAAATGATGACAATTTTCATTTTTGGGTGAACTATCTATTTAAGCGTTTACAAACTCTCAAGTCTCAGTTAAGCTCAAGTGCACAAAAAGGCCACACGTAAACCAATATCCTTCAAAAAGGCCTTGTCAATAATGTGGATAAAAAAAATTGTTAAGTAAAATTAAATAGTCAAAGTCTAATTGCACTGGATGTGCTGGTTTTGGACTCATCACTGGCTGCAGTCCTGATCTAAATCAAACGTCTGCGATTTAGCACCTACTAATGCACTCGCATTCGCGTAAAGTAGACTTGTTGAAAAGTTTGGGTGAGTAAGGGCAAAACGCACAAGATATAGTTCAGTCAATGCCACTTAGATGGAAATATCACTTTCTGCAGCAGTTTGTTTTTGCCATAAAGAAAAGTTAGGTGCCATGCAAAATGTAATTTGTAATTGCATTACTCATCACAAATGTATTGGAGTAAAAAGTACATTTACTTCTTCAAAAATGTAGTCAAGTAGAGTAAAATTAGCTAATATCTTTGATACTCAGTACAACTACAAAGTAGCCAAAAATATACTCAAGTACAGTTGCTAATTACATTTACTCAAATAGTTTACAGCTCTGGTAAAACTCTCATAAATAGCTGGACATAAAAATCTGTGGTTGAAATAGCCACATCAAATAAGGAAAAGATAGTACTTGGTTTTGTACTTTTTGCAAAGTAACTATTTTTACTTGAGTAGTTTTGAGCTATTATAACTGCGTTTATGTTTAATGTGGTCCATGAGCACATAAGATAAATGATTACACAATATGATATTAGGTTAATATTTAAAGTAATTTGACTGCACCTACACAAACATAATTTTGAATTACTGTCCAGCCATACTGTAGACTTAAGTTTATATTTCTGAATAGTAGTCCTTGACTCATACTTGGACATGAAAGGTGATTTTTTTTTTCTTGGAAAGGGATGCTGACTACGCCAAGTCTAGATGTTTATCTAAAAAAACAAAAACTCAGATAATATCTACAAGGGCTAATTTCTGTACAAACCTTCAATTTCAATCTCATCCAGTGACTTCCCCTGGATGCTGCAAAGGTTTCCTTTACTAGCAAGTAATGACAAAGAATATTCTGACTCCGAATCAGGTATGTATTCCTTGTCAGACATGTCCTCAGCATCATCAGATGATATTTGGTCCAATGCTGGATGTGGAACTTTGTCCTGAACTGACAGCAGTTCATCATCAGAAGCCTTAGGAGACTGCTGCGCCTGAATTGGTGAGAAAGCAAATTATTTTACATGGTGATTGAATCTTATAGACAGTTCAAGTTCAACACTCACTTAGTAGATACTCACCTGTGCTGTGCTGTTAAAGTCATCTCTTTTAATTTGCTTGAGGCAGGATTTATGCCAGACCCCTGAACAAACTGGAACACATTTGAGTAAAATAATGTTAACACTGCAGGTCTATTTAAGTGGTTAGAGCACAACACACTCTATACTAATTCAGTAAATATCTAACCTGTGCATCGATAGCCAAGCCACTTGAAGGAAGATACGGGTCCCACACAACGAACAGTCCCACACAGTCCAAGTGTTCTTAAAAACCAAAGTGATGCCTCTGGGGACGGGACCCTCTAAACTGCATGGACCTCCCAAGTCATGTTTGGGTGGGGTTCAGTGTTTGATACACATACACTCAGATATTATACTGACTGAAGCTTGAAAAGGCACATTTATACAAATGTCCTTCCATTCCATTGTCCACATAAAGCACGTTCTACTCAGGCGACTGTCCACATAAAGCATGTTCTGCTCAGGCGACTGTCCACATAAAGCATGTTCTACTCAGGCGACTACACACACACACACATACACACACACATACACACATACTGAAATAGATGTTCCAAACTAAAATCGCATCATGACAAGTTGCATACCAAGTATCACAAAGTAACTCTAGTTAGTGTTACTCCTGTAAAACCAAGGTTTTGCTGTATGGAAAGTGTACTTACTGGTTTTGTGGTAGACACTGATTCTTAGCTTCAGCTGTAAAACGACTGTTTAAAGGACCAAGAAACACATTACGTTTCGATCAGGCTGTGAGCATGCGCACTGTCTTCAGCACCACGGCGAGCGTGGACATTGAGCTTCACAATTCAGTTCGCGCGTGTGTGTGAAGATTCAACCGGTGGCTTTTGTTTTCTGACTCCATTTGCGTCACGACTGGGCTTCACGTCAAGCAAGAACTTCACCGTGTCGAGTGAATTCTGGAAAAGGGAATAATAATAATAATAATAATAGGAAGATACGGGTCCCACACAACGAACACACTTGTCCAAGGAGGATACTGTTGCGCACACAAGGCGGTGTTTTTGACACTGTTGGCAAAATTTTTTATTGTAGTGTTTACTTATGCCACATAGTTTGGACAAAGATATTTCATATTTACGCCACATAGTTTGGACAGAAAGATATTTCATATTAACATGTCGATATCTAATCATTTTAAATCCAATACCAATGTGACATTTAATTTACCTGATACATATGATTACCCTTTTATTGCATTGTATTTTGTTATTTATAGCGCATCTTATTTATATGCAGCTTATTTAAAGCATTTCCTATATGAAGATATACCTTCTTCATATTTTTAAATTGTAGATGGGGAATTTGTGGTTAGCCTCAGTGTCAGGAGCTGACTTCTTGTAGCCCAGTATAACTAATAGGGTGCCTTTCCATTACATGTAACCAAACGACTTAGCATTCACATTAAACCAACATAAAGATCCAATGCAGGCAGTCCAAGTGTTCTTAAAAACCAAAGTGATGCCTCTGGGGACGGGACCCTCTAAACTGCATGGACCTCCCAAGTCATGTTTGGGTGGGGTTCAGTGTTTGATACACATACACTCAGATATTATACTGACTGAAGCTTGAAAAGGCACATTTATACAAATGTCCTTCCATTCCATTGTCCACATAAAGCACGTTCTACTCAGGCGACTGTCCACATAAAGCATGTTCTGCTCAGGCGACTGTCCACATAAAGCATGTTCTACTCAGGCGACTACACACACACACATACACACACACATATTGAAATAGGTTGGCAGATTTAACATTTTGCCACAAATAAGTTGTACGTGAGATTTAATTTACCTCTCCAACCTTGGTGAGTGGGCTGAGCTCTGGACTAGTCTGATTCGGGTGGCTGGCGGCTGTATGGGTGCACTTGCTCTCAGTGGTCAGCTGTAGAAGATGAAACAGAGACAAAGGACAATAAAGAGAAAGTCCTGGGAGCGTGATACTAGAGAGGACATTTGATGTCTGAGTAAAAAAATAAACCATTCTACTGTTGACAGAAAGACGGAGGAAAACCTTGCTTTAAAACTCACTGACAACGTCTTTGATATTAACAATCAAGTGCAAGATATTAATAAAAATCTATCTTTTGTGAGGACATACCTCTTCAGTGTCATCAGTTGTGGAAGGGGGATTTGTGGTGCCACACATCTTTGGGGCCATTTCATCATCAAGGCCCTGTAAAAAGGAAAAAAAACAAATAAACAAAATATTGTAGACCACGGACTATGAAAACTACACTCTGATGAACACATTCATGTTCACCGCGACTTCTACAGATTACCAGTTCCCACAACACAACTTGCTAAGATTTCCAAACTCCTTTTGTCAATGGAGAAAGGAAACCTTTCCAGCATGCAGGGGAAGTCACTGGATGAGATTGAAATTGAAGGTTTGTACAGAAATTAGCCCTTGTAGATATTATCTGAGTTTTTGTTTTTTTCCTTTGAATGTTTGAATGCAGCTTATTTAAAGCATATCCTATATGAAGATATACCTTCTTCATATTTTTAAATTGTAGATGGGGAATTTGTGGTTAGCCTCAGTGTCAGGAGCTGACTTATTGTAGCCCAGTATAACTAATAGGGTGCCTTTCCATTACATGTAACCAAACGACTTAGCATTCACATTAAACCAACATAAAGATCCAATGCAGGCAGTCCAAGTGTTCTTAAAAACCAAAGTGATGCCTCTGGGGACGGGACCCTCTAAACTGCATGGACCTCCCAAGTCATGTTTGGGTGGGGTTCAGTGTTTGATACACATACACTCAGATATTATACTGACTGAAGCTTGAAAAGGCACATTTATACAAATGTCCTTCCATTCCATTGTCCACATAAAGCATGTTCTGCTCAGGCGACTGTCCACATAAAGCATGTTCTACTCAGGCGACTACACACACACACACACACACACATACTGAAATAGGTTGGCAGATTTAACATTTTGCCACAAATAAGTTGTACGTGAGATTTAATTTACCTCTCCAACCTTGGTGAGTGGGCTGAGCTCTGGACTAGTCTGATTTGGGTGGCTGGCGGCTGTATGGGTGCACTTGCTCTCAGTGGTCAGCTGTAGAAGATGAAACAGAGACAAAGGACAATAAAGAGAAAGTCCTGGGAGCGTGACACTAGAGAGGACATTTGACATCTGAGTAAAAAAAGAAACCATTCTACTGTTGACAAAGACAGAGGAAAACCTTGCTTTAAAACTCACTGACAACTTCTCTGATATTAACAATCAAGAGCAAGATATTAATAAAAATCTATCTTTTGTGAAGATATACCTCTTCAGTGTCATCAGTTGTGGATGGGGGATTTGTGGTGCCACACATCTTTGGGGCCATTTCATCATCAAGGCCCTTTAAAAAGGAAAAAACAACAAAAAAAGATAAATTATAATAAATATCTTCAAGACAAGATGTTCCCTGTGTAGCATTCAGTGAAAAGATATCATGGCTGTATTTCAGTGAGTGTTTTGTGGAAAACATGTAGTCTCTGAAACGGTTCTTTAGACACTGAACAGGCCACATGACTACAGTCTGTAGACTATGAAAACTACACTCTGATGAATACAGCATTTGATTACTTTGTTGTTTATCTATTGTCAGCCAACTTCGTAGAATGATTGCACTTCTAGAATAATTGACTAAGCTTTTACATGGAGTGAGGGGTTAGTCTTTTATAGTTCTTAGATTTGCTATGATTCTTTTAAATGACATCTTGTCATGAATTTTCGTCAGTGCTGTTGAATGGGTGCCTTTCCATTACATGTAACCAAACGACTTGGCATTCACATTAAACCAACATAAAGATCCAATGCAGGCAGTCCAAGTGTTCTTAAAAACCAAAGTGATGCCTCTGGGGACGGGACCCTCTAAACTGCATGGACCTCCCAAGTCATGTTTGGGTGGGGTTCAGTGTTTGATACACATACACTCAGATATTATACTGACTGAAGCTTGAAAAGGCACATTTAGACAAATGTCCTTCCATTCCATTGTCCACATAAAGCATGTTCTACTCAGGCGACTGTCCACATAAAGCATGTTCTACTCAGGCGACTGTCCACATAAAGCATGTTCTACTCAGGCGACTGTCCACATAAAGCATGTTCTGCTCAGGCGACTGTCCACATAAAGCATGTTCTACTCAGGCGACCACACACACACACACACACACACACACACACACATTGAAATAGGTTGGCAGATTTAACATTTTGCCACAAATAAGTTGTACATGAGATTTAATTTACCTCTCCAACCTTGGTGAGTGGGCTGAGCTCTGGACTAGTCTGATTTGGGTGGCTGGCGGCTGTATGGGTGCACTTGCTCTCAGTGGTCAGCTGTAGAAGATGAAACAGAGACAAAGGACAATAAAGAGAAAGTCCTGGGAGCGTGACACTAGAGAGGACATTTGACATCTGAGTAAAAAAAGAAACCATTCTACTGTTGACAAAGACAGAGGAAAACATTGCTTTAAAACTCACTGACAACTTCTCTGATATTAACAATCAAGAGCAAGATATTAATAAAAATCTATCTTTTGTGAGGACATACCTCTTCAGTTGTGGATGGGGGATTTGTGGTGCCACACATCTTTGGGGCCATTTCATCATCAAGGCCCTGTAAAAAGGAAAAAATATATAATAATAATAATAATAATAATATTATACATATATATATATATATATATATATATATATATATTTATAGTAGACCGTGGATTATGAAAACTACACTCTGATGAACACAGCATTTGATGACTTCATTGTTTTTGTTCTAACATTCTGTAATGGTCAGTATCATCTATGGTGTGGTTAGGTGGTGCTAACAAAAGCTATAAAAATCATGTTCCACCTGAAGCTAGATGGAAAATGTACAGTATTTTGGTATGTGAAATGTTCTATGGTTAAAGCATTTCTTATATGAGAACTAACAATTTCACAAAGTTAATTAAATGAAGTCAAGAAGATAAAAACACTGTTTTTAACATATATATATATATATATATATATATATATATATATATATATATATAACACTCTACACACTGCACAAGATACTTGTCAGGTCTGTTGCCCCTCATGTTTTGTATATTGATCATTGTGGTTGGTTACTAGGTACCAATTAATTTATCTTACAGGTTTAGTACACTAACAGAACATCATAAACACATTACATTACATTTATTTAATGGCCTGAAAGTACTCATATTAATGATATAACAGCCTTCCTGTGTCACTGCAACTTCATATTTAAAAAAAATAATGTGGGCTACTAAGAAAGTATTTAATTCTATAAAACAAACACAATGTCTGTAATAAAAGTTAAGGCTTTAACTAGCTACGCCTTGCTCATTAAGCCATGCGGTAGCCACAAGCTCAACTTAACCTAGCTAGCTTTCATTTTAAAAACAAAACTACCAAATTTGACTTGCTGGCAATGTTACTTCTGTCCTCATCTCTACCTGCTGTCCTCCACCTCTTTAGCCTGAGGCTTAATGAGCAGGACATATTGATAGCCACTCAAGCTAGCTCAGCTAACATTGTGGTAAATATATAGCATTTTACAGTAATTGTAAGTTACAAGTTACAATTTCTTGCAAATAAGAAACACTTAATGCAAAAATGCAACTATATTTATAAATATAATTATTACCTGTATGTATTTAATCCAGTAAATCCAACGACGTCGAGCTGACACTTCCGAGGTGTGGTCCATTAGGTATTTAATTAGCGACAGCTGGGCCATGTGCTGTGGGCGGAGCTTCCCGTCGACTTCCGTTTGTTACCGCCCACATGCGCAAACCAGCCAATCACAAGACGGCCCGCCAAAATGCACCGTGTGTATCAGAAATGTGTATGAAACTGCAATATAAAACCCAGCTGTGGGGTCGCTGTTCTATACACTGGGATACACTCAAAATCAGGTCAAGTGGTAAATGAGGACTTTCAAAGAAAAAGAGAATATATGTTGTTCAGACACTAACAAATGCAGTTACACTCTTTGATTTACGAGGACCTTGGCATAGTCCCCGTATTACCCTTAGGTCCGTGGAGCCCAGGTGAAATGTCTGGCGTGTTGTCCATGTAAACCACATATACCAACACACACACACACACACACACACACACTTCCCCATTGTCTCTATAATGCTAATGTATCTGTCTCAGTGTGTGTCCATGTCTGTCTGTGTTAATGCATAATTCACTGTTTGAAGCTTGAGTTACCCAATACATTATTGAGAAGCAGGTGACAGTTTCCTTTGCTTGTAGTTATACAGTGACCATAAGACAACAGATTCATTTCTAAATAAGTAAGTATACCTCCCACATGCAGCCTGCTTATGTTTACTCGTACAGAAAAATATATAAAACAATGACAGACACTGAGAGAACATTTATAGAACCAATTCTCATTTCCAGATGCACATTTTAGGCAGTTTACATTAATAATGTACAATTATATCTTGAAACTCAAAACAATTCTGGTTTTAATACAGATCCAAAAAAATATTTATATAAGCTGTTTTATTTCATATTTCTTGACGTTTGCAATACACATAATGTGTGAAAATCACGCAGTAATAAGTTTGTGATTTGTGTGGTCATTTTATATCAGCTGAGCTTCATCGTGAAACCAAATCAGGACCATTTCACCTAATGACATCCATTGTTTATAAGACAAACAGATCATAAATAAACCAAATGCTGCGGCTTCGGTGAGGTCTGTCTTTTCCACCAACCTTCTTTTCAGTATCCGAGAGACAAAGAGATGTTTTTGTTTACTCTGCATTATCTGTTTTTTTATTTAATAAAGGCACAATACCCCTCTCACTGCACCTGCCTAGCTCCCAGAATGCATCTGGAGCTGTAGACACCTGTCATTATTGACCTCTGACCTCCAGCTGGAGCTGTGAGGTTACAAACAGACACATGAGCAAAGGTGTAATTAACACACACTCACACACACACACAGAGACAGACCTGTCAGTAGGCTTTGAGAGGATTTTTTTTGGCAAGTATTCAACAATTGGGGGAGAAATTTAAGCTGGTTTTGAATCAAATTCTATTGTGTTTCATGTAGTGTTTGTTTAGGGGATGTGAGTCTTTTCTGTGTCTTGCACAAATCTTGCTCGCTTCCTGTATGAATAAATCTTGAGAATTTTGGTAAGCATAAAATGTGTGTATAACAAGGATTTGCCGAAATGTCGTAATTTCCTCGTCATTCAAAAAACCCTTCTTTCCTCTGAAAAATAAAAAAGGAGATATTTTGAAGAATATTTACGCTGCTCTTTTCCACACAGTGTAGGTTTGTATGGAAGCTTGTTTCCACCACCGAATGAAAAATAAAAAAGTTTGATTGACAGGTTATCTGACCAAACATAATACAGAATCTGACGAATCAGATGCCAATCATAATCTGCCGAATCATTTTGTCATACAAACGTAGATTAACGTTGGTGCACTTCAACTTGATAAACAGTAATGACATCTTTCTGTGGTTGAAACAAGATACCTTCTGATGATCATTCATGTTTATTTTGTGCCATAACTAGTAGTAAAGAGATGATCGGTTCACATGCCGCTTGAACTGAGGCTCTACAGCGACCTGTCACGACACATTCATGTGCCACAAAATTAAAGGGGTCCTATTATGCCCTTTTACAAAGTCTTGATTTTGTTTTTGGGGTGTAGAATATGTTGTATTGCTTGATTGTTCAAAAAACACATTATTTTTCAAATATTGTACATTATTACAGCTCCTCTCTCCCCTGTCTGGCTCGAACACGCCGATTTCGATGAAGCCCCGCCTTCCGAAATATGAAATGTGCTGTGATTGGTCAGCTGGCACAGTGTGTTGTGATTGGCAGCTCTTAGCACGTGTTCGGGAAATGTCCCGCCCCTCCATAACTGCAGGCTCTTCTCTAGTGTAAATATTGAGGATGGCATCAATTTCAAACCAATTCTAGCCCGATTCAGACCCTGACAATGTTATTGTTAACGAACAAGAGGATTGTGCAGAACGGATTTCATGCACAGACTTTGCAAGCACGGATTTCACAGGATGTTTCAGAGTGGTATATTTTTTTTAATATTCGTATACCATATAGATATGATGTTATCCACCATTTAATCATGATATTTGTCGGAAAACCAAGGTAATACAAACAGTATTCGATCGCAAAACCATTGTTAATTGTCCTAAGGAGCGATGAACAAAAGCGAGAGCTTACAAAACAACAGAAAACAAGCTGTTCTCCATCAAATGCGCAGTGCACAGATAAACGTTCGGGTTATGATGTTCAGAAACAGTGTTTAAATTAAGTTTTAACCACACTAAGTTTGTCAGCCTTAGGAAGGTCAAATGAATGAGTTTTGGAAATGTTGCGGAAAAAAAAGTTTTCCACAAAAACAAGCTCTTTGACAGCGACATTGTCTTCTCTAATGCAGCTCAACCAGGCCTTAACCAGGTCCCTTTTCTGTGGATTCCTTGGGCGGAGATTATTTAAATGAGGAACATTATGACTTTATAAGATCCGGAAAAATCGCGAAACTCGTCAGTTCTTAAAATGTGGATTCTGTTAAATAAAATATCTCCCTTTGGAGTGAACTTTGTAACCTTGCAGATCTGTTTTATGCTCAAACAGCAAAATCACAAACTGACTAAAGTTAAAAAGGGAAAAGCATAATAGGGCCCCTTTAAATTTATTGTTTGAATTTCTTAAAAAATGACAAAATTTGTAAGCTGAGACTTTGTGTCATACCAAAAGTAACCTGCTCTATCTTGTCTGTCAGCATGTTTGTCAGTGTCCTCTTTGATCCGCAATGTATTTTTTAGCAACAGTAACCAAGGGGGGTGGTCTTTGCAAAGGGTCAATTGCAAGTTTATAAAAAAGAAGTCAGCTTTCTGTGAGCTTTTTATATACATTTTTAATTCCATAGCAGAAATAAGCTTCAATATGTTTGTGTGAGGAACAGGCCGGCCATGTCACGTCAGGGCCTCGTCATGTCAGGGCCGCGTCACGTCAGGGCCTCGTCACACCAGGGCCTCACCACGTCAGGGCCTCGTCACATCAAGGCCTCGTCACGTCAAGGCCGCGTCACGTCAGGGCCTCGTCACGTCAGGGCCTCGTCACGTCAAGGCCTCGTCACGTCAAGGCCTCGTCACGTCAAGGCCTCGTCACGTCAAGGCCGCGTCACGTCAGGGCCTCGTCACGTCAGGGCCTCGTCACGTCAAGGCCGCGTCACGTCAGGGCCTCGTCACGTCAGGGCCTCGTCACGTCAAGGCCTCGTCACGTCAGGGCCTCGTCACGTCAAGGCCTCGTCACATCAAGGCCTCGTCACGTCAGGGCCTCGTCACGTCAGGGCCTCGTCACGTCAGGGCCTCGTCACGTCAGGGCCTCGTCACGTCAAGGCCTCGTCACGTCAAGGCCTCGTCACGTCAGGGCCTCGTCACGTCAGGGCCTCGTCACGCCAGGGCCTCGTCACGTCAGGGCCTCGTCACGTCAAGGCCTCGTCACGTCAAGGTCGTCACACAAGGGCCTCGTCACACCAGGGCCTCGTCACACCAGGGCCTCGTCACGTCAGGGCCTCATCACATCAGGGCCGCGTCACGCCAGGGTCGTCACACAAGGGCCTCGTCATGTCCGGGCCGCCATGCCAGAGTCTTCTAATATTATCTTATATAATCCTCTTATAACTCATGGGCGTTTCCCCTAGAGATTTTTTGAAGGGGGCAATACGCCCAATGCTCCAGCAGATGCGGTGCCCACCACTGCTTCATGGACCATGGTTCCTCTTCACGGGCCTGGCCCTCCATCCCTCACTCAAGACTGCCTCTGCTCCTCCACCCTGCTGGACTCTTTGTTTTGGTTTTGGGTTGATGTGCTGTTAGGGTGTCTGGAGCCGTCCTTTGAGGGGGGGATATGTCACGTTTGGTTTTGGGTTTTGTATCATGTTTATGTTGTCATGTCTTTTATTTTGAAGTTTTCATAGTCATGGTTCCTGTTTCTGTTTGTCATGTGATTCCCCTCTCTCATGTGTCATGTTCTGATTGGTTCCCTTGTCTATGTGTCACATTCTCATTTGTTCATTGTTAGTTGCTTTCAAGTGTGTATATAGCCCTCATGTTACCATTGTCTATTGTTAAGCTTTGTTTGCTATAACCAGCTTTTGGTGAGTCTAGACAAGTTTGTTCAAATTTTGTTTTCAGTCAAGCCAAGTTCTAGTCATCGTGTTGTTGTTCTTGTTGTTGTTGTTTTTATCTGTATTTTGTTTAATTAATTGCACTACTTGCCTTTTTACTAAGTCATGACTCACTGAAAATGTTCCCTTCTACTGTAGGTCTCAAATTTAATTTGTGCATGCTCAATTTAAACAAACTGCTATATGATCATTTATAGGACATGCAAGAACCAATGACGTTTGATGTTTAAAAAAAGCAATAACAGGTTTGGAACAGCATAGAGTGAATTACATAAATGTGTCTAGACGTAAATGTCAGAAATGTGTTTAAGGTAAGCTGTCCCTTTAAATGTGCTCTTTGAAGCAGATGACTGTGTTTGTTGTGTAAGTTGTAGATAATGGTTTGTATGTGTGCTGTGTAAACAGGTGTCCAGTAGCCCCAATCTGTTAAAGTGAGCGCATGTCATGTGTCAAACACACACTTATCAGATCTGTTAAACTGAATCAACACATGAGAAGGCAAAAGTCATATAATTACTTACCAAAATAAAAATATAAGAGTGTTAACGGTTGTGATCCTGATGATGAGGATATGATCTTTGCAGGAGTCATTAAAGGAATAGAAATTGAGCATTCTGTCATAATTTTCTCACAACTGTATCATACCTGTATGACTTAACTAATAATTGAATTTTATTAATAACACTACTGCTCAGAAGTTTGGAGTTAGGGTTAGGGATCAGTAAGATATTTAAATGTTTTTGAAAGAAGTCTCTTATGCTCTTCAGGGCTGCATATATTTGATCAAAAATACAGTAAAAACAGTAATATAGTGAACTATAAAATATAACTGCTTTCTATTGTAATGTATGTTAAAATGTCATTTATTCCTGTGATCAAAGCTGAATTTTCAGCATCATTACTGCAGTCTTCAGTGTCACATGATCCTTCAGAAATCATTCTGATATGCTGATGTGATCTTGATGTTTCATGTCTTTGGCCTGGCATGAAACACCTGGTACATTCTTTGAATGTACACCTCGACCTCGACAGTCCACATTCACTTTCTGCTGATTGTCTCTTTGCCTTTCTCGTAAAGCAAGTCACACATGTTTACAACTACATGAGGAAATGTTTGAATTTCCCTTTTGGTAATGAGAGGAAGACACATCTGAGACTTTCACCCTGATCATGTTAGAAATGCCTTCCTCTTATTACCATCCCCCTCTTCTTCACACTTTCTCTCCTCTCTCACGGGTCGGACCTCCCCTCACCCTCCTCAAATATTGCAAATCATGCTGTGATCTACAGAGGACGGATGAATGCTGTCATCTGAAAAACAGTTTTAGATCATACTGTATGTCAGACAGTACAAGGAAATGTTTCTGATGAAAATGTGAGTGCTACTGATTCTTTATTGACATTGATGATTCCATGAAGAATCTTTAACTTCCATAGAATCTTTCCATTCCGCAAAAGGTTCTTTATAGTGGAAAAATGTTCTTTGGGTTATCTAAAATGTTCTTCATACCAAGAAAAAAAAAAAAAGGTTCTGTTAAAAATTGATAATGGAAAGGTTAATTGGGGAACCCAATACTATTTATTTTATTTTTATTTATTTTTAAGTGTAGGTTTTGTGTGTGTGTGTGTGTGTGTGTGTGTGTGTGTGTGTGTGTGTGTGTGTGTGTGTATTCACAAATTAAGAAAGAGGAGTTACAGAACAGTTGCATGGTTATGGGTTTGTTCAAATCACTAATCTGAAGTATGTGCAATACTAATAGTCAGGCTAACCTCAGTAAACACCACTAATAAATAAACAAACCCTGTCAAACACCCCCACGCACATGTAAACAGAGAGCAGCACTCCTCAAACAACAACACACATGTGTTCCCATGTGTACACACATCTTCCTCTGAGTGAGCAGGAAGCTCACGTGTGTCTTAGTCTTAATCCTCAGAACAGATTGCTTCATTGACAAGTTTGGGTGATAATGAGGCCAAACCCTAACCCCCCACCACCTCCACACACACAGACACACACTCACGCACACACTCATGCACTCACACTCTAAAAATTTAAGTCCACACGAAACAGTACCTACAAATCACAGTCCATTTCCTTCCATAATGCTTGTGAAAATTAAGTACACCCTAGCATACTTTTAAAAACAATACTTACCATGGAAATACTTAAATAATATACTTAAGTGCGTGTTATTTACAATTAAATTAAAATGTATTAAAGTTTAAAGCTGCAGTCCGTAGTTTTTCCTCTTTGTCGCCATCTCTGTTCGAAATCTGCAATTGCAGTTATTCACAGAATTGTCAACGTTATGTGCGTTGTGCCTCGGCACGGCACAATGCGGATGAACCCAATGTTTTGTGCGGCTGTCAGTCGGTGTGGATACTGGCATTCGCAATCACAGATTCTACTTTTTGGAAGTATGACCAACATAAGAATTTTCACTGGAAAATGTCGTCTGAACAAGTAAGTAACATCCACTTTTGTTCTGACCAACTAAGGGGGAAAAAAGCATTGCAGTAAATCGCGCTGATTAAATCTAACGATCACTTATCATATCATGTCAAACCATGCAAATTATACTTTGTTCTCAAATTACATAACAACATCAGCATTGCGTGACTACATTTAATGCCCTTCAGATATGTATCCTTGTTTTTGCATGGGCCCGGTCTTTTTTTCTGTAGCCACTCTGAAGTCTTTTGCATTTAATGTGTATTAGGGCTACCTGTAGTAGTTCAGTTTCTATTTCTGTGCAATCTAATTTCTAACTGTCATACCAACAAATTAATGTTCCTTAGAACTGGTAATCTTTGAAATACAAACACACGTGTCTGTAATCAGATGCATATTTATCTTTGTTTTCGCATGGGCCGGTTGCAGTCTCTTTTTTTCTGTAGCCACGCTGAAGTCTTTTGCATTTTACAACGGGTGAATCTCCAGTTGCCACTGGTGATTGTCGTTTGAACCTTTCTGGATCCGCCATCAAATTGATAAGTTTAATCATATCAAGTGCTGTGAGAAAAGACTATAAATCTCCACCACCAACATCCTCACACTCATATCCGACTAGCCGAGACTTATGTGGACAGATGTGACGTAATGACGCAAAGACATGCTCGAATTTCCCACGGAAATCCACCAGTACCACTGGAGTTAAAAGCATTATTACAAGGTTACCGTTTTGAATCGAGCTACGGCAAGCAGAGAGTTTTGAACACTGGCTGGTTATGTACTTGCTCAAAAATTTATGTTGGATAATTTTTAACCCAAAAAAGTTACCGACTGGAGCTTTAAATTTATGTTAAATGCAATTTCTTGTTTTTTGACCCTCTTAAGCAGGGCTTAAGTACATCTTTATATGTAATTTCATTATGACTTCTGTTGTCTTTGAAATATGGTTAAAGTGTACTGCTGAATGACATTAACTAAAACATACTTTAATGTCATTTCTATTAAAACTTGTATGTCAAGTATTTAAATATAGTATATTTGTAATT
Organism: Abramis brama; assembly: GCF_963993115.1. Lineage (NCBI taxonomy): Eukaryota > Metazoa > Chordata > Actinopteri > Cypriniformes > Leuciscidae > Abramis > Abramis brama. Next base: position 6,056,979 of record NC_139984.1, on the reverse strand, counting down.
GCACATTCATAATGATGAAATTGCAATTTAGTACAATTAAAATATATTAACTTAAATATAATATCAAATAACACTACAGTATAATCAAGTTCTTTACATGTGCTTTAATATGTTATTCAACACATCAAAATAAGTGTACTTCATAAAGCACGAGAAAAGATTAAAACATGATTTAAAATGAGCTTTAAAGTAAAACATTCAATTTGAGATTGTTACAAAGTGCACTTTTTTTTTAAAAGTGTACTTGAGTGTGTAAAGGAAAGTGCACTCTCTTTAAGAGCACTTAAATTACCTTTTATTTAATTAATATTATACTACCTACAAGTGCTTTACAATAATTTAAGATATACTTTTAAGATTTGAAGTACACTAAGTGCACATTCAATACAATCAAGAACACTTCTCAAGGTTTTCACTTTCTGAGGAAAATGTGTGATGTTTGTCTGTGTTATGATTACATGTAAGGTGTTGTGGGTGATTGGCAATGTGTTGTTGTGTGGTTGCTATGGAGTTCTGATTGGTTTAAGTCTGTTGCTATGCATTTGTTTGGGTGTTCTATGATATTCTGGTCTATGGATATAGTCCAGTCATTTTATGAAAAAAGGTTGAACAAATTGCAACAGAAGCAAACTCAACTGATTTTGTATCCTCAATATGTCCTGAGTAAGGGGAAAAAAACTCCCGAAGAATCCCATTAGGGGAAAGTTTTGAAAAAGACTCAAATATAGCCTATTCATACGCCTGTTCATTCTTTTTCTTATGTGAATAGGGTAAAAGTTTTAACCTTCAGATATCACCATGAAAATTACTGAGTTGATTACTTACATCAAGACAAGCAAAAAATGTATTACAAGTCTTTTGAAATTGTTTGTTAACATGGACAAACGGTGCATAATCTAATTACGTATGTGCTAATTTGCATAAATACCACAACGGATCTAAACATTGGGTATAGCCAGGTGAAAATGTCTTGTTGAATCTTGTTGACACATAACAGTAAAATACTTAATGTTAAGGTCTGAATGGAACCCATTTAGGCTACCCATGAGCATTAATACATAGAGGCAGGAAGAAGTACTTTAGAAACCAGCCTTTATTAATTTTTAAGAGATGGTGTTTGGGGCTGGGTCCGTGGGACTGTTTCTGGGGGACGAGTCTGAGGGAAGAACAGGAGACAATGGTAAGGAGAAAGTAAAAATGGTAAGTAAAATAAAAAGTGAATCCCCAGAAACAGTCCCACGGACCCAGCCCCAAACCCCATCTCTGCAATAATAATTAATAAAGGCTGGTTTAAAGTACTTCTTCCTGCCTCTATGTATTAATGCTCATGGGTAGCCTAAATGGGTTCCATTCAGACCTTAACATTAAGTATTTTACTGTTATGTGTCAACAAGATTCAACAAGACATTTTCACCTGGCTATACCCAATGTTTAGATCTGTTGTGGTATTTATGCAAATTAGCACATACATAATTAGATTATGCACCGTTTGTCCATGTTAACAAACCATTTCAAAAAACGTGTAATACATTTTTTGCTTGTCTTGATGTAAGTAATCAACTCAGTAATTTTCATGGTGATATCTAAAGGTGAAAATTTTTACCTTATTCACATAAGAAAAAGAATGAATAGGCGTATGAATAGGCTATATTTGAGTCTTTTTCGAAACTTTCCCCTAATGGGATTCTTTGGGCTTTTTTTCCTTACTCAGTTGAGTTTGCTTCTGTTGCAATTTGTTCAAGGTTGACCCCCATTTTGGCTTAAAATGACTGGACTAATATTGCTCCTTTAAAGCAAATCACTGGGGATATTTGAGGTATCATTCATGTCTGTAGTATTAGAAAGAATGATGGACTTTATGTATTGTGAATTGACTGGATCGTAAAATTGCTTGAGCTGCCCAGAAAAGCACAATTTCCAGAATAGGAGCAAGTTATCAAACTTTTTTTCTATTTAACTATATTTAGTTAGTTAACTATAACTACACGTTAGTTGCGTCTTAAATGTTACGTCCCTTGTTATAAGTGTGACTTGTGTTTTTTGCCGTGTTAGTTTCCTTGTTTTCCTCTCAGCAGGTTGACGCGAGTTTCCATTGGCTCATTCGTCTGTCAATCAACAAACATTCGCCTGTTTTATAACAACTAGTGTATGGTGGCTCATTCATTCCTTTTATTTGGGTTAATTTACCGTCGTCGGTTATGTGTTGTAAAAAACAAAAGAAAAGAAAAAGAACAGGTAAGTGTTGCATGTCTTTTTTTTTGGACTCTTTCTGTCCTCTTTCTTTTGTTCCCATGGTAACCCTCCTCATTAGTTATTTTGGTTCAGCTGTGTGTCAATTATCTTGTCAATCAGTTCCTCCCTCACCTGTGTTAGTCTTGTACTGTCTAGTTGTCTGTCGTCGTCTTTGTTGGATGGTTGTTTTTGAGTTTAAAGGTGCTCTAAGCGATGTTGGGTGACGTCACTTCTTGTTGACGTTCGAAGTATTGTCAAACAAAACGGAGGCTAGCTCAACCCTCCCTCCTCCTCATCCTGTCCCCTCCCCCTCCCTTCTGTGCTTCCTGAAACAGTCATGAACCATTTAGAAAAAACAAACTGGATTTACCCTCCTGTCCAGCAAAAACAGAGCCACCTGAATGTCGGACTGGAAGCCCTTCTGCCGGCGGAGTTCTCGCCACCTTTTGAACGCTTTTCCGATGTAAATTCGGGACTTCGCGTTCCTTCTCCTTTTCCCTATTCTTAGTTATTTGTTCATCGGAACGTCGTCTCTTTGGTCGTGTGTCGGCCATATCAAAATTCTCAAGAATTTACAATTTTAACGTCAATCGTTGACATTGTCTAGAACATCTCTCATCTAGCTAACTTCCCTCTTCATGCTTCTCTCTCCTCCACTCCCCACATCCCCCTTCATGTGCACACGCACTAACCCCCCACCACCACCCCCACCCCCAAATCATTCTTGTCGGTGATTGGCTGGAACACTGTTTGTTATGTTTCGTGGTCCAGGCTGGGCCAGTTTGTTTTTGTTGCCATTTGGGGAGCCTGGGCTGTCTACAGAGACCGCATTTTTTTACAGAGTGTTCAGGGGACAGGCAGCTAGCGGATAGTGAAGAGATGTTTACTGTATGTGACAAAAAATGTTTTGGCCTAAAAAACATGACATCGCTTAGAGCACCTTTAAAATACTATTTCCTGGAATCATCCTTCATCGAGTGCTTCATTGACAGCCATTCCGCAACGGTAAGAGCAGGGGAAAAGAAAAGGACATGTAAGATATTACGTGATGCCACCCTGAGGGGCCGTTTACACAACATCATTTAAAATAAATAAATAAATAAATACACAATTTTTAGTCGTTATTGCGGATCAGTGTGAACGTGGGTCGTTTTGACAGCGTTGTCGTCTGTATGCGAAAAACACAGTAGAAAAACTTTTCAGTTTTTAGTACAACCCTTAGTTTTAATGATGTATAAAACACTAAGTTATAGGGACATGTACCACCCCCTGTAATTTTGGTTTGCAATGACAGCTGTTTATTAAGGGCGTCATAGACGCTAAAGAAACCCTTTAGTTTTGATTTGTGTGTGTGTGTGTGTGTGTGTGTGTTGAGTTAGTTCAGAAGGGTTTCCTTGTTTTTAGGAAGATTGGTCAATGTTTTATTGGTTACACATTATTTTACAGTATGCATACTTACAGTGTACTTACCCAAGAAAATAAGTTAACTACATGGGTTAAGATTAAGTTTAGGAGTAGGTTCAGGGTTAGTACCTAGTTAATACCCAGTTATTGTAATTGCTGTAATGAGTACATAGTATGTACATGCAGAATAGGACTGTAAAATAAAGTGCTACCGTTTTGTTTATTTCTTTGTTTTGGCACAATCCGAGTCCTTTTCCATTTTCCCATGTTTTCTTATCTTTAGCTGTATGTGTGTTGTGTTGAATTATGTTGTAAATTCACGGAAATACACTTGTCAGTTGTTATCTTTTTCCATTTATACTTTGAAATAAATCCTAATACTTAACATTATTTGAATTCTTGTTGAGTGATTTGCCTCTCTATACAGTGTTTTAACTGTGGCAAATGACGCAACCCAATTCCCCTCGACCCAAAAGAGTTTGTAACATTAATGGGGGCTCGTCCGGGATTTTATTTCTGCTTTTAACGTATTAAAACCTATCTATGGCTTCATTACGGATATCATGGAGGATGTCATGTCTTTTGTTCTGCTTCTCTGAGTAGATGTCTGTTCACTTGTGAAGTCTCCATAGAGTTTCAACAGCTGTGTCTGTCTCAATATACTCATTCATTCATCAGTCTAGTGTGATATTTAACAGAAAGAGAATAGACTCTTTATTATACTGGACTAGACTAGAATCTAGACTATAATGAACGACTCATTCATTCACTGATTCATTTATTCCTTCATTTATTCATTTGCTCAGTTTAGCTAAGGACACACTTTATTTTTAACTAATCATAACATAACTAATACAACTTTCCAAAAAGGGTATAAAATTGGTCAAATTTATACAGTCAAATTTCAATGAAATTGCTATGAGAATTGTCCACATAGAGTTAAAATGTGTTCTGACATATTGTACATTAAATTCTGTTACTGGGTTGTACAGGTGATTAAACCAATTAAACACATTTGGCCCTATACAACATTAACGTGTATTGTGTCCAAAAAATAGACAAAAATCTATTTAACACTAATTATGAGCAATAGTAATAGCAATACTTGCCTTTACAAACACCACTAATGATTTGAGTGTGCATATGTAACATTACTTTATAGTGATAAACACTTACAGCTTTTTCCAATTGCTAACACACTTAAATGACATGCAAAGCACAATTATTTAAACTGACACACAGAGAGCAAAACCTCTTCTCAAGTCAAAAATGGCACTTTTTAAATGCACTGAACGCGGTTCTCTGCATAAGACACAACAATCTGGCATAAAGTCACATGTTTGCCATTTCAAAACACTGCCATTCAAAATGACACTACATGAGCTAATTGGCCAATACATGTGTCACCTGACCAATCACCTCAATGGTTCATTGTTAACACTTCAATATTTTTCAGTTTACTGTTTTTTTTTTTTTTTTTTGTGAGCATATTTTGGTTCCGTCCAATGTAAATATATCTGCTGTGCAAATGTTGCACTGACTTGTTTGGATAAAAAAAAAAAATAATAATAATTTTTCAACAGCATGTGTGTATCTGCAAATATTTCTGTGCATGTGAACAATCTGAAGAATTTTCTACAATTTGAACTATTTTAGTATTATGGCAAAGCATACTAAAGATGAGAGTGCTCTTCATGATGCCCAACAGTGTGTATTGGTTAGACAGAAATCTGGTAATATGAATGAAGTGTGCGCCATTTTGTGCAAAAGTTTGATTTTGATAATGCTATATGTAGTTTTGGTTGCAGTGCTTCATTTTGCAGGATATATTAGGTATTTTGCAGTTTGGGTGTGTGGTTTTGTGAATTGTGTTAAGTATTTTGATAAAACCAGCCTAGTTTGCAAAATTGTGTGTTAGCAATTGGAAAAAAACTGTAATACTGGTAAGACAGTGATTATTTGATTGCTGATCAAATTGCTCATCACCCCATTAAGACAATACAAAACTAAAAACCTGAATTGAGAGTTTTATTTGAACAAATTCATGCCAGGTTAAGATGTGGATTCAAAGCTACAGATATGGTGGCCTTGCTGATTTTACAGGACCAGGATTCAAACAAAAGACCATATTTCTTTGTTCAGAATTACTATGATTGTTTAAAGGAGAAGACAGAACCATTGTGTTATAAATCATACAGAATGATGTTTTTTTAAAATGTAAAAATCCAGAAAGTTTTGTGTGATGGGTAGATTTAGGGGCAGGATAAGTGTAAGAGGTAGGTGTGTGTGTGTGTGTGTGTGCGTGCGTGCGTGTGTGCGTGCGTGTGTGTGTGTGTTGTGTTGATCATTTGGCTGAAAAAATCCCACTGGACAGAAAACTCTGGAATACACTGGTCGCGAAAACAAATTAGATGTGACCTATGACCATAAAACTGTGAATTAATTATGCCGTCTACCCTGACTACATTCAGTTAATTATATGAACTCATGCATATAATCCCAGATGCATATCTCAATCTCATATCTTTTCAAATCTCAATATCATAAACAACATCACTAAACATTTGGTTCAGTCTTAATTACATGTTAGACGCTTCAGGGAGTGAGACAGAGGTCTTCTCAGAAATCTGAAAATAGCCTGTCTGGTAAGCAAGTCCACCGTCGATCTAAATATAGATTTGCTCCACACAACAATCATGCCAAATGACTGTCCCCCATCCTGAGAAGCTCTGCCCAAAAAATGCCTACTTAGCAAGCACTTTAAGGTATCATAACTGTGTCCCCCAACACTGTTCTAAAAGCCTGGCTGAGCAAACAGTAGTTATTGCCTTTTAAGATACCAAATTCTAAGGCATCCTTTCTGGATAAGGCAATCCCAGAATGCACTGCAGCAAGCCTAGTGGAATAAAAAAAATATCCATCCAAGATGGCAGATGGCTCAAGTAAAATAAGTATCTATAAATGTGCTAAACTAAAAGACTATTATAAAGGTACGGTCACATTAGCGACATTTCTGCAAAATTTCATGGCAAAACAGCTCTATTGTCAATAGTGTAGTGATATTCGAAGCACAGCTCACATAGAAAGTCACTCTCAAAACAAGCAGCTGTCTGTGGTTCAATGTGGCGAACAAACTTTAACCCAAAATCTGTGTATGGACATCTTTCGCCCTCACGCAAAATTCCCAATCGTGTGGATTCTAATAAAAGTGACATGTTGTTAGCTTAGCAACATGCTAACATCAGATTGTATTGAATCAATTGTCTTACGTGCAGCATGCTATTTTGAGTGCAGCTGGCATTGAAGATCACTCCAAATCAGTCACTTATAAGGTTACACTTTGGTTACCAGGTAGGCGCCTAAGTAGAAAGTCGACAGTAAGGCGCTCTCGCTAGGTTTTGGAGCGCAGCCATAGTATGTGCTCATCATCAGATTGAGGTGTCACATTCAGTTTTGTGGCAGCTGACACACTAAGAAAGGCACACACAAATACAACCCCCATCCTGTTTAAGAAGGCTATACATTGAGAGGGGGACAGCAGCTGGCAGCTTGCCCTATTATCCCCCCCCCCCCAACACCACCGCAGATACACACTCAACTCCACCCAGAAATCACATACACTAATCACAGCCAATGATTGCTCAGAGCCGCCCAGGGACGCCACACCTGCCCTTAAACTGGTAGAACTGCCCCATCTGGGCAACAAGAGCAGGAGGAGTTTATGGGCCCAACAGCTGAAGAGGAACATGGAGGAAGGGGGATGAAAAACAGAGATCTCAAGAGGATACAAGTGATGACGAAGATGTGTGTGTGTGTGTGTGTGTGTGTGTGTCAGGCCTCAAAGGGATATTCAGTGTCATCTCTGCAGTGATCAGCTGGTGAAATTTCCTCTCTTTAATCTATTACCTTTTAGCGATCAGCATGAATTTCCCGTTTCATTTTCTCACTGTTAAGCATAACATTGTGAAGCGAAGAAATGCAAAAACATTGTTTCTAGTTGTGTTCACAACAAGAAAGATAACTATAATGATAGCTTTAAAGTTTTAATAATCATTCTAATTGTATGAGAATAGAAACACCCACACCACAACTAGCATTATAACATTTAATGTGGCAGATGCCCAAACTGCAGCACACGCTTGGTGTGGACGCAAATATATACTTATATTAGTTGGCATTCTTGGTATGAACAAGCCTTTACTTTTACTTTTGCTCACTATGATTCCATATTTAAACAACCCCCTAAATCTTAAGGAGCGGTCACATTTATTATTGCTCGGAAACATTTTGCAGGCAAAATCCAGTTATTCCAATAGGAATCTGAGCAGTTGGGATTTTAGCTTGAGGGTGAACGATTTCCCCACACATATTTCGTTCATGTTCAGGTTGGTCTCTCGAATTCACCATGTTGCCCAACAGAAAGCTGCTTGGTTTGAAAGTGACTTCTGCATGAGCTGAGCTTCATACATTGCTACACTATTGACCATAGACATGGACCTTTTTTTGGATACAAAATTTTGCTGCAATCCCGATAATGTGACCGCACTTTAAGTATTAAGCCTTGGTATATAACTCGTCCCGCACTGCTTGTGCTACTCACATGAATTATGCTTCAAATTATGTGACTTATAAAGGAGAGGAGTGCTGTTGCTTTTCTAAGGGAATTAACATGATAAACAATAAATAAATAAAAACAGCACAAAAACAATAATGAGGGTCTTATTGTTACACTCAACAACCTCCTGGACAACAACCAGTCTGGTTTCAAAAGTGGCCACTCAACTGAGACTGCCCTGCTCTCGGTTATTGAAGCTCTGAGACTGGCAAGAGCAGCTTCCAAATCCTCAGTTCTCATCTTGATGGATCGGTCTGCTGCGTTTGACACAGTTAACCACCTAATCCTCCTGTCAACCCTCATGATGATGGGCATCTCAGGAACTGCACTCCAATGGTTCAGGTCTTATCTCTCAGTTAGGTCCTACTGGGTGTCCTGGAGGGGTAAGGTGTCTATATCGCAACATCTAGCTACTGGGGTGCCTCAGGGCTCAGTGCTTGGACCACTGCTTCTCCATCTACATGTCATCACTAGGATCTGTCATTCAGAGACATGGTTTTTTCCTATCACTGTTATACTGATGACACACAACCCTACTTCTCATTCCAGCCAGAGGATCTGACGGTTGCTGCTCGCATCTCGGCCTGTCTGACAGACATTTCTTGCTGGATGAAGGACCACCACCTTCAATTCAACCTTGCAAAGACAGATCTGCTTGTGGTCCCGGCCGACCCAACAATTCATCACAACTGCTCCATTCAGCTAGGCTCGTCATCCATAACTCCATCAAGGTCAACCAGGAACCTTGGAGTTGTGAATGATGATCAGTTGAACTTCACAGACTACATTGCTAGAACTGCCCGGTCCTGCAGATTTGCTTTATACAACATTAGGAGGATCAGGCCCATCCTATCGGAGAATGCTACACAACTCCTTATCCAAGCTCTTGTTCTATCAAGACAGGACAATTGTAATGCTCTCTTGGCAGGTCTTCCAGCTTGTCAAACCTCTGCATCTGATCCAGAATGCTGCAGCAAGAGTGTCTTTAACGAGCCGAAAGAGACGCACGTCACTCACTCGCATCAAATTCAAGGCACTAATGCTTGCGCACAGAACAACCACTGGCTCTGCTCCCTTTAACCTAAACTCTTTACTCCAGACTTACGTGCCATCCAGAAGCTTGCATTCTGCAAGTGAACGTCACATTGTGGTGCCATCTCAAAGAGGCACAAAATCACTTTCACAGACCTTTACCTGGACTGGTCCCTGCTGGTGGAATGACCTGCCTAACTCAACCTGAGCTGCTAGTCCGTAGCCATTTTCAAGAAACGGCTGAAGACGCATCTTTTTCAACACTTGTATACTACACTTTCTTTTTTCTCATCTATTCTATATCTATTAGATTTTATTTGTTTACATATACTGCATTAGACTAAACTGGGAAGGGTCACAGCACTTGCATATTATTGTCCTATTGTTAGTTTAATTGCTTCTATTGCTCTCCTCATTTGTAAGTCGCTTTGGATAAAAGCGTCTCCTAAATTATTACATGTTAAATGTTAAACATTTATCTTAAAACAATGAATTATTATTATTATTATTAAAAAATTGTAAAGCCATATCTAGAGACCAGAATTACATTGCTTGCAACTGCATAGCTACATGCTAAAAACACTGAACAGCTAGCATTGTGACTTTAGTTTTAACCAAACAGCACTAAAATCTTGGGTGCGTCTCAATCAGCTCCCTAGTTCAGTAGTCAGGGCACTAATCTCAGGGAGTCGTCCATTTTAAGGGCTGTCGCAATCACAAAAACCTTCCAGTGCACTGAAACTTTTGCTCCCTAAAAAGTCCCACAAACACTGCACTGTGAAGACCAGGCAGCATCGATGCTCACGATGTTCCCTTAACTGAAGTTCTGAAGCATGAAACTTAAATCACGTGAGCCAACTTTTTAAAACAAATTATTATTGAATTATATTTCAGTACAAACATACATCGCTAGACAGGTAATGAACATAAACTAGCTAACATTTATAATTTATTTATGGCTGAAACGTTGCAGGTATATGTACAAATTTAAGTATTTATCATAATGTACTTTAAATAATGTTAAAACATAATGTCAGAAAGATATCAGTTCTGCTGCCGTACATAAATACCAGAAGCGATGTTGTACAATGAGGACGTTGTCATGTCGCCAAAAATAGGCGTCATCAGTGTCCCAATGTGTAGTGAGCCAGCATCCTTTACTGTCCTTACCAATGCCTGAATTCATGCGCACGACCAGTTAGGGTGCTGATTGAGACGCACCCTAGTTTTCAATCTTTTTTGTCCATGTATTTTTGGCGGTGTCATCTCTAATAAATCCCTAAAATATTTCTGTCAGATGTTAATAGACATTTACATAATGTTTTTTAAGAATGTATGTAAAAGTGCTTTTTAAAAATATCTTTATCAGATGTGTTTGCTTTTTACGCAACAGATGTTTTCCAGATGAAGTGCTCTTTAACAGATGTTTTGAAGATGATCGCGTGTTTATCTGGGAAATTATTTTATATATAAATATATTTAAGAACAGCTGGCCACATATGCTGTCCATAAAGTTTGATTTTGACCTGGACATATAAAACTGATTTTAATATAGACTTTATAAGAAAGATTTGAAGAGGGATTTAACGAAGCCAGGTAAGTGTTTGCTAACGTAAGTGGATGTGTCACACACACACACACACACACACACACACACACAGAAGGCCAGCTGGTATTTAGTTGTAGGTTGAAATCTATACGCTGGTAATCAGCAAATTAGATTGTGTACAATGTCTGTTCGCCATATCTATGACTCTCTATACCCCCGTATCCCACAATCCCATTCCTGACTAACTCTGTTTTCCTTATCTCATCTGTCTGTGTCCACATTTAAACACAATCATCCATCTCTGTTACTATACACCGTTTTGTGTATGTGTGATGAAAATGAATTTCAAAAAGGACAATTGCATTTCGTCAGCTGCTAGTCCTGGTAATTCCAGTTTATCTCCAAACGCATCCACCGTTCACCAGCCAGTAATGACCAATTACAAAGGCAGCCTGCAGGGTTTGGTGCTCTTGTTTCAGGACCAACCGTATTATCATCTTCTTCTCAAATGCATTTTTCACATGGCACACACAGGGATAGAAGCCTGTAAATTCCTGAAACAAATCACAGGATGTGTCTTTTAGCTTAATGGGTGCATGAAAAACCTCAGGATTAATGATGGCATGCAAATAGGAAAAGTGAGCAGACTTTGATCAATTGCGATGTGTTGGTTAATTTGTAACTGTCACAAGAGTCGCTGCATTGAGGTGAAGCTGTGATCTATGATTATATGATTAATCTATCCTCAGTGTTTCAGAGGTGTGATCACATCAATGGAAAGTAAGATATTTCAGGGAATTTTGAAAGGGAATCCGTTGGCCCTTGGATTGATGTCAATATAACCATAATGAACTGTGCTTAGTGACAGAACGACCCCCTTCATACACCTCCAATACAAGCGTCCATTATTGATCAGGGCTGTGGAGACCCCAGCAGTGAGAGAGAGAGAGAGAGAAAGTGCTTAAAACAAATGTCACATTTGACGTGGGAGGTACAAACACGACCAGCTGTCAAACGGGATCAGATGCTGTAAAAGGTGGACAAAGACTAGAGGGACCGAATAATGTCCCCTTGTTAGAAGCATGAGGATGCTGTTTAAGCATGCATAAGGAAATAATCTCCTTGACACCCGGGTGCATTTTAAAGAGATATTTTTAGACGCCATCGTCACTGCACACTGTGAGGACAGGGCGCACATCGCATATTCACTTGTCTCCTTTCTCTCATATTATATACACAGCTGTATATACTTAAGTATGCACTACAGTATGTACTAAACAAAACTACATTGCTAAAAAGAAGTACCTTGGTGATGAGCTCGATGGTGTTTTAAGCCCCCAATGGCTCCTTAGAGGCAGCTAACCCTACCCTCAACCTTAAACCTACCCATCCCCTCGCTGCCTGGAAGGCGCTGTTGGGGGCTTAAAACACCAAACACCTTGGTGATGACATGGTACCGCAATTGTAGATAAAATACTGTGGTATTTTGATATATACCATGGTACTGAATGATTACACAAATGATGAATAGCATGGCATTATAGTATATTTCTGAAAAAGAAAAAAACATGATAATAGCATACGTAGCCTACTTCATTGTTTCTGTGAAGCAGACTGTATAATATCCGGAGACAGTTTATTTTACGGTGTCATTGTTACATGTAGTTACTATAGTAATAACTATGAATAAATTATGCATAATTACAAGTAACTAACCCTAAACCAAACCAAACCCTAATCCCAACCCTTAGTATTACTCAGTACTTAAATGTAAAATTACAGTGTAACAAAGACACCTTAAAATAAAGGGTTACACTTTATTTTAAGGTGTCATTGTTACAGTGTAATTATATATTTAAGTACTGAGTAATATTAAGCAACTACATGTACTTACTATAGGGTTAGGGTAGGATTAGGGTTTGGTTGAGGGTTAGTTGCATGTAATTGTGCATAATTTGCTGTTATTACTATGGTAAGTCCATGTAACATATAACAAGGACACTGTAAAAGAAAGTGTTACCAAATAAAGTGTAACCGAATATTCTGTTACATTTTTTTTGTGTCCTTTGTTACAGTGTTATTATAGGCTACATTTAAGTACTGAGTAATATTAACTACATGTACTTACTAATGGGTTAGGGCTTGGCTTGGTTAAGTTACTTGTAATTATGCATAATTTACTGTTACTACTATAGCAAGTACATGTAACATGTAACAAGGACACTGTAAAATAAAGTGTTACCGAATATTCTACTCACTATGTAGGCTATTACACTAAACAGTATTAAATTCTTCTTTTTACACTATATATAATATGCTACACTAAATAGAGTACACTATACAGGATACTTACAATACACACTTCATTGTGTGCTTCATTACATATTAGACTCTATGCAATACTTCAACACTATAGACTGTACACTATATAGTGCACTGCCAAAGTAACTGTATACAGTACAATCTAGACTGTATATGCAAACTATATAGAATACTTTATTACTTTATTCTATACACTATTCTTTACAGTATATATATATATATATATATATATATATATATATATATATATATTATTCAATATAAACTAGTTAGTATACTATATAGTAGAGGACATTACAACCTATGTAGTAGATATGTATTTTACCCTACGTAACATACTAAATACCACAGTATGAATAACACAGAATATATAGTATTCAGAATATACACTACCCCACAATATTCTGAATACTTCAGTATAATCTAGATTTACTATATAGAATATTCTACACTATGTACTGTACACTACACACTATACTAGTAATAAACGACTGCATACTATGTAATGCACTACATAGAATATACAAGACTACATAATATTTACTGAATACTGCGGTGTAATCTACATTGTATACTAAACAATATATTATATAGAATATACTACACTATATAGTATACACAATAGCTATTAAAAAACTGCATAGAATATAGTGCACTGCATTATATGTACCGAACAGCCTACTATGGTGTAATCTATTGTATAGTACATTATATAGTATACACTACACAATATATTAAATAATAAACAACTGCATACTATATAGAGCACTACATAGAGCATACTACAGTACTTACTATGTACTGAATACTAAATGTATAATCGGTTACACATTATTTGGTAACACTATTTTACAGTGTCCTTGTTACATATGTCACATGGACTTACCATAGTACTAACAGCAGATTATGCACAATTACATGCAATTAACCCTCAACCAAACCCTAATCCTACCCTAACCCTATAGTAAGTACATGTAGTTGCTTAATATTACTCAATACTTAAATATATAATTACACTGTAACAACGACACCTTAAAATAAAGTGTAACCCATTATTTTATGGTGTCCGTGTTACATTGTAACTATACATTTAAGTACTGACATGAGGGTTAGGGTTAGTTGCATGTAATTATGCATAATTTACTGTTATTACTACAATAAATACATGTAACAATGTAACAATGACACAGTAAAATAAAGTGTTATCGTATAATCTATATTGTATAGTACATTATAGCCTATAGAATACACTATACTATGGCGTTGTAGTATACACTATTCAATGTATAGACTGTACACTACACAATATACAAAATACTTAAACGACTGCATGCTATAGTACAGTACATATAATGTACAACACTACATAATATGTACTGAATACTATGGTGTAATCTATAGCACATAAGTATACACTACACAATATTATTAAATAATAAACAACTGCATAATATATAGGGCACTACAGTACTGACTATGTACTAAATACCAAATGTATAATCTATATTCTATAGTACATTATATAGAATACACTAGCCTACACTAGGGCTATATATACAATAGGCTACTAAATAGGCCTACCTATAGCTAAACAGTATAATATAGAATGCTACACTGTAGAATACACTGCATACTATGTAGCCTAGCTCTATGCTATACTGCCATGCGCTAACAGTATCCAAATGTTGTATCAAGGATCAAGAAGGTCCGCCCTGTAATATGAGATGTGAATGTTCATAATGCACAGTAAGCAGTTTATTATAGCCATGCGCACAGGCTGAGTGTCCTCGGCGGAATATTATAAAGGCTAAAGGTGAGAGAAGACTGGAAGACACCCGCATGAGCAGTTGGCCAAACAGCTGCCATATTTCCGACAGTCAGTGTCAAAGCTCAGCAGCGTTCAGGACACCGGGCGGACCGCTCTCAGCTCTGCTCTGCTGCACCTCCTGAATAATGAATGAGTGACGCGCACATTGCGGCTCTCTCTACTCTGCGGCTGGGAGGGAGGCGGGGTCGCGCACGCATTGTGACGCGGCTGTGACGCGCATGCAGGAGTTTTAATCCTGTGCCGCAGCAGCAGATCAGCCGGTAACGCGAGGAGGGGGATGCGCGGTCGGTCGGACGGACGGACGGCTAGAACGGCTAAAAAAAGCCGCAGACAATTACATCCGCGAACAATATTTATAGTGTGCAAAAAAGGTGACCGACTCGACCGAAAGCTCCTCCTCTCTCGCTCCCAATCAGGCTTTAGGAAGTTATAGGACACTGCGCGTCTCTTATTGTTCCAGACCAGGCCTGGGAATAGGAAAGCTGCGCTGTTTTTGACGCAATTAAATGGGTGATTACGGGTTCGGCTTGTTGCAGACAGCGAACATCAGCAGCAGCAGCTCGACACTGTTCGGCGGAGGCGCGTTCACACCCTACTCCAGCCCGTCTCCGGTGCGCGCCAGCAGCTCGCCTCTGGTGTCCCCTCTTTTCCCGTCACATCAGCGCAACATGCAGGATGAGCCTGCGGGGTTGACAGCCTCTCAGTCCAGTTTCTCCGCTGTAGGTCACGCACAGACAGCCGGTGACCTTCAGCACGACCGGAACATACATCAGCAGGGTGATCCTCCGCAGCAGCAGCCGTACTCCTCCTCCTCCTCCTCTTCCTCCTCCTCTTCCACGGGCCTGGACACCGATGCGCCATCGTCCAAGGTGAAGATCCCGATGGAGTCCCCCAGCGCGCACCACATCAACAACGGCACCGGCGGCAATAACATGCTCGCGGCCGCTTTCCCGGAGATGCAGAACCCCGGGGGTGGCGGCGGCTCAGCTTCCCCAACCCTGCCCGCTTTCGGGACGCCGTGGTCCGTTCAGACGAGCTCCCCTCCTCCGCCCGTCTCCAGTTCCGCGAACGCAATAAACCCGATCCCCACCACCGAGCCTGACAACTTCTACCCGGGCATCCCCTCCTCTATTAACCCCGGCTTCTTCCAGAGCTTCTCGGCCAACCCGTGCCCGGTGCAGGGGTTTAGCAGCCCCTTTCCCCCGCAGATCAACGTCCCCCCGCAGCCTCCGCAGAGCCGCCGGTCCCCGGTCAGCCCGCAGATTCCCCCGCAGCAGGGCGCCTTTCTGCAGCAGAGGAACAACTACAACCACCACCACCAGGTGAGCGCACCGGCCTCGATCCATCGCCCGTTCAGTTCAACTACACGCGTACTGTATATGGCGTAGAAAACGCGTACATACGTAGTAAATTCTAGAATTCATGGAATTCTAAAGGCTGTTAAACTGTCATTGTGACGCAATCGCGGCCTTGGAACGTCTGCTCTTGCGTCATAATGCAGCGCTCAGTGAACGTGTGTGCGTTGAATACAAATGCTACTATCTTACTGCACTGTGTCCTGCTTAGTAGGATTTAAAAATTAGTATTGTATTAGCGTGCTTATAAAGTTGTAATAATAATACATAATAGTAATTCTTAACAATATTACTGTTTTACTGTATTTTTGATCAATGCAGCCATGGTGAGCAGAAGAGACTTAATAAAAAATAAATAAAAAAAAACATTAAAGGGTGTTTTTCACCCAGAAAAAAATAAACAAAATATCCCATAATTTACTCACACTCATCCTAGGTGTATATGACTTTCTTCTTTCAGCCGAACACAATCTGAGTTATATTTAATGTCCTGGCTCATCCATGCTTTATAATGGGAGTGAATGGTACCTTAGATATTGACGCCCAGAAAGCGCATCCATCTATCATAAAAGTGATCCAATACGGCTCCAGAATCTTAGCGATCCCGTTATGCAACAGTAAATGTTTAGTATCCTACATTGCAGTATGAAACATTGAGAATGGCATTCAGTTATAATCTCCGAAATAACAACTGTCATTTTGTGCTTTTTAATGCAATTTGGTGTAATGTCAAAATAACTTGTGGTAGCGCAATCAAATAATGAGTCACAGTGGAAATGCAAGGTCAGGCGTAGTTCAGTGCATTGTGGGACACTGAAAACAGCTTGCTCTGGTTTTATACTACACGTTTTTGGCAAACGTAGTTGATTTGCACTCTGCATAATGCAGTGATAGAGGCTCATCGAGCACGAGTCGTGGTAATAATGTTGAAGGGCTTCACGTGACATTCCAGGGATGTCTTGACCTGTGGGCCACGCAGCGAAATCTCCCATCCAGAGCTTCGAGATGTCAACACCCTGCTAAACTGCAGCGCTGTCTGAGAAAGCTGTTATTACAGTAATCTGCAGTCCAAGCTTCACTCGGCACTGGCATTTCACTAATATGGCATGGTGGCCATTTTGGTGAATGTGACTATTCCTTTACATTTCAGCATTTCTTTGATATTATATTAGATATTCCACATTTATGACAGTGTTTGCTGCACTGCGTCGCTACTGAATCTACAACAGCACCCATATAAATGATATTCTATTATATCAGTATTGTGCATTTGCAACCTGAATGGAGCTTGATGAGATGTGAGATGAAGTACCGCAAAAATACAAAAACAATACGCAGCATGTCTTTTATTGTGTTGTCAACGGACAGCGTTTTAGAGACATTATGCATTTTACAAAAGCTGGTTGCGTCGCCGCAGATCTGATATCTGGGTATCTGGCGGTGAAGTATTCTAGGCCTGTGTGGGTTTGGTCTTGTGGGGGTGGGGTAGAGATGGTCACATGGTTTAGGAGTGGCCCTATATCTGTCACTGGGATATTTGTACATCTGAAGTCATGCTGGTCTAACAGCTGTTAAGAGTATGTCTTTTAGCATGATATCGCAGCTAAGCTGGAGACCTTTTACAGGAGTCGAGAATTTTGTATGTATGTATTTATTAGCTGTGAGAGGTATGACCATAATCTTATAACAACATATGAGTCATGGGAAATGGTCAGGAAGAGCATTAAGGATGCATTAAATTGAAGTGACACTAAACTATTATAATTTTACAAATGATTTCTATTTCAAATAAATGAAATTAGAGAATCCTGAAATAATTGTATCACTTTTTCCACAAAATATATTAAAATATGAAGCAGCACGACTGTTTTTTTAACGATGATGATAATAAGAAATGTTTCTTGAGCATCAAATCATCATATCAGAATGATTTCTGAAGGATCATGTGACACTGAAGACTGGAGTAATGATGCTGGAAATACAGCTTTGATCACAGGAATAAATTACATTTTACTATATATTTACATAGAAAAGAGTTATTTTAAATAATAATAATAATAATAATAATAATAAAATAAATTCAGCATTGGTGAGCATAATATACTTATTTCTAAAACATAAAAAAAAAAATCTCACCGACCCCAAAACTTTCATCATCATTGTTTTGCTATGAATTAAAACAAATGGATTATGTGGTGATACAGTTTTTTTTTTTTTTTAATTAAGGATACTTCATCTCAATTCATTATTTGCACATTTTAGTTGGAACTTGATGGACATAAACCAAAAGATAAGATAATTTCATAATCATAACAAATGAATGATAAGTATGGCATTACATTATGCAACATTTGAATTCAAAATCAAACATTCTGTATACAGTAAACCTTATATTATAAAATAAATAGATCTGATTCTAAATTATGATTGGATGGGCCATTTTTTTAAAGCCGTAGTTAAACAACCAATAAATGCTCACCTGTGATTGCATAAGAATAGAGTTCTATGACAGAGTCATTTTCTGACGGTGTCGTAGATTTATCATGATCATCTCACAGTGTGTTTGATGCTACGATCTATGTCTACTGACTAGCCAATAAAAAAGCAACATGAAATGCCGTATTGATCAACGCGACATGGCACTAAAACTTAAAACTACTTTCCTCAAGCTCCGTTTGCAAAATTAGCATCCCAAGTTGGGCTCTTTTCCCTGGCCATATTCTCCTCTTTCACTCTTTTTTTTCAGTGTACATAAAAACCACAACTGCCAAAGTGCGATTCATCTTGCTCTATTTGTTCACCACTGCTAGCACATGCTGATGACGTTTTATTCATCTACACTAACTTACGCCGTAGCCTCCGATTCAATAGGTGTCATCATCGTACAGTCTACACACATGTCGTACGTTTATTAGATCCACAGTGTGATTTGTAATGATCTTATAGGATGGCCGAAATCACACAGTCTGTATCAGGCATGAGTCGTAGTTGGCGGTCACTGTAGTAAAACATAGTAAAGATTAACACCAAAACTTCTACTGTTTTGTTCCGGCTCATCAGAAAGTCAATAAGTCGACTGCCTAAACTCTTGGATGCAACCCGTATTATTGCCGCAAGTTGAAATGTTGCTTTGCAACTCCAAACAACTCGCTTGTTTGGGACACTTCACATTTTGATTCTTTGATCTTTTGTATGTTTAAATAACGAAAAGCGGTACAGCATTAGCTCTACTGGCTGATATATTTCTGCTGTCGCACACACACGTCAAACTGCCAACGCAGGCTCTAGGATGTGGTTTACTTCTTGCTGCATAGCTCTCAACATCTTTCCAGTGTCTAGACGCCATCAGTGGTAATTATCTCTCACTATCCCTTAAACACTCAACCAGATTGTATGTGCACGCAGTCTCGCACACCCACACACACACACGCACACTCAGGCCATTACCCAATTACACACAAAGACATTACGGAGATGGGTGGGACTCTCATTTGGGGAGAGTTGTGCACACAATGCAATGACAACACCTGCTGAAAATTTAAATTTGTTTCTTTTTGTCATTGTTTGGTGTGGACGCTTTGCGAAGAAGTGCATTCATGTGTGTTTCAACATTATATTCTAGGATAAAGACAGTGTGTGTTGTCGCCACTTTCTTCACGAGATGTGGAGTGTGAGATGTAAAGCTTTAAATCTTCTTACATGTACAGCAAGGCAAAGCCTGGCCATGCTCAAAGTAACACACACACACACACACGCATACGGGCGATTACACCAGTCACTCTCATTCAGATTCCCACACACGCGTTAAATTTGTAGCTTTCACTCTATTTCTGTTGGCTTTGAGGTCATTATGCTAGTGCTACTCCTTGATGCAGTTAAACCTTTAACAGAAATATACAATAAAAATGTCCATTTTGTCCATTTCTCTTTTTGGAAAACAGAACAAAAGTATCGATGACATCATCTTGTACTCACAGGCGTATCCCTTGAGAAAAAGTATACTGTCGCATACTTTTAAATAAGAGCGCAAATAATATACTTTAAAAGAATATACTTAACTGTGAAGTGAATGTAATGTTGTTTTAGACACTTATTTGCATGTTAATTGCAAAAACTTAAAATGTATTATAGTTTAAATTTATATTAACTGCAACTGTTTGAGCTTAGTGCTTTTTTACCCTCTCAAGAAGGACTTGATTCTTGGACTTGAAGGAATTTCGTAATTATTTTGTGTTTGAAATATGGTTCGAGTGTACTGGGGAATTTACTAATAAGCATTTATGGCAAACTAAAATATGCTTTAATGTATTTAATAATGCTCATGCATTGAAATATAGTTGTAATTACACATTTGTAATGATGAAGATGCCGTTTAAGTAAATTTAAAATACAATTATAGTCAAGTACTTTACATGTGCTTTAGTATGTTAGTCAACACATCAAAATAAGTGTACTTTAAAGCACAGCAAAAGGCACTTTTTAAAAGTGTTCAGTGTGTCGTGAAAGTGTATTCATTTCATTAATATTATATTATCTGCAAGTACACTACAAGTGCACATTCAATACAATTAAGCACACTTCTTTTTACAAGTACAGCCATATTGTTGTCCAGTGAAATGCTCTTTTAGATTGAGAATGTCTCCTTCCTCTAAGACCACGAATGCCACATGCTCACTGGCTAGATCAACCTGAAATATACAGTTTTCCGTGCTATTTGAGGATAATAAACATGTACTATACAATTAATGTCAGATTGTATTGCTGATTTAAAATATCTTATAGAATCAGTGAGTAATTTTGTAAAATGTAGATATTTCCCAATTCAACTAGAGAGGAGCTGCACTTGCATGACTAACAATAGATGTGATGCGTCCCCAAGATGGCCGCCGAGTGAACTGATTGCCTTGAAATGGGCTTGAACTTCAAGTCTAGCGTTTGCTTTGAAGTACTTGCGTTTCGTCCCTAACTAATGGTTCTGTGTGTCTGTAGCCCATGATGAAGCAGTCCCCGTGGGGCTCCCATCAGGGCGGCGGCTGGAACTCCGGCGGGATGTCCTGGGGCCGGGACCATCGCCGTGGAGGCGGCATGGGTGTGCCAGGCTCCGTCAACCAGATCTCTCCCATGAAGAAACCCTTCTCCAGTAACGTCATCGCTCCGCCGAAGTTCCCCCGCTCCGCCGGCTCCATGGGACCTAAATCCTGGATTGAAGAAAATATGTTCCGCACCGACAACAACAGCAACACGCTGCTGCCCCCGCAGGTATGTGTGTGTGAGCTGTTAATTATTGCTCAATATGCATAAGCATCAGACGTCGTCTGTGTGTACGCCCGGTACGCCCTGTGTGTGGCTGTTGAGTTCAATAGGACGTTCAACGACCTCCTACAGGATCATTGATGACTCACGGTGAGGTCATCGAGGTTTTGCCGGTTTCATCCTGAAGGAACCTGTCCTCTCCCTTCATGATTGTGTGGCAGTCTGAACTCGGTTCTGGAAATCTGTGTCTGTGTGCTTTTTGGAAAAATCAATTCAACCTATTTGATCTCCAGTTTGCTGTTAGATGGGACACATGGGACTATGAAATGTCCATGAATCTCATGAATCTCAAGTGCAATCATATGTTCGTATGACCACTGACCTTTACTTATGAGGTTGACTTTCTAAGGTGTCGTACCACTGGGGCTGGGAGGTATATGTTTGTTCTGAAATAGCATATATTTATAAATGTGTGTGTGTATATATTTGATCATATAAATTCAGCCTTGGTGACCATAATGTCCGGTACACACTGCATGATTTTGGGCTGTCCCATAGGAAAGATGAGCAATCGTGATGATTTCTGTGGCTGTGGCTCTACGCCGTACAGTGAGAGAGATTTGAAGACGACTGTCGTCACGGTCTTGAGACCAAATATAGCCTGCGATCATTTTCTGACAGTGTCGTAGATTTATCATGATCATCTCACAGTGTTAGATGTGCTACGATCTGCGTCTACTGACTAGCCGGTAAAAATGCAGCATGAAATGGCGTATTGATCAACGCGACATGGCACTAAAACGTAGATCACACAGTCTGTAGTAGGCAGAAGAGACTTCTCTCAAAAACACACATATATAGGAGGAACCATTATTTCAACCAAACTACTGTAGCAATGTAGATTTAGAAAGTTTAATGCGTAAAGTAAAATACAAGAAAAATGTAAATTGCCACACAGATACTTCCATGAAAATGTCTGAGAGATGGTGCACACGAATCATTGAATTTGTTTGAATTAATTAATTGTAACAACCAATACATGAAAAAAAAAAAAAAAATCAACTGAAATTTTTATTACATTCAAATAAAAATAGCTGATGCCAAAATACTTCAATGCTCCCACACTTAAGTCACAAAATGATGGTCAAAAAAAAAAAAAAAGCTTGTGATTTTGTAATATTCACGTTTTATAATACCAGGACAATTATTGCAAACATATAGTAAATATTCAATATATTGTCCAGCCCTGCTTAATGCTTAATGCAAATTTTAGTGAGAGTCTGAAAGTTTCTCACTTTCGAGCTAAATATGTGGGAGGCTAAAGGGGAAAAAGGAGAGAGTAACGCTTTTTTGTCGTGTTGCCCCATTGTTTTGATGATGAGCTGAAACAGCAGGTCATTTACATGTGAATCACTGAAGTGTACGGGGAAACACACCCCATGTTTAAACCTCTGCTGATACAAACTGCTATTGTTACTTTTCATAGTATCGACTTAGTAGTATCACATGACTACTGGTATTCTTGCCATCCTTACTCTCTACAGTTGGCTTATCTCATTCAGGCCTTGTGTGCTAATGGCTATAGATGTGCTATTGAATTAAACCAGTTTAGTTTTGACATATTTAACATGCCGTTCTGTCATTAAGAGCTGTTGTTATGGTCTGGCACAGAATAACTCATTGTTAGTTTGTACTTTATTTCGGACCAGATCAGTGTTTGGCGCGTCGCAGCTAATTCCGTTAAAGCGGGGCCTAACAGAACTGAAATGAGGAACCTGAGATGAGTGTGGTCTGGCCTTCATCACTTTCTTTCCTCCTCTCTCAGGAAACAGGTCCGACTCTAGGAGCATCTGCGGTATTGTTCATTTCCATAAACACGGAGCCGTTTGAGATTCCTCGCATTCCACGAGCCTCTCCTCTCTCCTCCTGTCCTCTCCTTCCTTCATGTTTGCTCTGCGTTCCAGAGATCAAATGCGTCATGTGCTGAAAAGAGAAACAAAAAAGATAGAAACGGAAGGAGGAGGAAAGGACAGAGATAAAATGCGGCTATAGAGATTTCATTCGATTTCACAAGATTTTCTTTGAACTTTTAACTTCAGATGTTTCAATTCGAATGTTAATGACAGTGTCGTAGTCGAAATGTGTTTGAATCAAGACAGGGTCGAGTCTGAATCCACATGTAATATGGTCTCGGACTCGAGGTGCGCTTACGTCATGTTGTAATTTCCCTAATTGTTAAAAGCGTTCTTGTCCTCGTAGAACTTGGAATTTTCGGAGAGATCCGACGTGTACCACCTGACAGTTGCAGATTCATTTTGCCATTGATAGTGTTGCCATAGAAATGCAGAATTCCGAGGAACGTTCAGAGTAGAATGCCACGTGTTGTAATTCTACACGTCATCTTGTAATTACGCCATGGTGTGAACGCAGCATCAGTCTTCAGTATTTCATGGTGTTTGTCTTGTCATAAACTGAGAATGTGGTCTCAGTCTTCAATCAGACTCGAATGAGCTGGTCTCGACTATTTATTTTTATAGGTTATAAAAATAAATATTTTTTGTGAACATTTCGAATTTGAATGATATTGAATGGTGGCATAATAACCCACAGTCTCAGATCAGCATGAGTCTTCAGGCCTTGTGTTCTTCACTGGAGAACTGAGCTGCTTTTCAGACACTATTTCTGGCAATGTTGCTAAAACTATATTTAGCCCCTTCCAGCCTCGGGCTGTCTGTAAGCTCCGGTGTGAGGGCCTGCGAATAGGACTGGAGACAGAAAACTGCACAGGACTGATATAAGAGCTTGCTTTTTAAAACCTGCTCTACCTGTGGGAGGCAGATGGCCGTGACACATCCAGTTAGAAGCATCTGCGCTTGACGCAGTCAACACTCGCTCCCTGTGTGCTTTCCAAACAGTGTCCATCATACACTTATGTGTCAGTCAGGGTATCTTTATATATTTACTACGGAGCCTCATACATGACATGTGGAAGAAAAAATAGATATTGTGGCCAGCTTTATTAATTTGTTCCCTCGTTTTAAGTTCAGTCAGTTAAATTTAGTTCAATCAGTTAAATTCAATGTGGCCACGAAGTAACTTAAACAACGAAACAAATTAGTATGATATGGCCACAATTTAACTTAAACAACTAAACAAATTAATACGATATGGCCACAATTTAACTTAAACAACGAAACAAATTAGTACGATATGGCTACAATTTAACTTAAACAACTAAACAAATTAATACGATATGGCCACAATTTAACTTAAACAACTAAACAAATTAATACGATATGGCCACAATTTAACTTAAACAACTAAACAAATTAATACGATATGGCCACAATTTAACTTAAACAACGAAACAAATTAGTACGATATGGCTACAATTTAACTTAAACAACTAAACAAATTAATACGATATGGCCACAATTTAACTTAAACAACTAAACAAATTAATACGATATGGCCACAATTTAACTTAAACAACTAAACAAATTAATACGATATGGCCACAATTTAACTTAAACAACTAAACAAATTAATACGATATGGCCACAATTTAACTTAAACAACGAAACAAATTAATACGATATGGCCACAATTTAACTTAAACAACTAAACAAATTAATACGATATGGCCACGAAGTAACTTAAACAACGAAACAAATTAATACGATATGGCCACAATTTAACTTAAACAACGAAACAAATTAATACGATATGGCCACAATTTAACTTAAACAACGAAACAAATTAATACGATATGGCCACAATTTAACTTAAACAACTAAACGAATTAGTACGATATGGCCACAATTTAACTTAAACAACGAAACGAATTAGTACGATATGGCCACAATTTAACTTAAACAACTAAACAAATTAATACGATATGGCCACAATTTAACTTAAACAACGAAACAAATTAGTACGATATGGCTACAATTTAACTTAAACAACTAAACAAATTAATACGATATGGCTACAATTTAACTTAAACAACGAAACAAATTAATACGATATGGCCACAATTTAACTTAAACAACGAAACAAATTAGTACGATATGGCTACAATTTAACTTAAACAACTAAACAAATTAATACGATATGGCCACAATTTAACTTAAACAACTAAACAAATTAATACGATATGGCCACAATTTAACTTAAACAACTAAACAAATTAATACGATATGGCCACAATTTAACTTAAACAACTAAACAAATTAATACGATATGGCCACAATTTAACTTAAACAACTAAACAAATTAATACGATATGGCCACAATTTAACTTAAACAACGAAACAAATTAGTACGATATGGCTACAATTTAACTTAAACAACTAAACAAATTAATACGATATGGCCACAATTTAACTTAAACAACTAAACAAATTAATACGATATGGCCACAATTTAACTTAAACAACTAAACAAATTAATACGATATGGCCACAATTTAACTTAAACAACTAAACAAATTAATACGATATGGCCACAATTTAACTTAAACAACGAAACAAATGAATACGATATGGCCACAATTTAACTTAAACAACTAAACAAATTAATACGATATGGCCACGAAGTAACTTAAACAACGAAACAAATTAATACGATATGGCCACAATTTAACTTAAACAACGAAACAAATTAATACGATATGGCCACAATTTAACTTAAACAACGAAACAAATTAATACGATATGGCCACAATTTAACTTAAACAACTAAACGAATTAGTACGATATGGCCACAATTTAACTTAAACAACGAAACGAATTAGTACGATATGGCCACAATTTAACTTAAACAACTAAACAAATTAATACGATATGGCCACAATTTAACTTAAACAACGAAACAAATTAGTACGATATGGCCACAATTTAACTTAAACAACTAAACAAATTAATACGATATGGCCACAATTTAACTTAAACAACGAAACAAATTAGTACGATATGGCCACAATTTAACTTAAACAACTAAACAAATTAATACGATATGGCCACAATTTAACTTAAACAACGAAATGAATTAGTACGATATGGCCACAATTTAACTTAAACAACTAAACAAATTAATACGATATGGCCACAATTTAACTTAAACAACTAAACAAATTAATACGATATGGCCACAATTTAACTTAAACAACGAAACAAATTAATACGATATGGCCACAATTTAACTTAAACAACGAAACAAATTAATACGATATGGCCACAATTTAACTTAAACAACTAAACAAATTAATACGATATGGCCACGAAGTAACTTAAACAACGAAACAAATTAATACGATATGGCCACAATTTAACTTAAACAACGAAACAAATTAATACGATATGGCCACAATTTAACTTAAACAACGAAACAAATTAATACGATATGGCCACAATTTAACTTAAACAACGAAACAAATTAATACGATATGGCCACAATTTAACTTAAACAACGAAACAAATTAATACGATATGGCCACAATTTAACTTAAACAACGAAACAAATTAATACGATATGGCCACAATTTAACTTAAACAATGAAACGAATTAGTACGATATGGCCATGAAGTAACTTAAACAAAACAAACAAAAAAATCTGTACAATGTGTCCACGGTTTAACTTAAACAACAAAACGAATAAGTGCAGCGTGTCATAAAACACAACACAGATTGTTTTATATATATTTTCCATTAGAAAAAGCTGGGCTGAAAGTGGGTGACAGGAAGTGATGCGGACGGCAGTAATCTGGCATTATCCTGCCACACAGCAGCTGCTGTTGGTTAATGGGTGTGTGTGTGTGTGTTTGCTGAAGATTCACCATGATGGACCACTTACTAAAACACTTCATACCGCACCATAATGTACAACTAGAAACTACAGCGACTCAACTTTATGAAGCCTGATTACAAAATCAAAAGTTAATGTCCCAAGCACATATATATAATGATGCCTTTATGACAGACTTGTGTTGCACATGTTGCACTTTACAATTTTTTTACACATTTTTTCAGTTTGAAGTGATTCAAACATTTCAAAACCATCATGTCGAACAGTGCGCATCAGAAGTGTCTCAGCTGAATGAAATAATACATAATTTATCGGCTTTAATATATCGGCCAAATTTTCTTATCAGGCCGATAACAATAATATTAAAAATTAACATATATCGGCCGATACCAAATGGTGGCCGATATATCGTACATCCCTATATGAAAGTGAACTCTCTTTAAGTGGACTTTTATTTTATTAATGTTATCTGCCAGTACACATACAGAAATATACATACAAGTGCATATTCACCACAACTAAGTGCACTTCTTTTCCACAAGGGTGGAGATAATGAAGGTCCCCTGGACTTGTGCTGTGTGTGTGTCAGTCGTGAAAGTGTTTCCTGCAGTGTGTGCACACACAGGTCTAGTGGCGGATATAACTGTGTTTATGTTCACATTCCTTCTTGGTCTCATTGCGGTAATGGCACAGATATCTGTGGCATGTTGTTACGCAGGTGTTGTGATAGGGAGACGGGATGCCCCCACAAAAGGGAAGAAGAATATTCTCGTAAAGCAGCCGAATATCAAAAACAAGCGACACACACATTCTTCCTTAAAACAGCCACGCATCGAGACCAGTTTGGCTGAACTTTCAGTCCAAAATACACTAAAGCTAACAAACCTGCCTGGTTAATTCCACTCGTGACAGCTCTACAAACAACATTCCAGGGGGTCGGAATTCTGTGTCCCAGAATCCGGGTCTGCCGCAGTATTCCTGGGACTCAGGGGTGACCGAGCGCACTGCTTGGCCTACGCAAACATGCTCTATTCCTGCTTAGAGCGATCAGCTCGGAAAGAATGCCGTTCCCTGCGTCCGAGGGAGCCGGTTTGCTCCTGACTGTGTGCATGTAATCCCATAATTTCACAACACTGCTTCCATCTGTATTGCACATATTGACACATCCCTCAACTCTGTTCCTCAGGATCGGTCCAGGATGTATGACAGCTTGAACATGCATTCGTTGGAGAGCTCCCTGATCGACATCATGAGGGCGGAGCAGGACCCTTTGAAGGGTAAGATATATTTCCTTATCAGGGTTTGCTGGTGTCATGGGAGTCGTATAGACCAGGGGTGCCCAATCCTGCTCCTGCCGATCGACTGTCCTACACAGTTCATCTCCAACCCTAATCAAACACACCTGCCTTTAATTTTCAAGTGATCCTGAAGACGTTAATTGGTTGCTTCAGGTGTGTTTGATTAGGGTTGGAGATGAACTGTGCAGGACAGTCGATCGGCAGGAGCAGGACTGGGCACCCCTGGTATAGACCTTATGTAGCCCCGCCCCTTTTCAGCGCTGCGCTCGTTGTCTTTTGACTTCCGGTCTGTATTTTCACAGCGATCTTACGTATTTATGAATGAACGGCTCGTTTTAAAATCTTCCCGGTCTACTGACATTTGTTAAGACATCTACTTTAAACTTTACAATCCTCCTCATGATAACTTTCGTTAACTTTACATTAAATCCACTTCAAAAGCTAATTACTCCTGGACAGCAATGCCATAGAAATATACAGAGCGACCGCAAAAACAGAAGTTCAAAGACAATATTCGAAAAATGGCGGCGCCCTCGTTTCTCTGGCGTATAAGGTCTATAAGGCTTTGGAGGACAGACTACATGGAAGATTTCACATGTTATGCATGGTTCATATAAGGTCTGTCTTCATCAAGGTCTTATAGAACCAGCATTTTGTACTGATTTAGCTTATTTTCTGTACTTTTGATTCATTCATGTAATTGAGAGGGTTGCATTGAGCTTTGTGATTCTAGCCACTTTTGGTTCTACAGATAAATGTTTCTTAATATCAAAAAGTGAGCTTATAAAATTTATAAGTTTGTCTCTTAAATCTGATTAGATGATGCTCAAAGGGGTTGTAAAATACCCATATACGCACACCTATGGACATTCAACAGTTAAATGTACTTTTTTTGACTGTCTTGCAACAGTTTTTTATTAATAAATGATCCTGATAATAAATAAGCTATTTGAAGCACGGTGAAATAGTGGATTTTGCCATGGTAAGAGTAAATATTTTGCAATATTCAGTCGTGCATGTTACTCAAAAAAGTATCGTTATTATATTTCATCAAGAGCAACTTCCCTTGTGAAAAAGAATACACTTTTAAAGAGTAGCCTTCTTGTTATGTAAATAATATACTTTAAAATAATATACATAAAAAAGAATGTAATGTTTTCTGACACTTACATTTTACTTGCAATGAAATACGAATGTATTATAGTTTAAATTTATATAAAATGCAATTATCTAAACTTAAGTGGGTCAAAAACACTCTTAAGTAGGACATGTTTATATGTAATTTCATGTGGAAGAGAAATAGATATTGTGGTCAGGTCTATTGATTTGTTCCCCTGTTTAAGTTCAGTCAGTTACTTTTAATTTAGTTCTGTTTTGTTAAAGTCATGAAAGAGTGCTCTCTTTAAGTACACTTAAGTGGCCTTCATTAGAATTAGAATATCTGTAAGCACAGTTTTAAAACAATATATACTTTTAAGATTCGCAGTACATTACAAGTGAACATTCAATAAAAATAAGTGCACTTCTCTGCCTCTGAAACGACTTTCCCTTTTGCATGATATCACAAAGTTTTCGACCCGTCCCCTTCACCCACCTCTGTCCGTTCTGGTATCTTACGGCCAATTTTTACAATCCAGACAATTCCTGACGGACAAGTTCCCTTTTACATAATTATTAATTTTTTTTCACATAGAATATCTTATTGTAAAATAGGTTGTTACAGCATTTTATGTCGGTACTTTCAAGCACTAACTTAAAGTACTCATAAAGTTTAATAGCACCTAATAATCGTGGCACTGCCTTTCACAGCCTTTTGCTTTATTTGGGCCCAAGCATCGTTGTGTCCGGCGGCACAGCGGCTCAGAGAAATGAGGTCCTCGGTTCGAGTTCCGGCTGAAGACTCTTCAAGTCTTCCTTCCTTCAGGATAGGTGAATTGGAGACGCTAAATTGTCCGTAGGTGTGAATGTGTGTGTGTGTGAGTCTCCAAGCCATTTAATTGGGAGGGTTGGGGAAAGACCAAATCCATGGACAGTCTCTCGCGTATGGCAGGAGACATGGCCCATAGAATCACCAAGAGTCAGAAAGGACTGAAGTGGTTAATGAATGGATGGATGATAGTTTGTGTGTTGAGTCCCAGCCTCACGGTGTGTGTGGCACTGTGGATCTGGGTGTGTCTCTCGCTGGAGCTTCTCGCTCAGCCTGCTGGAGCAGATGGACCAGACACATGGGGCGGCACTCACTGCAGAGACCGAGAGAGAGGGAAGGGCGTGGGTATACGCTCTATATTTAGCTCACGCCACCCTGTGTGTGACAGATAAAGGACAGGAGAGTGAATGGGGCTCTCTACAGCTTCCACAGGCCCTCTTTTAAAGGATATATTTATTAGTTTAATATGTTCCTTGAGATTAACTTCTAATGTTATTAAAAAACAAATATATATTGCACAAAAAACAAATATATGTGAGGAAAAAGGATTATTTTCAACCCTCACTCTGAAATGATCCGTTTTTAAGGCGTTGCTCCTTTAAGGCTTGTTAGGAAACGGCCACTGTTATGACTGGCTAACGTCATCGCATGGATAGATCATTTACAATAAATGCTGCAATATTCTTTAAAAAAACAAGAATTTTGAATAAAGAATAAAAGCAAATAACAATATGATATAGAAATATTATTATTTGGATTCATTGAGATGCTCTGTTTCAGTCAGGAATATCTCATTATGGAAGTGTTACAGCTTTCAAGATGACTTTAATATGGGAATTGCGGGGTTAACAGTAGGAAACCACCAAATTATGATTATGCACAATTATGTTGTGCATTACCTGTGCTTTAGCTTTTCTAACATGCCGACGTTGGCTTAATGGAACAGATCGTGGGAGATGTGCTGAGCGAACCGCTCCTGAGCTCCTGCTCAGTAAACGAAGGCTCAGTTAACGGGTCGTCACGAGTGTTCGCCAGCATCAGGGAATGCGCTGACACTAGCTGAAGCGCTCAAAACAACACACCGCTGTTGAAATATTAAACACTTGGCAGAGACACCGGACCACTTCCAGAATTGGTTTGTCTTGTGATGTTATTGTATGTAATCACAAAGCAGATGAACCGAAACAATAGTTTGATTGACCGTGGAAGGACGATGAGAGCTCTGTGAAACATTGTAATTGTCTCTAGGAGCTTCTGCGTTT
The DNA here is from genome assembly GCF_963993115.1 of Abramis brama. Taxonomy (NCBI): domain Eukaryota; kingdom Metazoa; phylum Chordata; class Actinopteri; order Cypriniformes; family Leuciscidae; genus Abramis; species Abramis brama. Next base: position 6,025,096 of record NC_139984.1, on the reverse strand, counting down.
AATAATTGGACAACAGATGGTGTGTGTGGGTGTGTGTGTGAGAGTGTGTGAGGACTTGGAAGAATTACAGCTTATTGTCTGTGTACCTGGACGTTTTCTAAAAAAAATCTGTCAGACTGGATTAGGGATAAATCTCAGGACATCATGTCCAGGTCACATTCGACCCCCAAAATCAAACGGAAAAATATTTTAAAAACATTTTGCATAAAGAAAATGAAGCCCTGCAGAAAAAAGACTACTTTTCCCACTGCAATATTATTTGTCCATATTTATAGTTTTTTATAGTTATTTAAAAAGAAAGAATTTTTTTTTTTTTTCTTTGGAAAAGAGAACATTTGCATCTAGAAATCTAGAAATTCAGATTGTTTTTACTGATGCTTTCAAGATGATTTTTGCAATTTCAACAAAACCTTGTCCATGTTAGCAGGCTAGATAACATTACCTGGGAATATGCAGATTTTGCAACAACAATAGTCCCCGACAGCCACACATTCAAAGGGAATTTTTCTGTGTCTTAAGTGCTCACATGTTAAACTGGGATGTGTCATGTGACAGATCTTCGGAATCTCTATGTTTTGCGTCTGTCATGTGACTGGGGTCAAACTTAAGGATGACTTTAATAACACAGCAAAGCTAGTTCATCATGCTAGAAACAGACAGGGGCTCTGTTTCAAAACCTATTGAGCCCCGTTCACACAAAGAGTGATAACTATAGTGATAACGATATTAGCTCCACACCAGCAAACCATAACGTTCTGTGTATTATATGCGCACGCTGCAGTTTTGTCGTCTGCCACTTTAAATGCCCGCGCCAAGTTCTGATTGGATGTTTTTATCAGCTAGAAAAATAAATAAATCTGAAAGTGATTCCAGTGATGTCGTTCCTTTGTGTCATTATCATAATAGCTGTGGTGTGGACCTCACCATTCTCATAAAATTAAAACGATTAATACAATTTTGTAGTTATTGATATAGTTATCATCCATTGTGTGAATGGGCTGAAAAGTGCCAGCTGCTTTGGTTCTGGAAGTCTTTTTCCATTAATTTTTTCCCATAGGGGTCCATTAACAACCTCTGAGTTCACAGCAGTTCTGTCTAAAGGTTTCTAAGTTATCGTTGAAAATCTATTTTCCTATGAAAAAAGGAAAGGAGTTTTACTTCGGGAACCCGGCTGTTGCGCTCTATGGCTGATCTGGATGCTAGCTTCAAAACGGCAGCGAAAGCATCACTCTTTATGTAAAGCGCATGAAAGAACCAACTCCCTATTGATTCTCTGTTTTTAGCATAATGCTAAGCTAATGATATGATTTTCTAAGCATACAAATGCTTTTGCCTTCTCTAGATGTCTAACGCTGCTCCCTACATAGACAGCTCTCTAGGTGTTGTAAGATTGACACATGTTTCATACTGCTCTCTCTCTCTCTCTGTCTCCTCTCTCATGTTCAGGCCGTGTGGGATGTCCCCACCCCGGCGCTGACGGCCTACTCATGCTCAATGGTAATTATGACAGTGAGCTACAGTTTTTTGTTTTTCTTCTATCTGTAATATGGCTGTGTGTAGCAGAGGCCATCTTGAGAAAAAGATGGGAATCTGGGGATCTAGATGTGTTTGATTACTATGAAGTTACTATTCCCACTGATGATGTGACGTACGTGTACTCTTGTACTGTGTGTTTTAGCATGACTGGATGTCTGTTAGCATCCAGACCTCAACTATTCTTATTATAGTAGTTATAATGCTATTTAATTGTTAGAGAAATGCTGCTAAATCTTTAAACGTTCTGCATAGTCTGAAGAACATTGAAGGTCACTGACTGTATACCTTTGAAAGAAATTATTTGAAAGAAGATTTTAAGGAAGGGTTTTATGTTTTATAATTGAGTCCCCAATGTAGTTTGAGGCTTGATGTCTTCATCTGTCAGTCTGAAAGACTCTGCATGTTCTTAGGTTTAAAGTCTTTCATACTTGTTAGTCATATTACCACAGTTGGCTCACTTTGCCACTCTCAAATGTTCTCGTTCAACTCATTTATGTTTGTGTCATATTGCTGTCGTAATGTTATGTTACAGATACTTTCGTATTTGAATTATGTCGTAATGGAATTTCAACAATTTTGCATTTTATTCATAGTGTATTGCAGTCTTGGCTGACCAATTAGCTCTCTGTATCCAGAGGGCTCCGTCCATTTTTAGCCAGCGTGACTGAACTCTTGCTCATTGTGTTTGGCTACGCTCGGTTTAGATCACAGTCTCTGAAGCCTCGCAAAATTGTGGTTTGCTCTCTTGTGATGCCATATTTCAGAAACAGCTGTTGCTTTCTTTTTTGGATAATTGGATCATCGTAGATTATACTCTAAAAATAACTGTGATTGTAGCCAAAAGGCTTCGTTTTGTTTGCTTTGTGTCTTTAATCTGTGGTGTTTACCAAGACAAGCATCACTATTACTATGGCACATATTTAGGGTTAGTAATCTGAACTAACTCCTAACCAGAAGCATTACACATACGATATTAGTCTAATGGACCCCCCACAGATTTACACTGATGGATTGACCTGAGCCATAAAAAAATTTGATTTACAAATCCTTTTTGAACTACATTCATGTGGTTTGAAATCCTATTCAAATCACATTTCTGGAAATCTGTTTCCCATGGTTCATGTGACGTTTTACACTCCATGTAAAACGTAAATGTCAGACGTTGTTATAGGAAACATGCCGAAAGTCGTGTTGTTGCAAAGTGCCGGACGAGCAGAAAATGACAATATAACGGAGAAGTGTTTTTTCTGTCAAAATCAAAATGTCGCCTAAATACGTAATGGCCAGTGGCGATAATTAAAATAATCAACTGATATATCGACTTTGGCAACATATCATTCGACCACTACACTGTAAAAAAAAAAAAAAGTTGTGCTACCTTAAAAAAATAAGACAACCTATCACTTTCAACTTTTTAAGTTAACTAAACTAATTCACTCCAATTAAAGTCAACTTAAATACTTTTATTCATCTGAGTTACAGGTAGTGTTTTGAACTTAAAAATTCCTGTCATGGTAACTAAAAAAAAACAAACAAGTTGAGCCAACTTGAAAAAAATAAGGCAACATTTCACACTCAACTTTTAAAGTTAGCTCAACTAATTCGCTCCAATTAAAGTCAACTTAAATACTTTTGTTCGTCTAATCAATAACAGTTAGTCTTTTGAACTTAATTATTTTATTTTTTTGTCAAGGCAACTACAGAATGATTTGCATTTAGCAATGCTAGCAGCCACAATCCTTGTGTTTTCATCTCTATGTTTGATATTCAAAGCTAACTTCATGGCATGAACATTATTTGCCTCTTAAAACTACACAGTTAAAAAATATTTTCTTGATTTGTTATCACAACTTTTATTTTTTACCAAACTTAGATAATGTGGTTCAGATAGCATAATATTTGGAGTTTCTATTTATTAAAACTCCAAAAATCACAACATTGTTCAATGTAAAATTGTTTGTTCAGATAACTCAGATAATGGTTTTGGACAAAAACTAAAGTAAGGTCAACAAAATAACTTCTTAGTCAGCAACACACTGAAAAGAACACTTAACACTTATCTTGTCCACTTTCCGCTGCTCGCGTGACATATTAAGCTAATGTCCGTGTACGCTCTTAAACACTAAATTATGTTCGAATTATAGGACACAACTGGGTTTCACCTTGTAAACATAAATACACAAACACAGAGTACGAGGTTCGAGATCATTATTCAAAATGCCTTCTGTCATTCCTTCCCTTGATAATTATTATATTATTTATATAATGAACTAGACATACACATAGGTTACAAATAGATAAAAGTTCGGTTCCATCGATGTTCCATATAGAACCTTTTAATATCCATGGAAACTTTCCAGTGCACAAAAGGTTCTTTAGATTCTTATTCTTCACTCTAAAACTGTTCACTTAAAGGTTATTTTGGGAACCAAAAATTGTTCTTCTATATTGCATCACTGCAAAAAACCCTTTTTGTAACTTTTATTTTTAAGAGTGCACCAGATTTTCACGTCTGTTGACGTGTCTGACGCGGCTGTCTGGCGATTTTCAACAGCGCATATGCACGTGGTTTGACAGTTTAAAAGGAAAGGTCCTCTATAGACTGTGTCCATCTGCACTCACAGTCAATGGAGTGTACTTTGAAAGGCTTGAACACTTATTTTATATCAAAGTGAAGTGTAGACAAAAATATTTGGGGCAAAAGAGGGGTAATGGGACTGGGACCGACCACAGCCCTCTGCACCACAGCTCTGACGGACTTATATGTGCGGTTGAACTGGTTTTGCAGCTAGTTTGGGTCACATGAGCGAGAAGGACGTGTGCTAGTATAGGTCACATGATTTCTAAGAGCAGTCACTAATGTTAGTCAGTTGATCCACTGGAACATGTGCTGTCTGTCATGTGATTATATGGAGTGACACAGTGGAAAGAGGTTTTCTGGAATATTGTGCTTTGAGGAATGACAGCAGTGAGGCTTCATTCTTGTTTCTTCACTTGGTATGAAAAAAAAAAAAAAAGCACTCTTAAGAGAAACTATGACAGTTAAAATCTTGAGCACAACCTTTACATTGAACCTTCAGTCATCTGAAAAGACCAGTTTACTTACCAGTTTTACTTTATTTACCAGTTTTGATGCTGGTCTAACCGGTTAAACAGTCGTGATCGTTGAGAAATACAGTAAGCCGCAGTTCTGTCTCGTGAGAATTCACAACTATTTTATGTTTCAGCAAATTCATATGAATTTGTATGACTTCATTCGTACATTTTCGTAAGGTTAGGTTTAGGGCTTGAGGTTGATGCTAACTTCTTTTTTTTTATACAATTCATATGTTTTTCATATGAGTAATATCAGCTGGCGCCTAAATGGCCAAATACACACAAACATTTGTCAAAATGCTTGTCTTGGCAAGAATACACATAAACACCTTTATCGTAAACAGCTGATGTGTGTCAGTATATTGGATCGGGTAATTAGGTCTTAAAGTGACAGTGGCCAAATATAAAAAATTAACTTTGTAGCTTTAAATTTTTTAGTTTAATACAGTGAAGACTATGCAGTGTTTTATTTTACTTCCAAGTACTTTATTCAACTTCTGTAGTATTTCTTACCTGAAGGTGTGTTCACACGTGGCATGTTTGGTTGGATTAAATACGTTTTTATAAGCTCTTCACGAGTTCTCAGCGGGTCAGAATACCATCATATGTAGTTACACACATACAACGAGCGCATTTATCCCAGAATACAGCGTTGTTTTGATGTTCGGTAAGTTCTGTGACGAAATATACGTCATAAAAGCCGACCAATCAGGCTGTGAACATGCAGTATCCCTGTGCCTTTAGGTTTGGTATCTTTAGGGTCAGTGTTAAAATGCCAATGTGAAGGCTAAGAGACAGACTACATTATTTTTTTGGTCAGGATCAAGCGAACCGAACTACAAGTGTGAACACACCCTAACATTAATTAGGCTAGTATTAGTTTTTGCTGTGGTGTTAAAATTGGTTTCGTCTTGTGACATTTTACTGGTGTCAGAAAGCTTGGTGTCGTAACAGCCTTATTTCCAGCTAAAAAAAATAATGATATCATGATAAATATCGTTGTATATGAGATTTCGAGCACATCGCCCGTCCCTATAGGTCTAGCCATGATGACCCGCTGTACTGAACATTTCTTAAATAAACCTTTCTCTGCATTTACACAGTCATGAAGTTAAGCGTTCAGTCAGCTGTTTCATAGTGTTCTGTGTTGTTTCTGTCCACATGCAGCCAGGAGCTATGGCAGACGACGAGGTAAAATCAACTCTGTTCATTACGCTATCTGTGTTAGCATGGCAACATTTTATGTGTCTGTGTACGGTGTATATGTGTGTGTACGCTGTGACATTTCTATCTTCATTGACCACTAGAAATAACTTGATCAGTTTATCGGTATAATCACAAGTCTTACGTGTGTTTTTGAGGCTTGTGATGACTGAGAACTGCGCAGTTCATGATGCAAACAGGCATTATTGACACACATACAGGAATAAAACTAGCATTATATATCGATCTCGGGTGGTCTGATCACAACTGAACAGTGTGTGAACCGGGTTCAGATTGATCTGATCTCTCAAACCACATCTAGAGTTAGTGAGAGACAAATGTGCTACGATAAACGAGTTTGTGTCCTATTGCACCTTAGACATGAATAACTACTTACTAACATGATGTATACTGATTTGACACTTTGTTTTGACACTTTCCCGTGTCAGAAGATGCCTTTTGAGATGCATAATGCTGATCAGATCACCCAAGATGGATGTTGATAGCATGGGTGTCTCACCTGTCATTCACTCTTTAACAGGACGCTCCTCCCTCTTCCCCATTGACGACGGTCTCCTGGACGACGGCCATGGCAACCAGGGTGTCCCGGGGGTCCTGGGGTCTCCTCACTGTTACCCCCATCAGAACGGGGAGCGCATCGAGAGGTTCTCCCGCAAAGTGTTTGTGGGCGGCCTGCCCCCTGACATCGATGAAGGTTCGGAAACCGTCACGCTTGCATTCATGGGAGATATTTGTAACGTACTCGCATGTAATTGTATGTGATGTTTAAAATGCCATGTCAAATTTGTCAAAATCAACAATATTATATTTTAAACATTTTTATTAGTTAATTAATGTATTTATTTAATTTAATTTAATTCAGTCTAGAGGTTTTTGAAAGTATTTTTATATTTGTACACCAATTTGTATGGCAGTCCAATTAATAAAAATAAAAAAATGCAATAATTAATTCTAAAATGATATCATATTATATTTATATTAAATAATTTATAATAATGGATTCTGAAAATGTTATGTTATTTTATTATATAATAATAATAAAAACATGGTTATATGATATTTCACTCCGTCTAGATGATGTTTTTGAAGGCAGCTTTTGTTTGTACACCTCCTCTCTGTTTGGCAGTCCAATTAATTGGATTAATTAAAAAAAAATATTATAATAATTATAAAATTATATTCTATTCTATTACAGAATCAATAGAATGTGTTATAATGGATTCAACAATTTTTATATATATATATATAATATTACATTTCCATTATATTATATATTAATTATTATTATAGAATTTATAATAATTGATTCAATTTTTTTATTTTATAATACTACATTTCCCTTATATTATATTATATATTCATTATTATTATAGAATTTACAATAATGGATTATTAAAAATGTATTTCATTTTGTTATATAATATTGTATTACAATTGTGTTTTTGAAAGCAGTTTTTGTTTGTACACCTCCTCTCTGCCTGGTAGTCCAATTAATTGGATTAATTAAAACAATTTAATATAATAACTAATTCTAAAATTGAATTATATTATATTATATTATATTATATTATATTATATTATATTATATTATAAACTCTTAATTATTGTTTTAGAAAGCAGGAACCTCTTCACTCCTCGTCAGCTGTTCTTACACTCTCTGATTTCGTCTTCTTTACTATCGAGCTCTGATCCACAGTCTTTCAGACGTACAAAACACTTTGCAAACCTGTTTCAGTCTTGCCCTGACGCCACTGAAATCTTTCTGACATCTCTCTGGTGGCAGATTACTCGATAACAGCTCTGAGACACATAAAACCCAAAGCAGAGCAGCAAACAAAATGGCTGCCGCTGATGAGAGATGTTGATTTACTGTCAGTCTGAAGAGAATTTGACCTGATTCAAATACCGATCCCTCACCTTGCAGATATATTGATCAGGGCCACACCGAAACATAATGCAAAAGACTTTTACCCGATGTTTGATTCTCCTCTACTCGTGCGGATTAAAATCATTATGTTTCCTGTATGCAAACGTTTCTGCAACCGTTCCTGCAGCTCTCTCTGATCCTCAGTTTCGCATCTTTCACACAGATGAAATCACAAGCAGTTTTCGGCGCTTTGGTCACCTGGTTGTTGATTGGCCGCACAAAGCAGAGAGCAAGTCTTACTTCCCTCCTAAAGGTACGTCTAGAAAAATCACCGCAAATCCAGGATCTGCATGTACATACTGCTGTTAATAATACTGTTAACAGTTATTACTGTGATTATTACACTTGTAAAATAACAGTAAACTCTGAGACATCAAAACCCTGCTATACTTTATCTTCATCAAATTCGCCATCCTTTGATTGACGGATGGACTGTGTGATGGGCTTTTGTCTAGGTTACGCCTTCCTCCTGTTTCAAGAGGAGAGCTCAGTGCAGGCCCTGATCGAAGCCTGTCTGGAGGAGGACGGCAAACTCTACCTGTGTGTGTCCAGCCCCACCATCAAAGACAAGCCTGTGAGTCCACATACTGGGCCCTATGTTAAGGATCTAAGCTCATGGTCTAAAGTGCACTTATGACGTGTCCGAATCCACTTTTGCTAGTTTGACGATGGGAAAAATGGTCGGCGCTCCCGGTGCACGGTCTAAAAGGGTTGTCCCTATTCTCTTAATGATTAATGGTTGTGTTTTGGCCGTAATGTATATGTGAACACTCCAATTGATCTCAGACCTCTTAAAAGCGAACCGAACTGAGACCATCTCGGGAGGTGGTCTGAGTACGGCTCACTTTCAGCTGACAGCAACAGTGTGAACACAAAGAGGTCTGAGACCACATTCCTACTTAAGTGGACCAAAAAAGGATTAGAGTCCTCTTTCAGGGACAGTGTGAATGTAAAGAGAACTGGGTCCTTTTTCACTTGGTTCACCTCTTGGTCCACTTACAGGAGTCTGAGTTCGGTTCTTGCTTAAGAGGACTCAAGTGTGAAAACACCCTTAAGATCTATTTAAACCGAATGTGACAACAAAACATCAGTTTGTGTAAAGAGAACTTCAGTTCTTCAGAACAGAGAATGAACACACGCCATTGGGTTTTAAAGAAGTGTTTTTTGTTGCTTTGGAACAGCTCTGATCTTGAATATGCTCTGACTGTGAAATAGAAGTACACTTCAGCATACTTGTTACAGATATAATATATTTAAGTGCGAACTGAATGTAATGTCTATTAAATTCATGCAGCTGAGTGTTTTTTGATCCACTTAAGTAGGACTTTAGAACATCTTTAAATGTAATTTCATAATTACTTGGTTAAATATGGTTAAAGTGTACTGCTAAATGTACTGAAAAGCATTTATGGTGAACTAAGATATACTTTAATGTAATTTCTATTGTGTGTTATGTATTTAAATATATTACACATTTTTAATAATAAATGAGCAATTTAGTTCACTTAAAATATATAAATGTTAAATGTAATACTAAATAACACACTTGTTAATATTATAATGTTAGTCAACACATCAAAACAAGTGTACTTCTTTAAAGCATGACAAAAGATTATTAAAACATAATGATTTTAAAATGCATTTTAAAGTAACACTTTTAATTTGACATTATTGCGAAGTGCATTTAAGTGTGTTAAGAAACAGTCGTGAAAGTGTACTCTATTTAAGTGCACTCAATTATTTTAATTAGTATTACATAATGTGTTAGTACAGTTTTTTTCAAGTATACACTTGTGCAAACTTCTTCTTCGCGGTGTCTCTGTGTTTGACATGCACGATCTGTGTGTGGTGTTTGTTTCAGGTCCAGATTCGTCCGTGGAACCTGAGCGACAGCGATTTTGTGATGGACGGATCTCAGCCGCTGGACCCTCGCAAAACCATCTTTGTGGGAGGAGTGCCACGTCCACTGAGAGCTGGTACACCTAACCTGTGCCAATAATCGCAATTTATTTCAAACAATGTGACAAATTCAAATCATGTTCTCCATCTATATATTGTTTTTATGAGTTTTCTTTGTGTGTGTGTGTGTGCTCTGCAGTGGAGCTGGCCATGATCATGGACCGCTTGTATGGTGGCGTGTGTTATGCGGGCATCGACACGGATCCCGAGCTGAAGTACCCAAAGGGGGCGGGGCGTGTGGCCTTCTCCAATCAGCAGAGCTACATCGCTGCCATCAGCGCCCGATTCGTCCAGCTGCAGCACGGAGACATCGACAAACGGGTAACCAGATGACACTTACGCGATTCTTTGAGACTAGCTACATCCAGAATAGCACACTTACACTTGCTATTTCAGTAGTGTATAGTATTCATTCTGTGCTTTAATTTTCTGTATACATAGAATACCCAAGTGCTAGTTTTGGCAAAAGGTGCATTATAAACAAAGAACAACAAATACTGTACACCTCAGTGCAATTGGTATTTATTCCTGTTCTTATACATAGATGGTCAAAATGAGTGCATCTTATGTGAAAAAGAAGTGCACTTCAGCTTATTTTTAAAACAGTACTTGTTACAGAAATAATATACTTAAGTGCGAACTGAATGTAATGTTTTCTGACACAATAAATAAAAATGCATTATAATTTAATTTCATATTAAATACAGTTTAGAGCTTATTTTGACCCATAATCAGGACTTCAGTCCTTTATATGTAATTTATGTTTGAAATATGGTTAAAGTGTAATGCTGAATGTACTGACAAGTATTTATGATTAACTAAAATATACTTTAATGTAATTTCTATTGAAACTTGTATGTCATGTATTTGTAGTTACACATTTGGAATGAGTAAATTTTTCAAATAAATTAATTTTAAATGTAATATCAAATAACACACTACAGGTAAAATTATAATCAAGTACTTTACATTATGCTTTAGTATGTTAGTCAACACATCAAAGTAAATGTACTTCTTTAAAGCACGACAAAATATTATTAAAACGACTATTTAACATGTACATTGACATTATAATGTGCACAAAAGTTTACTTAAGTGTGTTAAAGTCCCCCTGTAGCCAATAATTGTATCCGTTAAAACTCATCTTTGATCCCCAAAATGACATTTTTAAAAAAAATCGTCATGCCTTAAATTATCTTGAATGTAACTCGACACCTTGCCTCATTTAGTATGCGCGGTTCTATGAATATGCAAATGAGCCCTGCCTCCACTCACTCACTCAGCTCAGAGATCCACTCGCTGACGATCACACGTTGATCTGATTGGTAGTTTGTGACGTCAGAAACACCAGCGATTTCAAAGCGTGTTTTTGAGACTGTCTTTGGTTCACTGCAGTTTTAAGGAGAAAATACTCAGCAATGGTGTTATGACTTATGAATTTACACATGAGTTTGTCTTAAAGCACATTAAAACACCACATAGACATATAATCAAAATTAAAAGCTGGAGTTTCACCACAGGGGGACTTTAAAAAACACAGTAATGCAACTTGATTTGATTTAGATTTGAATAGATTTGAAGCACATTACAAATGCACAATCGATACAATTAAGAGCACTTCATTTTCACAAGGGATTGCATTGTGGTATACAGCATTAACTACATGTAATCATATTTTTAGAAATCATAATACCCTATTTCCTCAAAGTATTACAACATTTGAATGATATACTGATCTTGAGTAATTCAAGGCTATAAACGTATCATTATTTCACCCGTCACATTATAGTCCAGACTAACTATATCACAGCACTGTGTATTGAGGACTACATCAGCTGCTGCACTTTATCAGAGGAGAAATCAACCGTGTTTTTCCTTGTTTGTGCGTCACACAGGTGGAGGTGAAGCCGTACGTGCTGGACGACCAGCTGTGTGACGAGTGCCAGGGAGCGCGTTGCGGAGGGAAGTTCGCCCCGTTCTTTTGCGCCAACGTCACCTGCCTTCAGTATTACTGCGAGTTCTGCTGGGCGAACATACACTCCCGCGCCGGACGCGAGTTTCACAAGCCGCTGGTCAAAGAGGGGGCCGACCGTCCCCGCCAGATCCACTTCCGCTGGAACTAAAGATGGGAGTTCCTGGAGAGCCGGGAACGGCAGCATGCAAGACGAAGCGGAAACATCGCGTCTGCTACGGGGAGAAAAAAAAAAGATGCTTAGTTTGACCCCCTGAACCCAAGCTGTCAGTAGAGTAATTAACCGTATACAGTATATAGAGAATATATATATATGTCTATAAATATATAAATATATCTTTATCTTTTGTAGCAGCCAGAAACACTACAAGCCTCAGTTTATTTCACCAAACCACTTCTTTCTCCTCCCTCCCTCCCTGCACATCTCAGGCTCGGAACAGAGTTTTTTTGTGGTACCTTCGTGTTTTTTAAAAAGGAGATTAAGAAAAAAAAAAGAGATTGATTTTTTGTAGTTTTTTCAAATTATTTTTATATGTGAGATTTAAAAAAAGTAGAAACGAGAATGTTTTTCGCTTGGGGGGGCAGCCTGTCCGTTCTGTTCATTCGTTCTGTCCGTCGCGTGTCAGTCTGCTGCTAAATCCCCCCCTAGTGGGCAAAGTGCGCAATTGTGACTCTTGATGACGTAATCTCTAATGCCTGCCCTGGATCTCGAACCAAAGGTAGCAAAACGCGCGGCCTGAAAACGAGACGTTTGCCGCCGAATACAAAAAAAAGGAGTAATATTTCCCCCCTCCCCATTGTTTTCACTCCAATGTGCTCTTAGCAGGAATAGGAATGATCCAATAATGAATTACTGAGACTTTCCATTTTCCACTGGCAAAAAAAAGAAAAGAAAAGACAATACCTCAGAATATTAATCTGGCTTGTTGTTGCTCTACTCTTGCAATTTAATCACAAGCTATAGAAGAAGCTTTGCTGCTATATAGGATGTAACGAATAGATAGTGTCGGTGTTCTATGAAATGCCATTGTGACGTCACAGGCGATGTCACACACAGAGATGCAGTCCGTTCCCTCTCGCACGACATGGCCGATCGGCGCCATGAAAACACAGAATGTGAAATCTTTCGTGCATGTTTGTGGCTGTACATCATTTGCATGCAGTGTAAAGGTTACCAGCACATATAAGAAAGAAAAAAAAGATGCATATTAACGATAAACAGAGGAATTTATGTAGCATGAGGCGGTCAGACTCTTAGATAATCAATACTAATAACGAAAGGAAAAAAAAAAAGTGTAAAATTCTTCGTGAACCTTTGCATGCGTTGTTGTGATGATTCCTTTACGAACTTATTACGAGAGAACTGACGTTAGTTTTTAGAGTAGTGAGTTCTGCCATTTTGTAACTCGATAATTAGTCAAGAGACGGTGTGCTGTCCTGTGGTTTTCGTGTCTTGTCTTCGTGCAGTGTGAGTCTAGTTATGAATTGAGGTTTCAGTTCGATTTAAACTCTACGATCTAGAGGATCGACATTTAACCTTTGCCCTTCCTGAACACCCCTGAATTCCACCCCTCGTATTGCAGTAGTCGCTGGAGCGCAGGACAAGAGCTTTTTTCTGTGGTAGCTCTGATGTAGTTGGTAGGAACTGGCGAAGGAATTGTACCTGTGGTCGTTCGTTATCTGTGTGTGGGCGGAGCCTATCTCCGCGTTTCCTAGTTTATTCTCTGGACAAAAAGTATGGAAGCTTGTTTCCGCTACAGAGTAAAAAAGGTAATTGCGACTTGTTATCTCACAAATCTGACCTTTTTTTTACATCTTGCAATTCTGACTTTTTTTCTCTGAATTGCGCAACATAAACTCGCAATTGCGAGATATAAAGTCGAAATTTACTAGGATGCTCCCAAGACGGACATTTTGAATTTTTTTTCCGGTGAAATTGCCCGTTCAAGCGCAAGAAGATGTGAAAGAGAGCTTAATTCAGTATTCACGTGGCTTTCTGGGAGCGCGCTTCGGATGTGCAGTTAGCGCAGACAAAACTTCTCACACAGTGTGCGCGAGTTATCTTTCATGTCTTCTTGCGCTTGAATGTTTAAATTAGCAAGGCTAACAACACAGTGACAGTTCTGTCAACGAGCCCTGCATGTGCGCTCTCTTTCTCTCATGGTGAGCACTAGAGGGCGCTCTTAGCCAAGCCACGGTGCGCCAAGCAGAAAGTATATTTCGTTTTTTTACGCGTACGCAGTCAAACGCACGCACAGCCTTGCTACTTCTTTTGACTCATACACATACACAAGCGTTCGACATGCAGTTTTGTGCAATCTCTCATGCTAGAGTTTCAACCCATGTAAATTTCTTTGTATGTCATGCTAGAGTTGTACAAATGAGGGTACTTTCTAACTCTTGGCACGATCTCTCGTCTATGTGGCCCCTATTGTCGCTTGAGCTAGCGCTCATTCCAGTCTGTTTTGTTTATGCAGTTTTTCTTCGACTACCTTGTGAATCGACGCCCCAAGGGCACCGTTGCCACCGGATAAACTAATTACTGCAAAAAAAATATAAAAAATAAAAATCCAAGAATTGCAAGAAATAAAGTCGGAATTGCAAGATATAAAGTCGGAATTGCAAGATATAGTCGCAATTGCAAAAAAATAAGTCAGAATTGTGAGATAAGTCGTCGCAATTATCTTTTAAATAGTTTATTACGTGGCGGAAAAAGCTTCCATACAAAAGCTATCGGGTTAGAAGAACAGACATGGAGAAAAGAGAGGAGAGAGACGTTATGGCGATTGTATTTGTGTAGCGGAGCCGTTTTGATTTTCAGAGCGATCAGGTGATTCTCTGCGTTCGATCGGATCAGTCTTGTGGACAATCTCTACAGAAGCAGTGGACCGGCCGTCCGTTTGGTACTGTACTGTTCTTTCTGTACTGTTCTTTCTGTCGTTCTTTTTTGCACTCTGTATATCCTTGTGTTGGCGGGTTTGGTGAAGAATTCAGTGCCCTCGTCGTACTGTCGTGTATGTGATTTAACCTTTCAAGTGTCAACAGTGTGTTTTATTTATTGCGTATGTGTATATTTATTTGTTGGCGTGTCCCAGACTCTGGAGGACACGTGATGCACTACCTTTTTCGATTTCTCTCCTCTCCTTTCTCCTCTGAGAGAACCAATCCCTCTTTCCCTGACGTTTGGAGTCGAACGCAAAACAGTCTTTATTTTATTTTGAATCACGTCACTTTTTTTTGTTTTGTATATGTGTGTGTGTACTATTTCATTCTAGAAGAATTGCGACCTATTTTAAGTCTATTGGATAATTTAAATATCTTTATTTTTGCATAGTAACTTATTTGATGTATTGTGTAAAACGCTGGACCCAGATTATGGTCTGAGTGAGTAGCGAAGGTGTTTCTGGGAACTTAAACCCGCAGTCCCTTTTTCCGTGTTCAACACTGTTGCTTCGTACGTGAATGTGTGGGTTTTCGTTGTTGTCGTTTTGAAAAATCATATTTATTTGACTATTTTTGTAGACAGATAACTATTTGATTTAAATTGTATTTTTCTATTTCTGTAGACCTCTGACTGTCACTTGATTTGCCCACGTATTTATGGTTACGTTCACACGCAAAAGGCTGTTTCTTGAATCATCATCATCATCCGTGCAGTTGTGTATGTGTGTGTGTGTGTGTGTGTGTGTGTGTATGAATCTATTTATGTATTATTGCTTAGCACACATGGATTTGATTACTATTTAAGTTGGTGGTGTAGTTTATTTGAAGGAAGGAAGCATTGAGGGTTCTACTATGTTCATGGAAAACACTTGAGACTCTCCCTGGTTAGATGGAGGGGTATCAGCCCTCCCCTCACTGATACTCAGAAACTTGAATATAACACATTTTGAAAGGCTTACTAACCTCGAATCTGTGTTGTGACGTGCAATACTGTTTCTAATGTTTGTATAAAAAAAGTGAGAATTGCAGTGTATACCTTTTTAAATGCAGATTTATTTTTTTCATTGCATATTTTGCAAATTTCTGATTCACAGTGTCATTTTTTACTGTCAGAAAAGATGAAACCCCTTTTTTTCATTGCAACTATTTTTAAATCCAGATATCTTTGTACTGATGTAAATGATTGTAGTTATTTTGGATAGTGTTTTGCTAACAAAAGGAGAAACTTTTTCATGCATATTTCTATTTCTTTTTTGTTTGTTGGTTTGTTTTTGTTTCTTGTTTTTTTTATTTTACTCTAATAGTAGCGAAATATTTGGGATAATTTTTCATATTATATGTCATTAATATTATTTTGTATTTTTATGTGGAAAGATATGAATATATAATTTTATGATGCTAACTGCTAAGATATTATTTCAATTTGGATTATTTTTAAAGCTAAAATCTTTGTAATAATGTTAATGTTCTAGTTTCTAAATCAAGTTTGTGTATAGATTCACACAAGTGGTTTATGAAGTGTTCAGACTGTAATTATTACTGAATGGCTCTTTGATATGCAAACTGAATATCATGTTGTTCCTTATTTTTTGATTTGTTTTGTATTTAAATGGGGTGTTGATTACAATCTTTTTCTTTGGTTTCCTGAATAAAGACCCATTCTGTTCAGACACAAGCCACGTCTCAGCTGCATTCTTTGGCTGAACTATTTGTGGTTTGGTCTGGTTTTTGCCATGTTGTTTGACATTTAGGAAGACATATGGCAGTGGTTGTGATTATTGTACAAAGCACTTTTTATAAAGTCGTTTTGTAAAGATTTCCACACGCAGCTCACGAGAGGAATTGAATTCACGAGCCCTTAGGCGCCCCCTGGAGGACAAAACACTGCCCAACCCGGAAGATTATTTAATTCAATTAATTAATTAATTAAAATTTCATTAATTAAAATTTGATGAAAGAGAAAATGAAAATTACCTGCAATATATATCATGTATATTGGCCAAGACAAGTTCACAACATAACCTCTGATGAATGACCTGACGTTACTGTGCCTGGCTCCGCCCATTAATCATGTAATGTTCAGTCTTGAATGAGAACAGAAACCGAAACTTCAGTCAAAGCGTTTCCTCACAGGTAGGCCTGCCGACGCACAAACACAAACAAGGTAATTAGACTTGTGCAGATAGTTGTACATACCCTCAGAATTTGTTAAACCTGTAAAATAAGATAACAGATTCCCCGATGGCGAAGATAATATTTTTACATTAAGCTTTTCCCGTCTTAAAAAGAGTAAAAATATGACAGGACAGGGTTATTCGTTCGTCGAAAAGTTGTGGGAACTCTGTGAAATTGTGTGTTTGTGTTAAAGATGATGTAAAGGCCATTCAAATTGGTCATGTGGAATTCTGTAAAAATATGAGGTGTTTCAGAAGCTGCTGAATGGCCAAGTGAATAAGAACCAAGATGACCATGACCGTGAAGATCAAATTCAGGTTTATTTACTTCTTTAAATATGCCGTGTGAAATTCAGTTTCCTTCAGTGTTCAAATTTAATGGGAGAAGGAAAAAGGAGAGAGAGAAAAATCTCTATCACCCTCTCTATGTCTCTCATAATTTGGAAAAACAAATAAATAAATAAAACATTTATTCCAGAATGAGAATTAAACACGTCTGGTCATTCTAGTCATCTGCACTAGACATGATTATTGATTAGGAAGTTCTAATGTAATGTTATTATTTTAGTATTATTATTATGTACTTTATGCACTACATAGAAGCCTTTTTTTTTTTTTTTTTTACTTTCAAAAACTCGTCCACATTTAAAAATTTGAACACTGGTGGCAATCATGTTATACACATACTGGTGCAAATGATGCTCAACTGACAGAAAGCACTTTGGGTGTCTTGTGCCACTATAGACTTTAGGACAGAGTAAGGTGGGCTGAAAAACGGCACCATGAGTGAGTCTAGTGAAATCAAAGATAATGTCACAACCAGCCACGAGGACAAAGATGACGGCAGCTTCTCTCCTACCGAACCTCACATGTTCAAAGAATCCGAAAGGTATGTTTTATTTTTATTTTTTATTTGTACTTGCTTATTACTGCATTTTCAACTAGAAAGAAGAAATGTAATATTTTCCATCTTCTCAGTATGTCTTTAATATAATTTGTCAATTTGATTGTTTTATACTAAAGTCTTTTGATTAGAACAGTTATTAAAATGAGCCTTATTCAGTTCCTGTTATTGACTGGTGTTTTTCTAGTGTTGAGGTTCATCAGCAGAAGAGAGTTGCATCTCCAGTGCTTAGCTGTGTTTCTATGAAGAGTAATGCATCAATGGATCCTCCAATTAAATTCCAGCAGGAAGGTCCAAGGTAAAACACATTTACTCAGTGAGACTATACTGGCGCCTTGCCTTGCTGATTTGACTGACAACTTTCTCATCATGAGCCAACATTCAAAATATTTCTTTCCTAGTTTAGTTTGCTAAATGTCTGTACTTAGAGCAGAAAATATAGATGGTTATTCAAAAGCACCATTGTCGATGCTCATTTTTAGTTGTAGGTGAAAATTTTGAAGATCCAGTTCAGATGAAGTGTAATATTTTCTAATAGTAACTCGATTTTAAACCTACATTATTGTTGCAAATTCTAATTTTTCTTATTTTTGTCACTGAGTAATATAATGTAAATATTACTGTTACTGTGCACAGGAAAAAGGAGAGGCGAGGATCTAATTACAGCAAAGTTTATTCAAAAACGCAAACAAAAGATAATCCAAACCAGTAATAGGAAAAAAATAAAATAAAGGAACAAGACAAGTTGCAAAGACAACTACCAACAACAGACTACTGAAACACAGGGGTATACATACACAGGGAAACAAGGGGCTAACAAGGAACAGGTGTGAACAATTAATCACTATGGAAACTAATGAGGGTAACTATAGGCAAATTCCAATCGGAAATTTGAAATCCGATCAGAAACAAGGTTGTGTTGTTGCAAAGTGCCGGATGAGCAGAAAATGACAATATAATGGAGATGACAGAACAGAATAAAGCCGCTCACATCAGCATGGGACACACACACTGGATCTGAACGGTTGCGATACAGTGTGGACAGTCAATCATTTTAGATCATATTCCAATCAAATAAATCCCAATCATAAATAATTGGATTTGGACTGACAGTGTGAACATAGCCAAAATTAAGACGTTTGGAACGCACATGGCAAAGGCAGCAATTAATAAAAGACCACATCATTTAATCATTAGCTTCACCTCGAATGTTACCACTACAAAGCTAGGCAGTGATAACAGGAAGATCTTAGTATTGCTGTTAATATGATACAAATAAAAGTACATTTATAATGGAGTTTTTAAAATATGCTTTACATGTGTTACCGATCAGCTCTTAAATTATAAGTTAAGCATTAAACACATTAGGCATTAAACAATTTTTTTTACCAATGAAACTTTTTTAAACTTAATATGAAATGGGTTATTATAGCCAATATCACAACAAAACAACTTATTCTGTGAATTATTGTGTTTATACGTTAACTCCAACTCTCGCGCCATATCTAGATTTAAAATGAACCGCGAGGACTTGACACCCTTGGTCACATGACCATAAATGATTAAATTACTTCCTTGTAGTGACCATAGCACATTCCCTTCGCTCACAAACTTGTGGAAGGGCCCTTTGTGAAGGGATTCAGTTGTTCACTTTCATTTGGGACGGCACTACAAATGGCGTCCCCTTCCCGAAATGCCCTTCAAGGGTGCAAAAAAGCAGTTTGGAATTGCCCTATGGAAACAAAAAAAGGCAGCTACGGAAATAAAGGCAAACAGGAACTAAACACAGTAAGTTAAACACTGGTACAAGGGGAACAGAAAATACTCAAGTCCATGTATCAAAACCAAGAAACACAGATCAAGAGAACATGTAATAATTACTCACTGACAGAAAAACAAGAATTTGCAAGATGCTTTTAAACTAAACGACTTTCAGTCATTCAAGATGTACATTTTATAAGTATTCATGTTCAGTTAAACCCATGTGTTGTTTGCACTATTCTCTACCATTTGAGCTCCCTTCACACCATGTATGTATGATGACGTTCTTCTCTTTACTTATGAATGAGGCTTTTCAGCCATTAAATCACTGTGTTTTGTTCTGCCAAAAGTCTCCCAGCAGACTGGCTTGGTTCTTCCGCCAACACCCATGTGTCCGTTCAGAGTAACTGGTCAATGGATCCACCAACTAATCTCCATATGGCTGATTCTGTATTGTATGTCTGGTCTTGTTTGTATTCTTTTTTACCCTCATAAATATTCGATCATAATTTTTCTGAATCAAAAAGTTGAATACATTGTTTTTTTCGCAGAGAGCAGCCAGTAGAATTGCACACTCAGTCATCCCGAAAGACACAAATGGCTGCTATTTTGAGGGTTAGCCTTTTTTTCATGTTTTACATCATTCACATTCAAAAGAATAGTATATTGTTGAATAAAATATTGTCTGAATATATTTTTCGTTTTTGTGCATTTTGCCTTAGCAACTTCAACGCAATGTGATCACTTTTGTAAAGAAGGAGCTCAGAAAAATCAACAGCGTTTTGGACTCTGATCTCACAGAGTGTACAGAGAGTCAACCAGAAGGAGAAGAAGATGGTCTTGAAGCCAAAGAAGCAGCAGTCAAAATCACATTGCACATATTGAAGTCTATGAAGGAGCAAAGCCTCTTTGACAAGCTACTTAAATGTTAGTATGTGTATATGAGTAGAACATAGTTATCCATTAAATACAGACAAAGTAACAATTTGATTGTTATCTTCCTTATTGTATTTAGTTCATCAGATTGACGCATATCAGCAAAAGCTTAAATCCAGTTTGAAGAACAGGAGCCAGTGTGTATTTGAAGGTATTGCTAAGCAAGGAAATCCATCCCTACTCAAGAAGATCTACACAGAGCTCTACATCACAGAAGGAGGGAGTGGAGAGGTCAACAATGAGCATGAGGTGAGACAGATTGAGACAGCATCCTGGAAACCAGAGACACAGGAAACACAGATCAAATGTAATGACATCTTTAAAGTCCTACCTGGGCAAAACAAACCCCTCAGAACTGTGCTGACTAAAGGAGTTGCTGGAATCGGAAAAACAGTCTCTGTGCAGAAGTTTGTTCTGGACTGGGCGGAAGGAAAAGCCAATCAGGATGTTCATTTCGTGTTCCCATTGCTTTTTCGGGAGCTTAATTTGGTTGGCAAAGAGGAGTACACTTTGGAGAAACTTGTTAATTTGTTCTTCAGAGAAATTGAGGGATTCAAATTTTCAAACTTTGAGAAATACAAAGTCATATTCATCTTTGATGGTTTGGATGAGTGTCGACTTCCTCTTGATTTTAGGGATAACATAAGGTGCTCTGATACAACTGAAGCCGCCTCAGTGGACGTGCTGCTGACCAACCTCATCAAGGGGAATCTGCTTCCTTCTGCTCTCATCTGGATCACCTCTCGGCCAGCAGCAACCAGTCAGATCCCTCCCGAGTGTGTCGACCAGGTCACAGAAGTCCGAGGGTTCAATGATCCTCAGAAGGCAGAGTATTTCAGGAAAAGAATACCTGATCAGAGTCTGGCCAACCAAATCATCACACACATCAAATCATCAAGAAGTCTGTACATTATGTGTCACATCCCAGTGTTCTGCTGGATTTCAGCCACTGTTCTAGAGAAAATGTTGGGTGACAAAGAGATTTTCCACATCCCCAAGTCTCTGACTGAAATGTACACACACTTCCTGATTTTCCAGACATTACAGATGAAGGATAAGTACAGGGATCTCTCGGATTCACACTTGACCAGAGACAACATTCTGTCACTTGGAAAACTGGCCTTCCAGCAATTGAGGAAAGGTTTTGTGATCTTTTATGAAGAAGACCTGGCAGAGTGTGGCATTGATGTCAAGGATGCCTCACTATACTCAGGACTGTGCACGCAGATCTTCAGAGAGGAGTTTGGCTTATACCAAAGGAAAGTCTATTGTTTCGTGCATCTGAGTTTCCAAGAGTATCTTGCAGCTTTGTTTGTTCACCTTCACTGGTTTACAACTCAAAAGCCCAGCAGCGATGAATTCAATATACCATTCCAAGACACAGACTTCGGAAAGCTCTGCATGGATTCATCTCTGTTTGACCTACATAAGAGTGCTGTAAATCAGGCTCTAGAGTCGAGGAATGGGCACTTTGACCTTTTCCTCCGCTTCCTTCTCGGCCTTTCACAGGAGCACAATGAGACCTTGTTTCGACACCTTTCAGTACAAATTGAACACACCGCACACAGCAGTGAGGACACAGTCAAGTACATAAAGGATAAGCTTGGGACAAGTCTTAGCTCAGAGAGGTCCATCAATCTATTCCACTGCCTTAATGAACTGAACGACCATTCTCTTGTAAAGGAAATCCAAACCTTCCTTCACTCTGGAAGACTTTCAATGGAGGTACTTTCAAATGCGCAGTGGTCAGCTCTGGTCTTTGTGCTGCTCACCAGTGACAAGGGACTGGAGACTTTTGACTTGAGAAAATTCTTCAAATCAGATGATTGTCTTTTGAAGCTTCATCCCGTTGTCAAAGTCTGCCAGACTGCCATGTAAGTGTCATCGACTTTTAAATAAAGGTTCAGTATTGAACACATTTTAAGAAATGTTTTTCATAATTCTTAGATTGTCCTCGTGTAAACTGACAAAGAAAAGCTGTCCAGCTCTGGCTTCTGTTCTTGAGTCCAATCCCAGTGTTCTGAGAGAACTGGACCTGAGTTTCAATGACCTTGAAGACAGAGGGGTGAAAAGTCTCTGCTCTGGGCTGAGGAGTCCACATTGCAAACTAGAGACACTAAAGTACTTTTATGCCTCTATTCTATTAACAGTATTAGAAATCAATACAATTGGTATATGGCTGTCCCTCTAACCTGTATTTTTTTTCTAGATTGGAGTTTTGTGGACTCAGAAGAGACAGCTGTTCAGCCCTTGTTGCTGCTCTTAAGTCAAACCCATCACATCTTAAGGAGCTGGACCTGAGCTGCAATAACATCGGAAATGAGGCCGCAACCTGGCTTGTGGGTTTATTGCCTGACTGTGGGCTGGAGACTCTCAGGTCTTTATTTATTTATTTATTAAAAAAAATTCAGTGACGTTTTGATGAATATTGATATGGCAGTTAACAACTTAGTGAATCTGGCCAAAGGATTTCAACCCCTGAACTCTTTCCGTAATCCTTTAATGAAGTAAACTTATCTTTGAATGGGTTGGAAAATGTAACAAATTTGCTCTTTCCAACCAAACCATGCAGTGCAGACCAATTGGTTGTGCACTAAAAGATACAGAATTACTAAAACCCAGTGGCAACATGGCACAGAGCAGCACATAACTATTTGGCTTCCCAAATTGCTAAAAACCACAAGAACTAGTAGAAAGAGTTGATGACCTCTGACTAATGTTTGCATCTTTCAAGAGCTTTTCAATGTCACTTGCAGACTTTCAAGCTGTGGGATCACAAAGGAGGCCTGTGCTTTCCTCACATCTGCTCTGAGTTCAAAACCATGCCAACTTAAGAAACTGGATCTGAGTGATAACAAACTTTGGGACTTGGGAGTCGGGCTGTTTTCTGGGTTACTTGCAAACCCGAACTGTAACATCGAAGAGTTGAGGTAGGCGTGTTATAATATTATCTCTGTAAAATTTCTTTTCTTTTAAGTTTTTGTACTGTTTAGGTGCCTGGAACAGAAGGTATGTCGTCAACTGTTGTATTTGTTCATTTGTTTAAACAGTATTGTGGTAAAAATGGAACACTATGGAAACAGCTTTTTTCTCCTGTACGCGACGGCGATTCTTCCTGTTGAATAAAGTGTTATATAAATGAGTGTCCTGTCATTCTAAAATACTCCTTTACCTCAGCGTCTGTGAAGTGGAGCAGGACAACGTCCCACCAGTTCTTGTTTAGGATTCTCATCCACATACGACTGGTTTTGGGCATTTTTACTGCGTGATAAATAAACAGCACGGCACAACGGTTCATGTGCTCTTTGTCTTCAAATTATGACCATAAATGGATAAATATTAAGCCTGCTGTTTAAAACAAATAAAGAACCAATGTAGGAGAATGGTTATTATGCGCAAACAGCGGGAAACTCTATATTTGTGCAGTGTGCGCATGTCAAAAAATTAATTCTGATTTAAAGCTTGTGAGATATAAACACACACATCGATCACTTGTTTAGCGTTCATGTAAACACTACATTCAGATTCATCAATCGGAATGAATTCAGTCCGATTAAAACAAAAGTTGTGCATGTAAACATAGCCAATGTTGACTACAAACACAGATTCTCTGTCATGCCGTTCTCTCAATATTTACGATTCTTTGCAGTCTTTAGCCGCTGTCTACAATGCGCTGGATCTTTCGATATTCACCGAAAGTAACTCACTCCCGCTGAATGTTTACTCTTTGAATTCTTGCACCAGAGAACAAAACAAGTCGACACCATAATGACTAAAAGTTTGCTAAGCAGTATTTCCTACTAAAGTAAGGTAGTATTTTACTCTTCAAGCATATCCATAACATAATGGTGGGAGTGGCCTTGGATGGCAACATGTTTTCTCTAGTCAGGTGTTTTCTGATCAAGTTTTATTGAAAGCCCATTTTTCCAGCGGTGAAGTAACCCTTTAAAATCTTTAAAATTTTAAAAATTTTATTTTAAAATTTTAAAATTTTAAAAATTTTATTTTAAAATTTTAAAATTTTAAAATTTTAAAATTTTAAAATTAAAATCTAAATTATAGATATAGTTCAAATTAGAACATATCTGCTGCCATGCTTAGCTACATAATTGCTGTATTTTTGGGCCATGTTTTTGTCAAAAGTAATAATAAAATAAAAAAACAACATATTTTTTCTCTTTTTTCAGATTAGAGAGATGCAATTTTACATTTAGAAGTTGTGGACTCAGTATGGAGCACTCTCGTCTCACAGCTCTAGATCTTTCTGACAATGACGTACAGGATTCTGGGATGAAGCAACTCGCGAACTCACTGAAGAATCCATCCTGTAAACTTCAGAAATTAAGGTTATGCTTCATTTTTCACAGCACTTGATCAGCCCTGTTATCGTATGTGACGTTTTTTTTTTTATAAATGATATTGTCTATAAGTTAATCACCTTGTTGAAACTCATGTACTCATAATAATCGACTACTCAACTGCTAGGCTTTACATGTGATATTTATTGACTATCATAGCATTATACTCTATAACTAGATGACTTGAAAACGTGTTGTCATATTCTGCAGGCTGTCGTGTTGCAGACTGACGGATAAGGGTTTCTCATCTCTGGCTTCAGCTCTGAGATCAAACCCCTTCAGCCTCAAAGAGCTGGATTTGAGCAACAATTTCCCTGGATGCTCTGGAATAATGCAGCTTTTTACAGTCCTTGGAGAAAAGAGCTGCGCTCTCGAAAAGATGTGGTCAGTATTTTCCAAAAGCATTTAAAAACAAAACATGGACCTACCATCTATATGCGGACGACACCCAACTTTACTTGCCTTTGAGGACAAATAGTAGGGACTTGAGTGCAAAACTCTTTAGGTGTCTAGAGGAACTAAAACTTGGATGGATGATAATCTTGTCCAGTTGAATAAACGGAAAACAGAAATTATTTTTGGCCATATAGTTTGTAATAAGACTGTAAATGATAACTTAGGCCCATGGGTTAGTTACCTGCAGGGTCAAGTAAAGAACTTGGGAGTCAACTTTTATTCCTCTGAAGTTCGATAGACAGATAAAAACTGTTGTTTGGAACTGCTTTTTTGTTATCTAAGGGCAATAGCCAAATAAATTCGATTCTCTCAGCTAGTGATTTGGAAAGAGTCATTCATGGTTTTATCTTTTCTCGTTTAGATTATTGTAATTGGGACCTGTCATGGTAATGTTGCACGTCCACCTAGTACAAATGTCACGGCAAGGATGCTTATGAATGCTAAGAAGACTGACCGTGTTACGTCATTGTTATCCTCACTGGGCTGGCTACCAATATAGGATTCATTACAAGATTTTGATATATGTTTTTAAAGCAATCAATGGAATGGCTCCAGAATATTTAGTTGAGCTTATTAAGCCTTATAATTTAAGTTTAATGCCAAGATCCATAAAACAAGCTCCTTTTACAATTCCCAGAGTGCGTCTCGAAGGCTGATCTCACTTTGTTTGTCGCTGGTCCAAGATTATGGAACAACCTGCCCATTAAGATTAGATCTTCCTCAACTTTACATATTTTTAAAGACTGTTTAAAGTCATACCTGTGCTTGCTTGCATTTTGACAGGTTTATATTATTTGCATTGGACAGCACTTTGGAGTTACTGTGAGGCATAAAAGGGGCTCTATAAATACCATAAAAAAGTATAATTGAGAGTAAATTATTTGGAGTAAGTGTTGGAGAGATGAGACTCGATGTTTGCATCAAGGATATCAATTATTAAAAGAAAATACATTTTTGAAGATTATAATTGATCTGTTTTTAATCCTGCAGCCTGGACTCTTGTAAACTCACGCCAGATATGTGTGGGCTAGTGGCTAAAGGTCTAAGCCAAAACTTCAGCCTGAAAGAGTTGAACATGAGCAACAACAGTCTTAAAGATGAAGGTGTTCGGTTGCTCTGTCTTGGACTACAGGAGGGCAGTTGTGCATTGAAGACTTTAAAGTAAGATCAAATAACCATTTACAAAATACCCTAATTTCTGTCTAATTTCATTTCATGTATGTGAACAAACAACAGTAATATAACATTACAACAAAACAAGTACACCCCAAAACAACAACAACCAAAACCAATTTAAATAAATAAAATACTCATTTGAGAGTGCAGGTTCAATGAACAACGTCATGACTTTGTTTCCATATGTTTTCGTTTTTAGGTTATCCAACTGTGCTTTCGGTGACAGCTGCTGTGAATACCTGGCATCAGTTCTCAGTTGTCAGTCCGTATCTGTTAAACTGGACCTTAGCAGAAACAACATCAGCCAGGAGATGGAGCAATTTCTGAGCTCTATATCAAACATCAATCTTTTATTCTAGTGTAGATGCAAGTGTAGTTTCACAGGTCAATTGGAAAGTTTAGGATTTTCAGTACCCTATGTATACTGTAGATATTAATGTAACAGGGGGTGGTGGTGGGGTGGGGGGGGGGGAGTACATGAAAAACAGAAGACAAAAAGTGTTCATGAAATGGAATAGAATGTAAAAAGACTTGCATTGAATTAGAAGACATAATAAAGTGCAAATATGCTGCAGTTTGTGCTTAAGTAATTGTCTCAGCAATACTTCATTGTTCTTTGTGTAGTGAGTGATTGCCGTGGCAAGCGTGACCTCACTAAGGAACTCGAGAGGTGTGTCTCTCATAGTCAGCACATCGGGAAAGCTGAACAATCACTGCAAAGATCTTACAGAGATGCACTCGTTCAGAGAGTTGATAAACAGAGACGGACAGAAGCATGAGGTTCGCTAAAGAGAAGCCAGAGAGAGTACAGATTGTGCCAGACACTATGTGCTGCAGGCATTTGGCTTGTTCATGGATGTACAGAGAGGAAGAAAGAAGAAAATAGGACACAGCTCAAAGTTAGGAGTTCAAAAAGGCCATTAAAGGACATTACTGAAAGACTAAATCAAGATGACGAAAACGATCCTGCAACTTACTGGCAAGTTACTATTTTTGTTGTAGTTGAAAGACATTGTATTTTTGTTTTTGTAATTGATTCTAAGATGTGCATTATAACGTTTCAATAAAAGCTGTGTTTTGATTTATCACCATTTGTTGTGTTGTTAAGAGATGTCAGAAGATTATGTTTTGCTAAGATTAGGTCTCGTTTTTTTCATGTGTTGGAAACGTAAGGAATAGTTCACACAAAAAAGTCATGTTGTTCAAAAACCCATCTGAGACCTTTTTCTTCTGTGAAACACTGAAGAAATGTGTGAGTAACAACTTAGATTAGGGTCTTTTTCCCTCACGCAAATATTGTATAGAGCACAAGTCATATGGATCACTGTTATTTTTTTAAGGTGCTTTCATGGAGTTTGTGCAATTTTAAAGGGGTCATGAACTGCACTGTTTTATCGTTTTATAATGTTTCCTGTGGTGCACTTATAATGTTAGAATGATTTTTCCATCAAAAATGGTCATACTTTTTCAATTCATTTTTCCTACTCTGATTTTAGCCTCTGATTTGAACTGTTTGAAGGGCCGTGTCTGCTGTGAGACTTCAGTGTAAACGCCCACTGCTGACATCTTTGCATATGCAATAAGTACTACATGTGGAACACTCTCGAAAACTTTTAGCACGTTTTTACTATTACAGCTCTCAAGGTTAACTAATCGTGAAAATCTATAGCATTATATTTAGATGGAGGCATTAAAGGTTGCAGTGATGATGAGCATGTAGTCGATCACAGACATGTTGAGTGCATGAATGCAGTGATCTCGTCATTGCAACTCAATTTCTGCACTCTTGCGAGTGCTTAATGCTTAAGAGATTAATTTATTATAACTGGAGTTTTGGCAAGAGTCTGTGGTGTTTGACAGCTCCAGCGATTAAGGGATATATATATATATATATATATATATAATTTAATCATAGTTTAAATAACAGATTATTTTCATCCTACTAAGAGAAACAATGTGAAGATGAACATTTAGTCACTGGTTTGATTTACTGACACATAGTCAAAGAACCTCTGACTGTACATGAATTATTACATATCAGAAATATAAATTGCCGGAATTGCGACTGATTTACCAAAGAATCCTCGGTGAAATAATACCGAATACAAATAAATAATGCTCAGATAAGACATTTACATTGTTGAAAATAAATAACCACATTTCTAGCATGAGATCCTTTGGAAGGTAATGTTATTTTAAATGTAATGATCCTGCATCTTTCTTCTCTCCTCGTCATCTCACTAAAACGCCAGTGGGCGGAGCCAAATCTGCAATGATGAAGTAGATGTTGATTTTCTTCTGCAGAATGTGTTAGATAGGCACATTCCACAAGTCCTTCGCTGGGCTTGGTAACAATTAAAGCTGATTTTGGACCAACAGCATGAGAGCGAGTAAATTATGCCAGAGCTTTACTTTTTGTGTGTGTGTAAAGTGTGTGTGTGTGTGTGTGTGAACGGTTCCTTTAACAGACTATAGTTCTGTGTTTAGACAGAGTTGAGTCTGTCTGTTGTCATAGTAGCAGTGTTTGTATATAATTTCACACTTCAGCTGATCATTACAGATGTTTCATTGCATTCTCAATCACAAATTGGATTTAAAAGCATATAAATGCGCGTTACGGTCCAATCTGCTGTCACAGCTGTGCTTGACTCATCAGACAGCACCAAATGTGTTTCTCCAGTAAAAGTATGAAGTACTCCTTTTCAATTTTACTTAATACTCAAGTACTTTATTTTAATGCCATTAAGTAAAAAGTACTGATTAATGACTTTGTCACACATTGATAACTACTGATAATTATTGATAATTCAAATGTGCAAACAAGTAAAAATAACAAAATATACCATATAGTATAAAAGAGGAAAAACAAAGTGTGTAAATGTGTTGACAGATATAAACTCAATTTAAAAACAGATGTCACATAGGACAAAACGTATTAACATTTTAAAAGAACGCTATGCAAACATGCACATTTTTTAGAAACTACGGCAGAGAAAATGCCTGGTCATGAATTTGTGTTATACAAATCAGTCTGTTTAAGGTTGTGGGTTGGTTTAGTGCTGGAAATCAGGTAATCTCACTATTCAAGTGGCATAATTCAGATAGTCAAAGATAAGCAAAGCAGCATGGATGTAGTCAAACTTTCTCTTGGCCAATACTACAACATGTGCTTGTTTTCATTATCAGATGTCTTTTGCAAATCTTGCAAACCTGAATACTGAAACTACCGAAAATCTGCCACCCAAATATTAAAGGAACAAACCGACTTTTTGGGACTTTAGCTTGGTGTTTGGTGTTTTAAGCCCCCAACGGCGCCTTCCAGGCAGCGAGGGGATGGGTAGGTTTAAGGTTGAGGGTAGGGTTAGCTGCCTCTAAGGAGCCATTGGGGGCTTAAAACACCATCGAGCCTTTAGCTTATTCACTGTATCCCCCAGAGTTAGATAAGTCCATACATACCCTTCTCATCTCTGTGCGTGCCGTAACTCTGTCTGACGCTCCCACCGCTAGCCTAGCTTAGCACAAAGACTGGAGGTAAACAGCTCCAGCTAGCATACTGCTCCCAGTAAGTGACAAAATAACACCAACATTTTCCTATTTACATGTTGTGATTTGTATAGTCACAGCCTGTACAAATAACAAGGTCCATATACGTGTGTATTGACAAGGGAGGATTAGTGGAGTACGAGGGCTGGGAGGAAAGCCCTGCCCACAACCCCACTGCGGTGGATGGGAATGCTATGGCCTTTGGAACAGTTTTTGTATTTTTGGAGGTGTTTGTAGATGCATTACTCCTATTTCTCCAGCATCTACAAACACCTCCAAAAATACAAAAACTGTTCCAAAGGCCATAGCATTCCCATCCACCGGTTGTGGGCAGGGCTTTCCTCCCAGCCCTCGTACTCCACTAATCCTCCCTTGTCAATACACACGTATATGGTCACGCTCCGGGGCAACGACTCCTGTCCTCTCTTCAGGCTTATCGATCACCACAGGCTGAAGTCCACTGGCTCTCGGATCTCCATCGTGCCGGTCGTCGGTGGCGGATGGCTGGTCTCTGGATGTGCAGTGGGGCTGGTATCGTCCTCAGCTGAGACAATGGTGAATGGGGAGTTAACCAGCACCCATGCCACAAATGCAGCGAAGTCTTCCCTTGGACCATCCACTAGAAGGTGTGCTTTGGACCGATCGCTCAATTTGGTGTGATAAAATACACAGAGGTCCGGGTAGTGTGTCTGGCACACAAGCTGGATAAAGTCCCGAGTCTGGTCTTCCAGCAGACGGTCTCCCTGCTCCAAGCACAGCAGGAATGTCCATGACAAAAAAGGAACAAAAAAGGGGAGGGACGGGTGTGCGTGCGTGTTGTGTTGTGTGTGTTTACACAGGGAACACGCATCCACTTTACAGATGAGACAAGACAACAAACTGAACAAAATAGGGAGTACTTAGGCCCCGTTTACACGTACATGGTTATTTTAAAAAACGGAGACATTTCCCTTCGTTTGTGCCCTTCGTTTACACGCAAACGGAGAATTCGACTCTGAAAACGATTCTTTCTAAAAACTCCGGCCAGAGTGGAGATTTTGGAAAACTTCATTTGCACATTTGCATGTAAACTGAGAAAAACTATTCGTTGCTGTTGTTGCTATTTTCGGGATTCTGATTGGCAAACGTGGGCTTGAGCTTCTCGTTACACTGCCACCTACAGGTTTGGCATGCTCTTGACAGCATATATACACAGGTTCGTGTAAATGAACACTTTTCTGAAAACTGACAGGTGTGCACAATGTTATTTTTGAAAACGGAGAGTGCGAAATGTCCGTTTATGAAAATAGCCGGCCACGTGTAAACGTAGCCTTATACAGGAACTAAACGAGGGAACTAATGAGATAATTGATGAACACCAGGTGAACTAAATGACTAATCAAACACAGGAAAACTAGGTCACAGGGGAAACACAATAAAACATAACGTAACTATGACAGTATGATAATAATTGCAGATTTTTTTGTGTGTTTTTTTTGTATTGAACATTGATGGAGCAACAGATTTTGTGTGAAAAAAAACCTTTTTTTTTTCTTCATTTTTAAAATTCTTGTGTATGATGTATGTAATGTATAAGGTGGCAAGATGGGCCTTTTAACCCACAGATACATGGGGCAAAAGGAGTTTATTGTTAAATAATATTAATATGTTTTTAACCATGTCTAAGTTAATACTTGTTCAAACTGTTGATTTATTTACCTTAAACAAAACTGAAAATCATTAATAGACCTTTGTCTCAAAATATATTAAATAATTGTAGTGATTCTTATTTGCTACTTAAATCTTCACCATTTAAAAACAAACAAACATCAATTTAGTGCAGATTCAACTTTGCGCTGCTGTCCAAGATCGCGTCAGGGATCAGACGGATCCCAAAAGCGGATGTTTTGAAAGTGCTGCGGCAAGTTTTTGTGCCATTTAGTGGTTTAGAGGAAAATGAAATCAAAGCTGCCTTTTACCCTACCCAACTTTAGCCCCGTTGTACCCTATATCTTATTTTAAGGATTCTTGGATATCACTGGAAAACAAGACTAAATGAAATTTTTCAGCATTAACATAGAGTAATTTGAAGGTATTTTGCAGCGTTTTGCACTCAAGTTTCTCTGTGATGTTGTAGCTCAGGAATGAGCTGGATCAGAGCCTCAGACCAATTACCATATCATCATTCAGAGAGGTCTATAAAATCACTCCTGCTACATGCCATGCATCTGTCAAAACACACACAGTCCTGCAAGAGTTCAGATTTTATTTGTGCATATTTGTGTATGTACTGTATGAACTCACTGTTTGGGTAATGCATGCCCGTGCACTTCTGAATTTGTTAGGACACATCGTGTGATCTTATTTGTATACTTGGAAGGGATACAGTGAGATGTATAATCAGAATCAATTGCTCATGCAGTTGTTTTCCCACTGAAAGCACGTGCTGAGAAGCTGTGCAGTCTGTTTCTGTCTCTTTCAAGACTGGACTTGCAGTTTTTCCTTTTCAAGAGTCTCAGTATTGTGTTTTCATTTCTATTATTTAGCATGTCCACATGCCTTTGGTAAGTTTCCCCTTAGGATCTGGTATCTCTTTTAGTGCTGTAGGTGTTTAAATTTTATAACATTATGTTTTTTTTTTCCTGATATGATGCAATAAAAAGCAAATAATAATGGTTGATGTACATAACGTATGTACATAACATCTGCATTTTTCTAATTTAATACACTTTTTTTTCAATTACAAATAATATCAGTGTGTGGGTGGTCAGCAGACAATCAAAACAATAAAGTGACCTGTTATGAAGTTCAAAAACAGCATTCATTAAGGGGTCATTAATCATCCTCTTCTACTTCATGTGGGATAGTTTATTATTCTGTAATAGTGACATATCTGAATCCTTATAAAAATATACTGGCTTGGGGACCAGCAGGCTAAAGGAAGAGTTCAGACAAAAATGAAAATTCTTGAGGTGAACAATTTGGTTCATTGTTTTTTTACTCCCTTGCTCTTCTATTTTTCTCACTTAGGTCTAAGGATGTGGACAATGGTGGGTGTGATCTGTCTCTCTCAGTGCATTATGGGACAGCAGCTGGAGGCCAGGTCCAAAGGAGCCCTGCCTCAATTCATTTGCAGCATTCCAGGGATGCCAGGGGCACAAGGAAAGTCTGGCCCCCCTGGGCCTCCTGGGGAGGATGGCCATGTCGGAATCCCTGGAAGAGATGGGAGGGATGGACGGAAGGGAGAAAAGGGAGAAAAAGGAGATCCAGGTAGAGTTCTCATTGAATCCAGTTCTCATTCAATGGTGTCAATGTAGGCAGATCAATAATATTGTTGAATATTAACTGTCCCCAACTAAGCAAGCCAAAAGCCAAAGGCGACGAAGTTGCAAGGAATCAAAACTCCATCAGGCAGCATTACAGGTCAGAAGTCAGAGTGGATCAGAACATTCAGAATATTTATCCAGTTTCATCTGGTTGAAGATCGGAGTCATCACGGAGACGGGTTTGTTGAGGATCAGTGCCAATGGCTGTTGTGTCGATGAGGCCTTCACAGGAGAGTCTAGTTGACACAACCTCTGCTGACACTTCTGGGATGTGTTGTGGTTGTGTCTCGGAGCAGGTCCTCCATCTGATCTGGATACGGCCCGGATCCGGCTGACTACAGTAAACCTCAGGATAAACAGAGAGACTAATATTAGCATAGATGCCATTCTTCTTATGATTTAACGAGTACATTGGTGTTAGTGGAAGTGTTCCTGGTTCTGACTGACCTAATTTATGCAGCCTAATTGATGAGTAGTCATCCAAATCTGCTCCTGGTGAGCTCCTGTCCTGCAGAGTTCAGCTCCAACCCCAATCTAACACACCTGAACCAGCTAATCAAGGTGTTCAGACTTACATGGAAATTGCGGGCAGGTGTGTCGGAGCAGGGTTGGATCTGAAGTCTGCAGGAAGGTAGCCCTCCTGGAGCAGGGTTGGAGATTCCTTATCTAGGGTATGGTTTTACCCCAAAAATTCAGCATCTTTAAGAGGACTGTGTTTGTTTCAGGGCCCAGAGGTCGATTCGGGCCAGTGGGAAAACTTGGAGATCGTGGGGAGAGAGGTTTCATTGGGAAACGTGGACCTGAGGGTGATCCTGGAGATTTAGGGCCTCCTGGTTCTGCAGGACGTCGTGGATATAAGGGTGACAAGGGCCAACGTGGCCCTCAGGGAGAACCAGGTATCTGCAGATGTGGAAGTTTGGTTCCCAAATCTGCTTTCTCAGTAGGCATCACCAGTAGCTACCCCACCGAACAATCCCCTATCAAGTTCAACAAAGTCCTGTTTAATGAAGGTGGCCACTACAACCCCGAGACGGGAAAATTCATCTGTGCATACCCAGGAATATACTACTTCTCTTATGACATAACTCTGGCCGACAAGCATCTGGCCATTGGGCTTGTCCATAACGGAGAGTACCGGATAAAGACTTTTGATGCCAACACCGGAAACCATGACGTAGCGTCTGGGTCAACCGTGATGTTTCTCAACCCAGAGGATGAGGTATGGCTGGAGATCTTCTACAAGGACCAGAACGGCCTGTTTTCTGACCCCGGCTGGGCTGACAGTCTGTTCTCTGGGTTTCTAATTTATGCAGATACAAACTATATGGATACATTGGCGGAAGACTACAAATAGCAGCTACGGTAACATCACTAAATGGTGCTACCTATGTACAGTCCATTCCTGTCTGTGACCCTGTATTGGGTCATGCTGTTATTTTCAGCACCTCATGCCATGAACGTTGCATTTACAGACACTGTTTCAATTGATAAAAAGCAGTTGTTAAGAAAAATAAATAAATAAATAAATAGTACAAACCTCAAGAACTCTGAATTCTGTTCCGTCAGCTGTTTTTGCACGGAAGAAGATCTGACTTGCTGAAAGTCACCATGTATATTGTTGACACGAAATACATTATGGTGAAAATGATGATGTTACCGATTATACAAAGGATGAGATCTTTTTTTGACACTTTATACTTATAATTGATCCGTGTGAAATCACAGTCAATCACACAGTTATGATCACTTAATGTCGCACTTTTTGAACCCAGCAATAAGACTCTAATGCTAATGGTTTCAACTGGGGATTTTACCATTGTTAGGCTGGTTTTTCTTTTCCCACATTTATTGGGAATTAACTTTTCCCATATTTTGTACAGTCTGTATATGGCCCACAGCATATTCAAATTCATATAAATCTCACTTAAAATATTTGTATATATATTTTAAGTGTTGATTATATGTCCAAGTTATTTTTATTAATGTTAATATTTACTCACTAAATATACAAAAAAAAGTTGATGCGAAATATTCATTCCCTTGAATTTGATCAATTTTACCCTTCCCTTTGCGAAGTGTTCATTACACTTGTATATTATAAATGTACAAAGAGTATATATTGTTTAATTTGCTGACCAATACACCATTGCTGAGTCTGACTATAATGACATTGTTTGGCATGTTCAGCTAATGCTACATTATTTATTTGCTATGAATTTACGAGTCAAATAAATCCAAATATTTGAACAGAAACTCCCATGGTTTTATTGTGTCGATGAGTCACTTGTATCTTGAATTCAGTTCAGTTTGTCATGGGAGAGTTCATGTGCTGTCAGAGAAAACAGCTCAACCATCTGGACTGTTCAGAGACCTTGACCTGAACAAAAGGATCTAATGGTGTTAGAGTTATATAATATTTGTTTTGAATATGCTGGAGATAAAAAAAAAAAAAAAAAAAAAAAAAGATTTTTTAAATCTGTTTATAAAAATAATAAATAATCAAACATTTTGTTTCAAGGTTGATTTCAAAGATCACATTTTAATAAATGGGATGATTGGACCAGTGTATCCGGCCTTTAATTCTGCTTATATGTGCATGTTAGTGTGTAATTCTTCTCCATATGACACCGACTAGAAATAGTGGGAAAATGTGTTATGGCCAGACAGATGATTTTGGCATTAAAAAGTTTTATATTTTATATATTACACTAAATATCAGTGTAGGCTACTTTATTACTGCCTGCTCTCTGTAAAACACCCTCTCTGAATTCTGATTACAACTATCTGAACAGGATCAAACAACATAAAGTACAGAATTAGTGAATGTATACTCACCATATTGGTTGGTTTTGCATTCTTTAGGAAAAGATGAAACTTGAACAGCTTTAGAGCATATTTTCTGGAGCAAACAGGAAATACTGTGAATAAGGCCTTATTTCTTCCACTAACGAAATACTTGTTTGCATATTGCAGTCGAATAGTTCTCTTTAGTGGTTTAGTCATCTTAGATTATAATTACAATCTACATTATAATCTTAGATTATATACAGTCCAATAAATAGTTGAAATCAAAACGGGGTGTAACGTTTGTTACTGGAACTGGTCTGTTTCAGAAATAATATCATTTTTAAATAATACATCTATTCTGTGTTTAATTAACATCACTCAGACTATGATTGATGTATGGTTGGTTTTGTTTAAATAATCCCCTCTGGCAGCAGGTCCAGTCACAGAAAAGAAGGAAAAGCCCCGAATCCCTTTTAACACATATCATTAAGACTATTCTTGTTATCATGAGCATCAATCGGTCTGAGATTACTGTACCTTTCATGAATAAAAGTGGAGTATTTTATGTATCATTCAAACACTTTGATACAGAGTAATGCTATATGGGTTGTAATGGTGATGATGAATAACGGTAATGCCAACATGGTAATGAATTCTGTATGGGAGACAGAAATAATACACTGGTTGTAGCGTGTGAGATACTGTAAATGTTGACCTGGTATAATGCAGTGTCGCATTTGTTAATATGTAACCAACTCGGTTGATAGTTGTTTTGTAAAATGGTAAGAAATATGCAGTGTTGTTGTCTATTGTTATTTGGGTTTATGAACAGGGGTGGGAGTCAATAAGCTTGTCTTCTTCCCACTCCTTTTCGAGCTGTAATGTAAATTATTTTGTCTTTTTTTCTCTTTTATTATGTATATATATATATTTCTGTTTTTCTTTCTTTAGCTCGAAATAAAATATTCAAATCAAATAATCAGGATTAATGAAAGCGGCAAATTCGTGGTATTATAATTTGAGTGTAAATTGTTATTGCATCTAAGACAATACTGCAGTAATATGTTAGACCTAATCTTTGAGAAAACACTCCTCGATGGAATACAATTAGGCTAGTTTAAAGGTTCAAGAATTATTTTTATTTTTTTTGTGAACATATTTTTGTTTTTACATTAATGATAATTTTAGTCGTATTGTAAACATTGTGTACAAACAAATAAAACATTCATGCAAAATGATCGGATTTAAGCGCTGCCTAGTGGCGTCAGCAGATTTATGTGATTGACGGGAGTCTGGGCCAATGAAAAGCCGCCCTGACACTGAGTGGGACGGACCGGACGCAAACCGCTGTGGGTTCGGTTGCAGCAGATTATTTACATCCGTTACCAGGCAGCGGTACGCAGCATGACGGTAAAACTCTACCAAAATACATATTTAATATCTGCTCCTTCAATGAATTTATGCTTTTCGCATTGTTGCAGTCTGGAAAGCATTTGCATTATTTTTTCACTCAGGGTGATGTTTATTTCCAGCACCGAGAGAATAACGTTACAGAGATTTACTTACTGCACTGGAACTTACTTTATAAGAGAAACATCATGTGTGTGTTTATAGACGAGCGTGTGTTTGCTGGGGATGAGACAGTCAGTCCCTCTGTTATAAACTCACTTTAATACAGTTTCATCAAGAAGTTCCTGTGAAGTCCTTACTTCTGATCTGATATGAATTGGGAAGACATCTGACATCAGTAATTGTATTCAAAATGTCTTCGCCCAGGTAATCTTCCCTTTTTACTACTTCAGGAATACAAAACATAAAGTGTGATTGTTGTACGAGTAAGTTTTCTGTCCTGTTGTCTTCAGTGATGTGCGGGAGAAGATGAGGAAGAAGAGGAGAGAACTGCAGGAGTCTTTAGGAAGAGTCAGAGATGATAAACAGGTTATGATCATAATCAGTATGCAGAACATTATTATTATTACTGGGGGTTTTCAACCTGGGGTCCCGGGAAAAGCCTGGAGAAAAACTTCTAAATAATAAGATTAAAATAAAATAAACAGTATTTAAATAAATTAATTTCAATCAAATGAATGAATACAAAATGTGATAAAAATAAAAATATTAGTTGTTCATCTATTAAATATCTTAAATTAGATTAAAATAAATAAATAAAAATGTATTCATATAAATAAATATAAATTAAACAAAAAATGTATAAAACAAATGTAATTATCTGTTGATACATTTACTGTAGTGAGTAGACACATATATAATGTATCTAAATAAAAACTAATTTTTGATTCATAATATAAATTTTTCAGTGTATAAATTGGGTGTTTTTTATGTAAATTTTAGGACAGGGTCCCTCACACGAGGATGATCATATTTGGGGGTCTGCATCATCTAAAGATTGAAAACCCCTGGTATAATATAATGAACAGTGATTGCCATTTACTATGTTTGCTGTTCATCACCTGTTTTTTACTTTTAGGCAATAGAGCGAAACCGTCGGGTTCCGGAAGTCCATTCATTTTCTCCATAGGGAAAACCGATAACTTCTAAACCTTTAAAGACCGCCCTACCGTGGGCCGTGAGGTTGTTAATCGATAGCATTTGCTTCTGTTGAAGCCGTCAACCCGCATTATTTCAGCTTAGTTTTAAAATAATCATGTTTATTAGCATAATTTGTGGTGAAAAACTACACCACCCATGATGCTGTGCAGAAATTACACCAATCAGAGAGTAGTAACAAGAAAACCCCGCCTCTTAGCTCCGCCCACTCCCATGACACACTGCGAATGACGTAATCATGACGCCCATCCCTACACTCTCTAAAAATATTGAAATGTTCATATATGCAATAAACCTAAAATATATAGTTTTTATACATATAATCAACATTTGTCAACGAGTAGTTTTATATTTTGCCATCATTTTTTATTTGATGATACTGTTCACAATGCTTCATGGGATTGTAGTTCTTTCCCTCACTAAAATTAAGTACACAGTCTGGTCCCTTTGTCTTTTTGTCCAATTTTCAAAACCTTTTTTTGCTTCAAATCACAGTTTCGTTGCTGGCTGGTTTGTTTCATTGCTAATATCCCTCTAACAATATTTTCAAATCCCTATGGGAGAAATGAAAAAAAAAAAAAAACTTCCGGAACCAGTGCCGCTGGAAAAGTGTGCGGGCACTATATGCACATGCACTTACATATTTGCTGTATTTTCTATCTGAAGTTGCTCGACATGTTTGTTATATTAGCATACGAGATGAGCAGAATAGCGCTATAGCTTCACTGAACACATGATTGTGATTGTCAAGTGTGTGCTGATCTGCTGTAGGCTCTGGTTCCGTCAGACTGGGATCTGTCTCGGGACACTGATCACACTGCGGTGGAGGTTGGTTCTGGACTCACCTTTTCATCTTCCTCTAGCGCTCTAACACTTCCCCTCTAGGCTTTCCTTCAGTGTTGCTTAGCTCTTAGTTCTCTCAGATATAAGCATTCTGTCGTCACTCACTCAGCAGAATCTCCACGCTGCTCTTTTCCACACAGTTCAAGTGGAGGGTGATTTAAGGAGTAAAGAGCACCACACCTGTGAATGTGTCTTTAAACTGGTGCATATGATTCCAGGTCTTCTGAAGCCATATGCTTTTACATGAAGCATATGAATCATATGGACCAGTTTTATTTTAATAGGCTGAGTAACACATTTCATTCAATGCTTTTCTTCTGGACTCTCTAGATCATTCTTCTTGTATCCAAGCATGTAACTTCCTTAAAAACTGCTTGTGACCAGTGGGGAAAATGCTGTGCGTTATCATGTGATGTAACTGGATTACTAACAGCTAGGCCTGTCACGATTATTGATTAATGATTGTGGTTATTTGACCTAGTCGCATTTATTTAATAAATAGATAACCGCAATAATTGGGTTTAATTGCACTGCATTATTATAGTATATTATATTATATTATATATTTTTTTAAAACCTGTTGGACTTGTTTTTGACTTTTAACCAGAATTCTGAAAACCTACAAACTGAAAAAAATAAAAATAAAAATGGTCACAATGGACATAAATATAGACATTTAAAACACACACACATATGTATATATATACATATGGAATATTACAATAAAAAATATATGATCATCAACACTGTCTAATGGACATTATATATACACTCACCTAAAGGATTATTAGGAACACCTGTTCAATTTCTCATTAATGCAATTATCTAATCAACCAATCACATGGCAGTTGCTTCAATGCATTTAGGGGTGTGGTCCTGGTCAAGACAATCTCCTGAACTCCAAACTGAATGTCAGAATGGGAAAGAAAGGTGATTTAAGCAATTTTGAGCGTGGCATGGTTGTTGGTGCCAGATGGGCCGGTCTGAGTATTTCACAATCTGCTCAGTTACTGGGATTTTCACACACAACCATTTCTAGGGTTTACAAAGAATGGTGTGAAAAGGGAAAAACATCCAGTATGCGGCAGTCCTGTGGGCGAAAATGCCTTGCTGATGCTAGAGGTCAGAGGAGAATGGGCCGACTGATTCAAGCTGATAGAAGAGCAACTTTGACTGAAATAACCACTCGTTACAACCGAGGTATGCAGCAAAGCATTTGTGAAGCCACAACACACACAACCTTGAGGCGGATGGGCTACAACAGCAGAAGACCCCACCGGGTACCACTCATCTCCACTACAAATAGGAAAAAGAGGCTACAATTTGCACAAGCTCACCAAAATTGGACAGTTGAAGACTGGAAAAATGTTGCCTGGTCTGATGAGTCTCGATTTCTGTTGAGACATTCAGATGGTAGAGTCAGAATTTGGCGTAAACAGAATGAGAACATGGATCCATCATGCCTTGTTACCACTGTGCAGGCTGGTGGTGGTGGTGTAATGGTGTGGGGGATGTTTTCTTGGCACACTTTAGGCCCCTTAGTGCCAATTGGGCATCGTTTAAATGCCATGGCCTACCTGAGCATTGTTTCTGACCATGTCCATCCCTTTATGAACACCATGTACCCATCCTCTGATGGCTACTTCCAGCAGGATAATGCACCATGTCACAAAGCTCGAATCATTTCAAATTGGTTTCTTGAACATGACAATGAGTTCACTGTACTAAAATGGCCCCCACAGTCACCAGATCTCAACCCAATAGAGCATCTTTGGGATGTGGTGGAACGGGAGCTTCGTGCCCTGGATGTGCATCCCACAAATCTCCATCAACTGCAAGATGCTATCCTATCAATATGGGCCAACATTTCTAAAGAATGCTTTCAGCACCTTGTTGAATCAATGCCACGTAGAATTAAGGCAGTTCTGAAGGCGAAAGGGGGTCAAACACAGTATTAGTATGGTGTTCCTAATAATCCTTTAGGTGAGTGTGTATATATATATATATATATATATATATATATATATATATATATATATATATATATATATATACACACACACACACACACACACACACATACATATATATATATATATATATGTGTATGTATATTTATTATACTTATTATATTTTTTATTGTAATATTCCTAAATATGTTATTTTAGGAGCTGGCAGGTGGAGAAGAGGACCCTGGTGAGACACTCAGACGCTCAGTGATGGCAAAGAGAATGAAAAAAAAGAAGAAGGTCAGGACTGTGCTAACTTTATAAATACATGTAGTGTATGATTACCAATATACAGAGTATTTTTTTATTTATTTTTTACGACTACTTGATACAATGATATTTCATTACTATTTTTTTTTTTTTTGAAAATAGTTATTAAAAGTTAAGTTATAATGCAATCAATTTTAATCATTAATTAATTATTTTTCTTTTTGACACAATAATGACTACTACAACAATAAAAAACATACTACTTATGAAAATTCCATTACTATTTATTTATTTAGAAAATGACAATAAAAAGTTAATAATGCAATCAGTTTTAA
This sequence comes from Abramis brama, assembly GCF_963993115.1. Lineage (NCBI taxonomy): Eukaryota > Metazoa > Chordata > Actinopteri > Cypriniformes > Leuciscidae > Abramis > Abramis brama. The sequence continues at coordinate 5,983,074 of NC_139984.1, read as the reverse complement.
CAATTTATTTGCTTCTTTTTTTGATACGATGATTAGCACAACAATAAAACATAATTTTAATTATGATTACTGTTATGCTATTTTCATAATTATTTTTATTTTAGAAAATGAATGGCTATAAAAAGTCAAGTAATAATACAAAGAATACATGAAATAGTTACTTTCCCTGCAGAAGTGTGAATATTGGTACAGGAGATCCTCCCTCTTCGAGGTTGGTAAAGCCTCAGACCTCCTGCACTTGATTGGTTCTGTCTGTAATGTCTGCGTGTGGTCTCCGTGTTGAAGCTGCTGAAGGAGAGGATGGTAGAGTCTCCTCCAGACGAGGAGGTGACAGCAGTGCCGGAGCGGGACAGACCTGATGATGATGATGAGGATGATGTACAGCCAGTGCGCTCACCGAGAGGTGAGGGAACTCTCCGGTTATAGACGTCATTACAGCGCCTAGGTTTCACTAGAGCTACGTCTACATTAATCCATAGATATCATATATAAAGGCTAGATGTCTCGTGCGCGCTGCTGGCCAATGCAGGTCGACGTCCGCACGTGGCGGCCATCTTGCCACAGTGTGCTCGCTCACTCGTTTAATGGTGCATATACTTTTAAATAACCATAACTTGCTCAATTTTCTACCGATTTTCAAACGGTTTGGTTTGTTATAAACGTCAGAGATGTAGTTATGACACTACATACATACACTGCATACATATGAATAATTATAACATACATGTTCAAGCATTCGGAATTATAGCCACGTTAATAACGTTTGTAAGAAACCAAACCGTTTGTAAATCCGTCAATATTTCAGCGAGATATGAGGATTTGTGTGCATGCAGATCACTCACCTTAATTCACAGCTTCACTGCGGTAAGATGGCCGAACGGTGATGCCGGAAGTGACTGCGCCCATAAGACATCTAGCGTTTATATATGATATCTATGCATTAATCCGGATAGATTTGAAAATGGAGTTTTCGTTTAAAAGCGCTCTCCGTCCACACTAGTGTTTTTAAGCGTTTTCAAAAAGTTTCTCATCCACACTGAAACGTCGGAAAACTCTCACAAAAGCTCACTGAGATGATACAGACAGAACAAGACATAATCAAGTTATCATAATTCTTCTGGCAGGATCATTTTATTTAGCTAAATATCTCAGCATTCACTGATCGCACACTGATTCACCAGGTCGCACTCACTCTCCATTATATGTTGGGTCTAAAACACTAAAACTGCTGTCATGTTTTTGCCGCAGATGCGAGTGAATTTTCTGTCATCTTTGCAGGACTGTGATATGAAGAGTGTGCAAAGCAACATATTTTAGCAACAGTGTGAAAGTGAATAGCTCATAACAGGCACAATACCGGTAGAAACATGAATATCTATTGGTACAATATGCGTCACATGACTGAACTTACGTCATTGTTTTTAAATACCTCCGTTTTCACAGTCCACACTACAACTTGAAAACGGCGTTTTCAAATGTATCCACTTTGTGGAGCGTTTTCAAAAAGCTTTGTTTTTGGTTGCTAAAAATGCCATCTCAGTGTGGAGAGAAAAGATGAGTTTTCAAACAAAAGCGTATTAGTGTGGACAAGGCCTGAGGGCTGGGTGCTAAAACAGTATATAGCATGTGACAACTAAAGAAATCATAATGTGAAGCTGTTCAGTTTGGTTTCTTTGCACACTATTCTTACATCCTCACAATCTCTCCAGATCTTCCTCCTCGTCCTGTGATGAGGCCGGGATCCAGCCAATCAGAGACCACCATGAGACAGCGCATGACTGAGAAGCTGAGAGCAGCGAAGGTGAAGTTCGTCTAAAATAGAAAGTGTATTTCAGGATATATTTCAGAATACTAACTCACGGTTGTGCCGTCCCTTCAGTCTAAAGCTGCCAGTCTTCTAGAGCAGGAAAGCATCATTGAGCCCGCCAGCCGGCTACAGAGTCTGCGGGACAGAGAAACCCTCACTCGATTCGACAGAGACGTAAGCACCCCTCCTTTGAAACAGGCAAATTAAAGAAAAAAAGAAAAATGTCAACATGTAATGTATGAAAAGTTAAATTGTCCTGGTATGGTCATGTTTAAAGTGTAGTACTCCCTTTAGTAATAAATGAGAGTGAGAGAGACGAAAACTGTGTTACTTCAGTGGTCCTCTCTGTTTTGTTTTTATTATTTAATCATAGTTTTCCATGTCATGAAACAATTGTAATTCTCAATAAATAAGTAAACAAATATACACACAAAGAAAACAAGAAATATAATAATAATAATAAATACAATATTCCAGACTCTCTCACAGTTATGATTCATTTCACACATAGATGATTGATACACTAACAGATTTTCTATAATAGAACTAAACCAAAATCATTAATAAAACAAACATCCAATTGAACTAAAATAGTAGACGCCAAAACATCTTAATAACAGTTCTTTTTCTGATATCTTATCATTTTTACTAACCTTTAGTAATAAATGAGAGTGAAAGAGACGAAATATACAGTGAAATATTACAAATATACAGTATATTTGTGACCCAAATATACAGGGCAGTCACACTCTCCCCAACAAACTAAGATGTCGTCCCGACATCAATACACACAAAGTCATAAACCAATCCACCAATTTAGTTTCACTTAACTCTCAAATAAAAGTAACAGATCACATATAGTTTTGCAATGCATATTTTCTCTAAGAAATGCATATACAGTATTCCATAAATACGTGACATATTCCTGTTTTACAGACAGTCCTTGTTGGCTGATTAACAGCTTCTCTGAGTTAAACAGTTCATGTTCTCTTGGCTTTTAACAGTCCATGTTCTCTCAGCCTAACAACAGTTTATCCTGTGTGAGTGCAACAGTCCCTTGTTTGGCAAGTTAATTGCAATTAATTAAGGCAGTCAGTGAATGTATGATGGCAATTTGTGTCAAAAGTTTGTGTGGTTAAAGTTATCTCTTGCATTTTGCACACTGTAGCATGTAGGAGTTCCAAAGTTTTCATATCTGAATCTCTCTGGTGGCCGTTGTTGTCGAGCTCCAGATGGTTCCTCTACAGGATTCATCTGCACAGTTAGGTGTTGAGGTAAATGTTGCTCTTCAGCGGGTACATTTTCTTCAGGTAAGTATCGTTCAGATAACTGTAGTTCTTCAGTAGGTGTTTTTTGTTCTTTAGTGGGTGACTCGACATTTGCTAGTTCATCTTGTTCCGATTCAGCTAGGTGTGGCAACACATTCGAGTTAAACATTTCCTCTGACTGTTCTGATGATTTTTCACAGGTAGGTAACAGTTGTGGTGTGGTTTCCACTTCTATCTGGTTATGACTATTTTGTTGGGCCCTAAACTGGTAAGGCTTTACTCGGACATAGTACTCATCGTCACTTTCACTGTCGTTCTCTAGCTCATGTTCCTCCCTTCTCTTGGAAGGTGAAGCTGCATGTTTTTGTTGGTGTTTTCGCTTTGGTGTAGAGTTTTGAGTCTGTGGAGTAACCAGAGGTAAGTGATCACAGGGGAGAAGATGATTTCGATGCAACACTCTTGCTCTACCTTTGCCCTGTTCTGGTTTCACTTCATAGATTGGAGTATCCTCAGCAGCCTGGCGGATGACAATATGGACTTCATCCTCCCAATAATTTCTAAGTTTCCCTGGACCCCCCCTTGGAGTCATGTTCTTCACGAGAACTCTACTGCCAGGATATAAATTTGTACATCTTACTTTTTGGTCATAATGTCTTTTGTTTCTCTCAGTATTCTTTTTCACATGTTCTCTGGCAATCTCATAGGCCTCTTGCATACCCTTTGTCCACCTCTCCACATATTCACTTTGACTTATGGAACTGTTATCTGGATTGAGGCCAAACAATGCGTCAACTGGAAGTCTTGGAGAGCGACCAAACAGGAGGTAGAAAGGTGAGAATCCAGTCACTTCGACTTCCAAGTATTTTTGGAGTTGGTCGAAGAGCTGATTTTCGAATTCCCTGCCTTGGTCATGGTGAATTCGTTAGGGAAACCCAAATCTCAGGGCAAAATCATTGAACAAACGGTCTGCTACAGTTTTTCCTGATTTTGAAGTTGTAGCATACACCTGCACGAATCGAGTGAAATGGTCGATAATAACAAGGATATACTCATAACCCCCCTTGCACTTATCCAAGTGAAGGAAGTCGATGGATACTAACTCAAATGGATGGGTTGTCTTAATGCTCTTGAGGGGTGCCCTTGTCTCTCTGCATGTTTTTTTTTTGTTTTATGCATGAACAGGTTCTCAGCACATAGTGTTCAATATCCTTTTGCATATAGGGCCAGAAGAAACGATCTCTAATGAGGCTGGTTGTGCGGTCAAGGCCTTGGTGGCCCATCTCGTCATGCAGTTCTCTCAAGACAGTTCTCTTAAACTGGGCAGGCACCACTTGCTGCATTCGCTGCATACATTATGCCATGCTCGTCCAACACCAGCTTGTCCCACTCACGTATTAGACCTCTCAATGTAGGATTGGCTGACCGGCACTGTTTGGAAGAAGGTCTACTTTCTAACTGCAAGTAGTCTATAATTTCTTTGACATTCTTGTCGTCCCTCTGTGCTTGTTGTATCTCTTTTTCTGATAATGAGTTGTAGGGTTCATCACCCATCTCCAATGATGCTGGTGTACACTGACAGACTAGTGTAAGGGGTGGATCTGGATCATTCTGAACATCCACAGCTTGAATTGTGGCTCCCACACACTATGATGAGAGTTCCTCCGTACATTCTCTCATTACTGTCTCTACATCTGTTGGCATTCTGGATAGTGAATCAGCATCCACATTCTCTTTACCTGGGCGATAGCGAATGGTGAAATGGAAGTCTGCAAGTTCAGCAACCCATCTGTATCCGGTGGCATTTAACTTTGCAGAGGAAAGTACATACGTGAGGGGATTGTTATCACTGAACACGGTAAAGGTAGGTGCATAATAGAGGTAGTCTCGAAACTTTTCTGTGATAGCCCATTTGAGGGCTAGAAACTCCAACTTTCCGCTGTGCAGGTGGTAATTTATCTCTGCAGTCGTCAAGGTCCTTGAACCATATGCTATCACTCTTAGCTTGCCATTCTGGTTCTGATATAAGACAGCACCAAGGCCTTGGTTGGACACATCTGTGTGAAGCACAAATGGTTGTGAAAAGCCTGGGAACCCCAGCACTGGAGGCTGTACCAAGCAATCAATCAGTTTTGACAATGTTTCTTGGTGATACTCCATCCACACAATTTGCTTACTAGATGGCACCACATGACTTTTTCGGCCTGTTCCTGTTTTGCTTTTACTCTTCTTTGGGCCTTCTTCTCTTTCAGTAGTGACTTTTAAAAGGTCGTAAAGGGGTTTGGCAATCCTTGAAAAGTCCTTGATATACTGGCGATAATAGCTCAGTAAGTAAGTAAGTAAGTAAGTAAGTAATTTTAATTTATAAAGCACATTTACACACAGCGCAAGCTGACCAAAGTGCTGTACACTCAAGGCCTAAGATCTTCCGTAACTCTCCCACAGTGCTTGGCCTCTTATCCTTAAGTGCTGTAATGGCAACAGTGTCAGCAGGGTCCATTCGACTGCCTTCTGCAGAAACAATTAGACCTAGGTAAAGCACCTCATTCTTGAACAGCTCACATTTCCGTGGTTTCAACTTTACTCCATGAACTTTTAACCGTTGTAACACCTTTCTTGTCGCTTCAAGATGTCTGTCAAAATTCTTTGTAAAAACCAGGATGTCATCCAGGTAAGGCACACACATTTCATCTCTTAGTCCTTCCAAGCACTCCTCCATGAAATGCTGAAATGCCGCAGGTGCATTCATGAGGCCGAAGGGGATACAAAACCCACTCATATAAACCCCAAGGTGTACTGAATGCTGTCAAATGTCTGCTCTCTGGGGACATAAAGCCTTGGTGGTAAGCTTTGCCCTGATCTAATACAGAAAACCATGCATTACCTCCTAAACTGTCCATAATGTCCTGTACTCTAGGGATAGGCTGGCGATCAGGCAGTGTCTTTCTATTGAGATCTCTATAGTCGATACACAACCTAAGGCTGCCATCCTTCTTACGAACACATACGATTGGCGAAGAGTAGGGAGAATGGGTTTTCTCAATCCAGCCCTGGGCAATCAAGTCATGCAGGTAGTCCTTCATTTCCTGATACAGTGGCTTAGGAGCTGAAGTGTATATGCGGACAACAGGCGTATTGTCAGTCAAGGAGATACCTAGTTGAAGACCCTTGATGCATCCCAATATCGTCATCTGACTTTGAAAACGATTGACACTCTTCTCGCAGCAACTGTTTAACTTTGTTTTGCTGGTGCATAGGTAAGTGACTTACATCAACAGGTGGGTCCCACAATTCTTCACTGTTACCTATGTCCGCGCTGGTGGCTTTTTCACCATCACTGATAATTGCAGTTGTTGCACAATGTGATGCTGCAGCTGGTAATACAGACTTTATTGACTGCATTGTCCCAAGCTCAGTTTTCCCTGCAAGCCTGATATCATGGTCCGTGATGTTCTGCACACTGATCTTAACCACTTGGTGACTTCCTTTTTTCAGAGTTAGTAGAGTTTCCATGGGTTCAAGACCATCTGGACACTGTGGATTTACATGTGGTTCGAACAGGAGAACACTGTCTTGCTTCACATATGACACTTTAACTTGACACTGTATCTGCATAATTGTGTGTTTTGGTATATTTACAGAGTTTTTCGTCGTTTTCACCAAGTATTCACTAGGATTCTCAGCAGTAACAAGATTAATGAAGCTCTGTATCTTATTTTTCTTCATGCCAGGGAAGGCATACTTAACAATCTTCTGCAAATGTCCTTTACTCTCTTCACTGTTTTCATTAATTTCACTCTGCCTCATCACTTGTTCAATCACGTTGTAGCCAATGATTGGCTTGGATAACCTTTGATCTTTTAAAACAAGAACAGGAATGACTAACTCCTTTATACTGTCAACAGGGGAAGCCAATTTGAAGGTTATCTCTACCCATCCAACATAAGGCATATTGGTCCCGTTGGCTGCCACAAGCTGCAGGCTATCTGGGGCATCTGTTGCCTCAGAAATGTCTTTCAGTCTCACCTCAGGTATGTACTTGTTCCTCCATTGTTCGTCTACAATACATACTTGGGAACCTGTGTCCCATAATGCCTCAGTTTTGTGCCCTTGTAAGTAGCAGGTTACCAGACATTGTTTGCCGACGAGAGAAGTTACAGGTGAGTATTTGTTGACTTAACATGAAGCTGTTAAGATGTTATCAAGTGGAGGAAACTTAGAGTGTTGCTGTGAATTTTCCAAGTGTTGCCTTGAATGTTGGTGGGACATTTTGGCTGTCTGGGTCACTCCCTGTCCCGTGGAGGCAACCCGTTCCCGTTTAAAGGAGTTCTATTTTGAAATCTTGCACCTCTGGTTCTGCAGCCTGCTGAAAAGTGCTCACTGCTACCACAACAATAACAATGAGTACATAGCTCCTCTGGTCCCCTTTGCTGGCAATGGAAGCACTGTCTTGTTCGTTGAGGATGTGACTGTCGAAACTGCTGAGGGTACTGTGGTGTCGATATTGTTGATGTAAATTGCTGGGGCGCTGTGTTCAGCTGTGGTAAGTCATATAGACTGTGGTGAGGCATATAGTGATGGTTGAGCCGCATACTATGTTGAGACTGGATGTTGCAAGGGTTGTGGTAATGATGTAGAATATGGTTGCAGACTGCGGAACTGTGATGTTGTATGTTGTTGCTGCGGAACAGCATTCTGTTGGGGTTTAGGGTGACGGGGCTGTAATGGATACTGACGCTGTTCATGTGTGGGGTGACTTGTTTCCCATGTTTGATTTGGCAGCTCTTTTCTCCACTCTGCTACTGGCTGGTAACTTTGTGAGAAATCCTGCGACGGCTGGTGAATCGTCGTCATCGTCACTGGAGTCTTATTACTGACTGCAAAACACTGAGGGACAGGTGAGGGCTGTTGAATTGTTTCTTTAATTTGCATTATTTCTTCGCTTAAACTTTTCAGTTGTGACATCAGGTCAAACTTTGTCTGTTTTGTTTGGTGTTTTGGTTCATGAACAGGTTCATTTAACTGTGTGACATGAACAGCAGCACTACGTTCGGATTTCCTTTTGCTTTGTCTTTTAGACTCATGGGAACAAGCAACATTTAATCTCTCCAACAACACTTCATCTGAAATTGTGGGGTCAGACAGAAATGGCTGGAGGTCACTCTGAATACGGTCATTCTGTAAGCCAGTCAGAACAGTATGAAGGAACATGTTTTGGACTAGAGCTGGGTCATATTTTAAGCCGGACTCATCTTCTTGTGAAGCAAACAGGATTTTCTGTCTTAGATCAAGAACACGAATGAGAAAGCTTTGTGGTGATTCTTTAGTACGCTGAGCCTCTGAAGTAAGCTGTTTGTATAGTTCTGTGGCATTTTTCTCTTGATAGTGAGAGCGGAGAATTCTTCTTAATGTTGGAAGCGTGAGGTCTGATTTGCCCTCGAGATAACTACGCAACTGAAGCCCAGGTGTGATCGCTTGAATGACCGAATCCATAATGTCTTGCTCAAGGTAGCCCTTATTCAACCCACTCTCTATTTGACGTGCAAGACTAGAGAATGACAATCTATCCTTCTGACCTGGCTCACCCATGAGACCTGAAATCTTTAAGTCTTTGTGCCATATGGCTGGTGCGATTTGTCTCTGTGATGCGTGTGGAGCATCCACCAGTGTATGATCAGTTGTTTCTTGTCGTGTTGTTGTACTCTGTGAGACAGCAGGACTTAAGTACACGGCAGACTCAGTCATACTTTCAAGTTGTCGAAATTGTTTTTGAGCTACCTTTATCTCTTTTTCAGGTGGTCTTAACTCTGTCCTCCGCTCAGTCCCATTTACATTAGTCATCATCATATCACTTAATTGCTCATTGATGCTGAGAAGCTCAGCCATGCCTCCATCCTCCAGTTCTTCTAATTCTTTTCTTAATAGATGATTACTGAGGAGATTTACTAAAGACAGGCGTGTTGAATTTCCAATGTCCCCTGAGGAAATGTTTAAGAATTGACAGAGTTATATGAGCTTTCCTCGTGTTAGTGTGCATAGTCGATCACCTATTTCTTCTTGAAGACTCTGAAGTGTATCCATCTCTATCTGCAGTGGCTGACAGTATGTGGAAAATGGATGTTTACCGTTGCTGACTTGACTTAGGCTGCCTTTAGTAATCACTGTACTCTGTTTTGTTTGAGGATGCCACAGTCGTCATGGCAACTCTCAACTCCCAACTGCCAATCCGAATTCAGAAAATGCAATTGTCCAGTGCAAACTCATTATAATTATAGTAGTTTAAATAAAACATACATAAACTGTAAATAAATTGAAATAGACATATATCAATACAAAATAATATATGTAAGGAATAATTGACGACAGGCCGTTGAATTATTAGAAAAATAATGCACACCCGAGGTGGTAATGCGGTCACGACGCGAAGCGGCTGCATGTTTTTTTCTTGTTATGAATTGTATCCTATTTTCCGTTATTACAGTTAACTACGCGAAGTGATATGGAACTGTAATGCGGTCAAGACCTGCCTGGAACTACTTTAGCCGTGCGTTTCCCTGAAAATAATGCACACCTTAGAACGTTCGTCAACCAATCAGATTCAAGCATTCAACGGCCCTGTAGTATAAATATATATAAACACTTAAACACTTTTGTGACCCAAATATACAGGGCAGTCACAAAAGCATTCTTTGTCTCATTTAGTTTCTCTGTCACCATAAACCAAGTATTATAATATATACTTCCGTTCAAAGTAGATTTCTTTTATTCAGCAAGGACCATTAAATTGATCAAAAGTGACAGTAAAGATAATGCTACAAAAGATTTTTATTTAAGTAAATGCTGTTATTATCTTTCTATTCATCAAAGAATCCTGAAAAAACACTGTTTCCACACAAATATTGAGCAGCACAACTGTTTTCAACACTGATAATAATCATAAATGTTTCTTGAGCATCAAATCATCATATTAGAGTGATTTCTGAAGGATCATGTGACACTGAAGACTGGAGTAATGATGCTGAAAATTCAGCTTTGATCACAGGAATAATTAGATTTTTACAACATATTCTCATGGAAATCAGTGATTTAAAGTTGTGATATTTCACAATATTACTGTTTTTACTATATTTTTAATCAAATAAATGCAGTCTTGGTGGTGAGCTTAAGAGACTTCTCTCAAAAACATTAAGTCCCCCTGTGGTGAAAGTCAAGTTTTTAATGTAGTTTATATGTCTATGTGGTGTTTTTAATATACTTTAAGACAAACCATGTGTACATTCATAAGTCATAACACCATTGCTGAGTATTTTCTTCTTAAAACTGCAGTGAACCAAAGACAGTCTCAAAAACACGCTTTGAAATCGCTGGTGTTTCTGACGTCACAAACTACCTTGTAACCAATCAGATCAACGTGTGATCGTCAACGATCTCTGAGCTGAGTGAGTGAGTGGAGGCGGGGCTCATTTGCATATTCATAGAACTGCGTATACTAAATGAGGCAAGGCTGTAGAGTTACATTCAAGATATTTTAAGGCATGAAGAAAAAAATTTCAAGGAAAAAATGCTTAAATATGTCCATTTGGTGATCAAAGATGAGTTTTAAATGATTGACTGCAGGGGGACTTCTGAAAAAAAACTTCTGAACAGTAGTAAATACAAATGATTTTATATGTTCATTTTATAATTAAGAGTAAAACACACCACCTCTCGTTTAGAAGTTTGAAATGTAATCTGATCTGCTCTCATCCTGTCATGGTGTCCTCCTCCAGACGGATCCAGATCTACGGGCTGATGAAGACTCTTCCTTCACTGCCAGGCTGAAGTTTCGTGATGTGGCCAGACGTGCAACCAAAGACATAAGGGTAAGAAGAGACTCCTGTTTCTGCTGGTAAGGTAAAGAAAGCAATAGATATTACATATTATAAAAGGATAGATTCTGACTTTTTAATATTTCATTACACTCTACATTGTGCATAGTTGCATGTGTGTATTAATAAATATGATATTTCCCACATCAGGTGAAGTATGTGAACAGAATTAATTAAGAAATACATTAGAAATCATCAAATCCTGACATAGATGCGTGTGTTTGGTTTCTGAGCAGACCGAAGCTGGTTTGCCGACCGCTGAAGAGGCGTACAACTTCTTCACCTTCAACTTCGACCCAGAGCCTCAACAGCAACACCCACGTAAGAAAAGACGTCCCGGGAGAAGAGAAGCAGAGGAGGGAGGAGAGGGGGAATCAGGGGAAGAAGACGGAGAGGATGAAGAAGAAGGGGAGGAAGAGAGGGAGTGTGAAGGAGAGGAAGAGTCTGAAGCCAGGGTGACTTGTGTTTGTGTGTTTGTTTCTGATTAGAATAAACAACAGAGACTGTTTATGGTATATGTACTTTATGTTAAGATCGACACTAACAAACAACAATGTAATTTCCACATGTAAATTATATCAGTGACCAAACGTTGACCATTCAATCAGCAGACATATTTTAGGGTCCGTGAACCAAAATATTGGGTAAAAAATGAGGGCTGTCAATGTTAACGCATGCGACTAATTCAAAATTAACGCGTTAAAATAATTTAACACAAATAAATTACTAAAGCCTGTGAAATTGCTTCATTAACGAAAATCGAACATTAGCGAAATCATTCAAACAATCGATCCAAACAGCGCTAAGTTAAAGAGAACCAGCTTGTTACATCAGAGATGAGACTCACGTCACGTTGTAGGTTTTCATTTTTACGATAAGTATGCGATTAATCATGATTAAAAATAGTAATTGACAGCTCTAGTTAAAATGTATATACATTAAACATATTTTAATATATGACTAGTCACCTTTTTAATACATTTTTTGCAGTTCATTGGGCAATGACTTATTATACAAATATATTTTAAGTTTTCGATACAGTGTCTCAATTAATATTAGCCCTTAAAAATTGCATTTATTGCAATTTTAAAGAATTACAACAACTACAAAAAAGTTTTAGATTAGATATAGCGTGTTTCATTACTTGCAGATTTCATCTCAACTACCCTTAATGCAATTCAATCCCTGTTTAGGATGAAGATGCTCCACTGGTCAGAGATGAGGAGGAGGATTTGTTCATCATTGACCAGTCAGCACAGGACTTCCTGGAAGTGAGGAGAGCGGAGTATATGGACTACAGTAGGCGACTGCAGAGGGAGCGAGAGGCACTGTTTGTTCCCAGCATGAGGACAGGTACACAAACAGAAACGCTCCTTATCTTAACCCTCTTCTGGCAGGTCGAATGATGGGTACACCTTGTGTCCCACAGTTCCTGCCTCGAGTAAGCTGGCCGAGAACGTGCGTCCCCGTTACCTGGAGGAGGAGGGGTTATATGTGGGCGAGAGGCCACACGTCTGCCTGACAAATCAGAACATTTTGGAAAACCGAATACTCAAGCAGGGCGAGGTAATGAAAAGAAATCATGATCGGGCAAGAGCACAAAACTTCATATACTAACATCTATAAAAATTAGGGATGCGCCGATATGAACATTTTGGCTGATACCGATAACCGATAACTCTTTATATTTGAAAGCCGATAATCGATATATATATATATAAGCCGATAAATCCAAATCTAAATCTGATTACAAAAACAAAAGTCTCACCATTAAAATCCATGTCCCAAGCACACAATTATAAAAATGTTTTCATAATTTCATGTAGTCTATATGACAGACACATGTTGCACTGAACTTTTCCAATCATATTTCAAGCAATTCAAAACCATTATGGTGAACAGTGCGCATCTGAAGTGTCTCAGCTGGAGGAAATAATACATTATTTATCAGCTTTATATATATTGGCCAAATTTCTTAATTGGGCCGTTAACGTTAACATTAAAAATGAACATGTATTGGCCGATACCGATATGGTGGTCGATAGTGAGGAAAATAAGTATTTGAACACCCTGCTATTTTGCAAGTTCTCCCACTTGGAGATCATGGAGGGGTCTGAAATTGTCATCGTAGGTGCATGTCCACTGTGAGAGACATAATCTAAAAAAAAAAATCCAGAAGTCACAATATATGATTTTTTAACTATTTATTTGTATGATACAGCTGCAAATAAGTATTTGAACACCTGTCTATCAGCTAGAATTCTGACCCTCAAAGACCTGTTAGTCTGCCTTTAAAATGTCCACCTCCACTCCATTTATTATCCTAAATTAGATGCACCTGTTTGAGGTCGTTAGCTGCATAAAGACACCTGTCCACCCCATACAATCAGTAAGAATCCAACTACTAACATGGCCAAGACCAAAGAGCTGTCCAAAGACACTAGAGACAAAATTGTACACCTCCACAAGGCTGGAAAGGGCTACGGGGAAATTGCCAAGCAGCTTGGTGAGAAAAGGTCCACTGTTGGAGCAATCATTAGAAAATGGAAGAAGCTAAACATGACTGTCAATCTCCCTCGGACTGGGGCTCCATGCAAGATCTCACCTCGTGGGGTCTCAATGATCCTAAGAAAGGTGAGAAATCAGCCCAGAACTACACGGGAGGAGCTGGTCAATGACCTGAAAAGAGCTGGGACCACCGTTTCCAAGGTTACTGTTAGTAATACACTAAGACGTCATGGTTTGAAATCATGCATGGCACGGAAGGTTCCCCTGCTTAAACCAGCACATGTCAAGGCCCGTTTTAAGTTTGCCAATGACCATTTGGATGATCCAGAGGAGTCATGGGAGAAAGTCATGTGGTCAGATGAGACCAAAATAGAACTTTTTGGTCATAATTCCACTAAACGTGTTTGGAGGAAGAAGAATGATGAGTACCATCCCAAGAACACCATCCCTACTGTGAAGCATGGGGGTGGTAGCATCATGCTTTGGGGGTGTTTTTCTGCACATGGGACAGGGCGACTGCACTGTATTAAGGAGAGGATGACCGGGGCCATGTATTGCGAGATTTTGGGGAACAACCTCCTTCCCTCAGTTAGAGCATTGAAGATGGGTCGAGGCTGGGTCTTCCAACATGACAATGACCCGAAGCACACAGCCAGGATAACCAAGGAGTGGCTCTGTAAGAAGCATATCAAGGTTCTGGCGTGGCCTAGCCAGTCTCCAGACCTAAACCCAATAGAGAATCTTTGGAGGGAGCTCAAACTCCGTGTTTCTCAGCGACAGCCCAGAAACCTGACTGATCTAGAGAAGATCTGTGTGGAGGAGTGGGCCAAAATCCCTCCTGCAGTGTGTGCAAACCTGGTGAAAAACTACAGGAAACGTTTGACCTCTGTAATTGCAAACAAAGGCTACTGTACCAAATATTAACATTGATTTTCTCAGGTGTTCAAATACTTATTTGCAGCTGTATCATACAAATAAATAGTTAAAAAATCATACATTGTGATTTCTGGATTTTTTTTTTTTAGATTGTCTCTCACAGTGGACATGCACCTACGATGACAGTTTCAGACCCCTCCATGATTTCTAAGTGGGAGTACTTGCAAAATAGCAGGGTGTTCAAATACTTATTTTCCTCACTGTATATCGTGCATTCCTAATGAAAATGATACTGTAAAAAACAAATGTTTACAAATGTTATTATCCTAATGTGAGTGTTTGTGGTTTGTGCAGGGAAGGAAGTGGTTTGGAGACGATGGGCGTATTCTGGCTCTGCCCGACCCAATCAAAGAGTCCTCCTCCAGACCGCCTCTCTTCCACCTGGAGGATGAGCTGGACCCTGCGCTGCAGACGGCCTACAGAAAGGTCAGAGATCCAGCTAAAGAGAACTATAATCACATTAGATTTTCTGTGTTTTTCTTCTCGGAAGCTTTGCGTTTTAATGAGCTGATAAAACATTTAAACTCAAATCAATATTTCATGTCTTAATTATTTACTTATGTGGCAAATAAGCGTGTACTAAGTTGCTCTGTAATAAGCACTTTGCGTTGGTTTTCTAATCACCATGTTTAGGTTTATTTTGTGATAACAACCGGCTGCATGTACATAATGCTTTATATTACAAACCCATTTTTTTGACAGTGTCCCGTTAATACAAGACCCCAGGCTGCTTCAATCAGTGCTTTCAAAAAATAACTAGTTATTAGATTTGGCAAAGGAGACATGACTCGTACGATGCACTGGTTTTGGATGACAGTTGTCTATGGTCCCAAGGCACCAGACCTCTGATGCTTGTCTTGAGATGAAGAATCCACTGTTTTCTTTCCCACATAAAATTATTGGAATCAACACAAAACCCTGTTTACAATCTATTTTCCTTTTCTTTTTTTTCTTTTTTTGACTTTAGAAGATAATTAATTCCAGGGACCCCAGGTCACTAGGTCTGGAAAACATGGAATAAAATCTCATGGCAAGTTGTGAAAATTTCTAAAGTGAATATTTTTTTTTACTAGCTTAGCTTAGCTCTAAATATATTTCATGCTCTTTTACGACTTTTAAAAATCATGCTAAAATACAATCCTGTAATGTTTACTAGCACTTTTTGGTTTCAAATCCTCCATGCAGCCTGTTTCCAGGCAATATGAACCACCAATAATATTTGTTAAGATGAGAGGTGTGAGAACGGAGATGGGATCCAGATGTGTGGTGATGTCACGGATTCTGCTGTGAGACGGGGCAGTGAGGTCACATGTGCCGGTCACGCCTTACAGAACTCAAAATAGGAGATATGTAATGGATATTAGGATGTACTCTCTCACACACACACACACACACACACACACACACACACACACACACACACACACACACACACACACAACGGAGTGATAACACACCCACTCAGCCATGTGTGTTTAATAAACCGAGATACTTGAAATGCAAATTGAAATGAATCAGAAGAACACACCATGAGGACATCTGAATATTAAAGTGCTCACAGACATGTGGAGCTAATTGACACAAAGTGTTCTGGTAATGCAACCCATTAAAACATAAAAGAGTGAGAATGAGAATCATGAAGTGGATATCAGGAGTGCATGGCTGATAACCAATTAGAAAGCCACAGTATACTCAGTCCTCATGCACAGTACAGGCAGTAGAGGAGTAGTGTTGACTATCAACCATTCAACCCTGTTACTAAGAAAGAAAAACGATTACAGGCACTTTCCATGGTACGCTACAAAACAGGACCTGACTCAAAGTTTTGTGTTTTTCCATTTTCTTTCAGAACAAGTGAATGTTGACATGTCAACTCTAATGTTATGATAAAGTTGCTAAATGCTAAAGTTGTCACGGTACGTGGTATTGAAGCACATGAAGGGGAGGAATAATACTAGGAGAAAGACTTAAATAACAATATTCTGGAAAACGCAGGAGTAAAACACGCACGCTAACGTTAACGAGAACCAACAAACACTAAGGGAGAACTGAAGGCTTATAAGCATGACCAAACAAAGGAAACTAATAAGTTGATAAGACACAGGTGAATGAAATGACTAATTAAACTAATTCTCACTATTAACTAGTTGCTAATTTGCATGCATTCACTAGGATATTGACTGTTTATTAGTACATATAAAGCACATATTAATGTCTTATTCTGCATGATTATATTCTACATCCCTTAATTCTAACCAATACCTAAACTTAACAACTACCTTACTAACTATTAATAAGCAGTACACAGAAGATAGTAGTTAATAGTTAGTTAATAGTGAGAACTGGACCCTAAACTCATATTTGGTCACAATCATCTACAAAACTGAAAAGCATCTCTTTGTGTTATAAAAGTGCAAAATAAACAGAATAATGAAAAATAAAACAGCAACATTTAAGCCATCATTTAAGGTCATACAGATAAGAGTAAGACGTCATTCGAAACTTAAACGTACAGTATGGATTTTTTTTCGCCACTAGGGGTCACTAACCTCTTACAATAACAAAGGCGTAGTTTGATGACGCAACATTTGCTAAGAATTATGGATCTTGTCGTCAACGTCAAGCCGACCGATCTAATAATGTTTATGGATGACTGAATACATCAATGCTTTTATCATGACTGTGATATGAAGCAGTTCGCGATTGCTAAGAGACAGCTATCAGCTCCACACGTGACGCGAGTCCCGCGGATATAACAGTTTTAAAAGGAATATGGACATTTCATTCTACCGAACTACACGCAGAATTACTACTCACAGGTCAGTTTATTAGACAAATTAAACTTGTGAGGTAATGCAGCACTGTTTCACTTGGTCTAACATTACACTATCACACTAAACTGCATTTGAATGTGTTGAAATGTATGTGTTAGTTTGTCTGTATGAGACTAGCAGTAAGCTAGATCAACATTAGAATAACATACAGATCATATTCCAACATTTTATCATTGTTGAACTATATAACATTGATTAGTTTTATGTAAATGTGCTCACCTGTTTAATAAAGTACATGTAGGAGCGGTCGAAGTCTCGGACGTGGAGCTCTCATTTATATACCGTCTATGGGAGCTCTCGGCATCTCGAAAACACCGCGCTGATATTGATTCTCGTTTTAGTTCTCCTTTTTTATCCAAAGTCTGCTTGCCATGGTCCATAATGTTTGAACGAAACAACAACAGCGTGCAGATAGACATTGCGAACTACACATTTGTCCACGTCTGTCGCTTTGGTTACTATCAGAGGGCTCTGGTTCATAGCTCTGGTTGCTATGGCAGCACGAGCGGAAACCAGGGACAACGCGGATATAATTACAAATTTCTCCTGGTTTGAAAGTTGTTGGAAACAGTCGGGATAATGTAAGTACACAACTAAAAAAAATATATAACATAGATATAGTGATTTTTGCTATTTTTAAAGCAAAAAAGTTACATATTGTGCCTTTAATTCTCACTCACAATAAAAACAAAACATTGTGCTTTTGTAAAATAAAGAAAACAATAAGGATGCTGCTTTCTGCCGTTCAGATTTCCTTTCCGTGAAGTTAATGGAGCGCATCACAAAGATTAATCTAAACTCAGTGTATCGGCTACTAGCAAGCTCTTGCGTGCCATTTGAACTCTTGCTTTGGGTTGGTGCGTAGATCAACTCTTCTTCTTCGGCTCTTCTTCCTGTTTTGGCGGTTAACAAACAGTGTTGCATTAAAAGGGTGGTATAATACCCTTTTCACAAGATGTAAAATACGTCTTTGAAGTTTTAGCTCAAAATACCCCACAGATATATTTATATAGCATGTTAAAGTTGTCACTTTTTGAGGGTGAGCAAAAACGCACCGTTTTGTGTATGTTCCTTTAAATGCAAATGAGCTGCTGCTCCCGGCACAGGGGGCGGAGCTTCAAGAGCTTGTGTGCTTTTACCTCACACAGACATGCACTGAAAATTTAAAAAACTTTTAGCCTTTTATGTTCAAACCGGAGTCAGACAATGATGGAGAGACTCAAGAAGAAGTGACAACATGTAGAAGCAACATGACATTTCTGAATGGTTAGTTGATGAATTAATGTAGCTTATGTGTAGTTATCTTCTAGTCATTGATTAGCATATTTTGTCTTGATAATCTATAAATCGTGCTCAGGGGGCGGGGTTTATGTAAATTCTAGGGTTGGTGATGTCACTAACCCGGGAGGAATGTGGTGTAGTCTCTACCAGCCGTTTGTTGTAGTCCTTAAAAAGCGATTTCTGTAAAAGAAAATATCTCCCTTTGCTTTGAACTTTGAGCGTTGTAACTTTGCAGATGTTGTTTATGCTCAAACAGCAACATTACACACTAACTAAAGTTAGAAAAGTGAAATCATAATCAACCACCCCTTTAACGCATGCTTCTGGATTGTAGTGTGGATCGCCTGTGACTGACTTTATTCATCATCTGACTGTATGCACCAAACTGTGGCGTTCTCACTGTCATGGTTCAGGACTAATACATATACCGTTACTCCCCTACTATATAGTATATATTGCTTTACATGAGTGTACTTTATGTATGTGGTAAATTTTGATAGTAGCTCTTTGTCAGAGCTATTAATTCATTATGTATTGATATTTGATGACGATTACGATACCTGTAAGGTTTTGTTCAATAAGTCTGATGAATAATTGTAGTCAATAGTTATGTTATTAGATTGATTTTAAATGGTAACTGTCGCCAAAATTGAACCTATTGTTAATCTAACTTTCGTGTAAAAGCATAATTAGAATGGAAACGCCACTTTTAAGATTGACCGTATTTTCGTTTTAGGTCAAAATGCCTTTTGAATGGGAGTGAATGGGGCACTTCTATGATGGCATAAAAATCGCTATTTTTAAAATACTAAGAAGGCTCGACACAACAACTGGAATTTTGTCAGTCAAAAGTAATCGAATCGAATGCAAAATTCCTGCCACCGTAAACACTAACTGATAAAGTGAGTCGTACAAAACCTTTCTTTTTAGCAAACTCTGTGAACACAAACAATATTCTCAATGCTGGAGTTCATGTGCAGAGCCCCTGGTGATACTTCAAACACAGTTTCATGTTGTGTCGAGCCTTCTTAGTGTTTTAAAAATAGCGATTTTGATGCTATCACTGTAGTGCCCCATTCACTCCCATTCACAAGGCATTTTGACCTAAAACGAAAATACAGTCAATCTTAAAAGTGGCGTTTCCATTCTAATTATGCTTTTAAACGAAAGTTTGCCTCGGGTAGATTAACAAAAAGAGCCTAGGTTCAATTTTGGCGAGAGTTACCCTTTAAATGTAAGATGAAGTTGTGGGAGTCTTTGAGGTCCGTCCAGGATTGAGCAGTGCAGTGTTTGGGAGTAGCAGAAGTTCTTCTGGTATGGAAGATTGTAGAGAAGCAGACGTTGAATCATTGAGATGCACCTTGAGCTGGTCACATGCACAAGTTGTGATTTGTAGATGTCGAAAAGCTGTCGAGCCAGAGCTGGATCTCTAATAACCTCAGGATAAGAATCCCAAGGGTTGGAAGGAAGCATAGTTAAACCACGGGACAAACTTAATATCCTTAAAGTTTTGTTCACTGACCCTTTGTTGTAAAATAACAAAAAATCTACTTTTAAGACTATTAGTGGAAATGCATAATGGATAATGAATGATACGTCTTCATATTGAATTAATGACATATGGTGTTTCCACGGTTGTCGGCTCTGTTTCAGGCTCTGAAGTCGAAGCATGTGAACCTCTACATATCTGGAATGGGCGATCCCCAGTCAGACTACCAGCTGGATGTAGATGTGTCGGGCCTCATCTTCTCCCATCATCCTCTCTTCAGCCGTGAACATGTGCTGGCAGCCCGTCTCGCCCAGCTGTACGATCAGCACCTGACCAGACAGCACAAGAGCCTCACGCGACTCCTGACCGATAAGGTAACGCAGAAGAGGGGCGTCAAAACCAAGCCTCCTGTTCTTAAAACTCATTCTGAATGTCTGTGTGTGTGTTTGTGTAGTTGAATGGCTTGAGGAACACGATCCATAATATGCTTGAGCTACACAGAGGAGAGGCTCTGAGTCAGGTGACCCAGCAGAGGATGGCAGAGTATAAACAGGAAGTGAGGTAAGAAACAGGGTTCGTACAAGGTGCTTGAATTTGACTTTTTGACATGGAAAACCCTTGAAAACAGCCATATTTGCGAAGAGGTACTTGAAAAGTGCTTGACTTATTTAAATTTATACCATGGTCTGGGTGAATACTCGATTCTGATTGGCTGCAGGGTGTCCATTAAAAAGTGATAGAGGACACCTAGTAAAGGAGTTCTGGTGAAACTGACTGTTTACCGTTACTTACTTACTTACGCCTACCGCCCAACTTTGGGCATAGGCCACGAACAAGGGCTCTCCAGTCGTCCCGGTCCTCGGCCAACTTCTCTAACTGTCCCCATGTGTGGCCAGACCTCTTCACATCTGCATCCAGGTCGCGGCGCCAGCTGTTCCTTGTTCCTTTCAGTTCCTTCCAGACTGTTTACCGTTCGAAATTAATAAATAAATGTGCTGGCTACATCAGCTGTGAGTAACCATAGCAACAGGCAGTCAAAGTATCTATACGGACTATAAATATCTCCGGTTGCTAAATAAACCGTCAGGTGTAACCAGGGAAACCAAGTTATTGTTTGTAAAAACTTTAGATTTCGATTGTAAAACTAATTAAAATATAAACTAATGTTTTAAAAATGTGTTATTTGGCAAGTGACCATGGTATAAGCGGGTTAATGCCCTTCGAGGTGTCCATTGTCAGGTATTAATGGACTTCGGCGGAGGCAATACCTGACAAAAAAATACCTCCGCTGCGCGTCGGACGGTTCACGCCTCACCGTCGTCCATTAATACCTGACAATGGACACCTCGAAGGGCATTAACCCTTACACAATATACTAATATATGAGTATTTGAAAAAGAACAAATGCAATCTTTTCACACAAAATTAACACTGCAGCCCGTCTGATAAACAGTACGCCAACATTATAATATAAAATATTCTTTATTGAACAATAATAGCAATTATAAACTTTGTATTTAATATATATATATTATTAAATACGTTGTAAGTTGTATTTTGGATATCTTATATCTGTAATTTGAGTTTAAAAAATACTAAAGATATTGTTTGATAAGTGCGATCTCTGATTGTAGTCCTTCAAAACCAAAAAAGTAGTGCTTGAAAAGTCCTCGAAAGTCCTGGAATTTAATTTTACAGTATCTGTACGAACCCTGAAGAAACTTCCAATCACCTCTACCTTCAGTATTATATTTATGATAGTCATTCTGTCACATTTAAATCTGTCCTCTGTATTCTCCTGTATATTCAGACACACTCGTCAGTTGCGTGATGTTGAGCAGGAAAAGGACAGAGCTCTCCTCAAAAGCATCATCAGAGTGTGGAAGGAGCTCAAAGCTCTCAGAGACTTCCAGAGATTCACCAACACGCCTTTCAAACTCTTCGTCAGGAGGTATGTCATCATATGTCGTGTCATATGTTTTGTGCTTTGTGTAATGTGGCTTTACCTCTGCAGGGAGAAGGTGGAGAGAGAGCAGGACGAGCAGGAGTATGAGAATGACATTGTGGCGGAAGTGGAAGAGCTGCAGGCGGAGACAGAGGAAGATTATCAGAAGAAGATGAGTGAATACAGAAAACAACATGAGCAATGGAAATCCTGGAAGAGAAAACAGGTATCACTACACATGCAGTGCAATCGCTTGCATTCTCATTGATAGTCGCCTTGTAACTCAATAACTTTCATTTAAAATCAATGATTTTGTCTCTTTGTTCCTGCAAATCATGAAACCAGATTTGACATGAGATGTTCACAACATGCTTCTGATTCTCTCAGAAAGTCTTAAAGAAAAAGCAGAAAAAGAAAAGACAGCAGGAGGAAGAAGAGGAGGATGAGGAAAGTGAGGAGGAGTTGGGAGAGGAGCCAGAGAAGCCGGATCCTCCCGAGAAACCAGACATGGGCTCCCTGGAAGAGCAAGTGCGGGAGAAGGCTGCCAGGATCCGCAGGAAACCTGGAGAACCGGTTCTGATTCCAGAACTTACCGTCTCCGGGCCCGTCACCCCCAATGAGCAGTGTCCTCGGTGAATGAACACACACACACACACACACACACTGATACACTTCCCTAAGACCTTCAGGGTATTGAGTGTCTTTAAAAAGATGAATAAATGAGGGCCGTTTACACAGAATGTGTTTTTCCATGTCACTGCTCTACTTTTCCATTGTTTTTCAATGTAAACACATGTTAGATGGATGTGTTTGACCTTTGCATGACGCGGCATTCTAAAGACGTGGCGGTCAAGTTAAAATGAGTTCAACTTCAGAAAATAAAATAAAATGTTTTGCATCACTGACCTACGTTTTGTGTGAATGGCCCCTAACGGTGTTATCCAAGGTAAGCAACACTTAGGGGACGTTTACACGGCAACGATATGCTTAAAACTGAGAAGTTTTTCCTTTGAGTTTTTTTCCTTTTCCTTTGAAAACGACTAAACACGCTGTATTCTGCTGCCAGGCCATTAGATGGCGATGAAACACTATAGACTGAACACGTAATACGCATGACGTCATCGTCTTCAGAGATTAGTGTTTTCGTTGTTTACCGTTTTTAAAAACGGTTGAAAACCCGTTTTCAAAAGATTGCGTTTTCAGGCAACCAAAACGCAGTTGTCGTGTAAATTAACGGCCAAAACGCATACAAATTTTACGTTTTTAGTAGAAAACGGTGTCGCGTAAACATCCCCTTACTTTTGCTCTTATTTGAGGTTAGTGATTTGAACAAACCCCTTAAACCAGGGATGCCCAATCCTATTCCTGGAGATCTACCTTCCTGTAAAGTTCAGCTCCAATCCTGATCAAACACACCTGAAGCAGCTAATTAAGATCTTCTGGAGCACTTGATGATTACAGACAGGTGTGTTGGAGCTGAATCTCCATGAACAGGATTGGGCACCCCTGACATAAACTGTCTTTAGTATTAAACTTCCAGGTATAACTTGTCGTATACTGTTTGTCCTGTATATGTAAATGAATGAAGCTTGTGGACATAAACAAAAAACCCCACCTAAAACACCTCAACAACCACACAGCAAAGCCCTGGCAACTACCTGCAATATTCCAGCAACGCCTTCGCAACTTCCCAGGATGTCCAAGCCTCCACCCTCAACACCCGTGCTACTGCTAAAACATGTAGAATAGGCCTACCTCAAGGCTGTGACACACAAAGCCAACGGTTGGCCAGTGTTGGGTCATTGTTGAGCATCTTTCAGCCTTGTTTGCAGTGTATTCTACACTGTTGACACTAGTAAAACAGTTGTAGTAAAGCAGTTGCTCATTATCATGCACCGAAACGGGTCGCTGTGAACAGAGCTGTTTTTGAGGAGGTAAAAAGGGTGTTGTTTTACACAACCATTGAGGAATTTTAACCAAAGTATATTACAAACTTTACACGAAGACCCTAAAGAATCATACCAACTTGTGGAAATGGGCATCCGATGACCCCTTTAAGGCAACGACACGAGGTGACAACACAGTCCGATTTGTTGCTGCTAGTTCTTTGATGTTGGTTTGATGTGTCTGGGCCTTTAGAAAGTCAAACTTCAATAACACCATTACAACTTTAAGACCACTCTGGACACCTTAACAACTCCCTGAAAACCCCCATCAACCCTTGCATTGTTTCAGTCACTTTTGCCTGGGTAAAGACTCAGAGTTTCTCCAGAAAAAGTAAACTAGTTTTTGTTTGTGCCTTGTCTAGTGCCGAGTTTGCTCGTAGAGAGGATGTGTCCAAACGTGCTCTCTTCATCAAGGTCCTGTACAACGATAAAGAAGTTTCCAGAACGGACAGTCGAGCCCTCAACATGGATTTCAGAGTCCACTTTGGTCAGATCTTCAACCTAAAGATTGTGAACTGGCCAGAGAGCATCAAACTGCAGGTACGGTTGGGTCGAGTGTATATGCACAATTCCATTGCCGTTTGTGTGTATGCGTTTCAGACATTCTGGATGTTGTCTCGCAGGTGTTTGAGGGTGTCGGCTCATCTTTCACCCTGCTGGTGGAGGTGTGTGTGCCGGTTCCAGAATCTTCTGTCCTGACCGGCAGTGCACCATCTGAGGAGATGGAGTTCAGCAGCAACCAGAGAGTCACCTTTAACCATGAGGGTGTTGGCAGTGGTAAGTCAGGGATAATGTACATCCAGCCGGTTGTTATCTCCGAATAAACCCCCGACAGGGTGATGAAGACCCCGACGCGAAACAGAGTTGATATATTTTATTATGTCTTTAAACGCAAAGCTTCCGCGGAGAGAGCCGTTGCTAGCGCGGCATGCTCAAACTAGACAGACATTTAAGAGATACAGTATACAGTCACACCACTTATTACACAACATTTCGCACATAAATAATTATGGAGATAAGAGATATTGATTTCAGATTAAACTGTTTTAAAATCATAGCTGTTTTCTTATAATCCAACAGTGTACAAAACAATAGTCACAAAATGGCAGCAGCTGCGTTTGTATGAAACAAGAGAGAGCGTGGATGGGATAATTAAATAACTGTACACAAAATATTTTTAATATTTTATTAGCTCACCAAATGCAAAACTTCCACGAAAAAAAAAAACAAGAGTATAGCGCTGCTGACTTCAGTAACCCGGATGAGCCTGTGTTTCTGTTTTCAGTGGTTGTTATCTAGGAATAACACACCGCTGGATGGCGCGATTGACCAATCAGAATCAAGTATTCCACAGAGCCGTGTAAAAAAACACTCTTAAAACCTGCCTAAACAAATTTCTGTGCGTCATAGTCATTCCCCCCAAAGCAAAGGCTGTTGTTTTATATCTCATTTGTGGTAGGTGTCCCGTTCTCTTTCGAGGCTGACGGCACCAGCACACATACCCTGCTGACGTCAGGGAAGCTCTCCTGCTGCGTGTCATGGGCTGTAGGGGAAGATGACGTCCCCCTTGCTCCCCCGTCCAGTCAGCCTACAGGGGGCATGTACAGGTCAGAGACCCAGCCCTGCATTAGCTTGTTGTTTTCAGAGTTGTGCTGCATAAGATGGACTGTTTTCTCTCTCTTCAGTGGTATTGGGCAGATGGACGCTATAGCCTGTATCGGGGCATCTAGTCTGAATGACAGGAAGAAATTGGGGAAGTGGGCGGCTGAGTCTCGCCTCGACCCTAACGACCCCAACAACACCTCCATCATGCAACTACTCTCGGTACATTTCCCAGAAATCTTGAATGCACCTTTAATCATTGTGAGTCACAAGACTGTGCCTATTAGCCATTCTAATTTGAAAAAAGACAGAAACCAGCACCGGTCCGTTGCCATTGATGGAGAAATATGCAGTTTAGTCAAAAAATATTTGAGTACTCAACACCACTGTAGAAAATACCAATATGAATCTTATTATTCTTGGTCTCTCTCTCTGTAGGTGGTGAGTGGTGGAGATATGGCGGTTCCCGAATACTTTCGTCTGGAGCAGCTTCAGGAGGAGTTTAATTTCGTGAGCGATGAGGAGCTGCAGCGTTCCCGTCGCTTCCGTCTCCTGAGGCTGCGGAGTCAGGAGGTGGCGGAGTTCCGGCACTTTAAATGCGTCCCCTCCATGGAGCGCGAGATATCCCAAAATGTGTTCCAGGTGAGATCACTTAACCTCTGTGAAAACCATAGACTGTGAAAAATATATGTCCGTACTGTCCGTGACGTATAGGTTTCTGAAGTGGGCGGAGCCGGCCGTCGCCATCTTGGCAGCGCGTCACTCCCGGAAAACAGAAAATGGGCAAAAAGGCGGGATTAGCTGAGGTGACGTGACGCTAACAGACAGCAGACAAACGGCTAGTAGTGACAGCAGCGGCAATCCACCTGTCACTCAAGTGGCCACAACCTTAATTATGCAGAACTTTAAGGCTTAATATAAATTAAACGGGTGAGATTTAAAAAAATTCACCCCCCTCACAGTTTTCATGAAGGGCAAAATTAGCTATATAGACTAAAACCACTTTCTATACCAGGCTGTAAACATGTTTTTTTCTGCAGTAAAATTGGCCATATTAACATGGGGGTTTATGGGATTGACTCTCTTTTGGAGCCTGTCTCTAGTGGCCAGTCGCTGAATTGCAGTTTAAGTCACTTCCATGTTGGATTCAAGAGATAGACCGGAAGGTTGCCGCTCGGTGAAAACGGCCTGTGTCCAACATTGTTACAACAGAACTGTCTATGAAGTGGTGGGTGTCCTAAGATTGTCCAGACTGGATGAATGGCCAAGGGCTTCAAAGAGATAGTGTTTGAAAAAGATACATAAAAATGGGAAGACCGTCCAGGTAGGAGTCGAAAGTTGCATTTAAAGATTAAATAGAAAACATTTTTTTTTAAATGGTCAATTATTATAGTTTATTGTAGTGCCACCTAGTGTCGAGTAGATGTCTGTGCAAGATGTCATGGCAAGTCTGTGACTGAAATGTACAGTTAATGTAGGTTTCCAGCACCTGCAGTGCAATGTAATAACAGTCTTATCTTTTAGGAAGCATGTAATTAGTTTATATGTTAATTGAACGTTAGAACAAATGGGTGGAATTGTGTCATTATTTTGTTTCAGGATTATGAGAAGAGACTAAAGGATGGCGAGATCATTGATACAAAAGAGCACATTGATTCACATCGAGCTCTCGTGGCCAAATATCTGCAAAAAGTGAGTGATGAGTTATTTTGCTTTCTTTCTTACTTGGACTAGCGTTCCAAAGTTTGGGGTCGGGAAGATTTTTACAAATATTTTTGAATGAAGTCTCTTAAGCTCACCTTGGCTGCATTTATTTGATCAAAAATAGAGCAAAACAGTATTTTTTTTAAATATTATTACAATTTCAAATGACTGTTTTCTATTTGAATATGCTGATTTGATGCTCAAGAAACATTTCTTATTATTATCAGTGTTGAAAACAGTTGAGCTGCTTCATATTTTTGTGGAAACAAATTGTTCTTTCAAGTTTCTTGTATGAAATTCAAAAGAATAGCATTTATTTAAAAATAAATCTTTATGTATGTCTTCACTGTCACTTTTGATCAATATAATGCATCCTTGATGAATAAAACTATTAAGTAAAAAAATCGCACCGACCCTAAATATCTTTTTTTTTCTTCTGTTTTGTCTTGATGTTTTAAACATGAAAGGACAGTGGACAGTAATGCGAGTTGTGTATAGGATAAATGCTGTATGTATGGATTGGTCTGCAAAGGGCCCTTAAAATCAAATTCCCTCTCAAATTCTCTGTTTGTCACTCTGTCTCAGGTTCGGGAGTCAGTCATCAATCGTTCCCTTATAGCGAAGCATCATTTCATCCTGTCCGATGTGGTTTCGGAGGACGAGGTTCCCAGCATCGGGTAAAACATCTCTATTGTTGATCTCATTTACTTCATTAGACTTTAAATAGAGGCGTATGGAGGCATCCTCATCTTTAAGACTCTGCCCACTCCTAGATGTCATATTCAGATATGGTCTGGTACACATACTCTCCCAGTAACAAATGCTGACACTTTCTTTCAAGCTAAATCCAGTTAATGCACTGTAGTTAATTAAATAACTATTGTATTTGATGATGATTATTATATAGAAGCAGTTTATGGTATGTTCATGCCATGGGCAGTGTAGTTTGAGCACGGACTGCAGAGCGCCAGTTTTTATCTATTTTATCTGTATAAAGTGATCTTTATTTGACAGCTCTCGTATTTTATTTCTCCTTTTTTTCTCCTGTATGTTTGTATATTCAGTGGTCCAGGTGCTGGGTATGTTCTGAGGATTTTTCCGTTCTTTTTTCAGTCTTTTGCATTCCTTTATTTTCCTTGTGTTCCTCCCCTCAGATCTGTGTGTTCATGAGATGCCATTTTCTGTAGAATTAGTCAGTGTAAAGTATGTTAGAGGAGTCCAGTCCCACACTGCAGTGTGTGTGTGTGTGTGTGTGTGTGTGTGTGTGTGTGTGTTACTGTGGAAATCACACACTCAGAGAGTGTTTGTGTGTTTGATCTGCTGTATGGTGAGTACTGATAGTGTGTTTAGAGCAACAGTACTAATGTATGTGTGTACTCACCCTCATGTTGTTACAAACCCATATCCTCAAAACACAGCAAAGCAAACACACACCTTTTGAGGTGCAAGTTAAAGGAAAAGACTTAATGCAAAGAGTATATAACTGCACACTCTCTTTAAGTCCCCCTGTGGTTAATCCAGTTTTTAATGTGGTTTATATGTCTATGTGGTGTTTTTAATATGCTTTAAGACAAACTATGTGTAAATTCAAGTCAAGTCAAGTCACCTTTATTTATATAGAGCTTTTAACAATGTGGATTGTTTCAAAGCAGCTTTACAGAGATAATAGGAAATTACCATAACAGACTGTTTAGGCTTTACAACAGCTCTAGGATAAAGTTATTGTCCAGCTAAAGTTAGTTCTGATTGATTGATTCACTTCCGTTGCGAAGACCATTAGTTATGAACTTAGGGGAAAACCCTTAACACGCTCCGGCTGCTCATCCGCGCAAAACAGTGCCTGGTGTCTCGAGAACGCACTCCCTGAAATAGGTTCGAAGGTGCAAATGATTATCCGTTATCTCTACGCAATCCTCAAAAACGCGAACCCGCGAAAACGCAGACGTTTCGCACATGCACATTACGTGTTCAGTCCAAAGGTATGCGCGTTTGAATATATATATATATAATTCATAAGTCGACACCATTGCTGAGTATTTTCTCCTTAAAACTGCAGTGAACCAAAGACAGTCTCAAAAACACGGCTTGAAATCGCTGGTGTTTCTGATGTCACAAACTACGTTGTAACCAATCAGATCAACGTGTGATCGTCAACGAGTGGATTTCTGAGCTGAGTGAGTGGAGGCGGGGCTCATTTGCATATTCATAGAACCACGTATACTAAATGAGGCAAGGGTGTAGAGTTACATTCAAGATATTTTAAGGCATGAAGAACATTTTTTCAAGGAAAAACGTTTAAATATGTAATTTTGGTGATCAAAGATGAGTTTTAAGGGATACAATTATTGACTACAGGGGGACCTTAAAGCTACACTGTGTAATTTTTTTAAGTTGATTCTTAGCAAAAAACTCTTTGTTCTTTCAAAATGATGTGTGCTCATTCATGTGTAATTACTTCCACCAACTAATCAAGTATTCTCGTAAGCGTAGAATCTGCCATTCAGAATACATACGAGCGAGTCGCTCGAATGGCGGCAGCCATGTTGCGCCTCCATCTTGAAAATACATTAGCCAAAGAGGGACATACCTGGAAATTCAAGCTTCGCCTTTCGTGCTTTTACACTCAGTGGCGCCGTGACGAATGCGAGGGGGAGATTACTCGCGACTGCCGGCAGATCTGAAACAATACGGCCACCGTAGGAGTTAAAACGCCCTTGGAATGGGAGGGGCTAGAAAGTAATATTCAGTTGGTAGTCATGAACAATTTCACCGCTAGATGGGAGAAAATCCTACACAGTGTAGCTTTAAGCACATTTTATTATTACCAAAGTTTTGCCACAACAAGTCGCCTTTGTCAAGGTATAATTCCTTGAAAAGGTAGGAATTAGCGTATCGAGGCATCCTCATCTTTAATGCCGAAATGTTGGTAATAATAAAATGTGCTTTAGTGAGTGTGCAGTTATATTCTCTTTGCATTATGTTCCAAACCCATATGACATTCTTTCTTTGTGGAGCACTAAAGGAGAGGTTTAGCTGAATGTTCAAGCTGCTCTTTTCCATATAATGAAATCATACATCGACCAACATTATAAAACGATTAAAGCTTTGTGTGAGGAACAGGCTGGAAGATAATCTTCTCTGCTTAAGCTTTCACAGCCACAGTGATATTCAGAACAACAGCATTATTGGGAGTATGATATTGCTTTTATACAGCAGATCAATAAACAAAATCCTTGCATTTTAGACACAATATTGTCAGTTACTTTGGCTCTGCCAGCTAAAATAATTCTAAAGCAAGTCAGTGCGGAATCAACACACTGTATGTGAGGCTGATGAAGTCCTGTGTCTCAGTGTCTATTGTTCAAGCTGAATGTTAACTGAAATCCCTCACTAATACTGCAGTGTGTTATGGGATATCTCCACACTGACTCTCAGCGGATGCTTTTTCAGGGTGTTGGGCTGGAACCTGTTCAAGCTGGCCGAGCCCAAGCGGCCCCTGAAGCCTCACAGGAAGGAGAGGAAGAAGGTGACCGCTCAAAACCTCTCCGATGGAGACATCAGACTCCTGGTCAACATTATCAGAGGATACGACATCCCTGTCCGCAGACATTATGTCAGGTACCCGTACACCCAGGAAAGTTAACCGATAAGAAGAATGCTTTCTCTCATGTATTGTTTGCTGTATTTTCAGCAAGCCCCCTGTGTCGGCTAAGTCTGGACGATCATTCACAGAGCCATTTGCAGCTCCTGTGTCGTCCCAGGGCAGTGAGTGGCCCTTCGGACAGGTAACAGCATGACGGCATCACTGCACTAATCCTGTACCTTTACTTGTAATTATATTTAAAAGTGCAGTAAACGATTTCTGAGAGACACTGTTTATATTAGAAATCGACACCCAAACAAACACACTCCGCCCCTAAAATAACTATAACTATGTTTCAACAACAACAACATATGTTGACTCCAAAGCCAATGTTACTCGCGTATCGAGCAAAAATAAAGAAACGTCTGAGTCCATTTTCAGTCCTACCCGCTCTCTGAAGTCTCTCCAGCGCTGGAAAGCTTTTCTAATATTAACGCTGGTCCTAAAGCTCTTGCCTGATCGTAAACTTCTTACAAATTTATTCATGACCTTTTTCCTCTTTGGTAATATCTCAGCTATCTCTCTTTCTATAGTCTTTCTACAAATGTCCAGCTTGTTCACTCTCTCTTCCCCCACCCCCCATCATGAGCGGATACGCCTCCTACCGATTGGCTACAAGAGTATCCGTGTTAAACTTTGTTTTTTCTCCTCTTTACACCATAGAAACACCATATTTTTTTCAGCACATACACAGAACAGACATCTAGCAAATAATCCCATTTTCAACAGCTTTTCTCAGAAATCGCTTACTGCAGCTTTAGTGTTGATGTATGTGTGTTTTAGCCTCTGATCAGGCCGTTTGTGGAGGTGTCTTTCCAGCGTTCAGTGCTTCAGACGTCCACCGCCGAGGGTCCAAACCCCTGCTGGAACGAGGAGATTGTTCTGCCGTTCAGGTCAGGCTCTGAGAGCCGGTGTAACATCACATCAGCATGTCACTATAGCTCTGTTCTCAAACCTAGTGAACGGCTTCTGTCTACATAGGCTGCTGTCTTCCTGACTGAAACCAAACCTCAACCGTGGCTCATTTGAAACGCTCTGCATAGTCAGCGGCTCCAAGCAACACACAAATAGCATGTTGCTAAACTAATCACACAATACTCTAATTAGCATAAAAATCCACAGCAACTAGAACAAAATGGGGGTAAAATAGGCCTTTTTTTCTTGATATTCTTCAGTATTGAATTAAACATACATATATTTAAAAAAATAATAATAGCACAAGTATTAAAAAAAAGTGCATCAGTAGTATCTATTATTTTTATATATATATATATATATATATATATTTAAATACATTTACAATAATAATATTTATTATTTCTTTTAACAAAATATAATTTTTATTTAATTTGTATTGATATTCTCCGGTATTGAATGAGTCATAAAAAAAAAAAAAAATACATTAATAATATTTATTATTTCGTTGAACAAAATATATATTTTTATTGATATTCTCCAGTATTGAATGAAGCATAAAGATTAAAAAATACATTAATAATAATTATTATTTCTTTGAACAAATTTTTATTGATATTCTCCAGTACTGAAGCATAAACATAAAAAAAAAGAATATTTATTATTTCTTTGAACAAAATGTATTTTTCTAATTGATATTCCTCAGTATTGAATGAAGCATAAATATATATATATATATTTTTTTTTAGATAAATGTATATTAATAATATTTATTTCTCTTGAAAATTTTCCATTTCTTCTGAGTTCCTTTTTTTCATTGTGTGATGATACAATTTGGCCAAACATGAGGTGTCTTAGAAGGCCCTTCATATTGAGAGTGCACCTATGATGCCTTAAAGTACTGGTTTGGTAGGCAGCTCACTAGGTTTTTAGTCAGAAGTGTTATTTCCTCAGTTTTCACATTGAGCTGAAGTATATTATCATCTTGTTTTCCTCGATCTCACTCAGTGCTCCAAACGGAGACTACAGCTCCACCAGTCTGCAGTCGGTCAGAGACGAGGTCTTCATCAACATCTTCGACGAGGTTCTCTGTGATGTGGTGGAGGTGAGAAACATTCAGACGTGTGTCATGTTAATCTTCATGATGTGATGATGACATGACGGTCGGTCTTCACTCCTTCAGGACGAGAGGGAGAGAGGAAACACCATTCACACCCGTATAGAGAGGCACTGGCTCGGCTCCATCAAGATTCCCTTCAGCACCATCTACCTGCAGTCTCGGGCAAGATGCTACACGCTAATACTTCATCTGTCTCTGTCATTTCATTCAACATTTCTAGTAGAAACGGTCATGTTCAAGGAATGAAATACAAGATTTCATGTATGAATGGAAACCCAAACCCTTTTTGGGTGTGTTCACATGTGGCAGGTTTGGTTAAATGAAATCAAGCTCTGGTGCGATTGCTCTGTTAGTAGTTTAATTGAATGAAGGCCCGTTCACTATAAAGATAACTATATTAGTGTCCACACCAGCGCATGATATTGTTCTGTTTATTCTAAGCGCACACTCCAGTTTTGTCGTCTGCCGCTTCAAAAGCTCTTTAAAGCAGGATGGATTCTGATTGGCTGTCAATGGTTTTATCATTCATCAGCTGAAAAAAAATAATTGTTCTGAAAGTGATTCCAACCATATCGGTTTACTGTGCCGTTATGGTTATAGTCGTGGTGTGGACTACGCTATTCTTTTATATTTAGAACGATTTTTAGAACTATATCTTTACATCAACCGTTTGGGGTCGTGTGATTTTTTTTTAATGTTTTTGAAAGAAATCTTTTATACTCACCAATCAAAACTTCAGTAAAAACAGAAATACTGTGAAATATTATCACAATTAAAAATAACTGTTTTCTATGGAAGCTTGTTTCAGCCATGGAATAAAACAAAAATAAAAATATTTTTTTTCTTCACAATTCCCACTTTTTTCCCATCTCAATTCCAACTTTTTCTCGCAATTCTGACTTTTATCTCACAATTCTCACTTTTTCTTCACAATTCTGCAAATCTGACTTTATTAATTTGCGACTTGATATCACAGAATTGCGAGAAGAAAAGTCAGAATTGTGAGTAAAAAATATTATGAGATAAAAAAAATTGCCTTTTTTATTCTGGCGGAAACAAGCATCCTTAGTTTTCCATTCAATATACTGTAAAATGTAATTTATTCCAGTTATCAAAGCTGAAGCAGTGTCAGCATCATTACTCTTGTCTTCCGTGTCACATGATCCTGCTCAAGGAACATTTCTTATTATCATTAAGCTGAACACAGCTGTGCTGCTTCATTTTTGTGTGGAAACCATGATACAGTTTTTCATTATTTTATGATGAATAGAAAGTTCAGAAAAGAACAGTGTTTATTTGAAACAGAAATCTTTTACAACATTATAAGCATGTTATCAGTTATCGCCCTTGGTGTGAATGTGCCTCAAGAGTAAACCACACACACCCAAAAAGTAGACCGAGATCCACTTCCAAATGCATTCTGGTGCGGTTCGACTGAAATATGAACCCAGCATAGACCAAAGACACCTAAACAAACCAAAAACAGGAGGTGATGTCACAAGATGCGACCCTAAAAAGGTCTGAATGCTCCAGCATGTCTGTTTTTTCTCACTATAGTCATGATGTTTCCCATCACAGTTCAGTACAGGATCAGAATTTCCTCACTGCAGATCTTCATTTGTGTGTGTGTGATAAAGGGATTCCTGACGCTGTTTTGTCTCATTTAACCATTTTATAAGCTCTTCACGAGTTCTCAGCTGATCTACACTCATACAACGAGCGCATTTAGCCCAGAACACAGTGTTGTTTTATATATTCGGTAAGTTCTGTTGCAAAATATACGTCATAAAAGCTGTTCTTTATTTTATATCTTTAGGTTCGGTGTTCAGAATGACAGTGAACACTAAGCAAACCAGGACTAAATGTATCATTTTCTTTTTTTTAGTCCGCACCAAAATAGCAAAGAGAACCGAACTACAAGTGTGAACACACCCTTTAAATCTGATTGGCTATTTTATTTCAGTAAAGCTGAAAATATCCAGGTTTGATTGATCGTGATCTTTGTTTAGTTGAATTTGTACGTTGTGTGTTTAGATTGACGGGACGTTTAAGGTGTCCACTCCTCCAGTGCTGCTGGGATACAGTAAGGAGCGAAGTTTGGGCAGTGAAGGGGGATACGACACCATCCGCAGCCAGAGCGAAGGCACCTTCCTCAGCCTCTTCATCACCATTGAACCCCAGCTGGTGCCTGGAGACACCATCAGAGAGAAGGTACAGGAGCCTGTGTGATGATGCAAATGAGCTCATGCATTTTAATCCTCATCTTCTTTACCAAAACGGCTTTTAGGAGTAAAGGAAGATTTTTATCATTTTTTTCAGTATTGTTTTCTCTCTCTCTCTGTTCTTTCTTGTCTTTGGACTGCTTTTAATAGATGAAGGAAATAAAGGTAACAGATTTGGAGTCTGATATCCCAGATATCCTAGTTTTATTAAGGAATATTCTGGGATCAGCACAAGTTCAGCAATGCTGTTGATTACCACAGGAAATATTTTCGAATTATCCCTCAATTACAATAAAATACACACTTTTCTTGGAGTATGACCAACATATTTTAACATTTTCTGTTAAGATGAGATCAGTGTTGTAACATTTATTAGTAGCCTTGTCTCTGTAAAGTTATAATGCCAGTGAACTGGGAGATTTTCACATGAAATGCACATGTCAGAAAGAGACAGGATCCACCCACAGGAAGCCAGAGCTGTAGCCCGCCTCTAAAAGGACCATTTAGAAACTTCACAGCTCATATAAAACACATTTGAAGTGGATAAATTAATAGAAGTGCTTTAACAAACACACAAGCCGCACATTTCTATTTGAAACATTTCAGAATGTCTTGCCCCATAGACTTTGATTGTATGTAAGTGCATTACACGATTTGTGTTTGTTTTCACTAATGGAGAGATCAGTTGTCGTGATCGACAGCATCTGTGAGCATCATAGAGCTTTACTTGCATCACTTGTAGCTTTACCCAGAACATCCCTGTGAGTGTTGTGTGTTTAGTGGAGCTCTGTTTAGATCAGTAAGAGTAGTATCTCTCCATGTCAGATTTACTTGTTTATACGCTACCATTCAGACGTTTGGGGTCAGTTAGATTTTTCTTTCTTCTTAAGAAATTAATAGTTTAATTCAGCAGGGATGCCATATAGTGATATTAAACATGCTTATAATGTTGTAAAAGATTTCTGTTTCAAATAAACACTGTTCTTTTCTGAACTTTCTATTCATCATAAAATAATGAAAAACTGTATCATGGTTTCCACACAAAAATGAAGCAGCACAGCTGTTTTCAGCTTAATGATAATAAGAAATGTTCCTTGAGCAGGATCATGTGACACGGAAGACAAGAGTAATGATGCTGACACTGCTTCAGCTTTGATCACTGGAATAAATTATATTTTACAGTATATTGAATGGAAAACTAAGGATGCTTGTTTCCGCCAGAATAAAAAAGGCAATTTTTTTTATTTCATAATATTTTTTACTCACAATTCTGACTTTTCTTCTCGCAATTGTGTGATATCAAGTCGCAAATTAATAAAGTCAGATTTGCGGAATTGTGAAGAAAAAGTGAGAATTGTGAGGGGAAAAAAGTGGGAATTGTGAAGAAAAAAGTCAGAATTGTGAGATAAAAAAAAGATTTTTTTTTATTTTTTATTCCATGGCTGAAACAAGCTTCCATAGAAAACATTTATTTTTAATTGTGATAATATTTCACAGTATTTCTGTTTTTACTGAAGTTTTGATTGGTGAGTATAAAAGATTTCTTTCAAAAACATAAAAAAATCACACGACCCCAAACGGTAGTGGATGTACTGTATCTAAGATTAGCAATGTCTAAAATTAACATTTTGCTCAAATGAATTAATATAAGAGAAAGCACTGTGCTAAATGACCTCTGACCTTTCCCTCCTCTCAGTTTGACACTCAGGAAGTTGAGCGTTTGCTGATAGCGAGTGAAGTCTTTGAGAAGGAGGCAAGCCGGCATTTCCCCGACCGGCCCTGTCTCTCCACCGTCATCGACATCAACGGCAAAACCGTGTTCGCCACACGCTTCATACGACCTCTGAACCCCCCGCAGGAGCTGCTGGACGCCTTCCCCAACAGCCCTCAGGAGACCGCGGTCCGTACACACACACACACACACACACACGTTCTGTGGCACTCCTTCTCTGGTGTCTTTCTGCTCATCCTCCCGTTCTGTCTCTCCTCAGGAGTTAGTTGCGCGATACGTGTCGCTCGTTCCCTCTCTTCCAGACAGCGTGTCGTTCGCAGGAGTCTGTGACTTATGGAGCACGTGCGACGTGAGGCGTTTCTCTCATCACTTGCTTCTGTTCTTTGAGTTTGTGTTATATATATATATACAGTCAAACCAAAATGTATTCAGACACCTTCAACATTTCTCACATTATCACAGTTTATTCGCTGTAGTTTAGAACAGTGGTTCCCAAACCTGTCCTGCCGGCTCACATGGGTTAATGAACTGATGAGTTGAATCAGGTGTGTTTGATTAGGGAGACAAAGAAAATGTGCAGTGTTGGGGTGCCGGCAGGACAGGTTTGGGAACCACTGGTTTAGAAAATGGTAATAAAACATGACAAGCACTCCGAGTGATCAGATCAGCTGATATTTCACTGGTTTTGTCCGTCCTTCTGTTAGACTGTCTCACAGATGAGTTATGTTGAATAGCTGTTAAATTTAACTACACAGTTAGATAATACCAGTTTAGCTCAAACGATTACCAAGCAATGCTTCATTTGTTCAGTCTGTGGTGTAAAAAGGTCACATTAGCAATTAAAGAAAAAACACTTCAGCAAAACATGGTCTGGTCAAAGTGTCTGAATCATATTTGGTCCTAAATTTTTATAAATGTTACTGGTAGAATTATATAATTATATAATATGTCACAGTTTACTTTATTTTGCCATCCTCATTTACATACATAAACTATAGTGCCCTGTACCCACTACTAGTAATAATATATATTAGTAAAACAATTCTTAAAGATTATATATTTTTTTAATTTGACTATATATATATATATATGTGCCCAATGTTTAATTTGTGCTGTTTTTAGCAATTCCTAACGCTGCTAGCTGGCGATGAGGAGGAGCATGCTGTTCTGCTCTGTAACTACTTCCTGTCAATGGGGAAACGGGCTTGGCTGATCATAGGATCCGCCATTCCTGAGGTGAGTCTCAGTCACAGGCTTCCAAGCTAATCGTGTTCGGCTAATTCACACGGGTCGAGTCCAGTCATTTCAATAGGAATCCACGCAATGAGAAATGTCACGTGACGATGAAAGATTTCGCATCAGATTCAAGTTGGTCACGCGAATTCGCCACACTTGACCAACAGAAAGCTTGGTTTGAACCACAGTGACTGGTGTGTGAGCTGTGCTTCTTATGATATGTCGCTACATATTGACAGAAGACAGGGACCATTTTTTGCAAAATGACCCACTTGCTATGCTAATGTGACCGCATCTGAAAGAATTGGTGGACAATCACATCTTTCTCATCTCTGTGTTAGAGAGACTGACAACATGCATCAGTGGAAATCAGTGGAGATGACATGTGTTTTTGTTTGACGCCTGTGTCATTGTTTCAGGGCCCTACGGCGTACGTTTTGACGTATGAGCAGAACCGCTATCTGATCTGGAATCCCAGCACCGGGCAGCACTACGGACAGTACGACATATTCTGCCCCCTACAGGCCATCGGCTGCCTGATCAACTCAGACAACGTTAGGATCACCACATAACACTCACATAACTCACCTAATCTGTGCTAAAATACATATTACAATCCATTTAAAATGCACTGCTGTTCAAAAGTTTGGAATAATTAAGATTTTGTATTGTTTTTAAAAGTCTCTTCTGCTCACCAAGACTGCAGTTATATTATTAAAAATGCAGTAAAACAGTAATATTGTGAAATATTATTATCATTTAAAATAACATTAGTATTTGCAGTATTGCAGCATCATTACTCCAGTCTTCAGTGTCACATGATCCTTCAGAAATCATTCTGATATGATGATTTAATGCTTAAGATACATTTAGTATTATTATTATCAATGTTGAAAACAGAATTTCAAAATGAATCAAATGTGCAATTATCAACAATAATATAGTGGTGAATAAATCAAAATGCATTTAATATTAATATAATATAATAGTGTATAAAACAGTAAAAAATTGCTCAAAAGTTAGAAAATTCCTGTTAATTTGTACATATCTGCCATCAGACAGTCTGACGTCGTTGCTACAGGTTTGCGTCTTGCTTCAGACTTGACTGACATGCATTCTGACATAGCGAGCTCGCTAACCATTCACCCTTTTTCTGTTCACAGTAAATTAAAATACAAGGAGCAAAATACAAGGTTTATGTCAGTAGTTGCATATTCATAACAGTGACAACAGCTTATTTAGAAAAGAAATCGATCATGTGTCAATTCAGTTCAAATCCACATATTCAAAAAATGTACATAATTCGTCAATACCTGTTTGTCATGTATAATACATCAATAATACATCAACTCTAATTTCATTTGATGATGTGAAGTGTAGTGGTCATTGCCCGGTCTTATTTATAAATCGGTTGAAACTATATAGTAGCCACTGTCTGTTTTCAGAAAAAAAAGATGCATATCGTTCTTTACATTCCGAATAGAGAGAAACATTTGCATTTGTGGAGCGATCTGGCTCTGACACTACAACTACAAACAAAGCACTCCACAAAACCATGTGTCATTAATAGTCAGAAGTGGTCAATTAACTCTTATTTGTGTAGGTTGTGGAAGCTGTGATACACTACCATTCAAATGTTTGGGGTAAGATTCATTTAAAAAAAAAAAATAATAATAATTATTCAGCAGGGACACATTCAATTGATTAAAAGTGACAGTAAAGGCTTTAATAATGTCACAAATAAATGTTGTTTCAATGTTTCCACAACTGTTTTCAACATTGATGATAATCAGAAATGATCACAGGAATAAATGACACTTTAAAATATATACACAACAGTTTTTTTTAAATTGTAATAATATTTCTCAATATTTTATTTTTGATCAAATAAATGCAGCCTTGGTGAGCAGAAGAGACTCAAAAACAAAAACAAAATATTTAAAAACTTTTGACCTGTTTGTACAAAAATGCAAAAATTTCTGTCTAAGCTGCACTGAAGTTGATTCCAGCGGTGTGATGTGGTCAAATAGTGTATGATTATTCGTATATTTGTGTCCGTGTGTCTCAGGTGTGGTTTAATATCCAGCCGTACGCTGCACCCGTGAGAATGAGTTTTGATGTCTCTAAGCCAAAGCTCTGGAAACCGTTTTTCTCGCGATCGTTCCCTGACCCCGGCCTCTCTAGTGTGCAGGTGAGGACGGCTCCACCAATCACAGGCCTCCATTAAACAGGGTCACACATTGTGTTGTCAGAATTGATTTTGAGTGATGTTTTTCAGCCGGAGGCACTAGTGTACAGACACACGGACAAAGCAGCTGCCATGGAGTTACAAGACAGGTTAGTTGTAAAAGTCTTGTTTAGACACGCACCAGTTCAGGGGTGTGAACACTTATGCAGTTTTTTTATCTCTTTTCTCTGAAATATGTCACTTTGGTAGTCAGTGGCATTGTAATTTTTACATTAAACGTGCTAAAGGTCTGATATGATTTATCTTTATTTCATGTTTTTTTAGGGATGCACGATATATCGGCCACCGTATCAGTATCGGCCGATATGTATTTATTTTTAATGTTATCGTTATCGGCCTGATAAGAAAATTTGGCATATAAAGCCGATAAATAATGTATTATTTCCTTCAGCTGAGACACTTCAGATGCGCACTGTTCAACATGATGGTTTTGAATTGCTTGAAATATGATTGGAATCACTTTGAAAAAGAAAATACAGTTAATGCAACACAAGTCTGTCATATCGGCTACATAAAAAACATCCTTATAATTGTGTGCTTGGGACAAGGATTTTAATGGTGAGACTTTTGTTTTTGTAATCAGGCTCTCAAAAATTATATAAAAATTTGGATTTCGATTTATCGGCCAATATATCGGTTATCATCTTTCAAATATAACGAATTATCGGTATCGGCCAAAATTTTCAAATCAGTGCATCCCTAATTTATTTACATCACAATAATCAGCTGTTTTAACAGGGGTGTGTAGACTTCTCATATCCACTGTAGGTACACATATTCTAAGGCATGTTATGAAATGATATTCATGCAGTAATCATCTGTGCTGTGATGTAGGATAGAGAAGGTTTTGAGGGAGAAGATCATGGACTGGCGTCCCCGTCGCCCCACTCGCTGGAACCGCTACTGCATCTCTACGCTACGCCAGTTCCTGCCAAAATTAGAGCTGAGCGGAGGACGAGAGGTGGCTGAGGAACATCGCCTCGAGCTGCAAAGCCTTCTGGGAGAATACAGGGTGAGTGCTCTGCTAGAAATTACGCTGTTAAATGTTCCCTGGTTTTGTTGTCTGGACTTTTATTTTGAAGTGTATTTTCTGTTCCCATCGTTCCCAGTGTTCACGTCCTCTGTTTAGTTCCTGGTATACTTTTTTTCTATAGTTACCCTTGTTTGTTGTTGCCATAGTGATTGATTACCCTCACCTGTTGTTAGTTAGCCTCTCGTTATCCTGCGTATTTGTTTCCCTTGTTCAGTGTCTGATGTTGTTGTCCTTTGTGAATGTATTGTGTGCTTCGTTATCAGTTGTTTTTGCCTGACTTTCCCTGTTTTTGGATTTACTCTGTGTTT
Organism: Abramis brama; assembly: GCF_963993115.1. Taxonomy (NCBI): domain Eukaryota; kingdom Metazoa; phylum Chordata; class Actinopteri; order Cypriniformes; family Leuciscidae; genus Abramis; species Abramis brama. The sequence continues at coordinate 5,941,432 of NC_139984.1, read as the reverse complement.
GTCTACTTCTCCCTGTCCCGTGCATGGATTTACTCTTGTTTTGTTTGCGTAAATAAATGCTTATGTTGCAATCCTGATCTCCGTCTCTCCGAAACACTCCGCATTACAAATAGCGTGACATGCAGCCCAATTGCTAGCTCATTTAGCTAACACTGTTCTCAGATCAGTATAAGGGCCAGGCGTGCTCATTGAGATGATATTTAATCATACATATTAATTGTTCTGTTTCAGATATCTGGGTTTCCCCTGCACCTTCCTTTCTCGGAGATTCGGCCAATCATTGAAGCCGTTCACAGCACAGGGGTTCATAAGGCCGAAGCACCAAACGTCGAGTTTGCCCTGGCGGTCCACGTGCACCCGTACCCCGGTAACGTGCTCTCCGTTTGGGTCTACATCGCCTCCCTGCTCAGTGCACACTAGATCTCAGCAGAGCAATAATATAAAGACTTCTAGATATGCTGTATATGAAATCAATGTCATACATTTTTGATTTTGTAGTGCTCCTGTGCCTGCCAGTGTGTTTTAACACTACGTCTATTAATACTAGTTCTCTTATTTATTTTTTAAAGTAACTCAGTCTATGATGTTATTTATATGTGATTTAACTTTCTGTATGTTTTTCGTGCTTGTACTGAACCGATTTGTATGAAATAATTTTAGACCATTTTTATTACACTAGATTGCTAAGTTTGTACTTTTTTTTCCCTAGTATCGTTCTTTTAGGGTGAATCTCACAAAACCCACCAAGAACATGTCTAGGTCATATTGCACTTTCATATTTTCTTTTGATAATGAGGTAAAATATCACCTGAATATGTTCTTTACAGTTGAATGCTTTATTCCTTTATAGATATTTTTATATTTTAACTGTACTGGTTCAAGCTGAGGTAAGCACACTACTGAACTGAATCAGTTGATTGTTGATTTCGAAGTGTCGAAATAGTACATTATGCAATATTTGTGCTACAGAATAAAACGGTGCAGATGTTTTTAACTGTTCTCTGCTTTGCATGTGAAATTGTAAATCTTTCGAGAGACTCTTTCGTACAGAGAGATGTTATCACTGTGTGTGACTGATGTATTTGTCTGCCTCAGAGAGACAGAAACGGATCTATCAGATCTGTCAGCTGTTATCAGCTGTGTTTGGTTGGAACTTGTTGGGTCTTGCAGGTGTTTTTTGGTTATTAGTATCAGTGTGTTTATTTCACTCTTTACCTGCACACTTCATAGATACTGTGTGTTTGGCTCCTCTTTTTCCGAGGATCAAAATCTTGCTTTTTCAAATATTACCTTTATTATTGGTGTGTTTTATAGCTGTTTGTGAATGTAAAACGTCTGCAAAGTTTTAAATATCAAAGTCCACAACAAATAGTTTTTGTCTCCTAACAGAAAAAAATAAATAAAAATTCTGAACTGGTGAGACCAATCACAACAGACTGATCCATCTGACCAATCAGAGCAGAGTAGACCGATCACAACAGACTGATCCATCTGACCAATCAGAGCAGAGTAGACCGATCACAACAGACTGATCCATCTGACCAATCAGAGCAGAGTAGACCAATCACAACAGACTGATCCATCTGACCAATCAGAGCAGAGTAGACCGATCACAACAGACTGATCCATCTGACCAATCAGAGCAGAGTAGACCAATCACAACAGACTGATCCATCTGACCAATCAGAGCACAGTAGACCAATCACAACAGACTGATCCATCTGACCAATCAGAGCAGAGTAGACCAATCACAACAGACTGATCCATCTGACCAATCAGAGCATAGTAGACCAATCACAACAGACTGATCCATCTGACCAATCAGAGCACAGTAGACCAATCACAACAGACTGGGCCGGCTGACCAATCAGAGCAGAGTAGGTTCATGGAAAGGCGGGGTTTAGAGAGACAGAATCTTCGAACAAACCATTTTCAAACACTGTGAGAAAGGGAGTGATGCATGTAGATCTGTCATGGGAGACCTACCAAACAAAACTGGAAGCTTTTAAAATAGCGTAATAGGAAACTTTGGTGAAACATGACTCTTGAATGAAATGATTGAGATCAGACAGAAATGACAGATCTGCAGAGCTGTAGGTGCTACACACAGTCTGAAACAACATTTTATGTTTTATTCCGGTGTTTAGGAATAAATGTGTCTTTCCTGCTTCCTCTTTATTACCTCAGCGAGTAATATTTAGGTATTCATGTGTCTGACCTCAAGAACGTTTTGGAAATTCAGAACAAGTTGTTTTTTGTCCTGAGGAGGATATTTTGAGAAAGTTGCAGTTGTTTTCTCTTTACTCTCAGAAGATCAAGGAATCGTATGATTCTTCATGACAAGTGCTCTTTAAAGACGTGACCTGCACTGGAATGCTTTCAGATCAGAACTGAGCTCTGTAGAGATGCTCTAAATCCCCCCTTTCTCTCGCCCCGCTTTTCTGTATTAAACTCAGACAGCACAGAAAAAAACATTGGTACAAACTCTGAAAGCACAACAACATGCAAAAATAGCCAGAAAAGAAACCACTAGGGATATCAAGCATTGCTCTGAGATTATTACTAGGTTAAAGTAAATAATGTAATCACCACTAGATGGCTCCTCTTCATCATATGAGTTCAATTTATCCGCTCAAATCTGTTGTTTACCATGCTAAAGGACATGACCGCAGATCACAGCTGTATCAGATCAGGCCATTAGACACCAGACACATGACCGACCATCATGATTACTGGAGTACATGAAAGCGTGGTCATTGGTTCAAGCTGTAAAATAAAAAATAATCTCTGAGTTTTGTCAGATATTTTTAATTTCATACACGTTAGGGCGCAGATGGATGAAATAACCACTCTCATCCATGCATATGTCACAGTTTCCCTTTGTTCTTTGGACATTAATGACATATTGGACATGTATATAAACTATTGTTCAAACGTTTGGAGTCAGTAAACTTTTTATTACTTTTTATTATATTATATATTTATCAAATAACAACGTCATTCCTGTCGCTTCAAATCACCAACTCTCATTTTTAACTGCAAATCGGTGTCAGTGTGAACGGGCCTCCAGTGTGGAAAAGAGAGTGTGTTGCTGCACCGTCTGGTTAGGACATGGTGTAAGCTTCAACACGTCACTTGAGCTTTGAATCATAAAGCATCGCACGGCATTTCCGTTGAGCCTCTGTGATTCTCTTGAACTCATTGTTCTCTGGCATCTGATCAAACACCGCAGAATGAAAATGAAATGACTCTGTTGCAGTCATTATTCTGATGTAAGAGCAGCAGCACTGCTCTCTTTCATGTCTGTTTGGACACAAATAAGTGTATGTCTGTTATTTCCCTTAGGAATGTACAAATGGAGTATAGACAGCATCTCATGTATGTCAATGAAATTGCGGAAAAAACAGCCCTTGTTTGGATACACTGCATATACTGACCGAACTATAGCCATTCAGACGTAATCTGCAGAATCTTTCGTTTTTCCTCTCTGATTTTGGGTGAAAATTGGTGGATTTTTGCAGAGTTGGATTTGAACTTGGTCAAATGTGCTCTTATACATGTTTGAGCCTCTCTGGTTGGAAGTATTCTTCTTCTTGCTAGGGTGTTCTGTGTGGTTTCTAGGCGGTTCTTCCTGACCCGGGTCTAAACGGTCCAAGTCTCTTTAATATTCTGATTTCAGGATATTACATGGGTCCCTCCTTCATTGCTAAAATTACACATTTAAAGTATATTTAAAAAAGGTGCTGACACTAAAAACCATTCATGCTGCAAAATTACCCAACAAAACAGGCAACGTTTATGTCTATCATATAGACGTTTGATAAAGCAGTTCCTCCGAGAGCCAAAAGGAGGCAGCAGTGAGCTACAGCACTAAATGCCATATGAAGCACTGCAGTTCTTTATATTACTTCATTTGAATGCCGCTGCTGTGTTTGCATGAATGTGTGTGAATGTCATTCCATCAGATGTCTATGTGTGTGTGCGAGGTTGTAGATTATCCTGTCGAAGGCGTCATTGAGATGTTGCGGTCATGCGTGAAGTCAGATGGTGAAAGCCGGCATTGTGTGAGTCCAGCCTGAAACTTCGAGTCTAAATCTGGGCTCGAGGAGGAACTCACTGGCCCTGAAGAGAGCATGTTTCTCTGCTGAGCGCTACTGTCGGGTCACACTGGAGATGACCGGACCACAGCAAACTGTGACAAGAGAGAGAAAGGAAATGCAGAATAGTGGTTGGGTTGTGCTGAGTTTGGAAAGTCCCCTCTTTTCCCCTCAGAAGTGAACATCACCCTGACCTTAGCATAGTCACACACAAAAAGAATCATGGTAAAAATATTAATTATTGGGTTTGGCTACCCAATCACAACAACACAGAAATCTAAATCCATCAACCAACAAAATGTCCTGTCACTCATCATGGCTGGATAGAACTTTGCCTTCAATAAAAATTTTGTTCCTATCGTTTCTATTTGTATGAGTAATGCAATACTGTTATGTTGGCAATCTACAGTACACTTTAATGCATTTACAGTGCAAAATTCTGCAAACCCGTTGAGAGCAGGACAAAACCTGTCTATTCAATATAAAATCAAACATTTAATTTAGCTTTCATCTGCAGATAATTGTTTGGAAATATTCAAACCATAACCATCTGACCCCACGACCTACATACATAAACCCATGCACAGATTTATACCATCACACTTGCATACAACAAACACAAATGTACAGACATATTTGTGCACACTATTACACAGACACAAATGATATCTGAAGCAATCATTCTCACCCAATCTAGCTTTACACAGATAAAGTCCTCTCGTGTGATCTGTGGTTCTTCTAGAGGCCTGTGGACTCCTGGGTGATCTGGAGACCAGGCCAGGGACTCTCCTCCACTCCTCCCCACAGTGCTGCTCGCTTTATAGGCCACACACTCTTCTTTGTTGCTGTGATTTATGGAGCTCCATCTGTTACTGCTACTACTCTATTCACAACCAGGTATGTGTGCATGGAAAAACGTGTCTTGAGCTACTATTACTGTGAAGGATTGGGAATGAGGAAAGAATTTAAGAGAATTTGAAATAAGTGTGCATGTTTATTGTAGGCCCATCGAGTGTGTGTTTTTGCATATTAGGGAGCGCTATGTTACCTGATGCCTCAATGTGTTCTCATTGTGTTCTTTTAAATGTAACCTGCAATGATTCAGAGAGAATGTGTGAGGTGCATTCATTCACTTGATACTCTGATGCTGAGAGATACTGCGCGATACTGTGTGTGTGTGTGTGTGTGTGTGTGTGTGTGTGTGTGTGTGTGTGTTTGTGTGTGAACCCACAAAGAGCTCTATTTAATGTGTGAATGAGGGCTGATTGCACCTGAGTCAGTTTCCTACTGACCAACAGAGTCGTAATTGTTAGATTTTTTTCAGTCTGCATTCTTTGGCTGTGGTCTTGATTACCATCGCACACATTTCCCGGGGCTCTTGTTTTGAGATTCGTTCATTCTCCTTTTCCCTTCATCTGTTGGATATGTTTCGGCTGAGTGACACCATTAAGAGAGCATGTGGGAACGTGGACATTTTAGTTACTGTAGTAGAGAAAGAGATTCTTGAACTCAAGCATCAGTCAGATTTAAACACCTGTAATATTAGGTATAAAAATGAGAGTACGGCAGGAATGAGCCCCTGCCCATTTAATAGTGAAAGTGAACATCGCCCTGTGTAATGCGATTTCCCCCCCAACCCACCCCCCCCCCGGGAGGCGATTGCTACCAAGGGGGAAAGTACCTCTGATAATTTGAGGAAAGGACAATGACAATTGGCGAGTGGAATTTACCCCGGACATTCGGGCCTAAAAAAAGGAGATGTTGTGCATCCACTCAGATTTGTTCTTCACCTCTGCGAAGAAGCTGAGTATTGCTGGCGATAACAGGGCATCACAGCAGTCTCTCGACCTGGGCACGGATAAGTGCAGAGAGCTTTTCCTGGGCATTTTAGCTAAAAGAGCAGCTTTCTCCCAAAAGAGCTAAAAGCAAAGACAGAGAGAGTCTTTTAAAAAGATGCCTTTCTGCCTGTTTCTCTGGTTGCGGTCGATTTCTCTCATCATCGGACTGCGCCTCGCCTAGGTTTGGGTCGTTCCCACGCTGAGAAAGAGTTTGTGGATGGTACATGTCCTCATTTTGAGAACATGACCATGGCAATGTTGCGGTCGCGACTCTCTTTCCTTAGTCAGAGAAGGAGTCACTTCCGTCGCTCCCCACCCCGGTCCTTCTGCAATGCACAAGGCGGCCACGGCAAACACTGAAGGCGGCAACAACAGGAGCATTTCAACCGGGTCACGGCACGCCGCCACCTGGCGAAATCATCCTAGGCTCCCGTCCAGGGCCTGTAAGTTCACTTCGGTTACAGTTGGGGTTTACAGAGCAAGGTAGATGTTCCAGTACACCCACAGCCACAGGGTCGGGACACACTGCCTCCTGAAATGGCGACAGGCTCATCAGAACAGTCAGACTCGACTATGCGATTCAGTTCGCCAGGCACCCGGCCAGGTTCAACAGCGTCCTCTTTACCTCGGTGGCAGGCAAAGACGCCCCTGTCCAGCGTGTGGAAATTGCGGTCCTTTTGGCTGAGGACACAATAGAGCCTGTCCCTCCAGCCGAGATGAAGAAGGGATTTTACAGCCCTTGCTTCATCGTACCGAAGAAATGTGGAGGGTTAGACCTGCGAGTTTTGAATCGAGCCCTGCAAAGACTCCCGTCTAAGATGTAAATGCAGAAGCACTTTTTGACGTGTTTGCCAACTAGATTGGTTTGCAGCGAAAGACCTGAGGGACGCGTACTTTCATGTCTCAATTTTTACCTCAACTCAGACCGTTTCTTTGGTTTGGTTTTAAGGGTCAGGCATACCAGTACATGGTCCTCCCCTTTGGGCTGTCGCAGAGGTGGCACTTGCACCGCTAAGTGAAGTGGGTATGCGCATTCTCAATAATCTTGATGACTGGCTGATCCCAGCTCATTCTTGAGATTTATTGTGTGTGCACAGGGACCTGCTTCAGGTCAACTAGGAAAAGAGCAAGCTTTCCCCAGTGCAGGGAATCTCCTTTCTCGAAGGGAGCGCGTCTCACAAACCAACACAGCCAGTCAGTGCTGGATTGCCTGAAGTCATTCAGGTGAAAAACAGTGGTCCCTCTAAAACAATTTCAGAGGCTCCTGGGACATATGGCGTCCTCGACAGCCATAACGCCGCTCGGGTTGATGCGTATGAGACCACTTCAGCACTGGCTTCAGACTTGAGTCCTGAGATGGGCATGGCGCTGCATTATGTGGCTATTACACCAATCTGTCACCGTATGTTCAGCCCTTGCATTTCCACAGGCAGGGATTCCCCTAAAACAAATGTCCAGGAATTCAATGCCAAGCACAGAATTCGTGAAGTACGTCCATTTCAGGTCAGCCTGTACTTTTTGGCTAGGGGCTCCATATGTAGTGATTCCCTGATGGTAATCCAATCTGATGTATTGTCCACAGTACAGTTTTTCTGATGTTAAACTTGTGTATTCCCCTAGACAGAGCTCCGCTCTTCCATCAGTTGCTGTTTTTTGTAGACCTCCTCCCTTTTCAGGTAGGGACTTACCACAGAGACTTATTTCCACGTGTGGAACTTCCCAGTTGGTAAGTCCATGTGATGTTTTCTCCACATGTTAACCTCCTCTCTGGCAGGATGTGGTCTCCGTAGTGTTCTTTCTCCTTTCTCCGTTCTTTCATCGACGTGACTGATAGATGGTGAACTTCCTGGTTACTATTGTAATCTCCATTCCCTGATGACTACAATGCTGTCCTTTCTTCTACCTAATAGGAAGAGCACTTCCCCAGTGCTAATTTCTGAGCTGCAGAGCTGTGAAATTTTTATTTCAAAGGATCTATTTTAAGGATCTAATTTTTAGATCCAAAGAAAAGGATCTATTCGCATTGTAAGTCCCTGCGTGGCACAAAGGACCACACGGCCTGCGTTGGGGGTAGGTTAGGTTAAGATGTTGTGAGTGCACTTGTTACCTGGCACGCTGTAGCTGGCCCACATCTGCCCCGCCAAAACCTCAGTTTTAACCTAACTTCAGCTGTTCTGACGCTTTCCACAGGGACCCCTAGTGTCAGTATAGTGACATAACATCAAAGTGACTGACAGATGGTGAACTTCTTGGTTACTATTGTAATCTACATTCCCTGATGGACACGCTTTTGGCTCCTCAGCACAAACCTGAATGAGCGGATGCACGCCACCTTTTTTTATCCCCTTATGTCCGGTGGCACATGCAGATTCCACTCGTAAATTCTCATTGGCCGTTTCTCAAAGTATCAGAAGTGTTTGGGGCACCCAAGGGTGACACCCAGTGTCAGTACATCAATGTCTCGTTCCCTCCATCAGGGAATGGAGGTTACAATAGTAACCAAGGCGTTATCAACATCACAAATCTAGTAAGGTTTTTTCATATTTTCATTTTTAAAAAGTTTAATATACATTTATAATGCTATACTTTGTGTTATATTACCTTGGCAGTATATTACAAAAATGAATCAATGCTGCTGCGAGGGTGTTTCTAATACAGTGGCTGAGGGACTGACGGATTTGACATTTTTTTCTCTTCTGATTGCTCTAATCAATCTCTCAATATTTTTCCTGGAAACACTTTAGATTAGGGAACACATATTCACTATTAACTAGGAGGTTTCCCTCAATAAACTCCTAATTACTGCTTGTTGATAGTACTTACTAATGGTTATGTTAATATGGGGTATAGGGTTAAGGGATGCAGAATATGGTCATGCAGAATAAGCACTAATAAACACTAATAAACACTTTATAAACACTAATAAACAGCCCATTTGCTAGTATTATGCATGTTAATAAGCAACTATTTAATAGTGGATATGTTCCCTAATCTAGAGTGATACCTTTTCCCCTCTTTTGGAAAGCCGTGGAAATGCTATCATGGATTTTATTTTATTTTTATTTTTCTATCGCTTCTTTCTTTTGGGAGACAAAAACTCTATCTGCACTTTATCTGCACTTTTATCTTTGAAACTTTGCAGACATTTTACATTCACATTCAGCTATAAACACACTACATGAAAAGTAATATCTGAAAAAGCAGAATATGAGCATTTTACATTTCTGCAGAAATTAAAAACATTATTATACATTATATAAGAGGAGCATTCAGGTCAATGTGCTGTATGTACGAATGTATTATTTAAATAAATTAATTTATAACACTTTACAAACATTTAACATTTAATGTAACATTTAACACATAATTTAACATTAGTTAATAAAAATACAGCTGTTCATTTTTAGTTCATGTATGGTCAGGTCCATTAAATATTAACAGATACATCTTTTGATTTTAATAATGTATTAGTAAATGTTGAAATTAACCTTAACTGTCACGAACACAAGAAGGTGGTGTATCACTGGCCCCGCTGCCCCCCATCACTCACACGTGTGTGTGTGTGTGTGCACGCTCTGCATGTCTCTGGGCTAATTAGCCTGTGTGCTAATTACAGCGCTAACTTTAGCACTGCCGGCAGCTCGGGTCTAATCTGGGGCGGGCTGTGGGACAACCTGTCCCTGAGTGTGTGACGCACTCGCCCAGTTTAAAAAGATCTAGTTCTATCATCGGGGGATTCTGACACACACATGGCTGCAGGGCAAAATGAAGAGGAGAGAACGATGATAAATGGTGGAAGTTTTTGGAGGTGTGTGTGTGTGTGTGTGTTGTCCTGGTAAACCCTACGTTATGGGGACAAAATGTCCCCAAAGATGGCAGTATCCGAAATCCTTGTTCATTGGGGAATTGGTTGGTTCCCATGAGGAAAACGGCTTATAAATCATACTAAGATATGTTCTCTGAAAATGTAAAAATGCAGAAAATTGTCTGTGAGGTTGGTAGGTTTTGGGTTAGGAGATAAAATATACAGTTTCTACAGTATAAAAAATCGTTATGTCTGGAATGTCATTTCACATGAAAACCCACGTTTTATGGTGTGTGTGTGTGCGTGCGCGTGTGCGTGTAATTAACTCACCTATACTGTTATATTTTTATACTTTAATCTTGCTAACTTCACTTTTGTTGATGTCTTCAAGGTAAAAGTGATTCATAAATATTGGAAATTATACCTTTTAACGTTTTATTTTAGGATTAGGTTTAAGGTTTGATGCAGTCATTGTAATTAGCTTTATATCAAAATGTGTGTGTGTGTGGTGATAATCTGTCTTTTTTTCAGGTAAGTCAAACCTTTTCAAATGTCATTTCACAGTTTCACACTGACCCAGCATCAACTGAAGAGTGCGAGACATTTCACAAAGCAAAGCTGAATGTGATCACATTTCTTACTGCTTGCCGGAGGTCACAAGTAACTGATACCAGATATATTAGAGATTAGCAGCACAAAACCTGGTGAGGATGCACAGATCAGTGAAAGAGAGAAGCTTGGAGGGAGGGTGAGGTATTTGAAACTCTCTTCAGTTTTACAGCACACTTTAGCCAGCTGAAGAGAGACACAGAAAGTGTGCAAGGGGTCTTTTTTGGGGCTGTGTTCTCTGTGTTCTTTGAACAGGTACCATGATACTACATGTATTTGTACTTGGTAACGTTTTACTGCTGTTTTGGGGACATGTATTGTATTTGTTATTTTTGTGGACAATAACCATGGTATTACCATGGTGTTTGGACATGTGAACCCAATGGTGTTACTTAAATTGGAGTTCTGACAGAAAGATTGGCAGTTCAAAGGTGTGTTGGTGTGTGTTTCCCTTGCAACAAAGTACAGTAACTTATCGAGCCAATAATGGCTGTTTCCCAAAACTGTAGCAACTTACATACAGAACTGTTGTTAATGACGTCATGCATGTGGAGTAATGACATCTGCTAATTTATCTGTTAGAGACTAAATTAAAGTCAGATTATTACTATAATGAACATGGCATCTGATGGATATTTTGCCATTTTTATTCTCTGTTGTTTTGCATTATTTTCCAGATGTATTTTCAATATGTATTCCATCTTGTCTAGGGTTCACATACACACACTTCTGAAATGGTGCTTTCGTTCTCTTGGCAAACTAATATACTCTGAATGAAATTTATATCTATATGGAATTAAAGATATAAATTGTGCTGCATGTTAGCTTATTTTGCTCAAGATTAAAGTCCACATGCTAACAAGAATGTATATGCTCTTTGAAAATGTGTGTTGGAATCGTGCTTATGGGAAACATCAGATCGTTGAATTGTGTTGGTAACAACAAAACTCGCAATCATAGTTGGCGCTGTGAAACCCACCCCTGGTTTTGATGTCAAAAATGTGAATTAGTGGGATGTGCATATTAATTAGGTTATGCACTAATTATTTGACATGATCGTTCTCATCACAATGATTTGAGGTAACAATTATTATTTTTGCCCCATTCAAGAGCTCAGATGAACTTGGGACCTATTTCATTTAATTGACCAAATTCATTCCAGCATCAACCACTGTCTTTCCCGTGGTTTTGTGGATTAGTGGATAAATGTTGGGTTGAGCAAATACTTGATGGTCCAATGGTGTTGTTTGTGTTAAAGGGATTCTGAACTGAACATTTGCATTTTGTTTTGTGATTTCACTAGAATGTCTAGCAAGCCAGAAAGCATTTGGAGAACTGTAAGAATGAAAGAGATTGGAGCATGTGTTTGCAGGGACAACCACAATATCTAATCATACTGGCAGTCATAATGTAATTCCACACGAGGGATTATAACAAAGGTGTTTGAATTTTGGCCTATTTGTATAGTGTCTAGTGGCAGGATGTGTTGTGAGACTGCGAAAGCGCTGAAAGTTTAAACGCTGTGCGCCAGACAGAAGCCGTGCTGATGGGGATAACAGACGTCCAGGAGAAACCTCCTTCAGCTGATGGGGAAAACAGATGAGACATGACAGAATAAGGAGTGAGGTCAGGAGGGAAACACTGATATATGAAGGAATAGAGAGGTTAAAGTAGCCGAGGAAGAGGCTGATTAGTCACAGTTTCATTCCTCCCAGTGGGGTGATGTCGTCATTCAAGGTCAAGCCTGTCTTTCCTCTGATGTGAGGGCGAAGGAAAGCCAGAGAACGACAACAAAACTCCCTTTCGGTTGATGCAAGAAACTGCTTTAGCAGCTGATCTTAAATGTGATATAAAACATCTGTGTCGAATTTTCTTGTTATTTATTTATTCATTCATTTATTAGTGCTGAAAGTACTGGGATGTAGGTCGACATACACAAATGCAAGGTTGGTTTAGTTTTGTTCTGAAATGTGTCATGCAAGTACATCCACCGAAATTACCCAAAACAATTTGTCTCAGGAACTTTTTTCCCCAGACCTGTTGCTGTCTGCGTTTCCATCACGGTCTAAAGTACTGTGAAGATTTGGCAAATTAGTCCGGTGATGTACGACTGCACGCACCGCAACAGATTTTTTAAAAATGGTGGTTGAAATGAAATTCTGCGTGGAGTCAACCAATCAAAATGCAGCGTGAACTCAACCAATCAAAATGCAGCATGAACTCAACCAATCAGCATGTTCAGCACCCAAGTCCCACCCCCGAAAGTTCCTGAACTTTGTAAAAGTACTACCTCTCGAGCAGGGACTTTTTGAAGGGGCCATTTTTGAGGACCACCCCAAAGTCCCCAGTTCCTGGGGGAAGTTCCTGCGGTGGAAACACGGCTTATGTGTCACATTCTCAGTGTTACCACAAGGGGTGCTATAGTGGGCATTAGTGGAAACCATCATCTTCTAGGCATCATCACAAATTGGTAAGTAGTACCATGTTACCAAAAGGGATCAATACCATCCATTCAAAGCAAGTAACATTTTTATACTCCATGTTTTGTTAGCACTGGAAGCCAAGTTTTCTTCAATACTGACAGTGTATAATGTGAATCATAGATGAAAACAAACTGCATCAAACAAACCCCATTACCGTAAATACAAATTAATTAAATACTGCGTCCATGAAGAGCAAAAATTCAGAATTCAGTCTTTTGTAGCACACACAGACATCCAAACATTAGCCAACATAAACACATGGATCTTACTGACAGTCGTCTTCCGAAATGTTTAATCCACAGAAATGTGAATCCAAGAAATAGGGACAGAAAATTCTGGTCTTTGATTCTGACTGGTTGAGCTGGTTTCGAAGCCGCTGTAAATTATTCTATAAACATACACCTATGACTGCATTAACCAGGTATAACTATTTTTTAAAAGCAATAAACCCCGTGAAGCCATGATTTACAGTGAATTTAGAACAGCCGAGTGTAATTCACCGTAAACCACGGCTTCACAGGCCTTATGGCTTTAGTCTGGCTTTAAGACACACTAGAAAATAATCTTCCTAACAACTTAGAAAACAGGCAGCTCCAGTAGTAAGATGAAAAGATTTATCTTGAACTCTGTCATGTAAACTAGCATCTATAAACCTTAATTAAACAATTTAATAACCAACTAAATAGGAATTTATACCTGTAGGATATTAGCCACATTAGACCAGCGGTTTGGGAAATGAATGGATGATTCAGCTGTGGCACCTTCTTCTGGTCAGATGCGGGAATTCATTCAGTGCGCAACTCTCACAGTGCATTATGGGTATTCTCTAGCTGTATGGTGTACATTGGTTGTACACTCGTTATTGTGGTGCATTATGGGATTGAATGAGTGCACTTGATAATATCCACTATGGTTTCGGACACCACTACAGATGGCTGTCCCCTAAAATAGTGCCCTGTTTAAGGGTATGGGGGGGATTTTGAACACAGCCTGGGGTGCGTTTCCCGTACAACGACGTAACTCGCTGCATAGGTCAAGGCAACGGTGGCTAGAATTTGGAGAACAGATGTCGTCTTATTTTTTCAAACTTGAGAAAAATAGGGCTAAATATGATGTCTGATACTGCTCCATTGAGCTGTGATTATGGGGCGTGTTTCAACCGAATCAGGAAGGAAAATGCCTCTGCACTCAATTGGATAGACCTACAACCAATCAGAGCAACGGAGTAAGTGACGTATGTTCTTCATTCATGTTTCCGATCGACAAATGCCTTGATCGCGGTTCTCTGTTCCTCTTTTAAAATGAACGCGCTGTCGATATCTTCTATAACAGATACGATGGCAGAATCTACACATGATGTTTCATAAACAAAGTTCGGGAGGAGCACGTTCAAATAATCAATCCAATCAACTTGTCATCAAACAATTACCATGTCTACCCTATCAGCATGAGAGGAAGCATATATTTATTATTTATTCACTCTGTCAACTCAACATTCCTTGACAGTTTTCAGCATCCCTCCACTCACTCTCGGCTTGTTCTTCCACAGCCTGGAATACGGGGGCAGTACTTTGGGTTCGGGCCGAATACCGAGCCCGGAGCCTCTCCTCGGACAGCACGCCAAATATGCATTTATTCTATCTTATTTGTAAGTGTGAACTCGTGAAATCTCAATTCTCCAGCGGCAGCCATCTTTGTTGTAAACAAATTCAACCCAAGCGCTCTTTGGTGACGTGGATGATTACGTTACTGTTGCTCATCTGTCCATCATCGTATAAAGCCCGCCCGGACAATTTGATTGGTCCGAACAGCTTTTGTTTGGGCATAATAGCTCCTCAACGAATCAAGTCCAGACCGAACTTCCCGACCTAAAAATTTTGTGGGCGGGGCTAAGTTCAGCTGGCATCCAGGCTACCGTTTCCCAATATTGTTAAAAATTGTATTCAAATTATTATAGTTCTAAATTGAATCTAGCTGACTTAGTTACTTTCTGTAAGCACCTTGGTTATGTTAATTCTATTAATCAGGACGAAAACGGGGTTTTTTTAGGTTAAGGATTCTGATTCTGAGATTCTGTCTCCTTTCCTCCTCAAAGTGTATATAGAGAGCTTAAATTGCTCTGAACTTACAGCAAGTATGAAGCAGGGTGTAACTTAATACCTAAACCTAAAAAGGATACACTTTTCTTAGACAACTGGAGACCCATCAGCCTCCTTAATAATGATTATAAATTGTTTGTCCTTATTTTCTCAAGGTGTTTCAAGTCGATTTTGAACTCCAATATTGATGAAAATCAATCAGGTTTTATGAAAAGCCGCCATATTTTTTAATAATATTAGACATGTCTTCGACCTCATTGATTTCTCTGATCTTATTGAGGATGACAGTTTAATTTATTTATTTATTTATTTATTTTTATTTTTTTGACGTTTTCAAGGCTGTTGATGCTATTGAGCATCCTTTATTTTACTTTTTGGTTTTGAGCGTTTTGGTTTCGGGCCCTATTTTTGTAATGCCATGAAAACTCTGTTTGCAGGAGGCAATAGCTCAATGAAATTAGGACATGGTACGACCCAGATATTTCTTCTAGAAAGAGGAATTCGGCAAGGCTGTCCAGTCTCGGTATATCTTTTTCTTATTGTAGCACAGGCCTTCTGTCATTTTATTAAGGATAGTAAGCTAGAAGGAATTAATATTGCTGGTAGAAGTATTTTAATTAGTCAACTAGTGGATGACACAGCTTTAGGCAATTAAAAGTATTCACTTGTTTTCAAATGCCTCAGGTCTGTACCTTAATATAATTTTCTTTTCTTTTTAAATATTAGCCTTGAAAAGCTCCTCCCTTGTATCTATGGATGGTATCCCTGTTAAAGAAGCTGTTAATTATTTGGGAGTTGTTGTCGAAAAGTGAGCAAGATAGAGTTTCTCGGGTGACGTTACGGACACTACGTCCATATTCTTTTACAGTCTATGGGAACCACCCTGGTGGCTAGAGTGTGAAAGCCCCTTATGTTTAGTAAGGAAAAGGTACTCTTTAATTTTGTTTTGCATTTTGAAAATGTAATTTTTGGATATTTAAAGTATGATAACAGTGTGAATAAGGAGGCTTTTGTAATTAATTTGTTAATCTCATTAGTCAAATTTCACATTCACACGTGTAAGTTTTCTAACAAAACGTCCCTTTTCTTAGTATTCCTTAAAGAATTTGAAAATTACTGTTCAGTACTGTCTTCAAAATCTTTGATTGATACAAAGGTCTTGTATTTTTGAATGTTTTGTTTTTATTTTTAAAAAACATATTTTTTTTATGTTTTCTTTGCTCCCCTGGCTCAAAAATGTATGTAGTATAGTTTTGTTGTTTGAAGCATAAAAAAAAAAAAAAAAAAACTTTTAATGAATCTGTTTGAGATCAAATGAATGCTAGATGTTTTGCTATAAATTACGTACATGACATCTGAGGACTATTTCAATTTTTTTTCGCTCAGTTATTTCGCTTTTTTTCCAGATTCAGTCATAGGCTTGTTCTTAAGTACTATGCACATGCGCACTCTTCAAAAACAACGCTTTAAATCTTGTACTGTAAATTACATTTGTATGTATTCTAAACAAAATATATAGACTGTACTGAATGTCAGTTTGCTTATTTGTCTCAAGATAAGGATTTATTGAGTCCACATGTCATGCAAACTAGAAACTCAGCTTCTAACCACAGGTCGAGAGCTGTCGTTCCAAACACACAACTTTACGATGCTGTTGAAATGTTCATTGGAACGATGGTTTCGGGAAACACCGACTCGTTGAACTGCTGATACCAACAGAACTTGCGACCATAGTTGGCTAACGATGCTTTTGGGAAACGTCCCTGTGTGTCTTTTTATCAAGATGGCCGCCCTAGCCCCTGTTTAACCATGTGGCTTCCTTAGAAAACAACAGTTCTTCCTGGTCAGATAAAAGTCCATTTAAAGCGTGACTATAATATGAACTAAATCAACAAAAAAAGAAAGCCATTGTTTGACTCAAGCGTATCCTCATGAATCCATAATGTTCATCATATGTTACATAACACTGAATGTGAGAGGATGTCTCAAAACCCTTCATCTGGCTTTATGCTCCATTAAATACGTGACAAGATAATAACAGTGATTATGCTTTCACCGAACAGGGATTAACTCAATGTCTAGGTTCATCTGAGACCCTTTTTAGTCTTCATAAAGGCTCAGGCAAACACCTGTGTGATGAAACCGTGGTTTTGTGTGGAGAAACTCTTCATACTCCACAATAGGCCAGTAACTAGCGTGATGTAAGAGGGTTTGAAGTGAACCGAACTGTGACACCAGTGCTTATTGTGGAACACAGATGTTAAAGTGGCATTAGCAGCGCGTCAGTGAGTGTCTGTGTGTGGATTGGCCATTAATATAGCAAGGTGTTATGCAAACAATTGCTTGAAGAAAGCTTTTCTAACAGGTGTATGAATTAAGGCTGCAATTATAGTTCACAGGGCGTTTTGAGCTGTAATGTTCATGGGTCTCTGACTTCTGCTTCTAAAACCATCCAAGCATGTTTAAGTCAAAATCTTTAAGGAGTGTTCTGTGTTCAGTATACATGGCTGTGGCGTCGCATCTATGGCGTCATTCTGTCAATTATCTCAAAAAATATTTTGGGTTTGGCCCTTCAGTTTGTACAAACAAACAAAAATCATCTTCACAATAATGCACTTACAATGGAAGTTTATGGGCCAGCAAAAATGACAAAACTGACAAAAACTAATTCTTGAAACTAGCATAAATATTATTGGATCTTGAAGCTTGATTTAAAAACTCTCAAACATAGGCAAAAGCCCATTTGTGGTCTTATTTCAAGCAATATATTAAAATTAGTTCCTATTTCACAAAGTCATTGCATGTTTGTATGTAGCTCAACGTGATGCTAACAATGCTAAAGTCAGTGGTTCAATTGGAAAACACACATACTATTAAAATGAAGCTATACCATTAATGCACTGTGTGTGGAATTAATAATAGTAAGTTAAATTGTTAGATGATAAATAATTGATTAGCTTTGTATGCAATGCTTATAACACATTTGCTTAATTGAATGGATTTCTGTTTAGTTTCATGATCCAATAATATTTTGAATAGCTTATGATAGTTTCAAGAATTCTCACCAAGTTATTTGTCATCCAACCGGTGGATGATCTCGTTTGCTTTTAAAAGTGTTACTACACTGTAACAGGACATTTCCCAAACACACTTGAAGCGCTTGACCAATCACAACACACTGATCCAGCCGACCAATCAGAGCACAGAGTGCTTTTCAGAAGGAGGGGCTTCATAGAGACAGGAACTAAACAGAGCGTTACTGACAGACTGGGAAGAGAGGAGCTGCAACAATGGAGAATATGGGGAACATAATGTGTTTTTGAACATTCAAGCATGAAAACCTGTTCTAATAGAGCCAAAAAACAAGACTTTAAAAAAGGGCATAATAGGTAATCTTCAAAATATAATAACTTTAATTGTAATAGGCCTATCAAAAAACGCAATACAGCTGATTTTGGTATTACTGTTGTAAACACACTTGTGACTTTCTAACTTTGAAATGTTTTGGCCAGTGTTTTTTCACCCCATTTTACATTTATCCAACCTCTACATCCGCCCTTATCAATAGACAGACAGGCTTTAAAAACACAGCAGAGATGGCATTACACACCCTCTGTGGCATTTCCTCCACTTCCTGTGTGTGTGTGTGTGTGTGTGTGTGTGTTAATACTTAAATACATAACACGACTGGTCATGTGATCTTAGCATGCGGCGCCCATGCCCTGCTCCTAAAACTGCTTTTTCTGATAATATGAATATACATGTTATGAGTAAAACATTTGTTAGAAAAAAATAAATAAATACTGAGTGCATCTTGCTTGGATAGGATGAAATATTTGTAATATTGATCAAATTAAACACTTAAAATAATTGTGGACAGACAGTAAAACATTTCAATTTCCTCAGTTCAGAAAACATTGGCAAGTCTGGCTCAAAGTTAATGTAGTTGCATGTTAGTTGGCTGTAATGTGTAGACTATGTCTCTCTCAGACGCAGTATAGACAAAACAACGTCTGGATGATGTCGATAACTACAGCTGTCTCTGACTCATAATTGTGTGTCTCTTTTAATGTAATGCGAAGTGTCTGCGTCTCTCAGTAAGTCATTATTGGCTTTAATCACGTTTCATTATTTGAACCATCAGTTGCAGAAATGTGCAGTGAGTGCGAGACGCGATTACGCTCAAACCTTTCATTTAAAAATTACATTTCCTAATTTGAATGCAGACATCTATGACACATCTGGTCTTAGTTAAAACATCACTACTACTGTAAATATTTAAAAAAGGATTTTCTCATGCTGAAATGTTTCCCTGATGACATATTGCAACGATTACACACCACAATTACAGCCACTGGCTCTAAATATAACCATAACCGAAAATAAAACTGAGACGCCATATTAGAGGATTAATGTAAACACTCAATCCCAACTGGCTTTTTAACACTTTCACACACACTGGTTCTCTCTGAAACCCAGGCTTCCTAAGTAAATTCAATGGTATGGATAAGCTGAAAAATAAGTGTGCTAAATTGTAATGAATGTGCATGTACTTCGAATCTTACAGTACTATGAAAGTATTTATTTTTCAAATCTGTACTTGCAGATAATATTAATGAAATAAAAGGCCACTTACGTGTATTTAAAGAGAGTACACTTTCATGACTGTTTCTTAACCGTCTTAAATATACTTGTGCACCTCATAACTTTTGATTTATTGCATGTTCAGATATTCATGAAAATTTTGTGAAAATGCTGGCGGTGGCATGCAACCTTTTAAAAAAAAAACGCTGGCGGTGAAAGAGTTTATTATCATTTTTTTTTTTTACATTTGTTCTTTCTGCCTGCAAAGAGCGTCTATTTTTAAACATCTATTCAAAAACATTGTACACTGTATTCTGACAAAATAAAAGTCCCAATTCTCCAATGTTTCTCTTGAACAACAAAGATGCCGCAAATGAAAGTTCTCAATGTGAACATTTAATCCAATTCTTTCAACACCAAACGATCTGAACTATCCACGTTAATTTAATTGCACAATACTCTTCCTGTATGTCAACAAATTGACTTTTAAGGAATTTCAGGAGATCATCCGAGGCGGATATGATACTTGAAACCTCAATGATAACGGAAGTAAGTGCTTCTTTCTGTGCTGTGTCTCTTTTCTCTGCCTGTGCTTTTGTTGGCGTCTCTCGCTCTCTGTCTCTCTGCGTTTGCTGACAGACAACATGACATCACTCTCAGTGCCGGTAAGTGCAGAGTCCGGGAAAAGTCTGGGAATAAAGACGGGTCCCTTGGGTCCATCAGTCATCGGTGCACACGTCTGATCTCCTATCACTAGAGTGTACTGTCATAATAATCTTCATTATTATTCAGTGGGTGGTTTCGCTCAAGAGAAAGGCTCCAGGTTTCTGTACTCTTCTTTTATCGTACAAAGGTCAAGTTATGAACAAGTACACACTCATTGTCACTCAATATCATCCTCCTTCTTTCAGACTACTGTACTGTGAATATTTTAGCACTTGCATTTAATGTTTCTGAGACATTTGGGTTTGCTTGTTGCTGTTTAAGATCATGTAATAGTTTAAGATAATTGCCAGCTTCTCCTCTTTCTGTACCGATGGCATTTATTTATTTTTATACAGAGGCAAGTGTATTTGTAATTATAATCATAGATCTCTTTGTATTCAGTTCTTCATAGTATCCAGCGGCTTCACATAATTCGATATCTACAGAGGAATATCCCGACTGCTCTTTTCAATACAATGAAAGTCAGTGAGGACTTTTACAAAACACAGCATATAACTGTCCTTGTGCACTTTATTGCATTCTTCTAAAGCCACATGATAGGAGAGAGAAGTGACACAGTCTGATTCGTGAGTCAATTCTTTTAAATCACATCTTTTCAATGAATCAGTTGATCTACACAGAACACAGTCTGAATCATTTGTTCGTGAGTCGGAGTGATTCAGCTAAAACGAACCAGTGATGAGGAAGACTAACAGAGAATGGTTTCTAACACAAAGCTATCATATGACTTAATGAATCTTGTAATATAGTGCATATCAGAGTGACTAAACTTGACTGTACCAGTCCTCATTCACTTTCACTATTGAAAAGGCTAAATATTATCCTTTTGCATTCCAGAATGAACGCCATACGGTTTTGAAGTGAATAACACAACAGCATTGTCATTTTTTTATTTATTTGTCTTTATTTCTAAACACTGTAAAAAAATAAAGGCAACATGATTTTGAGTACAATTGTCTTCTTAACTGTCCTCAATAATGTCCCTTTGTTCAGTCAACTTAAATTTGTTTGTTCACTAAATGCTAATTGTCAAGGCAAGAAAGGCCTCATTTATGAAACGTGTGTATGCACAGATTCACTGTAAAAAAGTTGCTGCCTTTAGTACAATCAACCTGGATATTTAAGTCATTTCAACTTAAATTACATTAAACAGACTTAAAATGAGTTAAATCTTGTTTAATTGCTTAATTATAATCTATTGCTTAACTTATCATTTTAATGAGTTAAAGCAATGTAAAAACATGTGTTGTCATAACTTCTAATCATATATATTTTTTTACAGTGCATATGATTCTTTTTTTGTTGTGTGGAACGCCAAAGAATATTCTGCCTGTTGTTTCCCACAGTGTTCTTTTAGTATCATTTATATACAAATTATAAATATTTTGAATTAGCTTTTTTATTTTTCATTTTAGTTTAAGTTTTAATCATATTGTTATGTGGGTTTGTCATTTTTAAGCTTTTAATTTAGCTTTTTAATTTCAGTTTTTGTAATTTTAGTACTTTTACTAAAGTTTTTCATCTACTGTTTATTATTTTATTTCAGCTTTTAACTAAAAATGAAAATGGGGGCTGGGTCAGTCAAGCTTCACAATTTTGTGAAAAATTGCCATAAAACATCATAAAAATAACACGACACATGTGCTATATTCATGAAAAGTCATAATTTTTTAGTATGAGGAACAGATTAAAAAATATATTATTAAAACTATCCCTTTAAAGCTGCCTTTGCTGGAAGGCAATAAAGTGTCTGAAGAAAAATAAAATGGGAGACAAAACAGTAGGAGAATGTGAGATGGAGAGAAAGAAATATGTCATATGTGAACATGTTTTATGGACCCATCTACATTAAGCTCATTTGATCTGAGCTTTATGTAGACTGTAAAAAAAAAAAAGTTATGACAATGTATGTTTTTACATTGCTTTAACTCATCAAAATAAGTTAAGCAATTTTCTACTTTTTTTATGTTATACAAGATTCAAGTCAGCTTAATGTAATTTAAGTTGAAATTACTTAAACATCCAAGTTGATTGTACTTAAAAATTTAAGGCAGCAACTAATTTTTTTTTACAGTGTTGATCCACGCAAACTTTCATATTGATAAAAACGGTTTTTGACATTGAAAAGTGCTTAGTGCCACGCCAGGGTCTGAGCAGACGTATGCACTTTTCCATGTGAGAGAGTCGGAGAACTGCAGGTATATTTGGAAATAAGCAATTCTTGCCACTCACTGTTCTCAAGCAAAGCGTTTGGACGTTGATTGGTGATCTTTTATATGTTAATGACATTAATTAGGCAGTGTTTACAAGGCGGAGATCTGAAACCATTCAGCTCACACAATTTCAAGATCATTTGCGATTTATTAATTTCACTTCTGGAAGAGAGGCGTTCGTAGGTTTGTTTGTGCGTACGTTCATTTCTCTGAAACACACATACGCGGAAATTACCGTAAAATCAAATGTGGACGGTTTCTACGCAACATTTTATAAACGAGGCCCCAGATTTCTAATTCATACAGTTTTTCAACCACCAACATAAATTACATAAACAGTGTGAACAAACAGAAATATACACAACATATAACCAAGTACGTAAACAGAAAAACAATAATCATATAACTAATCATGCCACAATGCATGGTGGGAATTCACACTCTTAAAGTCGGCATGAAATTTTTTGTGCACCAATCATCCGTTTCCTTTTTTTTATTTATTTTTTATGGATTTAATTTTTAACCAAAATGCCATAACTGGATCTTCCAGTGAAAATGACAGACTTCTCTCTGGTGACATATGCTGGACTTCTCCAATCATTTAGTTAGTTTAAACCCCACCCCCTGCAAGCTTGCCTTCATATTCCTCCACTTTGAGTCACACCCACATCTCAACATCTAATCAACAACTGATACATTGAACCAAGTCCTGCCCTACATCTTTTTATTTTTTTATAAACCGTTACATTCGAATGTACAGCAAAATAACCTCTCTCTTAATCCATTTCATCATGACTTTAACAAGTCAGCATCACTGCTCAGTATTTAATTATTTTTTTTCCAGATGCTAGCTGAAGAATATTTTTGATCTTTGATTATTTTTTTAATGTGCATTAAGAGTAATTCACAAGTACCCATGGCCCAGTATGCTGGGTAAAATATAAAACATGTTATACAAAGTTACCTGAAATCAAATACCCAACAAAAAAATAAACAAATATAATAACAACCGTATTCAGAAGCACAAACTCTGGCACTGATATTTAACATTTCAAACTCTCACTCATCCTCTCCCACTCTCTTCAGTTCTCTCTCTCCGCCTCACGCTCCTTCATTTCTCACACTCTATCTCAGTATCTGCATTGTCTTCTGAAGAGGCATAATCAGATATGAACCCACTTTATGACATTTGCCTGGCTTGCTGTGACCTACATAAAGACATTGTGATCAGAATGTGGGTTAGATCACCACAACACACAATCATGACCAGGACAACACTGATTCACAGCACTAGTGTGAATCTAGGACCATACAAACGTCCAAATCTCTGCCTGGGCTCTTTTGAGCTGCAACAACTGTATTGTAATGATCCACAACAGCCTAGCATCATAGTGGCAAGAGTTTAATTGAACAAGCATTACTATAATTTTCTTCAGAAAATTAAAAAATCCAGTTACTATTGTATAAGATAAGAAAGTTAATAGTATTGTAGAGCTGTTGGGGGAATAGGAAAACACTGAAAACACCAAAACTTCCCAGAGTTTCAAAGTAAAAAAAACAAAACATCTACTGAATTTCTGGAAGTTATTTGGAAACCAAAACGATAGCCGTCTTCCAAGTGAAAGTGCTCAGATCTCCATGTAATTCCCTCCTCATCTATTAGTGTGTAGTCCTGCAGTCTGCCCACAGAGCTTGGCTTCTGCCCAGCCCCGCTCAATAGCTGCTTTTCAGGGGCTTTTAAAGACGGCTTGTTCATCAGCGGCGTCCCGCCACAGCAGCAGGAGGAGTAGAGACTGGAGCGCAGATGAACACAAACCCCACACCACTGTGGCTGATCAGATACTGACACAGTTCAACATGAGAACATGACCCAAGGGCTCAGTCGTAGCCCATACATTAAGAAAGTTTACTGGAATTTAAAGCTGAAATTGTGTCATTTTCTTCTTAATATGCAGTTCAACATGTTTTTTGATTAAAAAAATGTCAGTCAATCTATCACTTTATCAAGACAAGTAAAAATCCCTTGTCAAAAATATTAATATATTATCATAATTTGGAACCAATCCTAAAGACATCAAATATCTTCTGAATTGATCATTTTCAGTCATTTATCAAGTCCAGTCTCATGAAACCTGCCTGTGGCAACATTTTTGCAAAATTATATCATGTTGCTTCTTGCACTTTTCATGGCAGTTTCAAAACTGGCCATAACTGGCGATAATAAGTGCATTACATAAAGTAACATTTTATTAATACGACTGGTCCATGCACATATTACAGTACTTCGGAAATTAAATGTCCAGTTAATAGCGCTAAAATATTAATGCTTTTTAAAATAACATGCAACCCTTGAAAACAAATGAAAACCTGAAAAAAAAACGAAAAAAAAAAAACGCATTTGGTGAAGCAACTGTGCAATTTTGGATTGTTTCTACAAGGCTTTAACTCTTTTGTGGTCATGACTTTTGTGTCACGGGTCTCCTGGAAGCACCTCGAGGTCCTTCTCTGAGCAGAACACACAGAGGCTGTCTTTACCGTAATGTACCAGATGGACAAGGTCTAACAATTCCTCTGTATCTCTCAGGAGGATTCTAACTGCCACTAGATCCATTTGTTCGGTCTGTTCTTCTGTCAGCAACGGTTGCAATAACAATGAGAAACAACATGATCTAAATGAGACTTTTTTAACGAAAACTCAAAGAAACAAAATAGTCAGAGTACTTAGACTGGATTAACTGGGACAGAACAACCGGTAAATCAGACGAGAACAGACAAAAGAACCGAACAAAACAAAGGGCTTAAATACAAAAGGCAAACTACCTGTAATCAATGAAATGAACAACAGGTGCAACTGATAATCAAATCAACAAACCCAAACACACGAATTCAACCCATCCAAAAACAGAAACTAACACAGATTACCATAACGTGCCGCTGTCGTTGGTGTTTTACAGTGTTTTGTTGTTGTTGTTTTACAATCGAGACACTGTTAAACGTCGCTGTAGATTTAGCTTCACAGTACTGTAAAAACCTACAGTACAATACCATACTGTATGTCTATATTACAGTAAAATACCGTAATTTGCATTGCATTCTGGGTAATTTTGTTTGAGCGGGAACATTACAGTATATTTTAGTGTTACTGTAACCTAGCTATAACCTGGCAGTAATATGCCAGGCAATAATACAGGATTGCTGTAAACTGCACAACACAACTGCAGCTTGAAGAAGTACACTCACTGGAGAAGAACGGTGGATATCTGGATTTTTGGTAAGTACATTTTTAATTTTATAATAAGATTTTATGATTTTACGCTATAGTGTACATAGTTTTTAGTGTGAAATGACAGCATAAGTTTAGCTGGCGAACGTTGCAATCTCCCTCACCCATGTCTGAGTTAACGTTAGATGTCTAACTTACCCACTGACATTTTCAAATCTAACTCAGTTAGATAAACCTTAGGGTTCCAGAATCAGTTATTGTTGGAACGGTGGAAAGACAAATCGAGATGGTTTTGTGAGTTTTATTTTGTTTCTGTTGAGTTTAAATGAAGTGTGTCTTTTGGTGGTCAACAAGGTACAATTACTGCATTTGCCAATGGAGTCTGTTAGGTTTGAAGGATCTCATGATAACAAAAAAAGTCTGTCTCTGCAGGGATCCTTTAGTATCCGACCCGAGCTTGTCAGTGGTTAAAAAAAAAACACTTTATAGATGTAGTGACTGTGCTCAAACTGCAGTCCACACCAGATGACGGCTGCAGTGGTCGCTGTCCATATTGAACCAATTTGAATAAGTCACTTAGACACAAAAATACGTGAAAACAAGGCTTAAAAATACTAAAGTGGGTGATTTGGGCTTAGAGAGATTGGCTTTCAGTACCAGGTTAGCCTTTAACTTAATTTCATTAAGGCAGGGGACCCAGTATTCTGATTGTAATGACAAACAATGAGGTGTAAACTACCTTTATCAGAGATAATAATGATATATTAGGCAACAAAGACCAGTAGAATGCATGCCAAAAAAAACAAGTTAGAATATTTAGGTCAATCAGAAACGTATTATTTTTTACTAACCTAGATTTATTGTTGGAGTGAATGAAATACAGTGATGTGTTAGTTTATATGTCCTCAACAAGCAACACATAATTGAATAAAATGCATTTTGATTTCTTACAACTCTACAGTGTGGGTCAATTATCTTTGCACCCTGGGAATTATCACAAGACGAGTTTTCTGTAAGTAGGCCTATTAGACATTTTAATACAATGTTTTAAACTTTTAAAATTGGTTGTTTTTATTGCTTTTATTTTACCATTTATCTCTTACACTGTCTGCTCATCTGTATTGGTGCTGTGGTTTTGTCTGGATGTGTTTTTGTATGTCATGTGTGTTTTTTTTTGTGTGTGTGTGTTTTTTTTCCAGTTTTGGTCATCAGTGAGGAGTGCAATCTTCACCAGGTTCCAGTACCTGTACCTCAAAGTCATCCCAGCCAAGTTTAATGATTGAATAAAAATAATTTTGACAATAACATTGTTTGGATTGTCTTTTGATTTGTCTTTTGAGTCTGTACATTTGTGAAGTACAGTAGCATTATAATATAAATTTTATCTACTTAATAATCTACTTTTTTTTTTTTTTTTTTTTTTCGGGTTCCTTGCCACTGTTGCCTTTGGCTTGCTCAGTTGGGGATATTTTGGGAATATTTAATTTAATTTTATCAATCAATAAATTCCACTAGAAACAAACCTTGTTGTATTATTTTAATGTAATACTGTGAAGCTGCTTTGATACAATCTGTATTGTGAAAAGCGCTATACAAATATACTTGACTTGACTTGACTTGACATATTTTGATACTGTAATAACTACATATTATATAATTATTATATAATAGTATCATTATTAGTAATTATTATGAAAATTATAGTAATATTTAGCAGTAATGTATCAATATAGATATAATAGTACAACACCGTATAATAAATTACAGCAGAATCAGACCAAATGACAAAATATAATAAAAATACAGTAAAATACTGTTTTGTAGTCTACAGTACTGTTCTATGTACTGTAAATTGAATTACAGTACAATTGCTGTAAATCGAAATGCAGTAACATGCTGGCAACCGCACTGCCAGTAATGTACTGTAAAAATACAAGAAAATCGTTAACAGTGTTGGACACATTTCTCAATACTTAGTGCATTTTTTTTTTTAAACTCTTCACTCATTACTCCTCACCAATTGTCAACTTGGTACAGCAATTCATTTCACAATCAAAATGCACTAAAACTATCAAAACGCTTCATTCATGTCTCAGATCAACTCATTCTTCCATAACGTTAGCAAAGTTTGTCACAATTTTATGTTAGGTTTAAACTTAAATTTAACAGTTTTGAAAAGACATTTTAACATGTGCAAATTGACCTGTTGGTACATAGAGTTTTGGTGTGGTTGTGTCTAAGTGAGAAACGTTTTATGTAATTTGAAAGATATAGTCATTGAATAAATGTTGTGCTAAAGCAATGATAAATGATTCATAGTTTACCCCATATAGACTGATGTTGTGATCACTATGTGAAGAGTTTTGAAAAAGGACCTTAGTATTGAGAAATGTGTCCTAGCGATTGTAAAAAAAAAAAAAAACAGTGCCACCAGTGTTCTTTTCAGCTGGAAACCACAGTGGATTTCATGTATTGGTACATTTTGGAGTTAAGCAAAAATGTAGGTAAAGGCATGTTTTTCCTGTGAGCCTGGGCTGGAATTCTCGAAGGATCCCTAATTGCTCCCTTCAGGATTGGTGCCAAATTATGAATTATGAAACTCCATTAGCAATCCATCAGCATGCTTTTAGAGTTGTTGCACAACAACACATAATGCACCTGTTATTGCATGAAATGTTATTTCTGCAAGGTCCAAAAGTGAAGTGCAAAACATTATAGAGAAAGTCTAAAAGAACATTAAAGGGAAACTATTCTCCCTAATACTTTTCCTCTCCTCTCTTCAATGCAATCAATATTACATAGTCCAAATTACACTTAAAATCAAACAAAGAAATTGTGTTACAGTAAACAAATCACTATGTCTATGGACAGTCCCCTTTAAACATGAAAACCCAATGTGTCTGTGTGTTTGCGTGTTACATAAGCTCTATTATCAGTTATAAAGAAACAACATGCTGAGTGAATGATTATGTTCCAGGGAAAGCTCTGCAGGACGGCTGAAGATGTGGATGGCCTGTAATCAAAAGGTCTTGTCTAGACATCTCCCACATAGCTACTGTGCTTACGAAACATACACAACATATACACTGTGTGCAGCTTCTTTTCAACAGCACACATACAAATACTTGAACAGATCCAGACTGTGTGTTTGAACGGAAAAGCTCAGGGATGAATCCCTGCAGTGTAGATCTAAATACTTGACATTCCACCAAACATCTGAGAGAAAGACAAAACTGCTCAAAGGTGTTGTTGTTATTAGACTATATATTATATACTTTGTCTTTTTCCTGTCATTCAAGCTATTTGTAGACCTCAGAAGAACTCAAATTTATTGTAATTGGTGACATAAACCAAAATTTGGTTTTCATTTTTAGCGTAATTAAAAGGTGAAGTGTGTCATTTGTGTGTCGCCAAACAGTATTACATAAATAAATATTTACATTTTGTCCGACAAATAAATAAATACAAATCTATAGTTGATTGAAACAGTAAAAAAAAAAGAAGCTATCTGAGTTAAATATGCCATTAAATTTAATCTCTTAAATCATAAACAACATTCCCCTGAAATTATAAACATTCTGTATCCAAACAAAATGTATAATACTTTAAATATTGTATTTTATATACAGTCATTGCCAAAAATATAGGCACCCCTGCATTTATGTCAGATCATGTGCCACTTCTCCAGGAAATTGTTGCAATTACAAATGCTTTGGTATTTTCATGTTTATTTCCTTTGTTTACATTGCAGCAACACAAAAAAAGCTGAGGGAAAAACAAAAGCCAAATCTGAGACATTCCACACAGAACTCCAAAAACTGACTTATGCAATGCTCCGTTATCTCACCTGTAGCAATTCACATGTTCTGGCAATATAGAAATCACACTTGCAACCAGTTCAAATTGGGCAAAGTTGACTCAACCTTTGTGATGTGTGTCTGTGTGTACCACACTGAGCATGGAGAAGAGAAAGAAGATTAAAGAATTGTCTGATGATTTGAGAACCAAAATTGTAGAAAAGCATGGACAATCTCAAGGCTACAAGTCCATCTCCAGAGATCTTAATGTTCCTGAGTCCACAACATTGTCACTGCATTTACAGTAAATGTGGATAGGAGCAGGCTTCACTCAATGTGTATACTTGTCAACTTTAAGAGTGCTGGCCTAGATAATTAGAATACATAAAGTGGGAGAGAGGCCGCACTATGCTTAAATATATTTTTATTTTTATTTGCACAGACGCGTTTCGGCGCGTGCCTTCTTCAGTGTGCAACAAAGTAACAATGTAGCCAATCTTTTATGCCCACACCCATTACCACACCCATATTAACACAAGCCAATAATGTTAAAGTGATATCCAGTCAATAATGTCACTAATGTTTCAAACAGTCCATTAATGAAAGACAACGATTGTTATACATATAAAAACACTGAATATACAATACACATTTGTCTGCATTTACAGCGAATGGCTCAGTAGCTAATTTCCCTGGATGTGGACGAAAGAGATAAATTGATGAAAGATTACAACGAAGGATTGTTCAAATAGTGGATAAAGAACCTCAATTAACTTCCAAACAAATTCAAGCTGACCTGCGGGCACATGGTACTACAGTGTCAGCTCACACTATCTGTCGCCATCTGAATGAAAAGGGTTGGAGACCCAGGAGGACCCCACTGCTGGCACAGAAACTAAAAAAAAACAGGTTTGAGTTCGCCAAAACTTACCTGAGAAAGCCAAAATCCTTCTGGGAGAATGTGGACAGATGAGACTAAAATAGAGCTTTTTGGTAAAGCACATCCTTCTACTGTCTTCAGCAAAAGAAATGAGGCCTTCAAAGAAAAGAACATGGTCCCTACAAACATGGTGGAGGTTCACTGGTGTTTTGGGGTTGCTTTGCTGCTTCAGGCACTGTCTGTCATTGTCACTGACTGTATGCATGGCATTATGAAATCTGAAGACTACAACAGAATTGTTGGGCGCAATGTAGGGCCTAGTGTCAGAAAGCTGGGTCTTCGTCAGAGGTCATGGGTCTTACAGCAGGACAATGACATAAAGCATACTTCAAAAAGCACCCAAAAAGCACCCAAAAACTATATAAGACAAAGCGCAGGAAAGTTCTGAAGTGGCCAAAAATGAGTCTAGACATAAATCCCATAGAGCACCAGTGGAAAGATCTCAAAACAGCAGGTGGGAGAAGAACCCTTCAAATCCGAAAGATCTGGAGCAGTTGGCAAAAGAAGAGTGGTCTAAAATTACAGAAGAGAGGTGTAAGAAACTCATTGATGCTTACAGAAAGGGATTTATTTCAGTTATTTTTTCCAATGGGTGTGCTACCAAATATTAAGTTGAGGGTGTCAAAAATTTTGTCCACACCATTTTTGGAGTTTGGAAAACCAAATACATAAACATGAGAATACCAAAACATTTGTAATTGCAAAACTGTTCTGGGAAGTAGTGCATTATCTGAATATTTGCAGAAATGCAAGGGTACCAAAAGTTTTGGTTGTGACTGTATCTACAACTTTATTGTAACGCTCAGTCTTGTTTCAGTTTAGTGTTTGATGGACTTTTAGTTTGTATCACCTTGTTTTCCTGTGTTCTGTCCCTGTTTCCTTTCTTCCCCACTTTCCTACTCTTCATTTGTTACCAAGTTTAGTGATTTAGTTGCATACCTGTTTCGAGTCTGCTTAGTTTGCCCTTTGTATATATAGCCCTTAGTTTGTTCAGTTCTTTGTGTTTGTTTTACTGCCAAGTGTTTCTCCTGTGATTATCTTTGTTGTGCATTATCTTCTTTGTTTTTGTTTCTAAATAAAGTGCTATTAGATCCCCTTCTCCTCATTTTGCCTGACCTGCCATGACAGAACACAAGACCAACTGAACTTATGGATCTACCAGATGCCTTCATTAATTTTTCTCGGGAAGGACTTCCTCTGTGGGAATCATCCATCCACTTTTGTGAGTTGGATAATATCTCCAAGTTTGATGACAGCAGTTTAAAGACCATCTATTGGGTCTGCACGCAGAGCTGCTAGCGGGTGGACTTGCCAGAAAAGGGGAATCTCACTTGGGTCTGCCGACCCGGTGGTGATGGGCTCCACACACCCAAAGCCAATGCCAGCCTGCCAATGCTCGCCATGGAGCCAGAGCCAATGCCCACGACACAGAGCCTGAAGCCATGTACGTCCCAGTGGAGTTATTAGTGGAATTAGATGATTGGCAGAGCCAATTCCCAGCCACAAACCTCTTCCTCCTCTGGTGGTCCTGTCTGGCTGGCCGGATGTCCTGGTCACATCTGAAGTCCTCCCTCCTCCACTCGTCCCATCCAACCTTCAGTCTCCTTCTTCACCCAGCACCTATTATTATTCGCTGCCGTTGGTTCCGCCCAGTACCAGGTCTGTTTCATTGCCCAGCACCAAGTCTGTTTTGTTGCTGAGGAACCCACCCAGCCTCCCACTCCTCCACCTCTGCCAATCTCATCCAGGTCCTCTGCCCCGTCTCCGATAGCTCCCTTCCGCCCTTCGTGGCTCTGCTTGACTGCCCTGATTAGCCTTGGGCTTCTCGGTCTCCAGCTTCGCCTTGGTGTGGTGATTCCCTGGCTCCGCCTCGGGCCTCCATCGGCAAGGATCTCCACCGCCATCAGCTCCACGTCAGTCATCCCCCTTGGTCCACCTGGTAAGGCTCCACCATGGCTCCTCCCTCCCTCGACTCTGCCCAGGGCTTATTTAGTTGGATTCCTGCTGGGGGCTCCACCCTGGCTCCTCCATCCAGTGTCTCCTCCCTGGATACCCCCTCCTTCCACTCCCCCATGGACTGTAATGTCGTGAAGACGTGCCTTATTTGGAGGGTGGAATAATGTAACAGTAAATCTTGTTTCAGTCTAGTGTTTGATGGAATTTTATATTGTATCACCCTGTTTCCTTTTGTTCCCCACTTTCCTGGTTTTCATTTGTTACCATAGTTACTGTTTTAGTTGCACACCTGTTTCTAGTCTGTTTAGTTTGCCCTGTGTATATACAGGCCTTAGTTTGTTCAGTTTTTTTTGTCTTGTGTTGTTTTTACTGCAACGTGTTTCTACTGTGATCATCTTCATTGTAGATTCCTTTTTTTGTTTTTGTTTAGAAATAACGTGCTGGAGTTAGATCCCCTTCTCCTCGATGATAATGCCTTAAAAGGACAAATTTTTTCACAAATGTAATTTTCAAAATGTGCCGTAAATATACACTGCTATTCAAGAAGATTTAAAATACTTTTATTCAGCAAAGATGCATTAAATTGATCAAAAGTGACACTGTATTTGGTTGCGTTGTGAGTACTTGCAATACATGTGTTGTCAAATATTTTCTTTATTTGCTGGTGTTTTTTTCTATTTGCATAAGTTTTCTTCAATTGCAACGCATTGAGCTCTCTCAGCCACCATAGTGTTCCTTTGTTTCTAGTTTTAATTTATGTTTGTTTGTTCAATAAACCTCTTGCACTTATATCTGCTCTACTTCTGCCATCTCTTCCATTTCTACCAGACATTACAGCCACATCCCAAGCGAAATTATCTTTGTTATGCAGCCTTGTGACTGAAATTCACACAGGGCCTCATAACCCACAGATCTGACATGTAGTTCCACTCCAAACACCATTGATTTAGCTTTATGTCAACATGTTGAGACGCTCAGACAAACAGAGAAGTGTTTTGAAAACCCCAAACAGCTACAGTGTTCATACTTCATAATCACCCTATATGTCTTACTCTGCTCATTAAACTGGGGCATAAAAAGTAGTTTGAATTCCATACAGCTGGGGATGTATGTTTATAGAAACATAATGTTTCCAGAGCAAAAGTAATTAGGCTACTGTGGTTGTTGTGCTGTTAAATGTGTCTCTTTAATACAATATAATCTTTTATCTATTACAAATACTGCGTTGGACTATTAGAATCAGAAGAATAGGCAAAAAGCCTTTTCTGAAGCTCTCCACATGTTTTAATGAGGATGTGGCCTTTGGACGCTTTAAGCCATTTGTGATTGGCTGTCATTTGAGCTTTCTCCTGTGATGATTGGCTTGTTTTCACATGTTCCTGAGCGGTGCATGTGAGAAGTGCGTTAGCATTGTGTTTCGCCCTGCGGGGTTCACCTGTGACCCTCTTCCACACCCTCAGAGCACCCAGCAGAGCTTTACGTCGAGGTCACGACCTTTCACCTGTCTCTCACAAACTACCCACAGAGAGGTCACGCTTCAGAAGAGAGTGAGACGGAGAAAGAGAAATGTGCCTTCATCTTTTGTTTCTTGTCAGCAACACAAACCTACTTCCTCTCTCTGTCCCTCTCAGATTCATATTCAAGTTTATTAACAAAACTTTACACTGCCAAAGCATTATGAACATTAGTCTGTATGAGAACACATTTAGACACGTAAACAGTTTATATACTGTATATATATATATATATAATTAGAGAAAAAAGGTAGATTTCAGATTTTCATGCGAAAAAAGATAATAATAGGTAAGTTCACTTCTTCTCAACAAGACATGTTGTTTGTAGAATAAAAAGATATGCACCAAAGGTTTTGTCTTTTGTTGTGTCTTTGTATTTCTAATTAGCATAACTGAGAATCATCACAATAATCAACAGTGAATGAGGCTCTTCTGAGTGTGAATCTAATGCTTCTTTTCCGTACAACGACGGAGAGGAAGATGCACATCCTGTCCGGCTGAATGACTCTTCCTTGTTAGCGTACAGGAAACACAAGGAAAGACAGCTGTGTTGGCAGCCACAGACACACTTCAGTCCCAGCAGGGTAAACTTCTGTCTTCATGAGATCTGAACCAAACTCTCCTCCAAACATCTGCCCTTCATCTCTGCTCAGTTTTCTGTTACTTTACAGGGTCTGGCTTGCTTAAAAATGCAAAATATGGTTTGTTTTCCCCTTTATTTAATGCTACCTCATCACCATTACTATACTGTTATTGATCATACAACCATATAGGGGATCAGAATATCATAGAGACTTGAGAGCTCTTTTCTGGGCCAGTAAATGCCTAGTTCCCTTTCAAAGTAGAACGAGACACTGCGTCTTCCATTGACGCTATGGGGAACGCCATCAGCGTGACCAGTGTCTGAAGCATGTGTGCAATCATGACAATTTAATTGGCTGATGACTAACTGTGACGTCATTACTGGAGCGCCGTGAGTAGAAGAGGAGACCTACAATGTAAGTAATCAGCTTTTTTGTCTTCAGGAGCCGTTTATTTTTATTAGTGAAGGCTATCGTTATCGATAAAGACTCAAACAAGCATTTCAGGAAGTATGTGCCCCTGTGTCCCAGGTTTTTGACAGCTGAGGACACATGATCTGTGCTTTGTGTTTGAGCGAGGAGCACACACGTTCAGTACTCGAGGAAGCTAAATGTGCCCATATGATAAATTCAAAATACCTTCACGCTTGACCCTTTTCTCAAGGGAAGTGGGACAAGCGTCTGCAAAAATAAATAGCCAAAAGTAAAATAAAGGAAACATAGATTTGACTTCTTTATACCTTCTAGGCATTGAATGAAATTTACAAATAGTGAACTTGTCGCAACCTTTGTGAAAAAGAAAAAAACACTTTTACGATACTTTTAAAAAGAGTGTGCATTATGTTAATATTATATTTTAAAAGAATATACTTAAGTTCAAAGTGAATAATGTTTTCAGACACATTGCACGTGAACCGAAATTAAAAATTTCAAAAATGTATCATTATAATAAATGCAATTAGCTGAACAGTAGGACTTAAGTGCATTAAATGTAATTTCGCAATTACTTATATTGTCTTTTAAATAGGATTAAAGTGCACTGCTGAATGTACTAACAAGCTTTTATGGTAAACTAAAATATACATTTCTATTGAAATTTGTATGTCATTTATTTAAATACATTTGTAATTACACATTTGTAATGATGAAGTTGCAATTTAGTACATTTAAAATTTTAACGTTAAATGAAACATCAAATTACACACTACAGTTAAAATGATGATAAACTAGAAATTACTTGGAACTGAACATAAATTGACCGGAACGTAGAGCTGAGAACTATCAACACAGAGGGTGTTTGGTGTGTGACGGCAGACGCTGAGGGCAGTGCTGGTTTATAAAGATATTGAGGGCAGGGTGAGAAAGAAAAAAAGTTTTGCCATCAGAATCAGGTCAATCTCAGCAACAACACATTCACTCTTCTATCGTCTGTCTGAGGTAGAGGAACAGATTTTGAAAGCCCACATAAGCAGTATGAATTTCTGTGTAAATTATTTTGTAAAACTGTAGTATGCATCAGTTTACGGACAAATGGTTTTTACAAATGATTTATGCAGAAGTTCATTGTGATTGTGTTTCATGAATTAGGTACATATCTTTACAGGTAATTAGTATATATTGGTATTGGACTCAGTATGGGCATCTGTGTGTAATAGACACAAACCAAATATGTGAGGGACAATAGAAACAATTTTAAAAAGAAATGTGTGTGCTTGTTTATGTGATTTATGAGGACACACATTTGTATAATGACATGGGTATTACACTGGTTTTACAATGTAAACGTGGTTTAGGAGGAGAATTCCTGAGTCCTCGTAATTAAAATGGCTTCAAAACATATTACAATGTTTTATTAAAAATGTTAAAATTCAGAAGGTTTTCTGTGATGGGTAGGTTTAGGTGTAGGGTTAGTGTAAAAGGAGAGAATATACAGTTTGTACAGGATAAAAACCATTACCCCTATGGAATGTACTCATAATGATAGGTGCACTAACGTGTGTGTGTGTGTGTGTGTGTGTGTGTGTGTGTGTGTGTGTGTGTGTGTGTGTGTGTGTGTGTGTGTGTGTGTGTGTGTGTAAAAGGGTAACAGGAAAGGCATGGAAAACAGCTGTCGACCAATCAAGGCTGTTGTCTGTCATAACCTCATCAATCTGATTTTACTCTCTCAAACACACAACACATCCTGTTATGTTTTTGTCTGTTGATACTATAGTGCTTAATACTTTTTTTTTTTTTTTAAGTTAAAGTAAACCAAAAAACTTTACTGTTAAAATAAAACAAAGCAAAAATAGGTAACACTTTCTATGAAGTCCATGCATATAATGAATTATAACTCTGTATTACTATTCTATAAATATATTTATAAAGGCTCATTAAGACCTATACTGCATTATAAGAACAGTTATAGTTATAGTTTATATTATTTTTTTAATTACTTATAAGTCATGCATTTACTTTTTCAATGCACATGCTCATAATCCATTATACACTGATTTGTAAATGATCAAATATAAAATAGTTCCAGAGACTTTTCTTTGCTGTAGCAATTAGTTATCAATTAAATAATGCAAATGCATGACTTTGTGTGTGTGTGTGTGTGTGTGTGTGTGCGTGTGTGTGTGTTTGCTTCCTGAAATTCACACAGGTGTGGGTCTCAAGTGTTAGACTGTATCCTGGGGCAGCGGGCCAGGGCCTGTTCACCCGTGTTATATTTTGGTTGTGTATGCATGGATTCCTGTGTGTGTGTGTGTGTGTGTGTGTGTGCGTGCGTGTGTGTGTGCGTGCGTGCGTGCGTGCGTGCGTGCGTGTGTGTGTGTGTGTGTGTGTGTGTGTGTGTCTTCCATGTGTGAGCTAACCATTCTTTCACATTTCCTTGTTTTCATTCTATTGAGTTGTGTATTTTTTACAGTGAGAGTGTTTTGATGATGTTCACTGAGTTATTCCATATAAGTATCCAGGGCTAAATATGGATTAGAACGTTTGGTTCTTGTGGTTAGATGATGTTTAGGGCTGCATTTATTATTTTTACCTCAGTGTCTATTTTCTATCTGTCCCGTTCAGCCATGAGTCTGTTCCTCTGCTAGTGTGCAAGTTCTTCAGTAACATACCTGTCCATTATCTGCTACAGTCACATAAGGTCAGGGTTGAGGGTTCAGAGTTGGGCACACACTGGGCTCACTGATATGTGCATAGATGTTAGAGGCTACAGAGATGAAATGACCCTCATAGGTCAGTCAGAGTCTGTTGTCTGCCAAGAGGAGAAACTGGGATGTGATGTCAAAGGTCAAAGTTTGGGGGATAATGATGTGCAGACTAAAGTGCAGCCATGCATGTGTGGGCTGTCAACTTCAGACATTTCTACAGTTTGATTTCACTGTAATGTGATGAGACATCCCAGTTTCAGCAATTGTGCTGGTGGGCCCTAACAATTTACAAATTGGTAACACTTTATTTCGATGGTCCACTTTAGACATTCTCTAACTATGCATGTCAACTAGCTGTCATTATTAATGTTAGATTGTTAGCAGATTGTGCTTAATATCTGCTAACAGTACATGTCAACTTATTCTACTAACCTGAACCCTATACCTAACCTAACCTAACAGTCTACTAGTACTCTTATGAGAGTTAGTTGGCATGTAGTTGTAAAGTTGCAAATGAATGTCTAAAGTGGACTATCGAAATAAAGTGTAAGCCCTAAAATATATAAGTATGCCCTAGTTCCAGCTGTTAGGCTCACTGACAATGTCCTTCTCAGTAGCATTACATTAGAAGGCAGGACAACTGGTTATGTGCTATTAAGAGAGAGTTGATTTGTCAATACTCAAATTAGAAATCCTTTCAGTTTCTTCACACAACATACTTAAAAAGCTAATAATGTAATTTCATAAAATATAAAAAAACTGCAGAAGTTAATCGCTCACATTAAAGTGTTAATGTCGGGTGTTAAAGGCCCACTGAAGTGCCTTGGAACGCGCAGTTTTGTTTGATGCGTTGACGTAATTTCCACTGAAACAGGAAGCTGAGGCGGGACATATTGAATGGCTCCTCCCCCTTGTAAGTTTTGAATGCTTATATCTCCTAAATGCGAATTTTGTCATTGTTTTTGGAATACACCAGCTTATTCATAACCTTAAGGCTAACATATGCATACTAAAAGCTAAAAGAAACTTACATTCTGATTTCAGCGGGTCTTTAAAGCTATATCCCATTTTTATTATTGGGATACCTCAGGGTTCAGTACTTGGCCCCCTTCGTCTTCTCAGTATACATGTAAAACTGATGATTGATTGATGATGCCTGTGGGTGACTGGGGAGAAGAGTTGAAAATAGTTTCTCATGCATGCTTACCGGTCCTTTTGATGTTACATACACATTGCTTAGTATGTAATTCAGGAACATAACTTGTCCATAACTGGACCTCTCTCGCTACACAAGTTCACTTTTCAGCCTGATGACCCAATTTAGAATGGGTGGAAAAGTATAGGATACTGTTCAGCACGAAAAATTAAACCCCCAATGCAAAGCCAAGAAGAAACAGAGAGTCGAGTCAAATGAGAGGCATGAAAAAGCTAGGAAATCAGTTGCCTGGGCCCGCAGTTAATGATACAGTTTAGTGGTCACAATTTGAGTGTGTGAGAAAAAGAGCAAATATTCATTAGTTCAAATAGTTCCTGACTTCAACGTTCCCTTGGCATCGACTATTTTTATGGCAATGATCTTTTCTACATTTTCTTTCTCAGGACATTTTTATAGTCAAGAGAATCTAAAAAACTATCTTATTTTAGAAATTTAGGCCACAAGAAATACCTATTATATATTTATATATATAAAAAAGAAATGTATTTGTGGGAGTGCAGCATTTATCAGTGTCTCTTTACATTGGCAGAATATTTGTTTTTTGTTTGGATGAACACCAGAGTTTAAGTCACCATGTGCAGGTCCAGTTTCATGGCATATTAAATGCACTTTTACAAGATCTACTGACAGAATGGAGAAATCTGCTTGTTCTTTTTTTTCTAGCCTTCTTTACATAATTAAGAATACACACCACGCTTGTTTCTCTTGTTTCATTTGAAAATGACTTTATAAGCTCTTGCAAAATGACAAATATCATCTGTACAGGTGTGAATCTTGACATGTTTGTATAATGTGGATTTTTTTGGTTACACTTTATTTTGATGGTCCACATTAGACATTCTACTAACTATAAGTAACTTTGTACCTACATGTCAACTAACTCTCATTACAGTATTAGTAGACTGCTAGGGTTCGGGTTAGCAGAATAAGTTTCTTACACTGTAGGGTTAGGGTTAGGGTTAGAGTGTTAGTAGATATTAAGCAGGCAGTCTACTAATACTCTAATGAGAGTTAGTTGACATGTGGTTGTAAAGTTACTTATTAGAATGTTTAAAGTGGACCATCGAAATAAAGTGTTACTTTTATACTTAAAGTCCCCATGAACTAAACATTTAAGTTTTGTTGTCTTTTAGTATGAATATGTTAGCCTTACTGTTACTATAAGCTAGTGTGCTCCAAAACAATCTTTCGGAAAAGACAAAATTCGCATTTAGAAGATATATGTATTCAAAACTTACTCTCTCACTTCCGCCAATATGGATCAATGATTTTAAAGGTCCCGTTCTTCGTGATCCCATGTTTCAAACTTTAGTTAGTGTGTAATGTTGTTGTTAGAGTATAAATAATATCTGTAAAATTATAAAGCTCAAAGTTCAATGCCAAGCGAGATATTTTATTTAACAGACGTCGCCTACATCGAACGGCCCGTTTGGACTACATCCCTCTACTTCCTTCTTTAATGACGTCAGTAGAACAGTTTTTTGACTAACCTCCGCCCACAGGAATGCTCCCTCAACTCTACCGAAATTCGTTTATGTACTTGCGCACTTCTTATAACTTACTGTGTTTACTCAGCTCTTACGGTGATTTTCTGAAGTAAAACTGACGCTTCATCTTTTGTGTGATGTACAATAAACTTTAAACTCATCAGTATATGTTTGATCATCATTCAGACCTGGTCCGAAACAGCAGACTTGTAGGCTATTAATAAATAATGGATACATACAAGCAGATGGCAAATACGTTATAATAACCGTAATTAAACTACTAAACTATACCTGTTCCATCTCTATACAGCACTCTGACTCTGTAGGCATTATTGTCCGAATCGAAATTAACACCGTTACTGAGAGTTTCTGATATTATCATCATTCCGTGAGATGAAATTGTCCTGAGAGACTGAGCGCGAGCTCATGAAGCTCCGCCCCCTGGGTCGTCCAGCAGCAGCTTATTTGCATTTAAAGGGCACACACTAAAACAGCGCGTTTTTCTGAGCCCCAAAAAATGACAATTTAAACATGCT
The DNA here is from genome assembly GCF_963993115.1 of Abramis brama. NCBI lineage: Eukaryota > Metazoa > Chordata > Actinopteri > Cypriniformes > Leuciscidae > Abramis > Abramis brama. Next base: position 5,900,585 of record NC_139984.1, on the reverse strand, counting down.
GTAAAAAATGATCTGTTGGGTATTTTGAGCTGAAACTTCACATACACACTCTGGGGACATCAGAGACTTATTTTACATCTTGTGAAAAGGGGCATAATACGGGACCTTTAATGACATCACTCTGCACTTCATCAGATTTTCTGTCCAATCAAATGCTCTCTAGAATCTGAAACTCCACCCCCTATATTATAAATCGCTGCGACTGAAATCGGTCACTTGTTCACACATTTGCTATCTCTACATGGCGAATGGCACATACATAGTGCACTATATAGTGCACAGGGAATGATTCAGACAGTGTAAATATGCTTTCCATTGGGGTGAATGAAGTCTGGTTTCACGTTAGAGTCACACGAACTGCTGGCGCACACACAGTCTGCTCCGGTCCAGAGACATGATAGCACAGGGCGGATTATATTAGATAATTAGAATTTTATTAGAAACGGCATTAGAAACAGCAATGATGAGTGGAAGAGATAACAACGGTGCCGTGCACCAACATAACTCACACATCTCAAACTGCACATCCTCAGCATGATTATGATCACTGTTTTGCTTTAGTAACAGTTTCATATTAAATCTAAAAGGGGAATCTATTAGACTGGCTGTCATAAGCTGTCAAATGCGGCTTTACCAAGCTCTACACTATTGGCTATTTTAAAAAGGGAGACGAGCTGATTGATATGTCCCCTCCTGTCTTCCTATTTCAGTGGAAATTACGTCAACACACTGAATGACTTTAAGGTGATTCCCAGAAAACATGTGATTTCCAGTTTCTATCTGCTGAGTTGATTTCTCTCAAGTTGTCGTTCAGAGAGAAACAAAACTCTGATGGCAACAGGAAGTAAACCCTGTTATTTGAGGCAATGACAAATGGCCATTTCCTGTCTGAGGAGGAAAGAATGTCCTCGATCTAAAACGGTACAACCTTCCTCAGCAGCACCCAGCAACAACGCCAGCTTTCTACAATCTAAATGTGTGTATGTTTTTCATAGCTGTGTGTTTTAGGAATGCCCTAGGGCCTCACTAACTGGCTGTTTTTGACGTGTGTGTGTGTGTGTGTGTGTGTGTGTGTGTGTGTGTGTGTGTGTGTTTGTGTTTTAGGAATTGTTAAAGAGTCTTAATGTAGGTCTCTGATCCACTCTGACACAAACACACACTACACATTTTAGAGACCCATGTTTTGTCTCGTTTTGGGATGTAGCATTCTGTGGGTGTGTGTAGTGCGATACTGATCTTGTTTACAGTTCAGTCAGCCATTTTGAGACCTTTCAGATTCAGGAAATGAGGGTAGGAATTTGTGTGTGTGTGTCTGTAACGTATTCATGGATATAATGGTCTTTTCAAAACACAACATGAGACATTTGGAGAGTTAAAGCCATTGCATGGGCTGTGCATCCATCCCTCACAGTCTTGTTTTCTTCTGTGAAATATTAAATGTGTTGTCTACCCTGATACGGTTTACTGGTGTGTTTCTCTGTGTGTTTGTTTCCTAATGTGTTGGACACCTGCTGAGGAAGCTTTTAAGAGCTTAGCCTGTCAGTCCTCCCCTTCACTCATCTTTAGCCTGACAGAAGCCTGAGGAACCCAAGGCTATTTTAATGCTTGTGTTGAAGTTCAAGACAGAGTGTCTTAACACCATCTAGTCTTGGTGGTCGCAGACAAATGGCCACGGAGTGTATCTGATCTGTTATATGGGGTGGGGGGGTTACTAAGGTCAAGTCCACTCTTTCAATGTTAAAATATACAAGTTTAATGTGCTAAGACAGGAGAAAAAAGCTGTGAGGCTAGATGATGTAATAATGCCATCTACCAGCTGAGACTAACCAGCTACCCTGTATTAACCAGCCGAACTTTGAGCCCTTTGTTTAATGTGCCCTTCAAGTGGAGTCAGAAATTCGTAATTACGAGTTCTGAGCACACGAATGACAGAACGTAGCTGTATTTACGAATTCTAGACTATACATGTGTTGCCAAGTTGGCAGGGGCCTGTTGATATGAATTATGATGGCGTTATTTAAATTTGACATGCTGTATATCAATCATGTTAAAGCTGTGATGTATGGAACAGCTGGTAGATAACATCCGTTAATCAAGTTAATCACTCTGCTTTCACAGTTTGCTTTATGTAACAAACATTTAGTTTGGTAACACTTTATTTTGATGGTCCGTTTTAGACATTCTGTTGACTATAAGTAAAATTGCACCTACATGTCAATTTATTCTACTAACATCTAACCCTTCCCATAACAGTCAGTCTACTAATACTCTACTAATACTCTAATAAGAGTTAGTTGACATGTAGGTGCAACATTACTTATGTCTAAAGGGAACCCTCAAAATAAAGTGTAAGCTTTTTAGTTTTGGTACCAAGTATAAATACGTGATAGAATCATTTTTATAATTTTGAATTCAGATGTAGTTTTTTGGGGGTTATTGTTCACAATATAATTATTTTGTTTTGTTTAGGCTACTATAATGAATGAGGTATGATGTCCCAGGTGCACTTGAAGACAGCATAAGCATCCTGACATCGTAACCTGGCTAAACCAACGGCGTGAGTTTGGGGCGGGACCTGTTTCAAAAACCATTAGCAAAACTTCCCTTGGGTTTGTTCTTAAAATGTACATAAAGTAAAAAAATTAAACTTGTCTTTTATTGGTAGTGCTAAAGTTGGGGTTAGTTATTATATAAAATCAATAGAAGTCTATGGTATGCCCTTTTTTTGATAGCTATATTTGGTTTGTTTGGTTTCTTCCACAAAATTTTCAGTTTTTGCCAGCTCCAAATACCATACCTCATTCCAGAGAAGAACACAGGACAGAGAGAAAGAGAGAAAGGTTTTAAAAACATAGTAAACAATCCTCTTTCAAGACAGCATAGCTGATATAAAACCTCATCAGGGATTGATTTTGAACATAGGCAAGTAACTCTGAGTGCAACACAAATAGTCATTCTCACACAAAACGCAAAGAGGACGCAATGATTTTAATAGAATTTGATGTTAGCATGTAGCTAAGCTAACAATGTGATAGTCTAAAAAGCACAAATCACAGCTCACAGAAACTTTGGGTAAAATAGTATTTTTAAATTTGTTTAAAGTATTTGTAGCCTACTGATGCCTTTTGACTTTGGCTTAGAATATCTTGTGGAAGATCTTTGTGAATTGTGCCTAAAAATGCTGTCTAGGTAGGATCTAACATCTGGTATAGTCTTGCAATAAATCATCACAACTTTTTTCAGTCTGATTCCAACAAACTGTGTTCGTAGATTCCTTGCTTGTGTCATGTGGCCCCGTCCATTGTGCTCATGACTGCAGCAGATGTGCGCTAAACAATGCAATGGATAAATAAAAGGAAACTGTATATAAATAGCCTTGTTTGTGTGTGTGTGTGTGTGTGTGTGTGTGCAGCTGCAAAGCTCAAGCATGTGAAGGCATTTGGACCTATAAAGACATTCAAAACTTCCAATATGGGCCCAATTTTTGTCCTAACTCTATGACTCTTTCACTCCTTTCAACAGGTGTTTGGCATGTGATGTAACAAAAATTAAATGTAATAAAGTGGGCATGTGTGCGTGCTTGTGTGTATGTGCGTGTGAAGATCTATATGCTGGCAGGCGCACAGGGTTGACGATTTAAATACATCTCAGATAAGAAACCCAGAAATAAATCTCTTTCTGTTACAGTGCTCCCACCTGACCTTAAACCACATTCACACACACACAGACACACAGAATAATGCTATCAGCCGCTGATAACGTCAGCGCTGAACACACTGATAAAACACAATGCTGCAGTGCTTCTGAAATGATGACCTCTTACAACATGCAGGAAATGATTATCAGTGCCAAAACGAAAAGAGAGAAAGAGAGAGACTGCAACAAATACATGAAAAGAGAGCAGAAAAGCCAGGGTGTGGTGGGCCTGATTTTGTGATCTAAATGGTCTAGTGAACCAATAAAAACCTGCATACCCTTAAGGTGTGGTCACATTTACCTTTGTTCAGCAAATTCACAGTAATTTCAGTAGGAATCCACGTAATTGGGAATGTGAGGACGAACGATTTCCTCACACGGATTTTACCACTTGTTCACTTTCTGTTCGGTCTGCTGGTGTCTGAGGCCGAATCCCAAAGTATACATCAGTTTTGGCCGTTTACACGACACAGTTTTCAACTAAAAACAGAAACAAAACGTGTTTCAAAGTGCACGTTTTGAGAACGAATCTGTTATCGTCTTAGTGTAAACTACAGAAATTTGAATTTGTGAAAACAGTGACATCATGTGCATGTTTATTACGTTTTCAGTCTATAGGCGAGTATTGTTTCTTCACAAAGTGACATCGCTACCTAATGGCCTGGCATGAATAATACAGCGATTTTAGTCATTTTTGCAGATCCGTGTAAACAGGGATCGCTTTGACAGCGTTGTCATTTGTATGTGGAAAAACGCAAAGGAAAAATATTTCCGTTTTTAGTGCATCATTAGCGTGTAAACGTACCCTTAGTGACTACAGAATAAAAATGCACATACAATGCACAAGTACTATGTTGATGATGAAATGTACATCACACGCACTGTAAGCATACCCTAACCTACATGTAAAAACTGAAGTATAATTTGGGCTTGAGGCTAATCTGTCAGTAGCTGCGTTTCCAGTACCCTTCAAATTGCGCCAATTGAAATTTCGAACTGAAAATATGCCCAATGGAAAAAAGTCAAGTTCACACAAAAAAAAATTAAGCTCGCATGTGGTGATTTTTCAGGCAATTCGAAAAAGGAATATTTTGCAAAACTGCAATGGAAACAGTTTTTCCGCATTTACAGGTCACCTGGTGTACGTTAAAGTCGATCATTCTTTAAAGAAGGCGCGGTATGTTTGGGCAGAAGACGAGACAGAGTTTTTCATTAAACTCATAAAAGACAAAAGTATTACAGGAATACTGGATTCTAAACAACAAAGAAATGCCACAATTGATCAAGAGCTTGAAGCAGAAGGAGGGAGAAACACCTCATATGTGCTGCTCACAAGTATAAGGGGCTTTTCTCGCCATTAATGTTGGATAACACGCTTATGTCTCCTTCCATTAAAAAATAATGGCTAGTGGTGGCTGAGATATATACGTAAAAATAAAAAAAGAGGAAAAAATTACGTTTTATTCACATAACATCAGTTAATGGAAACACCATCATTTCACAATAGTTTTTTATCGACATTTAAAAAATATCGCAAAAGTTTTGCGCAAATCTGTAATGGAAACGCAGATTACAGTGATCTTCACCATAACACCTGACCTGGGGTGCGTTTCCCATACAATGACGTTACTCACTGCCTAACTTCCATAGTACAATGCATCGATGGACAAAAATGAACTAGCTAGTTATGACCATTTCCTGTAACCGTAGTAACATGGTCATTAAAACTGGCCTTCGTTTGATTTTCCAGCAGGGATGGTATAAAATCCACTGCATGTTTAAGTTAGCTTATTTTTCCTATAGAGCATGGTCTAATGAAAGTCCACTTACAAGTCGTACTAACAAGGAACTTCTAACCACAGGTCGAGAGCAGTAGTTTCAGACACACACGTTTTGCTGTTTGTGAATGTTCATTGGAACTATGGTTTTGGGAAACAGTGGATAGTTAGTATTGATGGAACAGTTGGATAACAATGTTTCTGGGAAATGCACCTCTGGCAGAGGTTGATCTCTGGAGATATGTATTGAGTGAGTGTGGGTCGAGTTTATCGTTAAGAGCGAATTAGTTACATTTTAGTTGGATTTTCTCTGAAAGGAGAGCACTCTTACTCTGCTTCTAGAACTGACGCTCTCTTTCCTCCTGTCTTTCGTCCTAGTTTCCTGTATTCTGTGACAGCACCTTGGGGAGTTATGGGGCGAGGAGAACGAGAGCTGAGAGAGTAGAGGCTGTACAGGTTGTATTTAGTCGCTAAAGGTTCAGCTGTCCTATATTAGTGACACACTTGAGGCGAAAGACGAGCCGAGCAGTAAATTTGACAATCAGAGCTGTGTGTGTGACTGGGAGCTGGGACGGACCAGTATGTGTCAGACTAAAGAGTGGTGTGTGTGTGTGTGTGTTTTGTGTAAGGGTGGACATTACAGTTGTTTTCAGTTGAGATTTGGTTTCAAAGGCAGGTGTGTTACCGAGACCCTATTAAAGATTTGTGTGGGTGTGGTCGTGTTTGGTTTAGCCTTGGGGTGACACGTGAATGTCATCATGACCTTTTAGAAATGAAAGACACAATCCAAACAGCTGCAGGATCCAAAGATGTCACCAGGTTTGGATAACTTTAGGAGAAGTATCTAAGGGTACGTTCAGACTTCAGGTAAATGTGGCCCAAATCTGATTTTTATGACTTTTTGTCATGACAGTGTGAACGACACAAACCTCATGGAATCTGATCTTTTCGATTCTGATTCGGGCCACTTCACATATGCGATCCTGAATCCGATACAGGGCAGATGTTTTGCAATGCGACCTCAGTCTGAACAGTCACATCGGAAGTCACTCTAGAGCAACGTTCGTCTCTGTTTTTTCGCATTCTCATCTTTGATAAATTCATAAATTCGCTGTCTTCTGCGGCCGATTATACACATAAAACACTTACTTTAATGTCTTCCCTGTTTACTTCCTTATGACAGTGTGCATGCGGGTCAGTCCAGGACCATGATCTGTCGACTCTGGAATCTGATATTGGCCATATTAAAAAAAAAAAAAAAAAACATTTTTACAGCTATACAAAAAGAAAATCGTATGTGAGTCGGAGTCTGCACAAATATCTGCACTGACATCGCTTGGTGGTCTCGGCCCAACTAAAAACAGACTCTGGAGTGGTTTGCTTGTGATGAGAAAGCAATCTGACCCAATCAAGTTGTGTCATAATTCATAATGGGAAATGTGATAAAAAGCAGCCGTGTCTAATTGTGTGGTTAAGCACATTAGTTATCGCAGTTGAAAACTGAAGCTCTTAAAATGTTGTGTAATTGACCTTCTCTGAAACTGGAGCATTGCAAGAATGCTGGCCCAAAAAAAGCCTTGATTCCCACTCTGAAAAAAATATGTTTTATTAATTTTTAACAGTTAGAGTGGGAATCAAGGGTAACACTTTAGCTTAGGGTCCAATTCTCACTATTAACTAGTTGCTTATTAGCATGCATATTACTAGGATATTGGCTGTTTATTACATTAATGCCTTATTCTGCATGACCATATTCTACATCCCTTAATACCTAAACTTAACAACTAACTTACTAACTATTAATAAGCAGTCATTTTATTGTTTATTGAGTTCATTAAGTCATGGTTAATAGTTAGTTAGTGAGAATCGGACCCTAATCTAAAGTGTGACTGAATCAAGGCTTATACATTTGTATATGTGTGTATGTGTGTGTGGCAACAGCTAGTCCTCATCTTGATGGGTGAACACTATGAGCAGAATCCCATAACATAAAAGAGCACACTCTGACCAATGAGAGGACAGTTTTACACATGTGCATGAATGCATTTTTGATACGATTTGAAACGGTGCATTAAGAAAGCAAATTAAACCAAGGCAAAAGGTAACGTTGTAACAATCTGTTGTTTCAGAATAAAGCAAACTATCTACAGGTCTGAAAACGCTCTAAGACTAGACGCAACCCTTCACTTCTACAGAATATTCATGACGTGCAGTAATCATGAAATATATGCAGCTGTAAATTTGTGCAGCTGAAATATAATTTACACCTAGCAATAATATTCCTTCTCATTTTTGTTCTTGCAGAGGCACTTTACAAAAAAATTCTGGTTACACTTTATTTCGATGGTCCCCTTTAGACCTTTTTTTGACTATAGGTAACATTGCACCAACATGTCAACTAACTCTCATTAGAGTATTAGTAGAGTATTAGTAGACTGGTAGGGTTAGGGTTAGAATAAGTTGGCATGCACTTGCAAAGTTACTTATAGTCAGTTGAATGTCTGTCGAGGAGCATCATGATAAAGAGTTAGCAGATATTAAGCAGACAGTCTACTAATACTCTAATGAGAGTTAGTTGACAAGTATGTGCAACATTACTTAGTTAACAGAATATCTAAAGGGATCCATCAAAATGCAGTTACCAAAACTCTTACTTTAAATGTCACTTTTCAATATAAAAGACAAACAAAATAATGCATGGTCTCTGTGAGTTTCTAGATTTATTTAGATTTGTTTTTTTACAGACATAATCTATTATTTGTAACAGATTCATAAACGGACCTTCACATCTTCTCGTTGTTGTTTGTCCGCTCAGGGTAATGCTGGGAGCACCTGGGTCATAAACCTGGTTAGTAACGGTTGTCGACCACGCTCTTCTGTGGTATGTTTACAGTACCTTGGTTTTATTGTATAGTTAGCTAACATTAGAGCCGAGAGCTAACAGCACCCTGTTTGTAATTTTATAGCTAATGTAATTAGTCATTCATCACTTTGTTTTTTTTTAAGCCACATCACAATGAACTCCCCGCCCAGAGGGGAATTTTATTGCTCAATCTGGTAAACCTGAGACATTGTCGAGATACAGCGCTGTAACTAGGATCTCATGGACACCAGTGCAGAAACGCTTGACAGAAATGACATCATACAATAACACTTTCTAAATAAATATTTCCCAAGATTCCCTGGAGTATGTGTCACTTCTGCACTTGCACGGGGGATTGAGGGATTGACAGTGGATCAGAGAAAGCACTGAGAGTGGTTTAGAGTGTCCACAAGTAGAGAAATGCTAAACTGAATGCAAATGTTAAGTAAACATGCCAGGCAGAAGTCAGTCTGTCACGAGCGTTTCAAAGCCTGACAATTGTGCCAGAGTTTCTGCTGGATTTAGTGCATAAATCATATTGTTTACATATTACTATATTTAATTACAATTTTAAATGCAATTTGGATGTTTTCACTGTAACTGTTTAACTATAGTCCATTAAACTAACACAGTATCTTTAACTTTAACCTTGTGTGTATATATATATACAGTGGGGAGAACAAGTATTTGATACACTGCTGATTTTTTTATCATAGGTACACTTCAACTGTGAGAGACAGAATCTAAAACAAAAATCCAGAAAATCACATTGTATGATTTTTAAATAATTAATTTGCATTTTATTGCATGACATAAGTATTTGATCACCTACCAACCAGTAAGAATTCCGGCTCTCACAGACCTGTTAGTTTTTCTTTAAGAAGCCCTCCTGTTCTCCACTCATTACCTGTATTAACTGCACCTGTTTGAACTCGTTACCTGTATAAAAGACACCTGTCCACACACTCAATCAAACAGACTCCAACCTCTCCACAATGGCCAAGACCAGAGAGCTGTGTAAGGACATTAGGGATAAAATTGTAGACCTGCACAAGGCTGGGATAGGCTACAGGACAATAGGCAAGCAGCTTGGTGAGAAGGCAACTACTGTTGGCGCAATTATTAGAAAATGGAAGAAGTTCAAGATGACGGTCAATCTCCTTCGGTCTGGGGCACCATGCAAGATCTCACCTCGTGGGGCATCAATGATCATGAGGAAGGTGTTTGGAGGAAGAAGAAGGAGGAGTACAACCCCAAGAACACCATCCCAACCGTGAAGCATGGAGGTGGAAACATCATTCTTTGGGGATGCTTTTCTGCAAAGGGGACAGGGCGACTGCACCGTATTGAGGGGAGGATGGATGGGGCCATGTATCGCGAGAACAACCTCCTTCCCTCAGTAAGAGCATTGAAGATGGGTCGTGGCTGGGTCGACTATTTTTGACTGACAAAATGAAGTTTGCCTCGAGTAGATGAACAAAAAGACCCTAGGCTGCATTTTGGCGAGAGTTACCCTTTAAGTCTGGTCTTGTCTAGTCAACAACACTGATAGTTTATACACTGATAATCTACAACAATGATAGATTTCTCCCACGACAGTGGACACGCACTGTTAAGAGTCTCAAAATGTAATCTAGCAGGGGTGTATACGTGTTCAAAATACTGTGATAATGGGCCCCTGTTCTGTGGGCCCCGGTGCATTATCCCGCCTGCACTGCCAGTATTCATGCTACTGTTCAGATCTCTTCCGAAAGAAACCTGTAGCAACAAGTGACATCTAAAGAGATGGTGATTTCATGCTCTGTAAAACAACAGTATAAAAGTGAAATAAAACACTCAAGAAATATGAGATCAGAATGAGAATTATAAGGCTGTTTTATGTGCAGAACAGAGAGATGACTCACAGGTTCACCATCTGTGAACACACACACACACACACACTGCGTTTCTGCGCAGCATGCGGTGCTACAGTAGATCTGCCTGCAGCAGTTCACCGTGTTGATCTGTGTATTACAGGACACAGTCCAGGATATAAATTATACCTGCAGTCACAAATGTGTTGGATCTCTAAAGCATGTGTAAGCAAATATTTATACTGAAAACAGCTCCACCAGTTAAACTGGATCATGTCTATTACTAAATCCCTTCGAAAGAAGAAGCCCTGTGTATTTTGGCAATACTTACTAAATAATTACATTCTTAAGATTTCCTGGCTGAAGATTTCATGCTTTCCGTCTGCAAATGACAGCAGCACGGGAAGGAAGGATTTGAACAGAGAGATACGAAGCGCGGCAGGTTCGAGTGTTTCGGATTGCATAAAATAATAAAAGAAACGAACAAATACATGGCGAAAGAAGTGTTAGACAGCAGAAGAGGGGATTGGGATGATTTTTAATGAAACTTGGGAAGCGGATGGCCGTTACTCTTTCACATATCTGCATGTAGTGTGTGTGCATGTGTATGTGTGCGTGCCTATGAATGCATGCATTTGTATGTGTGCGTGTATGAAAAAAGTGTCGTAAATGAAAACTGTGCAACCCAATGTCACAAAAAAGACTTGTATATGTATTATAGTTCATTTTCAACTTTAAAGTGTTAGTTTCTTTCGTTCATGATTTTTTCTGTTTTTTCTAAATAAAAATGAGTAATTCTATTCTATTTTTTTATTTTTGTCTATTTAAATTCTATTTACAAACTGTAACTGTAATTTGTTGAAAGCTAATCTTTTTCTGAAAAAGATGACACCTTGCACATTAAGATAGCACATTGTTTTAGAATTGTACAGTCAAAAAATCTAAATATGTGAAAAACACCTATTTTAGCTTCAGGTTCTAAAGGGTTAACAGTTTACTTTGTTTTTTTGTAACTTCTCCATTAGTATGTCAGGTTTACCAACCTTGTCCACCTAACAAATCATCTATTACACTGTAGGAACCATCTAGTAACAACCTGACAACCACCCTCAGAATCCTGGTATCATTGTGGTGACTTTTGCAGGTAAACACCATTCACATTTTCTTCTAAATAGTAAAAAAATAAAATAAAATTGGGAGTTTTTCTGTTGAAGGTAGAAGGAAGTTTAGAAAGAATATTTGGTTCATCTGCTGTCTGTTTGTCTCTCAGTTTGCTGTGTCAGGACATTTTTTACATTTTGAGATACTCATACTTTTAGCTTGACAAACATCTGGGCCCTGTTAGTTCTTTGTGAATGCGTATACATGTCTAAGAGGAGTTTTGACACAGATAACCCTTCATTAGTCAGACATGTGCTCTCCTGTTTAACGGGTTTGGTCGTCCAGCCAACAATGAAAGCAGAAAACCAAGCCCAAATGAATTACAGAGTTTCTCTCTCTTCGTGTTTTCACATTTCAGATTTGTTTGGACAGGGAGAGACTTGTGTGTATTATGAAGTACTCACAATTTTCATTTTCAAAATATTTTATCTGAAAGATCAGTCCCCTGAACCACATACATCATTGTTCATAATGTAGAAAATAGACAATAATTTACTGATCATAGTATGATTAAAAACAAAACCCAGATAAAACATATCTATACTACGAAAAAAGCATAACTTTCACTCATCCTCAGCTCTCATAATTACTGAAAAAGGAGCATTTATTGAAACTAAGCCGCATGCCCATCCACAACTTTCTGACATCAAGCATGTGAATACATTTACATTTTTACACATCAACACCCTGACAGTCAACCATAACTTTCTAGCAACTCGCGAAGAGCCTCTAACTGTCCCTTAGGAACCACACAGCAACTTCCTTGGAATAAGCCTCAATACACTACACTATAAAAAATAAAAACGTAAAAATAAAGTAAAATATCCTAATTTAAATAAAGTTAAATAATTTTCTCTGCTCATCCTGGACTGAAGCACAGGCTCTACTCTCCAGCACAATGGTGACCCACAAACAGACCATACAGAAACACTTTAAATCCCAACAGAACATTAAACACTAACAGATCTCTCAAGATCTCAGCATCTTCACTCATTACAGTTCAGACTTTATTTCTTTCATACTGACGTTCTTATTGAGAATTAACAGAGGTTTAGAAGTTGATGTTTTATTGAAAATAATAACGTTTGATGTCACCATTATGGTGATCAGTGTTTGCTTTAGTTGGGCTCTTGATCCTTCTGTTTTAACATTAGTTTTTCTCTGGCGGCTTTAACTGTGTGCCTCTGATACATATTAGTAATGATAAGAATCCAAGAGAAACTCAGATCAGATGATGTTGGTCACTTTCAGTGATGATAGTCATAATGTAGTGGCCTGATTTATTGATACCACCTGAAGTCTAATATCTGATTAAGTCGTTAAATATTAGTTAGTTTTGCAATCCAATACTGCTGCAGAAAATCCTGCAGTGCTGTGATACTCTGAAAGATTTTATTAAGTCATTATACAGAAAATGTTTTGACAGGATCATATAGACTCACACAGACATCAAGAATCAGCGTATAAACAAACCATAACAAATGTGTATCAAAAACACATTGATATCCATCAAAGTTTTTTGCACTTTATTTAAATTAGCATATTTTAATTTAATTTTATGGGTTTTGTTTGGCAGCCGTAGCTGCCAGTCATTTGACCCTTTTTTATTTGTTTTACAATGAAGGTATTTGATCAATTCAGGAAATACCTATGAAAAAAAACTGTGTTTTTTCGGTTCATTTAATTTAGGATGTTTTACTTTAATGTTACAGGTTTTTTTTGGGGCTGCCAGTCATTCGGCCGTTTTATCATATAACTGTTTTCTTACTGTTTAATTACAGATTATATTTATAATTTCACATACATTTTTATGTAATTTAAGAAAAATACAGTAAATTTTCTGCATACAAAATTGAATTACTGCAATTTGTCATTAATGTCACAATAACTAAAATTATAGCTGAATTTTTATTTTACAGATTTATTTTTATTTTTTTAGATTTACAGATTTAATTTAAAATGAAAGAAAATTAACGTAAAAAAAATCAGTTATTTTCTGTAAACATTTTTTTTTTTTTTTTTACAGTGTAGCATTGTTGTGCTGAGTTTTGTACAGACATAAATCTAAAAGAAATCTAAAGTTAATATTTCTATGCACAAGCAAACTTCAGTTATATTTGGGTTGTATTTTAGAGACTGTGGTTTCAGTTTTAATACCAAACACATGGGATCCCAATACTGGCTTACCCACAACATTTTTATAAGTGTGTGTTAAAAACCGCTATTTCTATTTCTGCCTTTGTGCCTAAAATGAGCTTTTTATGTGCTCCGTATACGTAGCTCCTGTGTATGTGTTCAATGCACTTTTTCAGAGTAATAATGTACAGCATTATGTAAATAATGTACTATTTATACTGACTTACAAACATCAATCCTTCACAATCACGTGATTGTGAAGGATTGATGTTTGTAAGTCAGTATAAATAGTTTTGTGGTCATATCCATCAATTACCATATGACTGAGGTCTCTCCTAGATGACATCACATCTTGTTTGCTTCCCAATCTCCAGAAATCCGGCGTAGGAAGCGGGGAGCTTCCTGTTGTGATGCGAACGTGCTGTTGCGGTCGTCACCTGGTCTGTAAACAGAGCACTCATGCTCACTTCTGATTGGCTGTCGAGAGTCTTTCTGATGTGTAATCAATGAATCACTCAATGGCTCGTAGCCAATCAGAAGAGCAAGATAACTGTGATCCCCCTTTCACCACAATGGACAATTATTCAATAGTATATTTTAGCTGATGTCACATTATGATGCATTTCCTGCACATGATTTTATCTGAAATGTGTGGCTTGTTTGTTTTAACAAGCCATTCACTGAAAAATCTATGACGTTATCAGTGGACAGATGAGTCATTTAATCTAAATGATCTAAAAGGCTTTAAATGGTAGACAGCAACATTTGTCCACCTTCTATGATATTTTGACTAGAACATTATACTTTAACCAGGTGCAATTTGATAAGATTCCAGTGACAATCAATTTGTCCACACTGAATGTGAACATTATAGACGTGTTTGACTTCATGCAGTGCTGTGCAGATTGGTCGCCATCTGACTTGAAGCAGTGCATGTTGGTTAAAATTCTACAGAGAAAGAGAAAGTGCTTGTATTGCTTACGACCTCCGGCTCTAAATTACTCGCCAAGTAACAAGGACCCTTTGTGGTTGGGGATCTCGATTACGAGGTAAGGTGGATGGTCAGGGGCGGTGCATGTCAAATGAATCACCTCAACCTGCTAAAATGCTTGAACGAGGGGACATTGGTCAAGCTAGCGACAGTTTCGATAGAGTATAATCTCAGACCAGAAGCAGCTATCCCACTCAATCCACTCGCTCTGGTCCCAGGGGTAGACAGTTGCAGATGTGTTCTCACCCCTGCCCGGTCGCACCATCCGGGTGGTGGGGGTGTGTGGTGAGGGGGGCATGGCAATGCGGTGTCTGCACGAGGAGATCGTGTGCGGAGACGAGTGGTGAGGACTGGGTCAAGTGCATAATGATTAACACCTGTTTGTAATTCCAGTGACTGGCGGAGAGACGGGATAAATACAGCCAGCAGACTTGGGAATAGGAGGGTTGAGTTAAAAAGCCTTGTGTTATATATAATGTGCAAGAGCGCTATAGTTTATGAGAGAAACTAATAAAGTCTCTGAAACCTCGCTGACTTGACTTCTTCATCCTTTGTATTCCTTGAACATTGTTACACATTCAATTGACAAAAAGCTATATAAGACATTTAAAGGTAAGCGTTTTTTTTTATTTTTTATTTGTTTATTACATTCATAATCGGCCTTACAGTCGTTAAGTGTGTCGCCGGACACAAACTAGACACAAATTCTAAAATACATTCATGTGACACTTTTTAAATACATCAGAACACATCTCTGAATAAAACCATTGTCTATTTACATTAAAAACATTGCAGTCTACTGTTTAATATGTTTAACAGTCATTGTAGTTTGACAAGGAAAGCATGATGGTGGTTTTTCACCCTTTGATAATTAGCCATGAGTAAGTCTCTGGCTGTCCCTTTCTTGGTAAGGTCTGTTAAAGGGCAGGCTAGAATACAATGTCTCTCATGCAGTGGAACATGAAGGGTGTCCTGTGCAGTCTGGAAGTTAGTACCCTATAATGCCAACTTTCACTTAGTATGCCTTTGGTGTGCCAAATAACCTTTTTCTGAGGTCTAATTTCAAGATGTAGCGAGCTTGGCCCAGACTCTCTATGTGCTCTAGCACCAGGTAGGATCGCTGCCTCACAGTTTTTCTTAACGCGATCTGTATTTCATTTTGGAAAACATTAGTCTTTCCAGGACACTCAGAAAAGACATCAGAGAATTGACTTACCTGGTTTGTCCCACCACATTAGCAGGTTTTAATAGATCTGCTCCACCCATCTAAGTCCTGGCTGATGGACTCTATCACAGGAGATATACACCAAGACACTGTAGCCCGGGTGAAACTTACATACTTGGGCTAGGCAGTCATAGACACTTGCTGGGCTTCCACTAGGTTTTCTCGGACAATGGGTATCACCCATTCAGTCCTTTCCCTCATAGACTGTACATGCTCCACTACAGTTCTCTGTGGTGACTGATGTTTCTCTGTCCAGGAACCCCCTTGGTTGTCGACCACACAGTGGTTCAAAAGGAGTAAATCCTGCGGAGGCCTGGGGCACTTTTCTGACAGAAATATATATGGAAACATGAAGTCCTAGTTGTGCCCATCCTCAGAGACCACTCATCTCAGCATTCTCTTTGAAGTTTGGTTAAACCTTTCTACCAGGGCATCCATTGGGGGCGATACACAGAGTCGCAGAGTTGTTTCACCTGCAACAGTTTATAGAGGTCCACTATAAGCCAGGATACAAAAGGAGTCCCCTGGTCTGTGAAAATCTATTTGGGGATTCAAACACAGCTGAACAGCATATTGGGCCCTATCTTGCACCCAGCGCAATTGACTTTGTACACCGACACAAGTATCATTCCTATTTTGCACCCGACGCACGGCAGACTTTTCCCTCGGCAGACGCACGTCGGTAAATTAGGGAATGAACTTGAATTCTCTGTCTTTTACGGCCCTGACGAGAACGTCGGTCTCCTCGGCTGTGAACCGCTCCTGGTGTGCGTCTGGCACATCCGCCGCTATAATAGCAATCCGCCATGGAACAAGCACGCCTGCTCTTAAAGGTAATATGAGATGATGCTCTGATTGGTTTATTTCACGTTACGCCCAAACCACACCTATGAGTAATGTATCTACTTCAGACCAACCCATTTTAGATTTGCGTCGGGTGCAAACAGTGGTGGAAAGAGTACTGAAAAAACATACTCAAGTAAAAGTACCATTACATTCCAAAAAATGTAGTGTGAGTAGAGTAAAAAGTACCTGTCCAAAAAACTACTTGAGTAAGAGTAAAAAAGTAGCTAATTTAAAAGTACTCATGAGTAGTGAGTAGTGAGTACTGAGCTGCGGATTCTACCCCCTTTTAATAAACAATGTGCACTACAATTAATAAATTAAAAAAAATATTGTACATACTGTAATTCACATTATATTTTGTTCTTTGTCAGAAAGATTGAAGAATATCTATCATCCATCTTTTTAAAATGCATCAAATCAGTACATTCATCACCATTTAAATCATATTGTTTTTGAAAAAAAAAAATGAATTTCAAATTAGGCGAAAGGCCACTGAGCCTGAGCATACTATTGTTGCACATAAAATATGAATGTTCATAACTGCAAAGAATTAAAAAATATTTAGAAACTCATATGATAGATCAGCATCACACACCATGAAATGGGTTAAATAGAGAGATTAAAAAATACCCAATTTCTCTCCAAATCAGTACCTCACCTATTGCACTGAAAAAGGCTAAGATATAGGCTAACACAAATTACACTGTAATTCCATGCCATTAAATATGTTACAATTTAAACATAAATGCACATTGATCTAGAAGGGTGGCATCATCCCTTACATTTTACACGGCTACATTTACTCACATTGTAATGCTGATAATATAATTTGTAAGGAAAATTGTGCATTAAATAGGTAAGTTATATCCGGGAAACTTTTACATAAGAAACAAACACACACACACACAAACACACACACACACACACACACACAAACAAACAAATGCATGTTTCTTTGTAGTCTCGGCGAAGCTGTTTTATCAGCAGCATCCACACACAAAAAAAACAAAATTTGAACATGAAAAATGTTTTTGCGCAAGTGCACTTGCCAAATGAAGGCGGATCAAAAAAAACGTTGTTTATTAACGAGCTGTAGTCACGCACTGACAGAAACGCAGTTCAGGTTAACGCCATGGTTCATAAGGTGATGGTTCACTGATACTGAATCTGGCTGCATGGCGAGCGCGAGACGCGGCAGTGCACAGATCGTGACGCGCGTCTCTCTATATGTGATTGTGAAGTAAATGGGAGCGGGAATTCACCGCATTATGAACTTGTCACGCAATACCCCCAACCTCACACCAAATGTTAGGCCCTGTAGACAGGCCAGCCTATATAAATATCATAGTAAGCAGAAATGTGAAATGTACCTTAGCATATTAGAGGAAGACGCTGATATCTGTATTGAACTGATGCTTGAAGAATGCACTTCCACAGCAGTACGTCACGAGTAACAGCAGGAATAGGCGGTTAAAGTTTTCTATGCTTATTTTGATTTGATGACAGTCACGAGACGATTACTCGATCCAATCACGTTGAAAAATAAAATTAAAACAAGCATGTAACGACCACAAACAGAAGGAAAATAGCAGAGTAAATCACTTAAAATCACTTACCGATACATCACTTAAAATGTACTCAAGTAAAAGTAAAATTACACAATTTTTAAACTACTCAAAAAAGTACAATTTCTGAAAAAAACTACTTAATTACAGTAACGTGAGTATTTGTAATTCGTTACTTCACACCCCTGGGTGCAAGAGTAATTTATCCTGCCGGTATAATAGCAACAGTGCCCGAGATCCACCCACAAAGTTACTTGCGTTTCGCGTTTGATACTTGCATTTCAGATTGTTAAAATAGGGCCCAAAGAGTCTTTTAGCAATATTCTCTGATGTAGCGTCTTCAGTGGGACTGCCTATGGGTTGTGTAATCCACAAGGACTAGGATGTGCTCATGGCCCCAAGCAAACGTAGACAGCAGACCCACCAAATCCATTCCAATGCACTTAAAGAGCACCTTAATGATAGGCAGTAGAATAAGATGGCTGGTCGCCTGGGTGCTGTTCTCTGACAAACTGCACAACTCTGGCAAACCATCTTACTTCTACCTCCATGCCAGGCCAGTGGTACTGATCTCTTATGCATTGGGTGTGTACAAGCTCAATCACATTCTTTGTTTTTGGACCTACCAAAAGTCGTTTTCCTCCCCCGCCTCTGGGCAACAAAGTAAAACAATAATTTTCCACAATGAAATGCAATTCCTTACATGGCAACTTCCTGAGACCTGTTTGAATAGATTAGAGAACATATTTGGGGTTGGAGTATTCAACTCACCATCTCTTTTGCTGTGGTTCACTGTCCTCGGGGTGTCCATTGCGGTTGTTATCGGGTTCCACTGTTGCCTGACAGTCCAGGGATCCCTACCGCCTTTTGATGGACTCATGCCAAGGAACGCAAAGGCTTGTCCAACATCACATTCTCAGCTACTTACTTTGAAGTGTATTGTCCTGACAACTACCACAGATGACCTAAGCGGGTTAATTGGGCTGCCTGGACGCAGACCATGATCTGAGATTCATAAAAACATTCATGGAACTGCTGCCCCGCACACACCAGTGAAAGCCACAACCTTGCCAGGATCTCTTACTTCAGAGTACCATAGTCATAATTTTTGTGTGGGACTAAATAGTAGTAGGCACACTGCACCTGCCTAGTGAGAAAGGGCACTAGTATTCAGCCTCTGGCCACCACTTCAAATGTATGAAAGTATGCCTCCATATGATCTTGCTCTGTCAACTTTGTAAGAACTGATTAGCTCAGGCATTTGGGGTTGGGGATCTCAGTGTGAAATGCTGTTTCTAATCGACACCGCCCTCGCCTTATTATTCCATCTGTTCAGCGAACTGCTGCTGGTGGAGGGTAATGTCAGTTGGTGGACGATGTCATCCATGTTGAGAGCGAGAGAGAGAGCGAGAGAGAGAGCGAGAGAGAGTGAGAGAGAGAGAGAGAGAGAGAGAGAGAGAGAGAGAGAGAGAGAGAGAGAGAGAGAGAGAGTTAGTTGGTTGGTTGGTGTGATTGGTGGCTGCAGTGCTGGCTCTGACTTGTGTTGTGCTGTGGTAAACTTACCAGTGAACCAATTATCTCCTTATTAACTTCCCTAGGTGTGTGATGGTGATAATCTTGTGCTGATTGGGCTTACTCGTCACTGGAGTCTAGGGAGGAGAGACAGCCTGATCTCATGAAAGTGTGTATCTATAGCACAAAATTTATTTCTCGTGCCATTTATACGCCAAAAATAGTTTTCGCGTGCATATGATACGCACTTTATGGCGTGTAATACCCACGCACTCCACACCCCTAATCCTACCCGAGGAGTTTACAGTGCGTATCATATGCGCTGTTTATATACCAAACTCCTGATGAGCTTCAGATTTTTTTTTTTATGTATTGGAAATAATATAGTGCTTAGCAAAAAATATTATTAAACAAGTATTATAAAAAATATGCCTAATGTTGGTTCAACTTTTAGGAATTCAACGTGTAAACATATTTACGTTTTTTTTATGAATCTACAATTAATCACAGAAACCTGTGTGATTAATTAGTTAAAAGCTTTAAATCAGTTTTACAGCTTTAATTAACTTTATGTTTCCCACGTAGGGTGAGCCAGACCTCACAACAGACAGTGTCCTGAATCTCACACAAACTCAAATAGTGTTGCCCCTGTGTGCCCTTTTGCGGGTGTGCCTATGTGCTTATGGCATTTTTACAAGGACATTTATTATTATTTATGCTGCATTGTATCTTTTGTCATGATTAAGGTCGTAAATATGTTAGGTGTGTGTGTTTTTGTATAAAACTGAAGTATGATGGAAACACTTAAGTATCAGGAAGCAGGAATGACTGTTGGACTGTACTGAGGGACTTTCCTCAAGAGTGTGCAACAGTTATCGAAACAATGCCCATGTTTTACACCAGGACAATGTTTTGTGCCTCATACAATTTCACCGATTTCCTCTGGAGGGTGTTTATGTGTGTGAGGTGAAGTTTTTTCTTCTCTTCTGTTGACTGAAGGTCAACCAAGTGTCTGGTTCTTACAGTTACACCCTGAGTGTGTGTGTGTTTTCAAAGCATTGGCTCCTGACTGAGCGCTGAGCAGAAATCCCATCTCTACGTCTATCTCAGACTGTTTTCACATCTATTTCTGTATGTGTAGCCTCTTTAAAGTGACCCAATTGTGTGTATGTGTGTGTAGTGAGGAGGACGGTTCGCCCTTGGCTCTTTTCTCGCTTTTTTAACCCCTACGGTTCTCTCCAACTTTCTTTCTCTCAAACTCTTTCTTATGTTCCAGTCATTTTACAATTTGCATTGCCCGCAGCATTAACTGTGATCCAGTTACTGCATCAACAAAATATAATCAACTGTGTGTGTGTCTTGTGATATGGTGGTGCATCAGGAGAATGATCATCAGATATACGCTCTCTCGCACTTGCTCGCTCTCTCTCTCTCTCTCTCTCTCTCTCTCTCTCTCTCTCTCTCTCTCTCTCTCTCTCTCTCTCTCTCTCTCTCTCTCTCTCTCTCTCTCTCTCTCTCTCTCTCTCTCTCTCTCTCTCTCTCTCTCTCTCTCTCTCTCTCTCTCTCTCTCTCTCTCTCTCTCTCTCTCTGATCTCATAGAGGAGTGGACGCGGTGGACGCTCAGCCTGACTTTGAGAGTCAGCCTCAAGTTGTGTGTGTGTGTGTGTTTGACAGCAAGCAAGACTGCTTGAGCCCAAGGACATGGAATTAAACTTACGAAGGATTTTACTCTTGAGAAAACTGTGTGAATCAGTCCAAAGGGCAGGAGACAGTGGCAAAGCTGTTTAAAAGGTGAGTTTATGGCTGTTATTAATTCATTCACAGTGATAATGAAATCTATATAGACTCAGCGTTTAGTGACGACAACCAAATGCTGGACACTTGCAGAGATACCTCAACCTTTCAAGTTTATGAGGTTATTGCTCTGAACGTGTTGTACTGGTATGTGTAGTAGTAGGAGTATTTATGTGTGTTTTTTATTTGTGTAGACGGAGGCATTATTGAACTATTGAGCTTTAAGATGTCATTTAGAAAGATTATTATGTATGAACATTATGAACATCCAACTGGACACAACAAATATCCATAATACATCGAGTGAGGATTACGTTTAAAATGTAAAAATAGAACATTTAGTTATATTTATTATACATTTTCTGAAAATAAGATTTTTAATATCTTATTTAATTTATCTTGTTCTAATGATATTTCATTCACCAGATAATGGTACTGCTTGAAAAATTGAAAGTGCACTTATTGTAAAATAAAGTGCAACCGATTTTTTTTTCTTTTCTTCAGCGCACACATATACTGAACACACATCCATATTAGTCAGAGGAAGACCATTTCCACCTCCCGTTGACTGCTCACCCAGCATGATCATCTGAGGCCAAACAGCACTTCCTCCATCACACACACACACACACAGACACTGAACCCTTGAAACACAAAGCCATATAATATCCATCTTATTACATGGCTGCCAATGAAAAAATAAATTGCCATTAAACATTGATTTGAGTTGAAATTTTGAAATGAGACATGAAACTAGCACAGTTCAGTCAATGTAACAGTTTACTGCATACAACACACATGCTGCAGAATCAGTGTGAGTGTGTGCATTGGTTTTGCTGTTCTTGGATGGCCAGATTTTTGAAAACGCGTGTGTTAATTTGTCTGTGTTTGTGTGAAGGTGTGTGTGGTGGGGGCTGTTGACATGTTTTAGGGATTGGGGTCACAGACGATGGCTTTCATTTATCATCAAAACAACTAACACAAGAACTAACATTCACACCAACACACACACTTGAACACAATCATGCAAAGACAAAAAGAAAGACGGATGCACACACAGTCACCTGCTGAAATGTTTCCCATTACAAGGATGCAACTGAGGAAATTTGCTTTAGATTTGCATCTGGTGGAGTGTGGCGATATTCATGCATGCAAACTTACAACAAATGTAACTTGTATTTGCCCATGTAGTGTTTGAGCAGAGTGTTTACCCTCTATATCAGTCTTTGAGAAAGAGTGCGAGAGAGAGAGAGGGACCAACTCATTTAGTAATGATGTTCTTTTGTGTGGGTCGTCCCACCACTCAGTTCCCCGTTGCAGGGCCTGCCACCAAACCTGTTGTCATAACAACAGCTGTCTTCCTGGATACCCCCACCCCACCCGTCTGTGTTTTGTGTTTTTTACTTTGATATAGTCTGGGGTAAAAATTGTTCCCAGAATTTAATTTAATCTGGAAAATTAAATAACATTCAGGATTTAATATAGCCCTAATATAACCATAACCCCAACCCTTCAATACACACATTCCTCTCTAGAAGATCTAGTTCCTGCGATGTACATAAAAGTTAGTTATTGGTCTGCATGTGTTCTGTGCTGTGATACACACACAGTAGCTGATGAACAGATGTTTCATGGCACAAATGTTAATATAGGGCAAATTCCAATCGGAAATGAGCATCCCTATGCAGGGCGCTTGCATGTCACAATGAAGCCGTTTGCGAAGGGAAAAAGGAAAGACAACGTAATTTCCTCATTATATTCACAGTTCAGCAATTTCACCCCAATAGCTGTTCTTATAACAAATAATTCTGGCCGCACTTTATTTTACAGTGTGTGCACTTGCATGTACTTACAGTGTGCTTACCTAAGAAAGTAGTGGGCAATATAAGGTAACTACATGGGTTAAGGTTAGGTTTAGGGGATGGTTCAGGGTTAGTGCCTAGTTATTACCCCGTTATTATAATTACTATAATAAGTACATAGTATGTGTATGCGGAAAAGGACTGTAAAATAAAGTGCTACTAGAATTTCTTATTATTGCTTCATATAATTGTTGTGAAAAAATATACATTTTATTATGACATTTTTAAAATATGCGTTATATGCAGGGCCTAAAACTAACTTTTTCCGCTCCTGCCAATGGCCGGTGACTTCAATAAATTTACCGACCATAAATATTTTTTGCAGTTATGACACCTACATTTTAGATACTAATTAAAATTTGCTGTTCTCTATTCCAATTTTGATACCATAGCTAAAACTACTAGCCTAACTCATATAAATTTAAAACACTATATAGACGAGTAACGGTAGTTTTCACGTAGAGACATTGAATAATGTAATCAAATGTAACATAACACTGGATATAGTCTTCACTCTATAAATGAACTTTATTCAGTCAAGAGCTGTGTGATTTTTTTCTTTGTTCTTTGATGTTTGATTAACATTAAAATTAATGTTTCAATTTGTTCAATTAACAAATTGAATACCCTATCGCATTTTCTTGACCTTGAATATTGAAATTGCGATGCAGCACTGGTCCGTCAACTGTCCCAAGCATCGTTCACGTTTGTTTACGTTCATGTTCCCACAACATTGCATGGTTAGGATTCATAAAAATATTACCGCCCAACTGGTGATTGACCAACACAGTCACCAACACTGATTTTATTTATGTGTGTGTGTGTCTACAATTAAACACATATCTTACCCATAAAGTGTATTTAAACTTCATATATAATGTATGACAGGGCTAAATGTGTGTAATGTCACAAACAAAACAAAACCACTTGACTAATTCTGTTAATATTAATACCTGTTTAGTGACCATCGAATGGACTTTTTGCTAATGGACTTGTGGAAGAACCCTTCTTAAATGGATTCAGGTGTTCACTTTTGTATGGAACGTCCCTACAAATATAGCGTCTCCTTCCCGAAGTCCCCTTTTGGAATTCACCCATAGTGTTTTTTAGCAAAGCTGGAGGTATATATTTACCAATCTAGGACCGCAGCTATATCTGTTTTGAAAAAAAGAATAGGGCTGCCCCCTAATAGTCCACTAAACGATCAAGATTTGATTAGTCGGTTAGTCACAGAAAAAAAAAAAAAAAACTCCACAGGAAGTGAAGTCACACAGTCCGTGAGGGACAGATCGTTAACGGCGGGTAATTACAGTGTGTTGGCCAGGAAGTCAAAATCATCCATCGACCTCAAATATGCCTTATCATTTGAAAACTACTTTTATTTGTGTACACTCACAATAACAAGGAAACGTTGTGCTTCAGTAAAATAAAGAAAACAAGCAGGATGCTCTTTCTGCCACGGTCTCTGTGAACTGGAGTGCGTCACAGAAATGAACCGAAACTTGCCTCACAGACAAATATATCTATAGAAAGCTTGAAATGTCTACTTTTAAACCAACCAATTCAAATACTCTGATTATGTAATCCGTATGAAAGGTGCATTTCTCTCTAAAGGCACATTTACTACACTGAGGAGATGAAGAGTCGTCATCGTCAACTTCATCTTTGCAGCCGACACTGACTCAGAAAACACTAGTTTATTAATAAACAATTAAAATGTCTCCTTTCTATTTTTTCCAACACACTCATAATCATTACTTTTACCAGTGCTTTGCAGCGAGCTTTATGCGAGGCATATATTCCGACCCTAATATATTTAAGTAATTAATTAATACTAACATGCGATTAGTCAACTAATGGCTTAAATGAACGACTATTAGTCGACTACAAAAAAAATTAGTCGGGGGCAGCCCAAAAACATAATAATGATAACACTTTTGTAACGTGTATATTCTGTTTTCTTTTGGTTCTGTTCTGTTTCTGTTCCCTGCATGTGTGTGTTGTAGTTTCCTCTGTGTGCCAGTTAATCACTAATGAAGTTCACCTGTTGTTCATTTAGTTATCAAACCTTAGTTTCCTTTGTTCATTTGTCCGTTATTGTTGCGCTAAGCTTGGTTGTTCTGTTCCTGCCTGAGGGGCTGTTTACACAATACCGGTTTAAACTAAAAACTTTTTATGCGTTTTGGCCGTTAATTTACATGACAACTGCGTTTTGGTCGTTTGAAAATGCAAACTTTGCGTGTGACGTCATGCACATGTGTAGGCTGTTACGTGTTTAGTCTATAGGCTTTTTTTTTTTTGCAAATGAAAGGATACAGATATTAACAGTAAGAAATAAAGGGGGGGGGGGGGGATACGGACATCATTACAAGTGGTTAAAATAATTACACAAATCAACACAATGTAACAATTTGTCATCATGAAAGGATCACTCAAGGTTTTGGCATTTTCTTAAAGGAAGTAAAACAAGACTTTATATCAGAGGAGAACATTCTAAAATTGGGATTACTGTGAATGTTTCTGGCTTTGTTGAGATGAAATTTACCCAGAAGACAAAGTAATAATACATTATTATCAAGATTAACATCCTTAGAATGAAAATCGGACAAGTTATTGCACAAGGAATCATGAACTAATAAATGTTGTCACCCAACAAACATTTTATGTTGCTCATAAAACACAGACCTAAAAAACATTAACCAACAGGTAGCATTATAAAATGATTTCTTTACAAAACTTTCTTTTTATTTCAAAAAAATCTTTACAAAACAAGAATGACACTCTCTACTGCTTATAATTCACTGCAATATATGTTACATGGTCCATTTTTACACAATTATTCCTAAGTTTCCTCTTTTGTTTAGATGGTATGAAACTGAAAGAGTGACACTTGTGTAGGTGTTCAGTCACATGTAATTGCTTTTAAAGCATGTGATTTTTTAGATTCAGAATATAATTCAATATGATATTACTGTAGAAATGTAGCAAATTTCTGTTTTATTTTGTTGTATTATGCTAGATTTTGAACTTAAGTTTAACATTTTTTTTTTTTTAAAGAGCTTGTAAACGTGCAAATTGGCCTGTGGGCAGGCCTACAGCCCTTTTAGTGGTGTTTGTGTCTGAATGAGAAAATAATTTATGTAATTTGAAAGACGTCGTCGCTGAGTGCATTTTAAGCCAAAACAATGATAAATGATCCACAGTTTAGCTCATATGCTGTGATCACTGAGTTTTGAAAAAGTCACCTAAATATTGAGGTGACTTAAAATAAATATTTTTTTATTGAGAAATTGACATGAACTTAGATTATAAAATATCGTACAAGATAGATGTAAAGATATAAGGGTGAATGGGTGCATGTGTGTTTGTGTGAAATCTAACCCTCTTCCGGTTAACTGAGGGGTTTTGTTCAGTTTGTTTGAGTGATCAGGGATTAGACTGCTGTTCTGAACTCTGAAACTGAGAATGGGGCTGGATTTGGGTGTGTGAGAGAGACTTTAATCCATCAATTCTAACTGACAACAAGCTCTTATAGCTTTTGTTACAATGCAGAGCACACACACACACACACACACACACACACAAACCTTGTTGAACCACCTCGCAGTTTTCACTGACAGTAATCTGGATTTGTCACATGGTCAAACATTTATGTATAAATATGTGTGTGTGTGTGTGTGTGTGTGTGTGTGTGTGTGTGTGTGTGTGTGTGTGTGTGTGTGTGTGTGTGTGTGTGTGATTAGCTGCATGCTGGAGCTGAGAGGTGGTCACTTTTTAATTTGGGTCACTGGATATGAATAGCCCTGCCGATTGAGGATAGTAAAATAGTTACTGAGTGTGTGTGTGTGTGTGTGTGTGTGCGTGTGTGCGTGTGTGCGTGTGTGTGTGTGTGTGCGTGTGTGCGTGTGTGTGTGTGTGCGTGTCTTTGAGTGTGCATGTGTGTGTGTGTGCGCGTGCATGTGTGTGTGTGAGAGAGTGAGAGAGAGAGAGTGTGTATGTGTGTGTGTGTGTGTGTGTGTGTGTGTGTGTGTGTGTGTGTGTGTGTGTGTGTGTGTGTGTGTGTGTGCGTGCGTGCGTGTGTGTGTGTTAAAGGTGTGTTAAAGTCACTTGTACTAGCATGTACCTCTGTTATCTACTTCTGACTTAGTCTCTCTTTAACTCAAGCCAATTCTGAATGAACTTAAAGCCACAAATCTGTTTACTTCACACTTACTAATTACCCAGTGAAACACTGAACATTACTCAATCTCAACTGTCCACAGCGGGAGACCACAGACATCAGGATGACGCATGAGAGAAGTACAGACAGTGATGTGATGCTGATGTTTGCTTGTTTGTTGGCTTGAAGACTCGTCCATACCCTCCTTCAGTTGCTCACTTATCACTCTCTGTTTGCTCTGCTTATTTGTTTGCTTGCTTGTCAGTTAGTTTGTTAGTTGATCCCATTAAAAAAAAAATCGGGTCAAAATGTATTTCAAATATTTGCTAAATATATGTTGTAAACAGTGAAACTTAAGGAAAAATATTTTTTTCAAATTGAAAATATATTTTATTTAAACCTTCAAAATGCCTAAATATGTTACAAAATGTACTTCAAGGAGCAATGAAACATTTTGGGAAAAGTGATAAGGAAATATAAGTCATTCAAATGTATAAAATATATG
This sequence comes from Abramis brama, assembly GCF_963993115.1. NCBI lineage: Eukaryota > Metazoa > Chordata > Actinopteri > Cypriniformes > Leuciscidae > Abramis > Abramis brama. The sequence continues at coordinate 5,872,639 of NC_139984.1, read as the reverse complement.
TAATTTAGTCATGAAACTCTAGATGGCGTGGGCTAGTAGGTACTGGAATCTGCTTGCAATCACATCATTCACTGCCACAAGCTGATTGGTCTCTGGCTGCAGCCAATGAGCTTGCTGCTCAAAATAGACATAGTTTGGTTTAGTGTTTGCTGTCAGCAAGTGTTCTGTCAGAACCCCTCCACCTCCCCCAGCTCCACCTGTCCAGATCTGCTACGGGTAATCTCATGCATGTTGTTTGTGCAGCAGAAGCATGTCTTACATGCTCACAGCCGTGTGTCTGTGGATCTATTAGCAGTAGCCAGTCTTTTAACACTTAACAGTGATCCTTATCTGCTAAAAAAAAAAAAAAAAAAAATCACTTATATCATTGTTATGTATTGGCATATTGCCCAGCTCTTAAACTTTCTAAATCATTATACACATATCATAATGACTTTCTGTAAAGCTGCTTGGAAAACATGTGTATTGTGAAGAGCTATACAAATAAATTTGACTTGACTTGACTTGACGCTTGGTCTTCAAGACAGAATTTGTTGGCGAAATTTAAGTGACGATGACATCAATGCATATTCTGGTTGTCTTAATATATTTTGTAGAAATATTTTGATCTCTCTGCCTGTCTAAACTTGCTTTGTAAGGGAAAAAACTGGTTTGTCTAACCAGTGTTGGGGGTAACTCATTACAAGTAACTTGAGTTATATAATCAAATTACTTTTTCAAGTATCTAAATTAACGCATTACTTTTTCAATTTACAACAAAATATCTAAGTTACTCTTTCAAATAAGTAACCCTAGTTACTTTTTCACATTTATTGACTGACAGCGAACCCTAACCCTAACCCAGATAAACCATGAGGACAAAATGTCCCCACAAAGATGACAATGTCCGAAATCCTTGTGTGAACATTAATGGAAATCGCTTATAAATCATTCTAAGTAATGTTTTTTGAAAATGTAAAAATGCATAAAGTTTTCTGTGATAGGTAGGTTTAGGGTTTAGGGTTTAGGGGTTAGGGGTTAGGGGTTAGGTTTAAGGGTTAGGGGTTAGGGGTTAGGGTTAGGGTTAGGGTTAGGGTTAGGGTTAGGGTTTAAGGGTTTAAGGGTTTAAGGGTTAGGGTTTAGGGTTTAGGGTTTAGGGGTTAGGGTTAGGGGAGAGAATTCAGATATCTTGATACTTAGATATAGCGAATGAACTAAAATAAGTGAAAGGTAGCGAGTGAAAGTTGTATGATGTAATGAGGCTCATTAGTGGACAGAAGTGAATCTCTGGCTGATGGTGTTCGATGAAGTGGCTGTGGTGTATTGTTTGTTTCAGCTGAAGGAGAACAGAGAGGACGGGCCGTCTTTATGTGGGGCTTTTCTCAGCTATTGATCAGGCCTGAACCCCCTGCTACTGTTTCAAAGAGTGTGTGTGTGTGTGTGTGTGTGTGTGTGTGTGTGTGTGTGTGTGTGTGTGTGTGTGTGCGTGTGAGTGCGTGTGAGTGCCTAGATAGACAACCTTTTAAACTGTGCTCCTAATGCGAAATCATAACATAATTATACTTTCTTTTGCCATATGCATCCTTTATAGAGAAGACAATCTACTATAAAAAGAATATACTTAAGTGTGAACTGATTGTAATGTTTTCCGGACACTACAATTATAGTTTAAATTTATATTATGTGCAATAAGATGAACTTTAGAGTGTTTTAGTCTTATTTTGAATATTTTATTGTGCACTTTTTAAAAAGTGTACATTCGTTTGTTAAGAAATAAAAGTGTACTCTCTTTAACTGGTATTTTACTTCATTAGTATTATCTGCAAGTACAGTTTTTAAATATACTTTTAAGATTTGAAATAATTGCGTATTCAAAACAATTAAGGGCATTTAATTGGGAAAAGCTCAACAAAAAAAGAAAAAAAAAGGTATCCAAGGTGGACTAAGCAAGAGAAATGTTAAATATGATTTATTTAATAGTGAACTGTATTGATAAAAAATAGTTCACTCTATATTGAAAAGTTGTTCTACCCAATATTTGTGTGTGCAGTGTTTTATGTTTAGAAGTGTGCTAATGCTCTGTTCTCATTGTGAATAGTGTATCTCGTGAGTCTCTAGTACCATTTCTATGATGTTCAGAGTTGCTGCCGACAGTATGTAGTGTGTTCTACATCGCTCACTTGAGGGATCCCACTTCACTTCATATTTTACCTTATGTAGAGACAGTCAGATCTTCATCAGAGGCCAAAAATGCTTTGCAGTTATTAGGCTGTCAGTGTGAGTGAGCAGTCAGCATGTCACAGTAAACAATCAAAGACTTTATGAGAGGAATATTTTACAGTTCCCAGTCAAAATGATACATGGTCATCCAGCCTCACTGGTGTTTGGAACAGGACCGTGATGTCAGACATACTGTAAGGCACATGAAAGTAAGTAAAAAGAAATTTCCCAGAAAGTCAAAAGAGAAAGCAAGAGAGAAAGAGGGACAGGGAGTGAGAGGGGCATTCTGTGGAAGTCGGAGCTGCTAATGTGTTGCAGTGGGAGAGGGAGGAGCCACAGGGAGGGAGATTTGGGAAGAGAGTCCAGAACTGCTCAATGTGTGAGTGACAGGCAAACCGTCAAGACCGTTGCACTGCGGCTCAGAGCTTATGTGTGTGTGTGTGAACCCAGGATTTACTGAATGTGTGAGTGTGTGTGTGTGCAGATACCCTCAGTATCACTCACACAGACGGAGCAATCCTGTGTGTCTCAGGGAGAATGTAAAGTGAATTGAAGGATTAGAAGAGTGTGTTGTGTGTGTGTGTGTGTGTGGCACTGGTCTGGAATACTAAGTGGATATGTAATCAAATCTGGATCGAGCTGCAATGCCAACGGGTAAGAGATCGCACTTGCAATAAGTATCATAAACAGATGATAGTCTTTGTTGTTACTGTTATTATTTTGGGATGTTGGTTATGTGTAGAATTAGATTATATTGTGTCTTTATGGCTTGTAATGTCATATCAGCTCTTGAAAGCTTTCTGTGAATGTGTGTAGCAACATCTGAACACTTTGTTGATTGATGTCTGAGCTGGTGTGTGTGGAGACTGCCCGAGTCCTGCCGTGAGGACACTCTCTGTTTAACTAAACGTGTGTGTGTGTGTGTTGGCAAGTTGTGAACTGAGAGTATTCATTTGGCTTAGTATATGCTGGTGGGCGCGTGTACCAAACAGAAGTCCTCTACACAACCTCAACCGACTGAGATGTTTGTAAGTGCATATGTGTGTGTGTGTGTGTGTGTGTGGGTTAGTTTACTTAACTGTACTGAGGGTACAAGATTGCCTCCAGACATTACCTAGATCAGACAAAACCTTAGAGTAAAAAGTAAAGTAAATGATAAATTGTTCTTGGTTTGTTTGAAGTCATTACAACTAGATTTAAATAGCTAAGTAGAGTTTTCTGTGAGCATGGGGTTGTGTAAGATTTTACATTGATGCGAATAGTGTTACATTGTAAATAAGGATTTTTTAAAGTTCATTTTACTTCAAAATTTCATGTTTGAGTCAGTGTCTTACTTGCCATGTCTGTAATTATTTGAGCAATTTATAATTATTTTTAAGTTAAATCCTACACCTTTTTTTCAGTGTAGATGTGTGTGTTGTAATAAGTAAGTGTATGTTTGGATGTTGTTGTTGTTGTTGTTGTTGTTGTTGTGTGTAAACCTCTGGCTCTCTGTGGCTCTGTCTCCCCCACCCCTGACCTAAATTAGTCCCCCATGGGTTGAGTTTTTTTGCGGGGATAATAACAGTTTAGAGTCTGCTTTAGACAATACCAGCACCCCCTCAGGACATCTGTCCCTAAAGCAATACACCCCCCCGGGACACGGCCCAGCTGGAGACAGCGAGAAAGAGTTTGAAGCGTGTGTTTGAAAGATGGCATAGAAGAATTCATTGAAAACCGGTCAGAACGTCTTTGCAGATAACAATTACTCGTTTCAAAAGTTCAAAAAGCAGGTCGTCCTAAATTAGGTTTTACCCTCCCTTATTTAGAGCTTATTTTGAAACTACACTGTCAGATAGAAATGTCTAAAAAGTGTATCTTTAGGGCTACAACAGCATGTTACTGGTCCAGTCCCATTAAAAGGACAACGTTGTTCCTCATCTATCCCTAAAAGTTTCATATACCTTAACTCTAAGGTACTAAAATGCACCTTTTAGGGGTAGAATAGGTGCAAAGTTGTCATTTTAAGGGTTCTGCCCCAGCTGTTGTACCTCTAAAGGTACAGTCTACTTTTTCTGCAAATCATCCTTTGTCTGCGTGCATTTGTGTGTCGTATATAAATGTCAAGTTTAGGTTTCTCTGAAGCAAATCCGTCTCAGTGAAATCTAATATGTGAGCAGCACAAGGGCAGTGGGTCACAGGCGGACATTCACCCCTTATATATGTGTGTGTGTGTGTGTGTGTATTATTATGTTCATTCATGCAGGATAATTCCCTTTGTCACATTCTATTCTTTAAATGCATTCAGTCCTCTAAGAGAACCTCTTTCCAACCTGTCAGTAATTGATTGTTATAAATGTGTAATTACCATATTGTCTTTAAACGCACACTGTGTTGTACACGTGTAATAAAGCATGTGCATGTTATATTATCCTAGAGAGGTGAAAAAGTGGATCGTACATATATCACCTTGCTGCTGTCTGGGAATAGAAGCACATAGATAAAAGATGGTGATCCTCCAGACAGGGCAAACACAGTTCAGATGTCGTACCGGACAGCATTGCTTTGCAGATGACGGCATAGATCATTACAGAAAGTCTGATCTATGACCATCCATCCATCAAGAGCGTGAATGTGTCCGTCCGTCTCCCGTATGGAATAGTTTTTGTGGTTGATAGATTGATATTTAAGATTTTCCTTGGACTGCAGTCAGGCTGTTTTGTCTTTTCCCGTTCTTTGATGTGTTATAGTGGATAGAGTGTCTGTCTGCAAGTAAAACGTATTGGAAAAGTATAAAATAACTCTCTTTCTTTCTACTGTGCATCTGGTCTTTACAAAGTAACTGAAGTTATGATGAGTTAGAATGCCAAACTTTCACTCTAAAAAAAAAAAACACTGGGTTAAAAACAACAATGTTTATGTAATGTTAATGTAATTTAACCCATCATACTGGGTTGATTCATTTTTACAATAGTACTAGCTTCTTCTCTCTCTTTTTTTTATTTTTTACTTCATACATGAATTAATGTTTATGGATTAACTTAAATCCTCTAAACTTCAAAAAATAAATACTCCACACAACAACTGGTTTGCATGGTAATTCCTTTATTATTTGATCATATTTTACAGTATATCATGTTTTATATAAATTTAAAATTATACGCGTTTCAACTCGTAGCCGAAATATGCTGTGACTGACAAACCTACCCAAACACTGGGTAGTTACTTCTGACCCAGGATCTGGGTTACACAGAAACTACCCAAACACTGGGTAGTTACTTCTGACCCAGGAGCTGTGTAACACCCAAACACTGGGTTGTTACGTCTGACCCAGGAGGTGGGTCACACAAAAACTACCCAAACACTGAAAAAATAACCCAAAAAAATGTACCCAAAAGGCTCAACCCAGGATTTGGGTAGAAAAAAATAACCCAAGATGTTTTAGAGTGTTGACAACATTCTGCAATCAGATCTTCGATCGGCCTGATGACTTTTGGGAGATAATGGGCTGGTCTGATTGCAGGAAATGGGCAGTGAAGAAGAGCTATTTATAGAGATGATTACTCTGAGTCATTATGTTTGATTGAGAGATAAGAAGGGATTTTTCTCAGGGTCTGAAGAAGAGGAGAAGCTTGGAAATGTTTCCGGCATGTTGTGAATCCGTTACAGACATTCCAGCTCCAGAAGTCGTGGTGGAGTTCCAACATGTTTCAGAGACCAGAATAGACCTTCTGCTGCTTGCGCGAGTGTGTGTGCCGCCCTCGTGCTGGAGAGAATTAATCCCATTGGTTATGGACACGCAGCTCTTGGCTGCAAAACACACATTGTCGTGGAGATATCAAGACCATGAGAGCTTTGTCTGATTTTGTGCATGTGTCCGATTCTTTTCATGTGCAGTGATCAGAGATGGTTTAAAGCAAACGTGACAGTGTGAAATCTTTGCGTTTGCATACGTTTTACGCAGTAGGATACGTTTATAATGAATACACAACTGACAGTGTTTGAGCCTGGGAATGCACTGCATGGCGTAGCAGACCATAATTTTAAACATATGCAGTATAACATAATATATTAGTGAAAATCTGTCAATGACGCATACGTGGAATTGAATTTGCAAACTGACGCACTTACTGTATTTGAGGCCACAGTTCTTCAGAGTGAATTCACCATTAAAGATTGACCTTATCAGTCTGAGTCAAACAGAAAAAGATTTAAAAAAGAGTGAAAACATGCATGCATGTGAGGAAATACTACTGATAATTAAAGGGAAAAAAATCTGTCATCGATCACTTACTGTCTTGATGTTCCAACCCTGGATTTTTTCCTTTCACAAACACAAAAGGAAAACATAGGCACCATAAAAGCACCATAAAATAATCATAAAAATAGTCCATATAATTCATGTGTTATTACAAGTCGTCTGGAGCCTTATTAGCTTTGTGTGAAGACCGAAGTTCACTGATAACCTTCCCCTCCGCTCAAACTCCCAAATATAATTTACAGTATGAAAGAAAATAATATGGGTTTGTAAATGAGTAACAGAATATAGGTAAACCACTTCTTAAACTATAAGTCAGAATGGTGCATTACATCACATATATGACAGCAGAGTTTCATAAGAACTTAATGCTAAATGAACCATTCAAAACTCATCTGCAGTCAACCATCTTAAACACGTTCATAATAATAATGTTAATGCTTTGATGTTCTCGCGAGCTTCTAATTTCAGTTCCTGCAACAGTTCACGGGTCAGAACAGAAATACACACACCTCAAGAGCTCACATTCCCTGCAGATGGACGTGTGTGTTGAAGCATGACTACATGTTAGATGGAATATAGGATACATTTAGATACATCTGATTGTACATATCTGATAGGCAACCATTATGCAGAAGAGTAGTTGACATTTTTATGAGTGTGTGTTTGGGAATGATTATGTATGCTTACTGTACAGTATGTGTGCGGTAAGGAAATGCTTACTGGGCACAATGACAGGGTGGAAATGAACACGCACGGACGATATACGACTGCAGACTACAGCTCACAGCTCACACACACTGCAGACTATTTCACTGTGCATATCTATCTATCTATCTATCTATCTATCTATCTATCTATCTATCTATCTATCTATCTATCTATCTATCCATCCATTTATCCATCCATCCATCCATCCATCCATCCATCCATCCATCCATCCATCCATCTATCTATCTAGGAACAACGTACTTGCATCCACTCAGTCTAAAGACGGTAGTTCTTCATGGGACTATACACATTGTGTTCAGAAAATGGAAAAATTGAGTTAACATGTTTGTTTGTGTGAGTATTACTGTTTATTTGATGTAATGTGTATTTTATTTCAAACTAATTCACACTTAGTGTGTGTACGCTGAAAAGTGTGTAATAGACATTGGGTATTTATATATGCATTATGTAAGTCACCATGATATCAGCCATGGAAAACCCCATACTGGTTACCACTAGTGTGTTTTGAGTAAAGATAGAGTAAAAATAGGTTAAATTGGACATCCAGGCCTCGGGAAACGCTCAACTGTACAGCTTAGCGCACAGCTGGGTGGACTTCATCTCAAAGTCTGTATTTAAAACTTTTATTGACATCCAGCTATGTATAAACACACACACACACACAGACATGACTTAAGTTTGGAACTCTCTCAAAATCCCTTTCTCCCTCCAGTAAACTATAAAAGCCCTGTATTCACGGGCCTGAACTCCTTGAAACCCTCTGAATGTGTGTGTAACTGTAAAACGTGAACCATTCATCTGAAGAGGGCTGTTGGGGGGAACTATTTGATGTTGTGTGTCTGATGAGCAGACGAGAGCGAGGCAGAGTGTGTGTGTGTGTGTGTGTGTGTGTGTGTGAGAGAGGTCTTTGTCCTTTAGTCTCCTCTGAATTATGTCATGTTTGAGTCTCCCAGCAGTCGCGCTCGGAGGGGGGCAGACAGGAGGCTTAATCCGCCTTAACCCCCCCTAGTTACTCTCGCCCCTTCTTCATCCTTCATCCACCGTTCACTGTGAGGAATGGATATGTGTGTGTGTGTGTGTGTGTGTGTGTGTGTGTGTGTGTGTGTGTAAGCCAGCATTGTGATATGAAGAGTCCAGCTGCCCACCTTCTGAGTCACACTGTGAGCAATGAAGCTTTCTAAGACCTACATAGAGCTTCATAAGGCTTCAGCAAATAACTTAACAAATCCGCCCTTAATTGCAGTAATGATTTTTGCATGCTGGATGATAAAACGGGTGAAAAAATCCCCTAGATTTGGTATTATATTAAAGCAGGGAACTGGGCCAGAATATCATATGACATAAAGACTTAATGTGTGTTTCTTTGACCAGTAAGAAAAAATCTTGAACACCCTAGAAACCACTTATCAATGCAATGTCAACAGACCCTATTGAAAACTCATAGGAACTATCTAGAACACCCTGGACACTACCTTGCAATTCTCTAGCAATCACCCAGAACACCTTGACAACCATCTAGCAACCACCTAACAACGCCATAACAATCACCCAGATCACCCTAGCAACAACATGTGCAATAACCATTCAGGACAACCAAGTAACTGTCTTTCAATTTTCCAGCAATCACCCAGAACACCCTAGAAACCATCTAGTAATGCCTTAGCAACACCCTAGCAACCACCCAGAACACCCTAGCAACTGTGTATATTGGTTGCTAGGGTGTAAAGGGCATTAATATAACTTTGAAAAGAGCATACATAACAAAAAAAAACTAAAAACACTAGATATCAGATTTAGCTGTAATTTAAGCTGGTGAAACCCAAACTCCTCTGCTTAATAAACCAAAGGCTTCGCGCTCTAATGTGTTTGGTTGCAATGATCAAAGTGAACATGATCTCACAAATGTCTTTGCATTTATTTCACACACACACAACCTTGTTTTCTTCTTAAACCATTGCTTGGTTTCCGGTTACCTCTGAGCTTCTTAGCCTTTGAAGTTCAACAGCACACGCCATGGTTGTGTTTATTTCTCTGTGTGTGTGTTTGTGTGTGTGTGTGTGTGTGTGTGTGTGTGTGTGTGTGTGTGTGTGTGTGTGTGTGTGTGTGTGTGTGCGTGTGCGTGTGTGTGCGTGCATGTACATGTGTATAAGGTTGTAAAGGCACGAACAGCTGTTTTTTACAGGGTGTATCACTGACACTGACTGTGTGGGTAAAAGACTGAGCGTAAGATGGACAAACAAAAGTAGTTCCAGTCATGTGATAGTTGGGAGTTTCTCTAGAACTGGAAAAACTGTCTATACAAACAAACATAAAGAAGCACAAGCTACTGTCTATGTCTCTCACAATTCAGTGATTTAGTTCGCATGAGCTCAGACTGTGAGAAAAGTAATCAGGTCTATCATGACAAAAGCCCCACTAAGCCTCTTCTTCAAAATGCTAAAGATAACGTCAGCTGAGATGAAAAAGTTTTAGAGTCTCACATTTCATGTTGACTTTAA